>NC_064626.1:624217866-624842866 GCF_023864275.1 Schistocerca cancellata | reverse complement strand
CTTCTCCAATAATTTATATTCCTTATGGTATTCAAGGGAATCCTATACCATTCTTCCTGCAGAGTGGCAAGTTCAAGCAATAATTATGGAGGTAGATAGCGATTACGTAGCACTCTCTCTACAATAGACGGAAAATCTCAGTGATACTGATATCTGTCAAGGTTGGTGGCCATGCTGTAGTATACAGAGTGGTTGCAGCATAAGAAAATTGCAGCGTAATGCAGGAAGATCTGCAGCGGATAGGCACTTGGTGCAGGGAGTGGCAACTGACCCTTAATATAGACAAATGTAATGTATTGTGAATACAAAGAAAGAAGGATCCTTTATTGTATGATTATATGATAGCGTAAGAAACACTGGTAGCAGTTACTTCTGCAAAATATCTGGGAGTATACGTACGGAACGATTTGAAGTGGAATGATCATATAAAATTAATTGTTCGTAAGGCGAGTGCCAGGTTGAGATTCATTGGGAGAGTCCTTAGAAAATGTAATCTATCAACAAAGGAGGTGGCTTACAAAACACTCGTTCGGCCTATACTTCAGTATTGCTCATCAGTGTGCGTCCCGTACCAGGTCGGGTTGACAGAAGATCCAAAGAAGAGTGGCTCGTTTCCTCACAGGGTTATTTGGTAAGCGTGATAGCAATACGGAGATGTTTAGCAAACTCAAGTGGCAGACTCTGCAAGAGAGGCGCTCTGCATCGCGGTGTAGCTTGCTGTCCAGCTTTCGAGAGGGTGCGTTTCTGGATGAGGTATCGAATGTATTGCTTCACCCCACTTATACCTCCCGAGGAGATCACGAATGTAAAATTAGAGAGATTCGAGCGCGCACGGAGGCTTTCCGGCAGTCGTTCTTCCAACGAACCATAAGCCACTAGAACAGGAAAGCGAGTTAATGACAGTAGCACGTGAAGTGCCCTCCGCCACACACCGTTGGGTGGCTTGTGGAGTATAAGTGTAGATTTAGATGTAGGGGTTGGACAAAAATATGGAAAACCAAAAGACACAATACATTACCATGACAATACGGTTTAAAACTTGTCGACGTTCAAAACACTCTCCAGTGGTCTCAGAATTGGTAAAGACAGGTCCTTATGGTATTCAAGGGAATCCTATACCATTGTTCTTGCAGAGTGGCAAGTTCAAGCAGTGATTATGGAGGTAGATAGCGATTACGGGCCACTCTCTCTACAATAGACCGCAAAATCTCAGGGATACTGATATCGGACAACATTGGTGGCCAGGGGAGATGTGACAGTTCATTTTCAAGCTCAAAAAACCAGTCCTGGACGATGAGAGCTCTACGAACAGGAGTCCTGTCGTCTTGGAACACAGCACCACTACTGGAGAACAAGTATTGTATCATGGGAGGGGCCAGATCAGCCAGAATTGGTTCATAAACCTTCGCAGTAATGAGGCTTTTGCGGAGTAACATTAGGACAATCTGAATACCACGATATGCCTGCCCAAATCATCGCCGAAATCTCGCGATGTTTCGCTTTACGGACACAAACTCGACCAGAAGCTGGAAACAGGAAGAAACAAAACTCATTCGAGGTGTGGTGCTACCGGGTTCACGAGTGCGACATTCAGTTCTGCAGTAACTCTTGGAGCTTTCGTCCTATTATTTTTCGTCACAACGCTCTTCAATGACCGTCTATAAAGACCACTCAACATACATTTCAGTTCGCTTTGCGACTCAGAGGATGATAAGTTTTTGCTGCTTTCCCTTTATGCCGTATAAATCTTCGATACGGTGCTTCTTGGAGCACCAAACACTTCGCTCCTTTGGTTACGGAAACATCCACCATACAAGTGCGAACAATTTGCCCATGTTCTAACTCATTGAGCTGCGACATAATGCACTCGCTACTACACAGAGCACTGTTTTGACCATGACTGACACCTGTAACCTATTGAGGACAATGTACAGGTGCCCTTCGTTGCAAAATACTACAGCGCAACGTCCACGCTTGGCTAGAAACTGCAAATGCGTTCAACGATTCATTTCTCGTGGTGTTGGCACATTTTTCTCCAAAAGCATGCGGACCGATTGTTAGTCATATCAGTTCCTTCTTTTCCTGGGTTCAAAACTGCGATGACGAATACACAGCTACACATAAAAAGATGGTCGTGCCCGCAGTTGATCACTTATGGCCGCCCACGCAATAGAAGAACCTTTTTCTGATAGAGATTTTGCAACGTTTTTGTGAGATACACTAATGCTGCAATGCTCATCTCGCATAAGCTACCATGAAACCACTTAAGTGCAAAATCCATGCATATCAAACTTATTTCTACCTTTAACATATTTAAGCCGACTTCCAATATTTCCCTTGTGTCCGAGTAAGATCACGTGTGGCAGGCATATTCGTCTCGAAAACTTAGGTCAAAACTCTCGCAAGGATTTTGAACGCTTTTTTCACGTCGATCGTATCAAAACACGTGCGCATACAATGTTATACTATGTATTTTTTGTATATTTTGAACAGCGAAAGTTTTATTTTGCAGTGCTGAAGCTCTTCACAGGACCCAAAAATTCGAAGAAAACGTACAGATAAATTTATAATATAAGAATGTGTTGAAAGCAATGTCATTTCGTTTTGTGTGTTACTACTACAGCTTCATTCGATCCACCTGCCGGTTGAGAGTTCACGGCGTTATGCATGCTATCCAGTTAAACAGTTCACTGGATGCTTCTGAAAATAGCCTCTCGCTTCCGCGCGGCAGCCGGCAGAGGCGCAGGCAGTCACGGGTGTCGCACTAGCGTAGCGATGAGGTTAGCCTCCGTCGTGCAATTGTGCATTACTTCGCGCACTGTCCAGTCCTGGTTTGGTAAAGCTTGTGTTAGTAGTGTATTTCGTGAGTGTAAGTGATTAACTACACTGTCGCAGAGGGATCACTTGTGCCTTAACTTCGCGAAGTAGATGACAAAACATTTTCTAGCTAGTTTTACGAAAATGCGTACTCTTCCAAAGGTAAGTGACTCACATCACACTTCGAGATTAGAAGAAATCAGAGATTTCTGCCCCTCTTCTTATAAAAAGTAGGCCTACCCTTAGCTTGCAGGTTGCTTTGTGACAAATAAACTACGTCGATACAAAATGGTTCAAATGGCTCTGAGCACTATGGGACTTAACTGCTGAGGTCATCAGTCCCCTAGAACTTAGAACTACTTAAACCTAGCTAACCTAAGGACATCACACACATCCATGCCCGAGGCAGGATTAGAACCTGCAACCGTAGTGGTCGCGCGGTTCCAGACTGTACGGCCTAGAACCGCTCGGCCACACCAGCCGACCTATGTCGATACACATGTATTTAGTTTGGTGACTCTGGAATCGAAAAAGAATGGACGTTAGCGTCTTTCGGGATATGTGTGACAACAAAACGGCTATCCACGTAAGCGTGTAGAATGTATGAGCCTGGCGACATACCATCTGACATTCGGAAAAGCGTCATCCACACAGTTCCGAAGACGGCTTGCTAGTGCGAGAATTATCGCACAATCAGCTTAGCAGTTGATGTATCCAAGCTTCTTACAAGAATAATGTACAGAAGAATGGAAAAGAAAATTGAGGATGTGTTAGATCAGGATCAGTTTGGCTTTAGGGAAGGTAAAGGCACGAGAAAGAGGCAATTCTAACGTTGCGGTTAATAATGGAAGCAAGACTAAACAATAATCAAGATACGGTCATAGGATATGTCGACCTAGAAAAAGTGATCGCCAATGTAAAGTGGTGCAAGATGTTCGAAATTCTGAAAAACGTAGAGGTAAGCTATAGGGAGAGACGGGTAATATACAATATGTACAACAACCAAGAGGGAATAATATGAGTGGACGACCTTGAACGAAGTGCTCGTATTAAAAAGGGTGTAAGACAGGGATGTAGCCTTTCGCCTCTACTGTTCAATCTGCTCATCGAAAAAGCAATGATGGAAATAAAAGAAAGGTTTAGGAGTGGAATTCAAATTCAAGGTGATGGGTATTAATGATACAATTCGCTGATGACATTGCTATCCTGAGTGAAAGTGATGAAGAATTACATGATCTGCTGAACAGAATGAACAGTCTAAAGAGTACAGAATAAGAACTGAGAGTAAATCGTACGAAGACGAAAGTAATGAGAAGTAATAGAAATGAAAACAGCAAGAAACTTAACATCTGGACTGATGAAGTTAATTCATCTACGTAGGCCGCAACATAACCAATGACGGACGGAGCAAGGAGGACATCAAAAGCAGACTAGCAATGGCAAAAAGGGCATTCCTGGCCAAGAGAAGTCTACCAATATCAAATATCGGCCTTAATTTGAGGAAGAAATTTCTGAGAATGTACCTCCGGAGTACAGCATTGTATGGTGGTAAAACATGGACTGTGGGAAAACCGAAACAGAAGAGAATCGAGGCATTTGAGATGTGGTGCTGCAGACGAATGTTGAAAATTGGGTGGACAGATATGGTAAGGAATGAGGAGGTTCTGCGCCTTAATTTGAGGAAGAAATTTCTGAGAATGTACGTCTGGAGTACAGCATTGTATGGTAGTGAAACATGTACTGTGGGAAAACCGGAACAGAAGAGAATCGAGGCATTTTAGATGTGGAGCTACAGACGAATGTTGAAAATTAGGTGAACTGATAAGGTAAGGAATGAGGAGGTAGTGCGCACAATCGGAGAGGAAAGGAATATGTGGAAAACACTGATAAGGAGAACGGGCAGGATGGTAGGACATCTGTTAAGACATCATGGAATAACTTCCATGGTACTAGAGGGATCAGTAGAGGAAAAAACTGTAGAGGAAGACAGAGATGTAGAGGTTAGCACAGGAGAGGAAATCGTGGGGGGCCGCATCAAACCAGTCAGAAGACTAATGACCAAAAAAAAAAAAAAAATCTAGTCTTGTGCGTTGTATGATGGGAGTTATGTAGTCATTCCATCACGCCCTCAGAATAATTTCTCAGTTAAAAACATGTTTTGTTTGTCTATTTTATTGATTGAAATGGGTTCGTAATTGATATCAGTTGATATTACATCCAGACAAAATGTGGTGGAAGCTGTTTGTCGTGTCGGTTGTTATTGTTGATTCCAAAACCTGCTTCTGGCTCCATCTGTTGCATTGCAGATGTCAACACTAAGCGGTCGATCTACGAGGAAGTACAAGAGACAGAGCAACTGTATTCACAATCACTCACGACAGGAAATCACTCACTATAGAAAATAAATGAACAAACTTTATATGACATGGTGACGTAAGTTAATCTCTGATGATATAGGCTGAAGCCGTGAATTAAAATTTGTACCATTACTGGGATTCGAATCTATTTCTCCTGCTTACTTATTTGACTTAGAGGAAGAACATTGGGCTGAGGCATGGGATGAAATTTGTGTTGGGATCGGAGACGTTCTAGGGTAATCAGTGCAATTCTGGTAGCTTCAGTGCCAGTGTGACGTAATGGCTAGCGCAACTGCCTAGTAAGCAGGAGACCTGGGTTCGAATCCCGGCGCTGGTACAAATTTCATTTCCCTGCTTCAACCTACACCATTATTGTAGATAAAGGCGAGATTCAGTACGCCTCAGGAACATCAAATGTATATGATTGAGGTATATTAATATTGTGCTTGAACATACCCTGAATTTGGTGCAAATTTAGTTCAAAACGCGACGACTACTTTCGCCCATAGAATATCATTGTAAATGATATCGAAGAGTAAATGATCTTACCTACTCGCTAATAAGCGGACAGAACGCGAGAAATCGGTAGATCAGTACCAGAGAGTACAAAGTCTGTGAAAAAGCAGTACATCGTTTAAGGAAACTATATATCGGAAATATGTCATGCAGTGTTAGGGCATCATTCATTCAAGAAATTCAGAAACATGCTGGAAGCATTATAGAAAGTTGCAGTGACCCAAGAGAAAGAGTGACACAAGCTACTATGGAACGTAAATGTTGCCAGAAAGCCAATTGCTTATTTTCTCTTAACCTCACTGAAGTTTAGCGGCAACGATATGAGGGGAATATTTCATTTATTCAGGTTTACAGTCTACTTTTCCGTTGTTCTACATGTGAATGGAATAGGACAGGAAGCAGCTAACGTTGATGAGGAGAACACTGTAAATTTACAACGCAAAACAAGAAAGATTAGGCTTTGATGTGCCGTCCAAAAACAGAATCGTAACAAAAAGCAAATATTAGATGACTGTCAAAATATCTATTCTGCAACAAATTTACAGAGAGTACAGCATTTCTGTAAAGAAAAAGCTATGCAATGGAAAAAATTCCATGTGATTTTGATATCGAGAAGGTATGAAGCTACACTTAGGTTCTAGTGTATCCAGAGAGGTCCGTAAATTTCCTTAAGTAGAGTTAGTAAACAACACTTCTCTTCAAATTCATGTCTTTATGATTCCAGACAACGTGTAAGAGGGAACTGTGTAAAGATCTCATGTAAAAAAGTGTTTGGGTACACCAATACCTCATATTGCCAAAACAGTGGAAAAGATAGTCATCTTATTATAATCTTCAGTAAAGTAAGAAAATTATTAGATGATGCAGAACCTTACAATGCCAAATATGAGTATGGTATGAAACTGTGGACATTGCTGGAGTAAATTACAGGATATTTTTATGGATCACATCACACACAGAAACGTGCGTGGAATTGGTGACAACAGTCATAAATCCGTGACAAAGACGTCTTACTATTCTGTCTTCATAAGGTGCCCCGTAAAAATATATTCTCGTGTTTGGCATATTGTCTTGTAGAGTAAATGGAATATACTCATCCAAATACAGAGAGAAAAAGGTGAGTTTAGGAAACTACATTGAAAATATATTCTCTCCCAGAAACCGTGTTTAACTGAGTAACATGTAAAGTCTTTTTGGTTTCTCAAACTCATGTTTCAAATTCAAAAAATCCTTAAAATAGGTGGCTGAATAAACTAACCACAGAAATTGTTTGTTGCGGTTCCCAAATCTATGTGGGATTGTTTCTTTTCACACGTACGGTTTTAGTGATAAGGACTAACTTTTCATTTGATGGATAGATAACTGCTTTCTCTTTATTTTTTTCCCTTGTACAACATTACAAGCATGTGAACCATAAAAGAAAAGACAGAATAAAAATTATCATCACCAGATACTGAATCCATACATACTTGTATTTTTAAAATGTGTGTATGTATTCGTGTGTGTGTTCCACATCTCCTCCTAAACTACTGGACCGAATTCAACCGTACGTGGTACACATATTCCTTACTGTCAGGAAACATTCGTTGTGGGTTAATAAACGGCTAACTATCGTAGTTCAGAAGATATGACATCATAAACAATGAGATGCTTGAGAAACTCTCACATTGTGTAACACGTTTAAGTTTATTTCCTGTTCCCTACGAAATATATTCGCAATACATTTTGTAGACAGGATCCACATATGCCGCTCAGTGTACCTATTAAATTATATGATTATGTGTCATTTAAATCAGGAGATCTAGCGTCATAAACACTGAGATGGTTGAGAAACTACCGCGTTATGGATGACGTTTAAATTTGTTACTTGTCTACTACAAACCCTGTTTGCAACATATTTCGCTGGCAACATCCACACACGCTGCTAAATGTAGCTATACACATATACAATTGTAAGACACACAATACAAGAGATATGACATCTTAAACACAGACGTATATGTAAAACGTCGCATCATGCATGAAGTTTTACTACGTCTATTCTTTACTGCTATGACACTGCTACAGTCGAGTCACCTTAGGTAAATGCCTGACACCTGCCAGCGCTTTTGACAGCTTTCAATTACTTAGCGCAAACGACCGTAGGTATAAACGATAGCCGTCTAATAGAGCTATGAAGAGGCGTAGCCGTGGACACATTAACAACATAGCGTTGTAGACACGCAAAGTAGCTGCGCCTAGCGTACAGAAGCTGTCTGAGATCATGTTTCTTAATTTGGATACTGTACTTATAGGTTTGTGAATTATGCATATATCTCTGTACGACTGTTTCCAAATTTCAGTGGTTTTTTCACGAAAAGATGGTAATGAATTTTTTTCAATACTTCACTATAAACACTGCTGTTTTTTTTTGTTTCGAATAGAAAGTTGGCAAAAAGAATACCCGGGCAATGCCGGGTATATCAGATAGTAAGAAAATAAACGGAAAGGAGAAGAAGCCGTTATCTAAGTAGAAAAATATGAAAGAAAGATGAAAAACTTACTTCGTCGTCAAAGAAATGTGGCAAGAATTAAATCATTTGAATAAAAGCCAACAAAAATAAATTCCACAAAATGGTAAGCTATGAACATTATAACAAACAGAAATTAAAGGCACCATGTTAACGACCAGCCCTGTAAAACGGATATTTTTAAAGCCTTTAAACTGTGAATTATTGAATCTTCACGTATAACTAACAAAGGCTTAAAAAATACACGGGCCAACAAAACTGGGGCAGCTGTTAAGAAAAACTGTTCCTAAGCTTCTGATTTAGACGCTGCAAACAAACCAACAATGTTAATCTAAACGCCTGGTCGACCGATACTACGCCCGCAAATCCTCTTCAGCTGCGGAGCGGTGACGTTAAGCCGTTAGTCCAAGGCGGACCAAGGACGTGGGTCTGCCGGAACAGCTCGGGCATCTAATTTGGTATCCGGATAACAGAGCTGCGCCGTAATCGCACGGCTGCTCGCGTCTTCATTAGGGGGCGTGGCCGGCGCTGGTAATTTGACGGCAGCCGAGATGTATCGCCGTCTCTCATTTCGCGTAATGGCCTTCCGGAGCGCTTCCTCCACTAATTGGTCAGGGCGCAGATCTAGGCTGCTGCAGTCTGGAGAGAGGCTGGCGGGGTTGTATCTGATGCTGCACCGTCCTGGAATCGTAAACTCGGACTGGTCACTCCATCTACTCTCCCTCTCGTGTAGTGTAGAAGCTGACCCACGCTCGTTGTTTCTGTTAAAGCCAAAGTTATCTCACTGATTTCCTTGGTACCAAGTTTGTTCCTTACCGATAATATCCATTCACTCTGAAATCAATCAAGACGCGTGAAATGTACACTTGTGTAAGTTCATCGGATGAAGTACTAACCACCCACAGAAGAGAGCACACTGGCGGCTTTCCAATGCTGTGGATGGTGTCAAACTAGGACCAAGTGGTGGTGTGACCCACCACCACTAGCAAAGGTCGTTGCAATGAAGGGGAATACATGAGAGGTGTTCAATAAGTAAAGCTACACCGTTTTCTTCTGAAAGCAGGTTGGTTTTATTCATGAAGAGATTTCAGATCGTTTCCGTATTTCTGGATTATTGAGTATCGTCTCCGTTATGCAACTGGATTTGTGACTTCATGTCTGAGAGATTATAGTTCGTAGTAACTGACGGAAAGACATCAAGTAAAACAGAACTGACTTCTGGCGTTCCCCAAGGCAGTGTTATTGGCCCTTTGCTGTTACTTATCTTTATAAACGATTTTGAAGACAATCTGAGCAGCTGTCTTAGGTTGTTTGCAGATGACGCTGTCGTTTAACGACTAATAAAGTCATCAGAAGATCAAAACAAATTGAAAAACGATTTAGAAAAGATATCTGAATGGCGCGAAAATTGTCAGTTGATCCTAAATAATGAAAAGTTTGAGGTCATCCACATGAGTGCTAAAAGGAATTCGCTAAACTTCGGTTACACGAAAAACCAGTCAAATCTAAACGACGTAAATTCAACTAAATACCAAGGAATTACAATTATGAACAACTTTAATTGAAGGACCCCACAGAAAATTTTCTGGGGAAGGCTAATCAAAGACTGCGTTTTATTGGCAGAACACTTAGAAAATGTGACTTGTCTACTAAGGTGACAGCCTGAACTACATTTGCCTTTCCTCTTTTAGAATACTGCTGCACAGTCTGACATCCTCACGGAGTGCATCGAAAAAGTTCAAAGAATGGCAGCACGTTTTGTATTATCGCGAAATATGGGAGAGAGTGTCACTGAAATGATAGGATTTGGACTGGACATAATTAAAAGAAGGCGTTTTTCGTTGCGACGGAATCTTCTCACGAAATTCCAATCACTAACTTTCTGCTCCGAATGTGAAATTATTTTGCTGTCACCGACCTACATAGGGAGAAATGATCACCACGAGAAAATAAGGGAAATCAGAGTTCGTACGGAAAGATATAGGTGTTCGTTCTTTCCGCGCGGTATACGAGATTGGAATAATAGAGAATTGTGAAGGTGATTCGATGAACCCTCTGCCAGGCACTTAAATATAATTTGCAGAGTATCCTCGTAGATGTAGATGTAGATTTAGATGCCTCCAAGACACCATATTATTTCCCACACTTTTGGCTACAAAATCCTGTTTTTCAACATAATCACCGTTCAACGCGAGGGCCTTGCTTCTCGTTAATAGGAAGGGCTGTATTAGAGATGACGGATATCACTGAAACAGTTTTCCGTTATATCGGTGTTTTTCATTGCCAGTTTAACTCAAAATAACCGGTTTTTGAAATAAGGAGTTTTCGATTTTTTATTCCCATTATTTCTTTTAATACTCTTATAGGCAGATACTGAACTGAGGCTGAAAAGTTTTGATTCCCTTTGTTTCAAGAGACATAAAATCTAAATAGTAAATGAAACAGGTAAAGAGAAAGGAAAGTAAGTCCGTCCACTGTTCCACCATTCTCTGCTTTTCACAAAAAGTAATAAGTGGTTGAATACTACAGAAGGTAACCAGTTTTCTCATACTGATTCTAATTTTTTCAAACTCTGCTCAAAAATCATGTTGCAATCGAGGACTATACCACCGTTTGGGCATCAGGAATCACCCCCCTTCATCAGTGATGAAGGGGGGTGAAACCTGAAGTTGAAGACCTGTTCTTTCTTAGTTAATTTGTCCGTTTTCATGGGCTACAAGCAAAAAAAAGGCATATTACGTAGACACAGGCTACAGGTCATCTGCTTCCGATTTTTATCGTAAACTGAATAAATTAAGCTGTACGTTTTCTCTTTATATGACGTCGAAAGTTTGTTGTGGCTCCTCCCGTTCTTAATATCTTAAAGGAAATGGAGCACTGTGCTTCACTGGTGCCGCAGTTCGTAAAATACTTCTAGACCAGAGATGGTCACATTCTGTAACACAACTAATGTCGAACGACTGGGCACGTCTCACACACTACTTGTACACACATACCATCCCTTGGACCACGTCAGATGGTAATAGGTTCATTACTGTCTCAGAAATGCTGCATCAATTCTGATGTCATGTTAATCATCTTCATTTGTCTGTGTTTGCTTTAATAACCCATATGTTTTTGGGTGGAGTCCGCCTTCGGCAAAACACAATTTTGTTTTCTGTCCCAGACTTGTTCCACTGCAGTTGCTGTTAAACATAGAGAATGTTCTTTTCTGTTTATATACATGTAAATATTAGTTTTTAAACAGTAATTACAGCTTTTTGGAGAACACATAATATTATGTATTCATACCTTCTTAGCAAATGGTGTGGTTTTCCTGCTGTATTACGTTCTTACACTGTCTGTTTTTCTTTACAGTTTGTCATCTGCAACCATTTAAGACTTTATGTAGGCAAAATATTTACGCAAAAATTACGGTTTCTAAACTGTTATGGCTATGCCTGAAATTAATAAATTTTATGTGAAAGGTTTTGTGTATGTGTGTGTGTGTGTGTGTGTGTGTGTGTGTGTGTGTGTGTGTGTACTGCTCCACTAGTCGACGTCACAACCCAAGTCTTGCAGCGTCAATAACCTCCCCATCACCCACGTACTGATTCACGTGGAGTGCATCCTTCATTGGGCCACATAGACGAAAGTCGGAAGGTCCGATATCTTGTCTGTAGGGTGGATGAGGAGGAAAAGACCATTGAACTTTTGTTAGTCCCTCACGTGTGCGTAGACGTGTGTGAGGCCTTGCATTGTCGTGTAGAAGGACAAGTTTGTTTGAATTTTTGTGGCGACTAACATGCTGAATTCTTTTCATCAATTTACTGAGGGTAGCACAGCTCTGTGCGACCGATCGGCATGTGGGAGGTTTTCGCGACCTTGTTACGATGATGACAGGCTTCTCATCCAACGACTCACCTTACTTTCCCTCGCTGTGAGGTGTCGATAGGCATTCTGCAAGCTTCTACGAATGTCTGGAATGATATGCATTTCCGCCAAAAAAAAAATCGATTAAAGCGCTCTGCTTCGGAGACACCTTCATTACAGACGTCATTCTGAAGGCTACTTACAGCGTCGCCACCTATCGGAATCTCATTAAACTATGCTGATTGAAGTGGGACTACTTCGAGACATCCCATAAATATCTCTGCGATTTTTAATCGTAACTGACAAAAAAAAATGTTGCGTTACTGATTGAACTCCTCTCGTATGAGTCTCTCACAGTTGCAAACAAAGCTATACCTCTTTAGTGTGCTTAACAACACAGAAAACGGACAGCAGCTAACTGGAGATATCTAGTGTGGTCGAAAGAAGAAAATGGCTCAAATGGCTCTGATCACTACGGGACTTAACATCTGAGGTCATCAGTCCCCTGGAACTTAGAACTACTTAAAAATAACTAACTTATGGACATCACACACATCCATGCCCGAGGCAGGACTCGAACCAGCGACAGTAGCGGCCCCGCGGCTCCACACTGAAGCGCCTAGAACCGCTCGGCCACTCGGGCCGGCTGTGGTCGAAAGAGGTGCGATTTTACGTCTCTTCAAACGATGCAAGGTGTCGAGTGCACCGAAGTCCCAACGGAATTTACAAACCTGTTGTATACAGAGTTAGCCCGCGAAATCATGCAATGATAAACTCATAATGAATGTGTCGCACTATATGAATCAGCGAGCAAAACGTACCTCAGTGGAATCTTGGCAGAAGAAACGTACGTACTCTTTTCCTTCCTGAACTGAAGACATTATCAAGGCCAGAGACAGTGAAACACAGTTTTAGCATTGAGTAGGTCCGTAGCCGATTCCAGAACATGATCTGAGATGTATCGCGCGCCACGAGGTGGCGGATGTGGAACACCGAAGCCTGAAGGAAGAAAGCGCAGACCGGAAAGTCACACTGGGGGCAGCGAAGGATGAAGGTGACGCTTTACACAGAGACACGCTTGCTGTATTTCGTTCGACTTTGAGTTTACGGCAGGCACTGTGTGGTGTGGTGGCGGAGTGTCATTTAACGGTTGTGGTAGGCGGTACTTGAGATCCTGCAACGTCGTGGAGGGTTATTAATCCGTCGTTTATGGGCTTGCATAGAGATAAGGCGCTCGAAGCGAAGGTAGCTTCACATTGCAGCGAGTGAGTCGGCCGTTGCAACCGCAGCGGCTGGCGACAATGTGTGGCTCGCAGAAGTCACATACTGTGGGTGTTTTGTGCATTTAGTTGGTATCACATTGTAAGGCGTTTTGGTTGGTGAAAAGCTATTCTACGAGGTTGCATAAAGGTGAACTGCACTTCGGTGCGATAAGCGTGAGCAGCTGCATGTCTATAAAATTTTTGTCATTGCCCGTGCTTTAATTGGCTCTGAGCACTATGGGACTTAACATCTATGGTCATCAGTCCCCTAGAACTTAGAACTACTTAAACCTAACTAACCTAAGGACATCACACACATCCATGCGCGAGGCAGGATTCGAACCTGCGACCGTAGCAGTCACTCGGTTCCGGACTGAGCGCCTAGAATCGCGAGACCACCGCGGCCGGCGTGTGCTTTAATTGTTGGAATGGTTTTCGTCTTGCACCTAACAGCACCGACGTCTGTTAGTTTTATGTGAATTTTGTATGTTATCCTTATCAGTCGATCGGCTTCAAAGACTAGACGTTTTCTTATTATATGTTTTGCTAAAGTTGTTTTAAAGCTTTTTCTTTGTGATTTACGTTTTATCGAACTTTCTTTAGTTGTGCTGAGCATATTAAAAGAGACACTTACTACATTACTCTTAACTGCAATCATTGGTCCATAAGCTTACGACAGTAACAGTTCGCAACTTGTTTTGCTACTAAACGGCTACTGCTAGGGTTTCATTTCTTACAAACAAATTAACACCTAAGAATTATTGTGCCACCGTTAGCTGAAGCCGTGTACGTTTTACTGAAAGTTAAATTTGTAAAACTTCTGATTCAAGAAAATATTGAAACTTCCTGGAAGATTAAAAGTGTGCGCCGGACCCAGACACAAATTCAGGACCTTTGCCTTTCGCGGGAAAGTGCTCTACTATCTGAGCTACCCAAGCACGACTCACGCCCCGTCCTTACAGCTTTACATCCGCCAGTATCGCGTCTCACACCTGCCAGGAAGTTTCATATCAGCGTACACCGCTGCAGAGTGAAAATCTCATTCTGGAAACATCCCCCAGGCTGCGACTAAGCCATGTCTCTGCAATATCCATTCTTTCAGGAGTGCTACTTCTGCAAGGTTCGCAGTAGAGCTTCTGTAAAGTTTGGAAGGTAGGAGACGAGATACTGGCAGAAGTAAAGCTGTGTGGACGGGGCGTGAGTCGTGCTTGGGTAGCTCACATGGTAGAGCACTTGCCCGTGAAAGGCAAAGGTCGTCAATTCGAGTCTCGGTCCGGAACACAGTTTTAATCTCCCAGGAAGTTTCATATCTGCGCACACTTCGCTGCAGAGTGAAAATCTGATTCACTAAAATATTCTTTAATAATAATTGCTGTAATTGTGTTTTACAGTTTCTGAGCGTGGGGGTAGTTCGTTGGTGTTTGAAATAATTGTATATGTTGTTATATGTGTTCTCGTTTCTTCTTTTAGATGTTATCTGTACCAACCCGTAACCATACTGTTCATGGTAGTACAGTTGGCCGCTATCGGTATAATATGGGGCCTTGGGGTGTGTTGTAATTAATACTGTTTTTACTTGCAACTATTTAGTTACTGTAAAGTAATGTAAATAAATGTTATCAATTTAAAGTTCTGTTGCATCTCGGTTACGTTCCTAGAACTCTAGAGTTTGAAAGTAATTTTGTCCATTCTCTTGTGTTTATGATTGATCTTGGGTTATATTTTACTTGACTTCAGTTCAATGCTCATTTAATAGATATACGCAGCCTAGTATACAGAAAGTCTTACATTTTAATATTCTATTTTGTTGATGAAACTGGAGGGAACGTTCACCCTAATGTCTCTCGGAGAAGGTGGGGAGGGGTGTGCTTCCCGTACCTAACATGTCAACGACACAGATTATCGGTTGCGAGTTGTACCATTCCTTACTATGCTAGTCTAAATGAAAATATAATGTTAAAGCTTAAAACATCATTTAAGCCCTCTGGCGTTACACAGCAAGACGGCACCTCTCAGCAAACAGGCAGCAACAGAAAATGAAACCGTATTGTTTATGCCACGGCCAATGTTCATATACAGTTTTCACTATGGGTTTTTTGGTTAAAGGTTCTTTTATTCGCCATGCCATGGTAATTTAGCAGCATTGCAGTTTCGACCCGTAAAAAGGTGGGAATGTGGATCGCTTTACAGACAAAGCACAAGACAGTGTTTAACGCGTATAGGTAACAGAACGAAAGGCTTGGCTGATTTTCATCAGCGAAGACGTTACTAGAATTATATAACACACATGAAATGGACAAAATCTGACGAATAAAGACGTTATGTCATTGTTCAAACAACTGCCGAGTTCTTTTTATTCGCCATGCCAGAATTTAATCCGCATTCCTGTTCATAAAATTAAATTACCTGACAAAAAATGTGATGCAAGCAGAAAATTGATCGCATGTCAATTTAACTTCGTGCGTATGTACAGCGTCTGTGCGTATCTAAATTATTAGAGCTGCAGCTATGTGACGGGAGGAACGTGCGAGTGCATTAGTGTTATCGGACTGATAGGGTGTGTAAGGGACGTGAACGTTGTCAGATGTTGAGTGATCAGTGTGAAGGACACACAGATTCCGCGTACACGTATGAGATAGTGTTAACACTGTGTCAAAGGGACGTCATTGTGATGTAACGGAAGAAAACTATAGGAAAATGAGGTGCAGAAGTCAGAGCCCAGAATTGCAAGGATGTCGCAGCCAGCCAGCAGATACTGTCCACTGACTTGCGCGATCGGTTCCTGTGTCGTCAGACCACGAACGCTGAAATCGGGACACAAGCCACGTACATCGGCCGCAGACAGCCTTCGATCCTGCTTGTTCAGCGCCCCTCAGCAACAGCAAGGCTCCCGTGACACCGTCCCGGTTGTCAATGCCCTAGGACGGCCTTCGAGAAGCCACTCGGGCTCGACTCACTTCGTCGTCGACGATTACGCCAGACCAGGGTCATTGCCCTGTTTCAGATGGTTCGCCGTGTCCCACAAACGCAGCCCTGCCGCGAATTCAGCGCCGGGAAACAGTATTTAAACGATGGCCCAACCGAGTACGTCACATTTGGGCACAGCGTGGCCACAGCTGGCACCTGCTGTGTGTCAGCTGGGAATCCTCGCTGTGAATTCTGCCGGGACCGGGCCGTGAAGGAGGAGCCTCTGACTGTCTGCCCAGCCCGGGCAGGAAACAGCGAGCCGTCCTCGCACCGCTGTTCCTCACCGTCGGTCCAGACTTCGGCTCTGAGCACCACCATCGCCTTGCCACTGGAACGACGCGACCTCCCGCATTAGAGCAGACCTGCTGGCCCCCTGCCACCTCAGCTCGCCTTGGATACAGACGTTGCCAGCGCTGCGCTCTGTCTCCCGAGCAGCACGTGGTAGCCACCCGCCATACAACTACGTCTGCAGCTACGGCTCCGGAAAATTACGAGGAAACTCCGGGCCGCATCAGAGAATGGAGCACGATCAGGAGAGTGTCTGAACTGTATGAATTAGTAAAGAACTAATGAAGACTTGTTGTATTTTTACCCGCCTGTGCTGCTACCCACATCCCACATGTTCGACAGAGAACCCAGCCCGCACCCAGACAGTCTACCACTTTTGCCTTTACAGTGGATCATTTGGCAGACTGGTGAAATCGTGCTTGCGGGGCACACGGATGCGACAACGAAGCACGAGGGCAGGCATGCCCGTCGTCAAGGTTCCAGTTGACAACGTGTGATCACAACAAGGGACGATCGTCACATTGCACATCGTAACCACCTTGGATCTGCGCCTGCCATCCGAGAACAAGAGACGATCTGCCTGCAACATTCTGTGTCATCTCGCACCATTAGTCAGAGATTGCCTGCAGCCGGACTAGGGAATTACCATCCAATCGTGACCTACCGTTAACAGTGCAACAGAAACGGCTGATTTTGGAGAGGTGGAACCTCGGACTGCTTTTCATGGCGTGTATTCTCTTCGACGAATCACGATTATTCAGTACCCCTCATGACGGTTATTCAGCACCCCTGGTGATGATCTGGGGAGAGGTCCCTTCCGTCCGTTGTTCTGGGGAGGCTGAGAGGTGTTACTCCTGGCCTCATCGGGTAGAGAGGTATCAGGTATGACTTTAGCTCACGGCTGGTAGTGATCAAACTCTGACGACACAACGGTACGTCACCAACACTCAGCGCTCCCATGTCTCCCCCTCATGCGACAAAAACGTGGTGCCTTTGTTTTACAGGACAAAGCTTGTCGATCCACATGACGGGTGATGTTGAACTTCCGCGGTGACGAAGATCCCGTTACCTGTCCACAACCGAACATATGTGGGACCAGCTCGGACGTTAACTCCATCACTGAGAGCAGACCAGTTAAAGCAGTTGTGATCCAGGAGAGTATACAATGACTTTATGCATCCAGGCCAGAAGTTGGTGCATCGTCCTTGTGATCAGCTGTTACTGCGAAGTGCTTTCAAAATTTTACTCGCCTTTGTAATCAGTAAAATAAGATCACTTACCATTTAACCCGTGAAGTTCCATTTCGCCTCTTCCTCCCCTTCTGGGTGCTTCCCTTTCTTGTCAAGCTGTGTGCATTATCTTAATCACTGCAGTACATCGATTGACATCAGCTGTACCAGTTTTCACAAATTATAATAATGCGACACGTTACTGCAGACGTCGTTACAAATGGTCACTGGATGAAATTACCATATTCAGACCTTCGGAGCAGAAATCAGTATGCATCATACGCAGTAGGACAGTAAACTGCAAGTACAGGGACAGACCACCGTTTTGAAATGTTCCGTGACAAAGAAGGATCTAGGATGATACACTCCTGGAAATTGAAATAAGAACACCGTGAATTCATTGTCCCAGGAAGGGGAAACTTTATTGACACATTCCTGGGGTCAGATACATCACATGATCACACTGACAGAACCACAGGCACATAGACACAGGCAACAGAGCATGCACAATGTCGGCACTAGTACAGTGTATATCCACCTTTCGCAGCAATGCAGGCTGCTATTCTCCCATGGAGACGATCGTAGAGATGCTGGATGTAGTCCTGTGGAACGGCTTGCCATGCCATTTCCACCAGGCGCCTCAGTTGGACCAGCGTTCGTGCTGGACGTACAGACCGCGTGAGACGACGCTTCATCCAGTCCCAAACATGCTCAATGGGGGACAGATCCAGAGATCTTGCTGGCCAGGGTAGTTGACTTACACCTTCTAGAGCACGTTGGGTGGCACGGGATACATGCGGACGTGCATTGTCCTGTTGGAACAGCAACTTCCCTTGCCGGTCTAGGAATGGTAGAACGATGGGTTCGATGACGGTTTGGATGTACCGTGCACTATTCAGTGTCCCCTCGACGATCACCAGTGGTGTACGGCCAGTGTAGGAGATCGCTCCCCACACCATGATGCCAGGTGTTGGCACTGTGTGCCTCGGTCTATGCAGTCCTGATTGTGGCGTTCACCTGCACGGCGCCAAACACGCATACGATCATCATTGGCACCAAGGCAGAAGCGACTCTCATCGCTGAAGACGACACGTCTCCATTCGTCCCTCCATTCACGCCTGTCGCGACACCACTGGAGGCGGGCTGCACGATGTTGGGGCGTGAGCGGAAGACGGCCTAACGGTGTGCGGGACCGTAGCCCAGCTTCATGGAGACGGTTGCGAATGGTCCTCGCCGATACCCCAGGAGCAACAGTGTCCCTAATTTGCTGGGAAGTGGCGGTGCGGTCCCCTACGGCACTGCGTAGGATCCTACGGTCTTGGCGTGCATCCGTGCGTCGCTGCGGTCCGGTCCCAGGTCGACGGGCACGTGCACCTTCCGCCGACCACTGGCGACAACATCGATGTACTGTGGAGACCTCACGCCCCACGTGTTGAGCAATTCGGCGGTACGTCCACCCGGCCTCCCGCATGCCCACTATACGCCCTCGCTCAAAGTCCGTCAACTGCACATACGGTTCACGTCCACGCTGTCGCGGCATGCTACCAGTGTTAAAGACTGCGATGGAGCTCCGTATGCCACGGCAAACTGGCTGACACTGACGGCGGCGGTGCACAAATGCTGCGCAGCTAGCGCCATTCGACGGCCAACACCGCGGTTCCTGGTGTGTCCGCTGTGCCGTGCGTGTGATCATTGCTTGTACAGCCCTCTCGCAGTGTCCGGAGCAAGTATGGTGGGTCTGACACACCGGTGTCAATGTGTTCTTTTTTCCATTTCCAGGAGTGTAGTTAGGCTACAGTTTCTCACACCACTGCAACAGTGAATGATGTAGATGTTACTGTTAGCAGCGTTCGGTAACCGATTAAACGAAATTCAACAAGGCTCCAGACCCCGATGAGGTCCCTTTAAAATTCATTACTGAATATACAGTTCGGTTAGTCCCCTTGCCGTAAAGCAGAAGTCACCCTTTTCTATAAGCAGGATGGAAGAAATGATCCATGGAACTACTGTCCAGTATTATTGATATCCATCGTACAACACATTACAAGCTCAAACATGAATTTCTACACAAAACCCAATTCGTCACTTTTCTCACATGACATCCTGGAAGCCATGGGTGAAGGTGACCAGGAAGATATCATGGCATGTGAAAAACTTGTTGGCATTACATATCGCTTATAATGAAAAGTGGCCCCAGTGGGGTGTACCAAACAAATTATGCCATTTGATTGAAGATTAGTTTGAAGGACGAACGCTAAATGTTATCTACTAAGCATAGTCAGCAAATGATATGGAAGTGACATCAGGCGTTCCCCTGGTTAGTGCACTGGGACTCTTGCTGTTCATATGTAATGATCAAACAGACAATATTAATGGGAACCATAGAGTATGGAAGTGATATTGTTATCAGTAATTACGGGCTATCGCAAAATCAGTATACAAATATTGAGTCAGAACGTGATGTGGCTTCAAAGTTTTAAATATGTGGTCAACTTGCTACGTATTAATATAAATCTGTGCTCCACACCAAACACAAACACGTTGCGTACTATGAACAGATCAGCAGGTTGCAAATGTAATAATAAAAACTGTTGGGTGTACATTTTGTGTGGATATGAAGTGGAATACTCATTTGGGCACAGTCGTTGATAAAGTAATTGGCATACTTCGGCTAATTGAAAGGAGAATGGTAAAATACAGTCAGTCTATGAATGAGATTACTTACAAAGCTGATGTACGATTCATGACAGAATAATGTTCAAGTGTATGGAACGCTTACCAGTTAGGCTTAACGGAGATATTGAGTACATAAAAAACGACACTAGCCGGCCGGAGTGGCCGAGCGGTTCAAGGCGCTACAGTCTGGAATCGCCCGACCGCTACGGTTGCAGTTTCGAATCCTGCCTCGGGCATGGATGTGTGTGACGTCCTTAAGTTAGTAGGTTTAATTAGTTCTAAGTTCTAGGGGACTGAGGACCTCAGTAGTTAAGTCCCATAGTGCTCAGAGCCATTTGAGCCAAACGACCCCAGAAATAGCTCTAGTGAGCGTCACGGAAAACCTGAAAAAACTAAACTTCATACGTTTCAAACAGACGCCAACTCTCATGCGAACGCCTGCTTGTAAAGTTTCAAGAACCAGTGAACTCCTAATTATAAAATTTCAGGGACAGATAATGAGGAATAAAGTTATGCGGTACACCACTCATAGACAGACAAAATAAAATTAGACAATGCACAAGGATGCAGTTAAGCAGCCGTTCTTCCTGGGAAGACACCCTGATAAGTGCTAGTTCCCTCTGTGACTCACGATAATGACAGATTTTAGGTTCAAATGGTTCAAATGGCTCTGAGCACTATTGGACTTACTTTCTGAGGTCATCAGTACCCTAGAACTTAAAACTATTTAAGCCTAACTAACCTAAGGACATCACACACATCCATGCCCGAGGCAGGAGTCGAACCTGCAACCGTAGCGGTCACGCGGTTCCAGACTGTAGTGCCTAGAATCTCTCGGCCACCCCGGCCGGCACAGATGTTAGGAGTAAATTCATATTTAGAGGTACATAACCTGAGCAGAAAGTTATTGTTTCCCTTAAATGTTCACACTAGTCGCTTTGTAGTTATGTAGATGGTGTGCATATGATAGCAGGTTTTCATGTGACACTCCACCACTGACACAAGAGGTGGACGTGAAAAGTTGTATATTCATATTAATCGACCACAATATTATGGCACCTTGGAGTGAGAGCGCTTCGGTCGACTTATAACATGTTTTTATCGTGTTGTATCACGAGGATGCGCTGAACCTCTTGTATATTCACAACTGTCTTGAAATCTTTTACAATGCAATGCTCTTTCCTCAGCCACCACTGTACATTTTAGTATACAAAGTCACAGCGTGTTTCCTATAATGGCCACGGGAGGCCAAGTAGTATCGTGGTGGGGCAGTAAACGCCAGTCCGTTGTATGCAGACAGTACAGCAAGTAGGCCGCTATTGAGAAAAGAACAATGGGTAGGGAGAAGTTATCGTGTTTGGACATGCCCGTGACTACATCATAAATTACATTGCTCTACTTGTTGCCGTATCAAGGGTGTGTACAAGGAATTACGTACCACATGTAGCCATGTAATGTGCTGTAAGAACAATGACCGTAGAAAGATCTTACCTAATAGAGATCAGAGACGAGTATCATAGGTTGCCAATGACAGTTTAAAATCTAGTAGGATTCCTGTTGACGATGAATACAGGTCCATGTCAAATAGGTTCCAAGCTATCGTAGCGAAGGGAACTGCATTATAAGGGCTTTCTAAATCAGGTACCTCGCGAGAGACCATTGTTCACAAAAGCACATAACCTGCTTGTTCAATGCGACAACGACACAGACATTTAGTGACTATAGATGCGAGGTGTCGTTCAGCAAGTTGTGATTAAGCCTGTCTATAAATGATAAAAGACATCAGGTACACCGATGGCCCAATGGAGCTTTGAGTGTACTGTTTGTGGCGACTGTAATTAAGGGCTTAAGCTGCACTGTGAAGTTTCTGGAGTATTTTGATACAGTGACCTCGACACACTCTTGCAGGCTACTTTGAATGTGAACCAGGACAATTACTTTCACATTCTTGACGACCAGTCGAAACTCTTTCTTCTATATGTTCTAAATCAAGGTGGTAATAATTATGTTAACACGGCTGTATACGTAAGTTCCTGAGTTTACAAACACTCAGTTACTCCACAGCACCTTCACTTGCCCAATACAATACATCTGCCGATCTCAGTCCGCAGAAAATGTCTGCGACTGTTTGAAACATCGGGTGACACGTATCAGTCAGTATCGACGACTACCTTCAGTTGTTTATCGCATACCTGACGAAGCGTGTGAACACTCTTCCTCACCGGACTGAGGCTGTTATTTTCAATTTGAGATAACACTACCTCCATACTGCATTCCGCTACATACAAGTATACTGAACTTTTGTGATGCAAGTGTAATCTGTCGACATATAACGTCAGTTAGGCAATACTCTCGGTTGCTAACGTCAGTTAGTCCCTATTATTGAGGCTTAGGGGGCTTTTCCTCATTTAATAAGCCAAGCTCTCTCTTCCCCCTATTTCTTGTGGGCCTGTGGTGTATAGCCACTGCTCTGTGCTGTCATTTTCTGACTCCCCTCTGAGCGTGATAAACAGTTTACACAGCTGTCTGAGCACATAGCCCTCCAGTGCATGCCTCTTTTTCCTAGTCGGATGTGCCGGTATACAATTTTGTTTCAAATGTGAGTCAGAATTGGAAACAGGCAGTCAGACTGTAAATTGTTCTTCATTTTCGCGATCGCAGGTTATGGCAATATAACTATCTGTAAAATTAGCGTCAATAAATATCGGACTAAGACCAAAAGAACTAAAAACACATCGATCCAACATTTACGGTTGTACAATAAATATAGTATTAACTCCTTGCAATTACAATATGAGTTGGTTATAGCCAACAATACAATCTAACGACTAACACAATGATGTCGCACGTATGCGAAGCAACCAGTAACATAGTTCCATACGGAACATATTCTGAAGCCACTACTGTCTAATGTTCATGATAATTGGTGCCTTTGGACCAGACAGTATATGTATGTGTTGAAATTCATGTACATACGCTGACCTCGATGTGCTTAGACATGGAACTATGACAGAACAATGTTTGGAAGTACAATAATGCCCTTTACTCTCATGTACGCTCGCTTGCGTGATAACACAAAGACTACAACACTTGAATACACCGTCATGCTTTTACTGATGATTGTATTTAGCAAATCACGACGCCATGAGTAACACCGAAACATATGAAGAATAAAGCCTTTCCCCATGTTGGCGCCATACTCACCAGCTATGATCATCAAAGGTATATGAGAACCCAAAGCAACGACGTTCGTAGTTTAGTAACAGCATCGCTCCTAGCTCAGCTGTTTGTGTCATGTTAACAGTAGCCTAGGCGTGCAACGGTAGTTCCCTAGCCCTGCTCCTGCCAGTCACTGAACAATAGTGTGCGATGACACAGAATATTGCAGAATGTTGCAGGGAGTTAATTACTTGGTCCTGGATGGCAGGCGGTGATATAAGGGTGTGACGACATGTTTGGTCTACGATACGGCGCTCGTCTCTTTTGGTGGTCAAAAGTAGTGGAACTAAATTCTAAAAAGTACGCCTGTCCTCACCTTCCCATGCAGTCCAACATCGGGCTACTGTTACATACTAATGCATAGAAACCTGAATATTGCACGATTCGACCAGGCTGCAAATTGGAGACCTGCATCGAGGCCCATTTTAAACCGATGATGACGCTGTCGCACGTAAGCACGCGGCATGTCCGTGGCTTTCACATGCTGATCGCTCTTCACGAACTTTATATTCCCTGCCAGGCCTGGTAACTACTCTAAACACCAACAACACCGATACACTTCGGTGGCTATCCGATCATGTCTTCTACTTGCTTCATTTACTTCGACGAGCAATGGGTCTGGAATTTGTGAAGATGACATCATTCAATAAATTATTGCTGGCTATAATACAAGACGCCAACAAAATTTTTGTAGTAATTACATTAAGTGATAAAGGACCCCACTGATACCGTCTTTAATAATATCACACGTTGGTATATGTATTTTGTTCTCGTTTCGGCTAGTCATTTTTCGTGCTGTTATATGTATGCTATAACAGACAAATAATACTTGCTTGCTCTAAGCCCAAACAGTTCTTTTCTTACTAGAATTGTATTTTATTGATGTAGCATGACATGGCTACTCTTTTGCTAACTTATGTTATATTCGTCAAATAAATCTAAGGAATACCATTGTTTTTATCTTATTATTTATTAATGTAATCGTGTATCATAAAAAGTTTAAACAAATACATATTTAAGGGAATATAAATTAGAAGATAGCGTAATATTACTATATATGCTACACGACACAGATTTAGAAGATGTGACAGAGTTCTGTTTAAATTTTATAGTGATTCTTAGTGCTTACGGAATTCGTTCGCTACTATGATGATAAATTATTTATTTATGGCTCTGTTACTGTATTAACAGTGTTCTCACCCAGCCTTTGGTAAGTGACTTCCGTAGACTTTTCTTACCTGTTACCACTTTACACGTATTTACTTCCGTCCATTAGAATTTTAATATCGTCCAGTAGCACTAGATCCACAATTCTGCCATATTCTTGTCTCCACATGTCGTTATAATTTGCTTTTGTACAAACAGTGTTCTTTGATTCAAAAAGCATTCATGTGATATGATGTCTCTCAGGTCTCCAGCGTCTTTAATAAACATCATTAAAATACACCACTCCCAGATTAAAATTTATTTTCTGTAGAATCTTTATCTCATCACATAACGAAAGCATATATGTGGTTGTCCAAACAGTGACACAGTGGTACGACAGAATGTCACATAATTTAATTAATCGGGGTATGACTCTTATCTACATTGAAAATATTGCTGGCGATATGATAAATAATTCCGGATCAGCAGCATAACGAATCTCCTAAAAATATTTGTTTCTAAGTAGCGAGTCTCACCCAGCGTAGTTAAGTACAACAACAGTATGACTTACGAACAGACTGTCATCCAGTGAAAAGGGTTGTGTCAACACGTGTTGTTTTGGACGCATCAATGCGAAATCGTGTATCGCACAACAGTCAAAGTACTTTTCAGATTATGTGATTGGAGTTTATGTACAGGTAATTGATAGAGAACATATCATTAGCCCTCACATTATTGTTGTAGCATCATTCACCCAGTTTATTACCAATGATGCCCTACATCTGCTGCTTTTGCAATGGACAAATCGAGCTACCATATCGGCATCATTCTACTCATGTGTGAGACATTTCAAAGGGTGATTTTGCAGGTGAGAAGCCTATACCGACAAACAGTAAGTTACAGTAAATACGTAATTTTAGACAGTCTGACAACACAGCTGAAAAGACATCAACTGACAACATTTCTTTTATGAGCATGTATTACACGCTTCTCATATACAGTGTATAAACTTCACAGAAAATGATTCACCCAGTAAAGTTAACGTGACATAGTGGCGGCTGTGGAACAGAAAATAGCTTTCTGGCCTGACAGACCACTGACATTCATCGTGTTCGCTTATGAGAATGTACACTTAGGAGCCCAGAGATAGTTACGATAGAGAATGTTGCGTCAGTGAGTCTGTATTTGCCATGAAAAGTAAGCAACCGCTGTCGCAGTCCGCTACAGCAAAAGCTGTAGCCCTCAGTATTGACCTCTTTCGAAACGGCAATGACGTTTCTCAGCGTGTGTACCCTGCCAATTGACGCTTCGAAGAACACAGCACGGTATTTGGCGCAGCTCATTCCCCATTCCCTCACACACACTCTGTTTCATCCTCTCACCCCTCCCTCCCCACCACCTCGAATCGCTCCCTCCACCATCGCCCGCCCCCCCCCCCCCCTCCCGCCCGGCAACTCACCACCAGATCACGAAATGTGAATCCCACTGAGCACTTCTGGGACTTCATGCAGCACTTGGTCACGCTATTCAACGAGTGCCTCTACATCGACCTCTGAATGACACTCGGTCTGTTACTACCTCACGGAAGTTTTTTATTTAGAAATATCTGTGTAAAACCAGTCTGCCAGCAAATGCGGTAGTTTATATTTAGAATGTTTTCTCGAACTGCTGATACTTAATCTACAGATATATATTCGGCATGACGGTCCTCATTTATGCTTAATATGTCTAAAAATAACTTATCATTAACGATTTGATTTACCTCATCTTTGAAATTGACCACATGACGTATCCACTGAAATTGCCTCGAAAATAAAAGAAGTGCGTCTGTCCACACAAACAGCTTTTCTTTCAGTAACAGCTTTTCGTTCAGTTACAAAGACGGAAATTATTCACTAGGAATAACAATATTTCAGTCATCGTCTCTATGAGTATTTTAGTTAAGATATGAGTCGTACGTTTCGTTAAAGACGTTTAATTCGTTGAGACAACTTTTACCATTACAGCTGCTGATTTGTGCAGCGTGACATGTTTAGCATATTGTTTAATCTATTTAAGTAATGTAGTAATGGCTACAGTCATATCGAGCAACTAATAACCTGTAGATGAAGAACTCCATTGTTTTTATGTGACAAACAAACCGTGTATATTGATTTAAGCATAACCCTCGCTACGGAGCAAATATTTTAAAGAGTTTGACGGCACTGTGTCTATATAAATTTTTATGCTATGAAAGAATTGCTTGACGATTTCGAAATATGCACGTTCATTACTTTGTAAAATATTCTTTTTATCTGTAAGGCATCCTTGTTAGCTAAGAGGAAATAATCACACTTGTCTAACCCTGCAATTCGAAGAAGAAAGTGAACGTCGTTGTGTTTACATAGACCCGAAGAATGAATTATTCAGAGGAAACTAAATATTTGGAAACATCATAAATTTCCTGAATGTATGTTTCCAGAGATGAGTTCTTTGTGTCGTTAGCATGAATACTTTCTCGATCCCTTTCCACACTAACTGATGATATTCTTAGATTAAATGTTTGTTTTAAGTCGTCCCAGTCTCTTTATGCCGTACGACACGATCTTCTATTAAATGTATGATATTGCGTATCATTTGATTTTGCGGCAAGATGAAAATTTTTCATACCTTTGATACTCTTTTATGGACTGTATTTCAACGCCTTCATTTTGTTCTCTCTTTTACAATAGTAATGTGAGTTTTTTAGTCATCGCTGGAAAAGGTACACAATTAAACTGGATACACAGTTATGAAAATAATTTGTTGTTCTGGCATATGAAATTCTCCTCGGTCGTTGAATATCAATTGCAGGCAAAAAAAAAAAATACTGGACTGAGAAATTAAACTCTGCCATGAAAATATTGAAGACCTGTTTGAAAATAATTGAAATGCGTATGCAGATATTGGAATGCAAAACATGAAATTTAAATTTCATACGCATTCTGCGTGACGGTGGTCACATTGGCATAAATTCTCGTTTGCAGACGCGATAAAACACTGCACCAAAGCAAAAGGCAATTTTCTCGTAATATTAATTAATCTCTGTCGCTGTGCGCTTGGCCTCATCCCCATCTCGCGTAAATGAAACTCAAAACTCATGTAGCAGCTCATATCGTACTGGGCAATTTCTGTCTCCACACTCGTTATTTGTACATTGTACACCATAAAAAACGACATGGAAACTGTGTCTGGAAAGCTGTCACGAAGACATAAAATTTTATGTTTCAACAATGGCGTTATTACGTTAAAAAGTAAAATCGACAGAAAAACTTTCAATGACCGTTCTCCTTCGCGTTGTGACTTGATTTTCAGATATCAATGGTAAATGCAATTCTTACTCTGCTTGTTACGAGACGGATAATTACATACACTTCTCTCGTTATCCCCATAAGATTCGATATGTCTGCTCTGCAATATGTGAATCAATCGTGCAAGAGTTGTGTTCACCAAAATTACTGTATGTCACTATATTATCAGATATTTTCATCAGCTACAACACATATGACTTATCGTCTTGGACTTCCCTATTTGTCGGCGGCTCGGGTTTTAACGACTTCTGTATGCCTCGGTATGAGCCCTAATTTCTCGTATGTTCGTGTCCTTACAAGCAATGTAACTTTGAGGTGGTAGACTCATTTGGCAGCCAGCTTCAAATTCCGGTTTTCTACATTTTGTCAGTAGTGTTCCTAGAAAAGAACGTCGTGTTCCCTCCAGGGATTCACATTTCAGTTCCCGAAGAATCTTTGCAACACTAACGTGTTGCTCAAAGCTACCGGCAACAAATCTAGGGACACCCTCCGAATGGCTTAGATGTCTTTATTCCATCCGACCTGGTACGGAGCTCAAATACTCGAACAATACTCGAGAATAAGTTGCCCCAGTGTCCTATATGCGATCTCTTTTACAGGTGAATCACTTTTTCCTAAGATTCCCAATAAACCGAAGTCCACCATTCGACCTCCCTATCGCAATTCTGACATGCTTGTTCCAGTTCATGCTACTATGCAAAGTTATACCCCTATATTGAAACGACTTGACTGTGTCAAGGTGGACACTAGTAATACTGTATCCGAAATGTTTGTTCCTCCTACTCATCCGCATCACCTTACATTTTTCACATTTAGAGCTAGCTGCCATTAATTACACCAATTAAAAATTTTGTATAAGTCGTCTTGCATCTTCCTGCAGATAAGTAAATTCGACACCTTACTACTGCAGTTTCCTACCCACCCCGTCCGCCATATCATTTCTATATATAGAGAACAACAGCGCTCCCATCACATTTCCCTGATACATTCCTGACGGTACCCTGGTCTCTGATGAACACTCACCGTCGAGGACAATGTACTGGCTTCTACTACTAAAGAAGTCTTGGAGCCACTAACACATCTGTGAACTCATTCCAAATGCTCGTACCATCGTTAACAACCTGCAGTCGGGCACCGAGTCAAATGCTTTCCGGAAATCTAGAAATATGGAATCTGCTTGTTGTCTTTCATCCATAGTTCGCAGCATATCATGTGAAAAAGGGCAAGAGCGATGCTTTCTAAAATTTTGCTACTCCATCACATAAGCTTCTCAGTCTGATTAAAGCTTAATATATTCGAACTCAAAATATGTTCTAACTGCAAACTGAAGTTAGAGATATTGGGCTGTAGTTCACCGGTTCATTCTTTTGCTCTCCTTAAATATTGGTGTCACCTGCGCTTTTTTAAAGTCACTTCGGACTTCGTGCTGGGCTAGAGATTCACAATAAATGAAGACTACGTAATTGAGAAAGTGCCATAGAGAACTTTGGGTAAAACCCAATTTGATTCCATGCGGACCTGTTAATTTATTTGCTTTCAGTTCTTTCAGTTGTGTCTCCAAGCCACGGATTCTCGGTACTATGCCGTCCATACTGGAGTCTGTACGATGGTCACATGACGTTATGTTTGCACCGTTCTCCTGTGCGAACGATTTATTGAAAGAAAAACTTAGCACTTCCGCTTTCGTTTTGAAATCTTCACCTGCCACACCCACTGGTCAACAAAGGACTGAATGGAAGCCTTATTCTAAATAAGTTAGTCCGAGATACTACTAATGGAGCTTCGCACCCGTCCCAGAGAATGCCGAAGTTGAGTGGAACGTGGAAAAAAATGGCTCTGAGCACTACGGGACTTAACTTCTGAGGTCACCAGTCCCCTAAGACTTAGAACTACTTAAACCTAACTGACCTAAGGACATCACACACATCCATGCCCGAGGCAGGATTCGAACCTGCGACCGTTGTGGTCGCGCGGTTCCAGACTGTAGCGCCTAGAACCGCTCGGCCACCCCGGCCGGCTGGGACGTGGAAAGGCGGACAGAGTTTGTATACGCACTCAGCCGTCGATGGATTCCTGATCTGTGGTAAACGGAGAAGCATTTATACAGCTTTAGACTATTTAAGGAAAAAAGTTCTTTAGTCAGGAATACTACAAAATAAAGACTAGAACCAGGTTTCTGAGACAAGATCACTCTGACACAAAGATCTAGTTAGCAGGGTAAATGTGTAAGGAGCTACAGGTGCGTAACTCACTGAACACATTAAGATTCGTAAAAGTGAGATAACTCTTTAATACAGGATAAGACCATTACAAAGAGAAAGTCATACTACCGCCTCTTTGAAAAGTAATCGAATGACAGCAACTCTAACTTGTTAATTAATGAGTGCTGAAATTAATATTAAAAATAAAACATTGTATTCAAGAAATCAATTGAATGATTACGAGTTATGTACTACTGAAACCCGAGCGCCATGGCAGCATACGATAAACTGTAAGAATAGGCAACATGTGACTTAAGTGCATTATTTATTAGACATAGGCAAAAAGATACGAACAACTTTTATTACGATAATGCCTAGCTTTTTGCTTTAAATGATTCAATATTGCTTAATTATGACATCTACGCTTAAAATCAGGCTACGTACCACAACGTATGCAAGGTTACTAGACTATTTAATGTCATGCATACAGATTACCCACATGTTTGGGTAAAGTTAAGTTTAACGGCTTTAATCTAACAGTATTTAGGAACTACTGCAGAGAAGGTAGGATAGAAGGAAGAAGCAGACCTACATTATGAAGAACGTCAGAAAACTGTAAATAAAACAAACCATAAGACACATGTAAAGTCAGCGGGAGATTTAATTGCTACAATTGGACAACTGCCAAAACTTAATTTAATAATTACTATGGAGTAGATTTTATAAATCAGAATGAAGGAAAACTAAAGGAAGCGATAGCATTTCACGAACTGTAGGCATCAGGCATCTTCATTGAGGAGAAAGACATTCACAAATTAACATGGTCTACACAAGGTTATCGTTAATTATTAGATTATCGAATAGTCAAAAAAATGATAGACCCCAAGAATAACAGACATTCAAGTATACAGAGGTAGAAATATAAATAGAAACCATTATTTTGTCAAATAAAAATTCCAACTATGGTCAAGAAAGATAAGGCAGTCAATAAAAGTAAAGGTGAAAACAATTTAAACTGAAGATTTAACGTACATCCTTTGCAAGAATAGGTGAATAATATATAACTCATCGGAAAAGAGGTTTAAAACTTGAAACGAAAGGGTATAAAAAGGGTTAAAGTATGAACAGAAATTATGTAAGTAATACTTACAGAAGAAAGCTTAAGAGCGGAAAAGAAATGAAGCAGAAGCAATAGTAAGATCAGAATGTACTTTGTCGTGGGATGCGTTTATCAGCACAGTCGAACACGATATTCATGGGAGACAAGAAATGGCATATGAATTAATGAAATATCTTGACAAGGAAATAAAGGTATCGTAAATCTAAATGTAATACAAAAATCTAACTTGGCTACAGATTATATAGTACTATGGAACACTCTCGAAATCAAAGAAGCTGATAATAAGGAACAACAGAAACTAGTAGATTATACAGATCTCACGGAATTGATGTTTTTTAAAAATGAAAAACCGAAAACCAGCAGGTCTAGAATTGACACGGATAAAGAGATAACCTCTGAAACATAAAAAAGCCAAGGAGTGAAACAAGGGTGTCTCTAGTATTATTCAATATATGGAAATGTCAGAGAGTGAAAGGGAAAAAAGATAAACTACTTCCAGGTGTAAATAATGAGAGGAATAAAAACGTTAACTCGTTGTTATTCGCGGATGATCAACTTATGATACACGACAGCGAAGACAAATTGCAAATGACTTTACATAAACTAAGTGAAATAAGAACAAACCGCCTTGTGACTACTATAAATAAAGCTAAAACCATTGCGTTTTTAGTTATTGACACAGTACAGGCCGAAATAGTGCTCAAAAATTATGCGATAGAACAAGTATCGCACTTCGGTTAGTTAGGATGTGGCACATCATATGACCAGTATGTGGATATGCAGAAAAGAAAATCATATTTATAGTCATAGATGTTACACAATGAGGAGAACACGTAAGGGCGAAACAAGCAAAGAGGAAAAACTGAAATTTTATGAAGTCATTGAGGTTTCCACTCTATTATAAGCGGCGGAAAGTTGAACCCTCGAAATGAAAACGTACAGCAGCTATAAGCATCAGAAATGACGTTTCTCAGAGTTGTGAAAAGATGCACTGAGCAAGACAAAACCGAAAGCCAAAAAACCAAGGTGACAATTAAGGATACAATCAATAACTCAAAAAGTAACCTAATACAATGACAAATGGAGAGAACATGAACCTCGAACTTTTCATAGCGCCACAAAGGGTTCCTAAACTAGCAATGGACCAGAAACCATCAAGCAAGAAAAGCGTGGGAAGAGCGAGGAAGAGATGGTGAGACCGAAACAGGCTCTAGGCCTAATCCTGGAGTTGCAGACGAAGAAGTTTTAATCAGTAGCCTGAATTTTATGGGAAAATACTGAATTTCAGACAGATATACGTTAGTATATACAGGGTATACATTAAGTACGGGAACACTTTCAATTATTTATTGCACAAGAACCTAACATTGTACAGATATCATACATATGTCATTTCTAAGAGAAATCCTGAAAGTTTTTTTTTTCGTGTATACCGCGACAACGTAGTTTGGTAATTTGCTGATGGCGCTGGACGCAAGCATGGCGAGTTCAGGTGCGGAGGGAGCTTTCTATGTGATGGAGTTCGTCAAAAACAAGTGTGCAACTACTGTTCTTTTTCTCTGAGGGACTGGTGTATGTACCGCCTCTACCACGTGATATAGCAGAAGTCCAAGAGAGAATACGGGAATCGACTGCCAGAGTCAACAATGCCATGCTGGGACGGGTATGGCAAGAATTCAAAAAATGGTTCAAATGGCTCTGAGCACTATAGGACTTAACGTCTGAAGCTATCAGTCTCCCAGAACTTACAACTACTTAAACCTAACTAACCTAAGGACATCACACACATCCATGCCCGAGGCAGGATTCGAACCTGCGACCGTAGCAGTCGCGCGGTTCCGGACTGCAGCGCCTAGAACCGCTCGGCCACCGCGGCCGGCGGAGAGAATTCGATTACCATATTGACGTCTACTGGGTCACTCATGGCTCGCACATAGAATGTTTGTAGAAAAAACTTCCAGGGTTTCTCTTCAAAATGCAATTGTAAGACATCTGAACAATGTTTGGTTCTTGTGCAATAAATAATTGAAAGTGTTCAAGGACTTTCTGTTCACCCTGTGTGACAGTAATCATTATCCTTTCAGTTAGAAGGGAATAGTGTATGTGGCATTACTCTTCAGGGACAGAAAAATTTCACGAAAATAATAACTCGAAATGTAACGCGAAATTATCGTTTTTTGCGAAATAACTCGAAATCGGCGACTTTTAAGACATATTGCGAAATTTGTAATTTAGCATTATACAAAAATGTTGTAAAAATAATGACAGCAATTTACTAATATTTGTAACAGATAGATACTCAATGTTGAAACAGCATTTTTGCTTCTATTCTTCTAAATTTGAAGAAAACAACCACACCGAATTTGCCAAAAGAACCACACCGAATTTAGCACAAAAACCAAAACCGAATTTGTCAAAACAACACCGAATTTGACAAAAACAACAAGGATTTTGAAGACAAATACGGACTGCGACAAGATAAACAGTATTTGACCATAAAACACCAGATTTGCCAGGAAATAACATTAAATTTGCCAAAATACAAAACCGGCTTTGGCAAAATATAACACCGAATCTGGAAAAGAATCAGTTCGAATTTATTCATGAACTAAAAAAAAAATTCCTGTCCTTAGGTATTAGTATACTGGGTGCATAATTATTATATGCTAATCCGATGTGAACAAATGCTTAGCATAGTGAAAAAGGAGAATATATTCACTATAGACGCCAATTACATTTTTAAGAGGTTTGGGAGCCTTCATAGACGTAGCTTAAAATGTATTATGGTGTGACATTAAACTTATTTTTAATAGACGTTTTCTCCTTTATCGATTAATGTTTGAATATTTATATTTTAATATTTATACCAAGCATCGTCCTTCTCCAACGAATTTTGCACTTCGGTGCAATGCATTACACGAGATGCTTCAGCATAATAGAATTTTATCATTTCTTCTAGTGAGTGGCTCCCAATATTTGTCATTAGCAAGGCATCTTTAAACTTTCCGTTACCTTTGGTTACGCTATGCTACCTTATTTTTAATCCTTGAAGCGTGCACCGTAGTAAAATTTCAAATGCTCTTTGGTTTTATTGTTGTTCTGACAGTCCCGTTCACCACCATCATTTCCTCTTCAGTATACAAATATTAAATAACAGTGATGGTAAGCTAAATCCAGCTCTGATATAGCATCAAGTGGAACTTGTGTAAAAAGACAAAGAAAATACAGACATAAGAATATACAATTACCATAGAAAGGGGCAAATAAAAGCGGCCAGGAGAACAGGGTTCCAAGGTACAGAGAAACACAGCAAGGAAAAGAAGTACAGTACTAACCTACCTATAGCAGATGTTGAAAGTGACTACCATTCATCTCTTTGCACTTCTTGGTCCTGTCAGCAAGTTGCTGAAGATGGATCGAAGCTGGACTGCTGGAATTGCTACAGTCTCATCTTAAATGAGTTCTTCTGTAGCTCATGAAGACTGTGAGTGTTGTTGCAATACACATTAGACTTGAGGGCTCGCAACACAAAGAAATTTCGCAGCGACAGATCAAGTACCCTTAGCTTCCGGTTAGGTTACTGACCAGACTGATCTCTACTAGCAACTCTGTCAGACGTGAAGATTGTCTGAATGTGCTCCAAGGTTCGGCCGGTTGTAGGGTCAGATGCTCCATCCTCTTGGAAGTAACTGTAGCTCTTTTCCTCTTCCGTTAGTGCTGCCACAAAATCCCGTTCAATGTTATCGAATCGTCCGGAACGCTTTTATTTGCCCCGTCTAGTATATAATGCATAATAAAAGAACATTTCTCTCAAGAACTAACTGAGGAAGACCAAACCAAGTTCAAAGTAATCTAACAGTTGCTTTACCGTTTGTATTATAAATGGTGCAGGTTATACATATTCTCATAAAATGAAATAAATTGACGGTACATTGTTTCCGTTCTAGAAAGAAAATAATGCCTGAAGGACTGACTAAGGTGGAGAGAAAACCTAAAATGTTGATTCTCGGTACAGCAGTATGTCAAGAAAAAAAGAGAAGAGAACATAAAAGCAACGTAAACGTCTTGTAAATATAATTGTTATGGCTTGCAAACGAGTTTGGACCTCGAAACATATCGCGTACTTAAAATTAGAGCAAGGTATAAGTACTTTGTTAATATCACTTTTTATTAAAATTACTAAACTTTCGAAAAAATGTTCGTGATGTGACAGTTAACAATGAGTAATCTGCTCACGTATGAAGAGCTAAGTTTTCCTTCGACATCTGTAGCCTTACAGCCAGGATGGGTGAATAATCAAATACGCCGATCTTAGCAAATTGGGGTTGATACGATACACATTAAGACACAGAAAAACTCTCTTATGGGTAAACAAAATCAGTTAAAAAGACGCAACGAAATGTGTTGGCACACGACCACGTATTCCCATTATGTTGTTAAGCAATTCCTCGTCCTCGCGTTTTATAACTCCCTTTGCGAGGCCACTGAAGCCCCAAACACGGAAAACGGCATGGCCAAGTGAAGGTTGTCCCACGAGAGGTCTCCAAGGTAGAGTCGCTACGCGTCACGTGTGTGTGTGTGTGTGTGTGTGTGTGTGTGTGTGCGGCAAGGTCGCCGGCAGTAGTATGGGTTGGGGGGTGGGGCGGCAGTGGTAATTATGGCGCTGAATGGCGCAATCTCCGGCGGCGCGCCTTTCAGCGGTCTCGGCTATTCGCGCCCTCCTCCGTGTTTGCTCTGTCGCGTCCGTCGCGCGGCTTCCCTCAAGGGCCTATACAATGCTGCAGACACACACCCTCGTGGTGAAAGTACCCACACTTCCGCCATGCATGTACCTAGCTGTATGGTCCTAGCTCCGCTGCGGTGTGAAGCGGTGGGACACTAGCCAGCTGATAACTCCGTGTCTCCGTGGGAGCGCTGAAACCAGCCAAGTCCCCCCTTGTGAACGCTGTGAATGATGCTGAGGCCAAACTGACTCACCATTCTGCGAACTCTCTGCCACCCCTAGTGGCTCTGAAGCACACATACAAAAGAATGTAACGCTTTCTCTATGCAACAGTGTTCTAATAAACGTCTCTCCCTGAAATAGCGACGCTTTCTGTATACAATAGTTTTCTAATCAATGTCCCTCTCTAAAACAATAGAGTCAGAGTAGTATTGCGCATTCATAAAACTTGCATAATACATTTGGCCACTGACGTTGTAAACTGTTAAATAATTACATATTATTAAATACGAAACATAATTAGCCTACTTCCTAACGTAAGTAAGTTTGCAGAAAATATATTGCATAAATTGTATAAACTGCCATAAGATCTAAAATAGCGTTCCCAAATAGAAAAGTATGTATTTGCACAGGTTTCTGGTCATTGTTTCTGTTGTGTTAACCAGTGTCGACTCAATGTGTTTTTGATTGAAACTAAATAATCAGTACGCTTACAAGTAGACTGACTTTCTGTTATTAGCAGTCACTACATTATGGTTCGTCTGCAACAGTTTCTCTTAGGTTAAAGCAATTCAGTTATAATACGAAAAGTCGCGATACTGTATTTTTATAATTTACTTTGGAACATTTTAGAACCACAATTCTATAATAAAACAGAAGTACGATATAGTGTATGCTGTTCAGTGTTCATGTAGAAAACGCACAATATTGTGCTTGGCGTTTATTATTATGTTAGGGTAAGATGAATAGACGGAAGAATCAGCTCTCATCGCAGTTCTAATGTGACTACGTGCTGAGGTGCTTCATATAACGATAATTTATCATCAACAAAGTATTTCACTCTGTGTCAATAGATATGTATATATTTAGATGTACACTTTTCCGTATTTCACACCTTCATCGGCTCTCCTACTCCTGAGCCTAAAGTTTATAGTTTGTATTTTACTTCTTTGCTGAAGTATTTAGAGTATTTTTTCTATGTCTAACTATTACATTTCCTGGCTGACTTAATGTAGTTAATAGCAGATAGTTCAGTCTAAGTAACTGTCATCTGAAATTTGGCAGCGACATTGAGTACCTTTCAAATATTTACTTACGTATGTAAGCAACCAATCTTGGTATCAAACTTGTTATCAGTCACCTAAATATATTTATATATTAATGTCAGCCTGATGTATACAATTTAATATCATATTACCGACCGTGAGTATGTATACATGTGTAACTTCGTTTTCAAAAGGAAAAACATCCGAAATATCATGCCTTGGAAGATGTTTTATTCGCATGAAGATAAAGATATGTCTGGAGAATGATGCTGGTGTCTCCGAAAATTACACAGTCGATTTCCCTGCCAAATTCTTATCTAATACGAACGTTCTTTAAATACATTTTTGTCGCCTCCATTACAATGTTTGTTACTTCGTTCGTCCAATGACCTTCGTTGATGACGTTCGATGAGTCTACTGCCGCTCGAAATTTATTATGCCTAAGTTTTCTGCGCTATGAATTATCTGTCGTCAGTGTCATATAACGTGACGGTACCTCTAATAAATTTCAAGTATACCACATTTGATTAGCTATTGCTCGTCCCAGAGACCAAAAATAAGAGCATATCCCAGGATGTGAACCATGTTACAAAATAGAAACGAAAGCACAGGTGCAAAACAGAAATGAGATGATAATTTTCGTTCGGCAGGTGCTAACTGAAATGATATGAACGAACGTGGAAGAAGTGAAATGTTTTAAGCTTACAAGCTATTATAGAACTCACATCAAGCACGTACATACGTATATACAGAAATGGATATAATAGTTTTCAGTGCAACTGTAGCGTTGTATCACCGCAAAATACAGTTTACAGTGCATAGGTAGAGTATAAAAATCATATTGCAACACTACAGAAGTGCAGAAGTCACATATATAATGCAGTTCAGTTTAAATAACGTATACGCCCATAAGTATTTAGTGAGTTCATCTCCCATGATTTTCTTTGGTATTTGGCGTATCAGCTTCTGAATAACAGATATTTCTGTTGACCAAAATAAGTTATTACTGCTCTTTAACTATTCGCACGGCCGTATACTTTAAGCACATGATGGGTGAAAACATATCGCAGTTGCTGAACAGAATAAAATGAGTTTTGCCCGAGCTTATGACCAATAAATTATCCATAAATTACTACTATCTGTGAACGCTTGCAGTGGTGATTCTGCTTTTTCATCTTCATTAACGTACTGAAAAAACGTGGAGGTAAACGTATATCTCTTGTGTAAGCAAGTGCACCAAGTTATCAGGTGGATAATGAGTGATAGCTGAACACTGACCTATTTTCCTCTTTGCATCTTTCCTGTCTCGGATTTGAAGTACAAATTAATGTATGCGTATACCCAAAATATAATTCTGAAAAACTGTTATTGCTTTTCACCTGGAAAAGAAATGATCGAAATTGATTCTATTTCATTGTTCACTTTATTACTATTGGGCTGCATTATACAGGGTGTTTCGGCACAGGTGAGGCAGAGTACGCCTATATGTTGGAAAATCACATAACAGTGCATGTTGAAAAAAGCCTTCCTGGCGCACTAGTGAGATCACAAAACACAAGAAAGAAGGACACGAACAGGGTCAGAAATCACGACTATTGTGCTTAATACGGGAGAAACTAAAAAATATGAGCAGAAGCAAGTAACGATTGTCATCAAAGACGCTGTTCGAAACTACGACCGCGGATCGTGAATCAGGTCTCACGCCTCCGGCGCATGGGAGATCTGATGGAAAATACCTGCGTGTCCCTTACTTTCCCAACGGCTGCCATGATTGGTGAAACACTTTCCTCAGCACTGCTAACAGGGATTTCGTATTCCAATGTCTTGACGTACTCCCAGAGAAAGATGTTGCCCTGGTGATTCTGCTTTTTCATATTCATTAACGTACTGTAGATACATGGAGGTAAACATAAATCTCGTGTGTAAGCATGTGCGCCAGGTGGTCAGATGGATAACAAGTGATAGCTGAACACTGACCTATTTTCCTCTTTGCATCTTTCCTCTTTATTGTATGATTACGTGATAGCGGAAGAAACACTGGTAGCAGTTACTTCTGTAAAATATCTGGGAGTATGCGTGCAGAACGATTTGAAGTGGAATGATCATATAAAATTAATTGTTGGTAGGGCGGGTACCAGGTTGAGATTCATTGGGAGAGTCCTTAGAAAATGTAGTCCATCAACAAAGGAGGTGCCTTACAAAACACTCGTTCGGCCTATACTTCAGTATTGCTCATCAGTGTGGGATCCGTACCAGATCGGGTTGACGGAGGAGATAGAGAAGATGCAAGGAAGAGCGGCGCGTTTCGTCACAGGGTTATTTGGTAACCGTGATAGCGTTACGGAGATGTTTACCAAACTCAAGTGGCAGACTCTGCAAGAGAGGCGCTCTGCATCGCGGTGTAGCTTGCTCGCCAGGTTTCGAGAGGGTTCGTTTCTGGATGAGGTATCGAATATATTGCTTCCCCCTACTTATACCTCCCGAGGAGATCACGAATTTAAAATTAGAGAGATTCGAGCGTGCACGGAGGCTTTCAAACAGTCGTTCTTCCCGCGAACCATACGCGACTGGAACAGAAAAGGGAGGTAATGACAGTGACACGTGAAGTGCCCTCCGCCACACACCGTTGGGTAACATGCGGAATATAAATGTAGATGTAGATGTAGAACCTGTGCAGTAACGAGTGCTTCGAAGTACGCCGTTTAGCGCACAGTAGAAGAGGGTTCTGAACAACAGATGATTCCTGTATGTTTGCATGTTGGCCCAATGATATCCTCAGTTACTATTTCAGAGGGCATGGAAACATCGAGAATGGATCGTGGACCGATGGAAATATGTCATCTGATAGGAAGAATTACACCAGGTCGATAGTCGTGTTTTGATTAGCAGTCATCCATGGGACCTGCTGTTCCATGTATCCATTGCCCCGCGTACGCAGGGAACTATTGTGCTAAGAACGGCTTGAGAGGGACCTCTGATAGTAATGGAATTGACGGACTACGTGAACATAGTTGCAGGTCACCTACATCCCTTCATGGTTTATGTTCTCACCCATGGCGATGATTTCTTCCGGAGCAGAGCAACTGTCCGTCCACAAGGTCGGAATCTTGCTAAGGTGGTTTGAGAAGCATAGCGTACTCCCTTTGATGTCCTGGCCAACAATTTCGCCTGATCTGGACCCGATTGAAGATTTGTGGGATGCTACAGGGCGCCAACTCGCTGCCACCGGCCCGTAATGTACGTGAACTGCGTGACCAATACGTAAACACCTGGTGCCACATAACTCCAGAAACCTATCGAGGATCCTTCTAATCCATGCCCCGTAGAATCGCTGCCATATTGCGTTCCAAAACGGTATTAAGCAGGCGGCCATAATGTTCTGTCAAAGGTGACAAAAATCATGGGATAGCGATAATCACATATACAGACGGCGCTAGTATCGCATACCATTTGCAGCTAATCATGCACTTCATCATCCATTACAACGATGGAATTTTTATGTGGTACAATGTACCATGTCACCAGACCATGATTATTCTTACTTCGTTTGAAGTGTATTCTGGACAATGCGGGAGAATAATTTGACCACACAGATCGTCCAACATGAAGCTCATCGAATATTTATGGAACAAGAGGTCAAATCGTGCACAAAACCTTGCACCGGCAACACTTTCCCAATATTATAAGGCACTGTAGAAGCAGCATGGCTCAGTATTTTTGCGGAGGATTTCCCACGACTTGTCGAGCCAACGTTATTTGATGTTACCGACACAATAATAGGAGGTGCAGCATGACTTCTGTCATCTCAGTGCTTTGCAAAGTCTTATACTCTTACAAAACCTTATCTCCTGGAGATACTGTTAAGAGTAAAGTAAATATTCGAGATTGACATTAAGTGTATATGAACGATCCTTATTTTGAAACAGGGATGAGTAGTGTACCTCTAAACATATGTTTGCTCTCCACTCGAGATGAAATTGTGGTGCCTCGGTACACTGAATCGTAGCTATCCTACATGAAGCACATCGAGCGAGCAACTGTGATAGTACGATTTTGTAGACCAAACAACTCTGTATCTGTTTTATGGCTCTGGAGTGTGGTGTTTGTACGTGAAGTTTTTCGGACTGAGTTGTATTGTAAGGAGTTCCGTAATTTCGACAGTATCTGAAAGTTGTTTCTTTCAGTCTGTACAGCCCACGTGCTTCTTGAATTTTAACATAATCACGCTTATAATGCTACGATTTCATTATTTTCCACTACGCTTCAGCTGACACGTAGCATGAACTTTAATGAATTAGTGTTTTAGAAATTTGATAAGTTTCGGCATTGGTGGACAGACATCACTAACTGCGTCATACATCCAAGCCAGGTAGTGAGCCGGCCGCGGTGACCGTGCGGTTCTAGGCCCTCCAGTCCGGAGCCGCACTGCTGCTACGGTCGCGGGTTCGAAGCCTGCCTCGGGCATGGATGTGTGTGATGTCTTTAGGTTAGTTAGGTTTAAGTAGTTCTAAATTCTAGGGGACTGATGACCACAGCAGTTGAGTCCCATAGTGCTCAGAGCCATTTGAACCATTTGAACCAGGTAGTGACGTAAGGCACTGTTTCTTTCCTCGTTTCTGCGGCTTATATAGATTTGGCCTCTCGTCTACCGGATGAGCTATTAGATACGAAATACATGTTAATTATGCTGTTTTAGTAAATAACCAGTGTGTTAACAGTGATCGTGTACCATCAACCATCATTTCACTATGAACCTATAGTCAGACAGATGTAAGCTTTTTAAACCAGTGCAGCGAATTACAGGCTGGATTTCACATAACCGCGCCCTTACAGTGGCAGGCAAAGCTGTTTAAAGGGGAAGTCGATTAAAATGCGTCTTTCAAAGAAAACTAAAACGATCAATAATCCTCGTTGGAAACATTGTAAGGAGTCTGTTTTCTTCTTTGGTTGTGCTTTGTGATTTTAATGGCCAGCTTTTGTTGCGGGGCAGGTTTGCGTTTAAGGCGTGAGCAAATATTCTGAGTGTTAATACTTAGATATGTCTTTTATGAGTAGGCGTTTCCTCTTTTTCTTCTTTTCGTGAGGTATCTCTTGGAACGTTACCGTGAAGGAGTATATGTTAAATACGTAGTATAAAGTACCATACATTTTTTACAGAATCCTTATCTACATAATCTATGTATTTGCACGAAAAAAAGAGTTCTTTGAACAAACATACTAGTTTGAAATTGCAGATAGGTACAAACGTTGCACTGAATTGTACTGCTATATATCTGCATTGCAATTTAATATGGTTATATGTTTCGGAAACGACTGTTCCCCCGTCCAAGAAGGAAATAGTATATCTTAACATCTGACACGTAGATGGTATCGGTAGTCACAAGTGCTAACATGTTTGGGGACTAATGACCTCAGAAGTTGAGTCCCATAGTGCTCAGAGCCATTTGCTAACATGTTTGCAGCAGGATTAAGAATGCCAGCAGACTGTAAACACTGGAACAGAGAATTTAGCTTGCCGCGTATGAAATATCATAAATTAGTCAAATCGTAGTTTATATATGTAGTTCGCGTGGTTGCAGTCGTTAGCCGTGTTGAGCTTGTGGGCCATTGTAGAAGCCGAGAACTATCGCGGTCTGCAACGGACCTCCGCCTAGAGTGAATGTAGTTTACTCCTTACGTTATTTGTGAATTACCCAGTACGTCGTATGAGGGTAAAAATCGCACACTGGCAGCAGAGGTGTGTGGTACAGAAAACGTTTAAACTTCTTCGATGGCGACACGTCAAGTGCTGGATGAGTTCTCCGGCAGTAGAATGGTGTTCTCCATACTAACTGGCTCGCTGATTTCTAGCGGTAATCGCAACTCGGACAGTCGTATGCAGTGCATACCAAACGGGACACGCTCTAGTTATTGCATTGATCATATTATTCTAACAACTGTACTTGTGCGCTACTGTCACTTTTAACACTCTTCTTCAACATAAATGTGGGCAAACTCTTTTCAAAATTATATTAAAATTGTACCCAAATAACCCGTTCCCTGTAAATTCTACTAAAAATGTCAATAACAATAAAATAAAATCGCATATGCACTTACTTTATACGTTACTGAGTTTCAAGCCAACTGCACAGACAACTTTGTGGCACTCCTATACTTCCGAAGGCTACATACACTGAAGCAGTAACTATGTTACATGTAATATCTTCTCAGTGTCACGCAGATGTCATTGCACGGGTCATATTGACGGTATTCTACGCTACACTGCAATTCATGCTGTACACATTGAGCATCTCTGTGATGCCGCGCGGTCTACCACGGTCCGCGTGGCTGCCCCCCCCCCTCCCCCCCGCCCCACCCGTCGGAGGTTCGAGCCCTGCTTCGGGCATGGGTGTGTGCGTTGTCCATAGCGTAGGTTAGTTTAAGTTAGAGTGTAAGCTTAGGGACCAATGACCTAAGCAGTTTGGTCCTCTAAGGTCTTACCACAAATTTACAATTTTTTTTACATCTCTGTGATGTGGCCACTACATATACTTCAGCGCTGTATGATACAACTCATTAGTGATGCTTCATGTGAGATATGATCATACGGGTATTTTCTCTGACGGTGATACTAGAAGCTACCCTGTACTTGGTTCCCCTACTTCACATTATTATCTTTTGAAATACCGTTACGTACAGCAGTCTTGCACTAACAGACTTGGAGGTCACGGCCGACTTCCTTCCCCATCCTTCCCTAATCCGATGGGACCGATGACCCCGCTGTCTGGTCTCCTTCCCCAAACAACCCAACCAAAACAGACTTGGGCGGTATTGACGAAGTTGTCACGTCTTGGAATAGGGCACACGTCAACCCTTATAGCACCAACACTCAAAATTACACAGTATTGAAATAGCCGAAGTTGTCGCGTTTTGGAACAGGGCACACACCAACCCTTATAGCACCAATACTCAAAATTTCACACTGTTGAAATACTTTAATCCGATACATAAAATGCCTCTTTCTACAAGACGAATAGTTCCCTACCTACTCGTCTAATTCTTTATCTGGCATTTAAAAACTTCTCGTGAGATAACTGATTTTGTCCGTAGCATTATCATCTCGTTTCTTTGCGACAGCTATATCTATCGCGTCAGTTACAGTCACTAAAAAAGGATACTCATTATCAACTTGCAAAACACTGCGACAAATGGATATACTGTCTGTAAACAGTGAGATACATTACCGAGTGTAGTGCAGTAATTGGTTTTGTTACGTACTGTGGTTACTGCGCAATGAGGCCACAACACCAGAGATACGGGTTACAATGGACCATTCGGCTATTAATGTGAATAATTAATACTGCAAACTACCCCGTATATGACGTCACTGAATAGTTAAGAATGTATACCAACGCCTAGTGGTATGCACAGTATATTACCTCCGTTCCTTACCTGAAAAGTGGTGAAACTTACCGAAACTGTGTAACGACCCTAAAATGTGTAAAGACTTCAACCACTGATATATATTAAATAATAAATATCTGCCAGAAGAAATAAACATTTAATTCGTACAAAATATAATGCGCAACAGAATGAAAGTGTCACATTTTCGAAAGCTCGTAATTCTCTCCCACGGCGACGGAGATTTTTGAAATTTGGCTCAAATGTGCATACGTAATCGCGACGTCACGCTGTGACGTTTAAGGTGGGTTAATGATGTCACATAGACGCCAAATGTCATTACACTCATGCAAAAGTCACTGTGAGCGTGCCACACGATGGGAAGGTCGTCACAGCCCCTCTTATCGAAGTTTCATCATTTCTGTGGACACCTCTTCGATGGAGATCAAAACCGCGATGCGTAGCGTTGAAATCACAGGGTATTCTCATGAATGGCACCACCTTCCTCCTGATGGATGATAACGCACGGCCCCACCGAGCTGCCATCTTGGAGGAGTACCTTCAAATAGAAGGTATCAAGCGAACGGAGTGGCCTGCTTGTTCTCCAGACCTAAACCCGGTCGAGCACGTCTGGCATGCTCTCGGTCGACGTATCGCTGCACGTCTTCAAACCCCGACGACACTTCAGGAGCTCCGACAAGCACTGGTGCAAGAATGGGAGGCTATATCCCAGCAGCTACTCGACCACTTGATCCACAGTATGCCAACCCGTTGTGCGGCTTGTGTACGTGTGCATGGTGATCATATCCTATATTGACGTCGGGGTACATGCGCAGGAAACAGTGGCGTTTTGTAGCACATATGTTTCAGGACGGTTTTCTCAAATTATAACCAATACCCTGGACTTACAGATCTGTGTCGTGTGTGTTCCTTATGTGCCTATGCTACGAGGGCTATCCACAAAGTACATTACGTTTTGGAATTAAAAATAAACAAAGTATTAGAAATATTTTTTATTATATACAGATGAAAGCCACACTTAAATACTACTTTTCTAGATAGTTGCCATTTAAATTAAGGCACTTATCGTAGCGATGGACGAGCTTGGAAATTCCTTCGTCGTAAAATTCGGCCGCCTGCGCCTACAACCACGTGGTTACCTCTTCTTGAAGCTGTGCGTCGTCATCAAAACGCTGCATAGCCAACCACTTCTTCATCGCTGGGAATAAGTGGAAAACTCTCGGTGCCAGGTCGGGACTGTACGGCGGATGAGGAAACAACTCCCACTTAAAAGATTCGAGAACTTCACGAGTGGCATTTGCCATGTGGGCCCTGGCGTTGTCGTGAATCAGCAAGATCTTTGAGCCCAACTTTCCCCAGCGCTTGTTTTGTATTGCTCTTCTGAGGTTGTGCAGAGTTTGGCAATACCTTTGAGAGTATATAATTGTAGTGCCTCTTTCCAGGAAATCCACAAAAATCACACCTTTACTGTCCCAAAAGACAGTCATTACGTGGTTGAAGGCGCAGGCGGCAGAATTTTACGACGAAGGAATTTCCAAGCTCGTCCATCGCTACGATAAGTGCCTTAATTTAAATGGCAACTATGTAGAAAAGTAGTATTTAAGTGTGGCTTTCATCTGTATATAAAAAAATTTCCAATACTTTATTTATTTTTAATTCCAAAACGTAACGTACTTTGTGGATAGCCCTCGTATTAGCGCCAGCTTTGTGTAGTGCCACGGTGTGTGGCACCACATTCTGCAATTATCCTTAATTTGTCAGCATGAGTGTAGAAGGGAGTCATTTGTACAAAGTTTTAAATGTCATTGGGTATTTTAATCTTAAATTTCTTGTGTGTGTGCATTTACAAGGCGTACGAATGCGTATACAACGAGGTGACGACAGTCATGGACAATTGTGGCTGACCTCCTTCTGCCCAGCGTAGTGCAGCAATTCGACGTGTCATGTACTCAAAAGCAATGTTTATCAAAGTCATCGGAAGACCCCTGAAAAAAAGAAAAACAAAGCCATGTCAAGTATATAGCCGTAAATAATTGAGGAAGTGTTGCCGGTGCAGAATTTTGTGCACAAACTGACCTTTCGATTATTTCCTATAATTGTTCGATGGGACACATGTCCGGCGATCTTGGTGGTCAAACCATCCGCTCGACTTGTGCAGAATGTTCTTCAAATCAGTCACGAACAACTGTGGGTGGATGACATGGTGCATTGTTAGCCACAAAAATTCGATCAGTGTTTGGGAACATGAGGTCCACTAATGGCTTACAATGGTCTCCAAGTACCTGAACAGCCATAGGACACAGTTCATTCCGTGTAAAACAGTCCTCACCAACACCAGCTTGCGTAACGTCTTGTTGACTACTTGGGTCCAAGTGTTCGTGGGGTCTGCGCCACACTCGAAACTCTACCATCAGTTCTTACCAACTGAAACTGGAACTCATCCAACCAGGCCAAGGTTTTCCAGTCATCTACGGTCCAACCGACATTGTCAAGAGGCTCTGAGCACTATGGGACTCAACTGCTGTGGTCATAAGTCCCCTAGAACTTGGAACTACTTAAACCTAACTAACCTAAAGACACCACACACATCCATGCCCGAGGCATGGAGCGCCCGGAACCGCTCGGCCACTCCGGCCGGCTACATGGTCAAGAGCCCAGGAGAGGTGCTGCAGGCGATGACGTGATTTTAGCAAAGGCACTCTCGTCAGTCATCTGTTGCCATAGCCTATTAACGTCGGATTTCACCGCACTATCCTAACGGATACGTTCGGCGTACATCTCACTTTGATTTCTGGGTTTATTTAGTGCAGTGTTGGCTGTTGTTAGCACTGAAAACTCTACGCAAACGCTGCAGCTGTCGATCGTTAAGTGAAGGCCATCGGCCACTGCGTTGTCCGTGGTGAGAGCTAATTTCTGAGATGTGGTGTTCTCGGCACTCTCTTCACATCTTGGATCAAGGAATACTGAACTCACTAGCGATATGCGAAATGTTATGTCCCATGCGTCTAGCTACAACTACCATTTCTTGTTCAAAATCTGTTAATTCCCGCCGTGCGACTACAATCACGTCGGCAACCTTTTCACACGAATCACATGACTACAAATGACAACTCTGTCAATGTAGTGTTCCTCTATACCATATGTACGTTATACTACTGCCAAATTCATTTCGCTACCACATGTCTTTCCTTATTCCAGTGTATTAGCTGCGCTGGTGTAGATGTAAGTTGTCTCTAGTGCCACTGTTTTGTACAGACCAGCGGGAGTAGCATCACAAGTATAGTCCATTAAGTTTTTTTTGTTACAGTTTTGTAAGCAGAGAAACTTCTGTAGCCTTATGTCTTTGCTTCTGTACTGTAAAGCTTCAATTTCTTCTATGACATATATTGATGAAGTGTTTAATCCCGTATTTGAATTCTGAAGTATAAATTTACTCTGTCTTTAGCGCCATAGCTCTGCCTTTAGCGCCATAGCGCCAAATTATTTACGACATTAAGGGACTACGGATGCTGAGTTTGGATGCAAGCGGAGATGGAATCACTCTCTCACAGATGCAGGTGATGCTGGCTGGCGTCGGTCTTGCAGCTTCAGGCTCTCGACATTGGACATTACTATGGCTCGCCGAACTTAACGATCCAAGGGACGACCAAAAGGTCCCAAGTGTCCTCCGATCGATCCACTGCTGCGCTCGGCCCGATTTCTGCCCACACTGTCACCCATGATCGTGTCGATGGCTCTTTCAACGTGTGACAGGCAGTGTAACCTAAAGAAAGGCTAGCGAACATGCTTCAGGCACTGGCTAGGGGTGGCAATGAATCCTGAGTCACCTGTGGGCCGTGCGTGGCTCGTGTTCGTGCCATCTCTTATTTAACATCCTGTTTCTGCTGTACTGCCACCTCGTTATATGAGTTTCGATTACTGGTGTCACTGAGTTGTCGCTTTGCCTGTCCGTGAGCAGCAGCAACTGCGCTTATCGATATAAGCCCTCCCGTACTATCTTTGCGGCACTGCTATTACTTCCCGGTCGTCGTGTGTCGTGAAGTGAGTTGGAAAGCGCCGGCAGTGCAGTTCGGACCGGGCAATGAAGTGAGTTGGAACGTGCCAGCAGTTAGTTCATACCTGGCAATGTTTGAGTTCGCACGCGGCTCTAGTTCAGTCGGGGCGCGGCAGCAGTGAGGTCCGGACCGCCATGACTCGCCCGACGGTTGCCGACACACATGATTTGAGTGGCGACCACTTCGGTTGGTCGTCGGTCGGTCGTCTTGCCGGACGACGTGTATTTAGCCAGAGATCGCTTATGGGTTGGGTGTGTGTGCCGACTCGTTATTCGTCCCTGTTATTGCACAGTCACTGCTGTTAGGATTGTCTAGGTCTGCCTGCAGTGTTCGTCAAACTGTATGTAGTTTGTGTGATTTTGATGGACGAGTTATTTTAAATGTTGTCGGCGTACTGTCTCTGAAATGTCGGTCGGTTGGCGTGGAGCAGTGAGGAATTCTCGGCGGGGCGTAGTTTGGCCGGGGCCCGTTGGCGGTCGCTATGCGGTGCCGGGGTGTGTGGCGCTGTTCCCATTGCTACGAGGTCCGTGGCTCACCGACCCTGGACACGAAAGTTGAGTTTTGATTTAAACTACCAGCAAGTCAAGACTGTTCGCGCTGTGTCGTTTGGAGTTCGTTGTCGGCTGTTGGGATATTCCCGCGAGCAACAAACGTGGTTTTCAAGTTCGAAAAGTCTAGCCACCCTCCGGTGGAGTTTCGCTGTATTTGGTTATTTGAACTGAATTGCACCAGCGGAATGTTCTGCCTAGTGGCCGTTAACGTTTCGGTTACCTGCCCTGGGCGTTGACGTAAATTTCGGGCAGTGCAGTCTCCTCAATGTGTTGTTGCTGTCCAGCACAGTGTGTAGTTTAACAGCTCCGTGTGTGACTGGTTGTAGGCTCCAATATCTTCTACGTTGTTCCGTTGAACTCTCTTGTGCCCTGGTAGGGTGAAGTGGAAGTTATCTTTTCGGTGGGTCCTCTGACTGTCGGTCGGTTGGGTTGTCGTCGAATCGTGAATGGTAGCTTCGACTACCTGTCTCACCTAAGCGAGTTTGTGTTTACAGGCCGACCCTCGAATATCTGCGCGCCCTTGTGTGGACTGAATTTTCCTTTTTAAATTTGTTCTTTTTGTTGGTACTTGTATGGATTCTAGCCGGTTTTGTGTTTTAAATTAGAGCTGTTTTACTCTTAAGGCCTTCAGCCTAGTTGAAAATACTGTTACACGTAAGCCCTTTCGAATTTAAAAAAAATTTCAATTTTTATGTCTTCGGCCTTCAGCCGATTTGAACTTAACTTGTTTACTTCAACCTAGTGAATGTTTAAGTCTTCGACCTTCAGCCGGTTTGACTTGCAGTTCTTTGTTCTTAAGGTCTTTAGCCTTAATTAAAGAACTGTTTCACATAAGGACTTTGGTATTTTAAAAAAATAATGTTTTGGAGTTTTAAGTGTTCGGCCTTCATCTGATTTGAATTTAACTTGTTTACTTCAGCCTAACTAAGGAACTGTTTTATGATAAGGCTTGCCTTTCAAATTTATGTTTATGCTTGCGTTTTAAGCTATTGGCTTTCAGCCGTTTTTAAATTAAAGTGGCTTTCAGCCGATAATTAAGTCCCAAAGATAAAAGCTGTATGTTTAAACAATTTTTTGGGCTCTTGTAATGTTTGATCAAATAATAAAGTTGTATATTCGAGTGTAACTAACAGCCCCTTATTTTGGCCCCTTTCAACAATTTATTCTATCTGTCCTGTCCTGCGGGTTAAGCAGGGCATTTCAACCTGCAATCGCTGGAACTGTTGTGGATGATCCCTCTCGGCTTGCGCTGTCTGGGCGGTCAAAGAGTATGAGATTATCGGTGGATGAGCTCCAGTTATAGCCATATGGCCCTTAGCGTCGTCGTTGCCAAGGAAGGGAACTTATCCATTCTGCTCTCTATGTGCATACTAGGGGCAGTCACCTTGTATGAGGTCAGGGTCCTTACGGCTGCCATAAGGAGCAATGGAAGCTGCCGGCATCAGGTGATGACTTATGATGGTACCAAAGTTGTGTGTCGTTTCGGTTCAGAAGAGATTCCCTCTGGTTTTGTGCTCCAGTTTGAGATGGTTACAGGCAGCCTCACTTACATGCAGATAAAGGGGACACTCACTATCTGCCGCATCGTTGACAGGACCGACTGTGGGCCCCTTGTTAAGGCCCTGAATGCAATGTGAGATGATTTTGCGACCGTATAGGCTGGAAAATCTTTAACTTACGCCCTGGGGTATCCGCTTAATAGATCAGGAATCAATTAAACACAGCAAACGGCTACACGGGTAGCAAATACTATTAGGTGTGGTGCCATGTTCAAAGAACACCTCATGATTTCCGTCTCTAAATCTGTCTTAAGTACCCATTTTCGAGAGCAGAGGCGTTCCATCACTGACCTTCCCGTAACTTAAAAATTTTACATTGAGAAAATAAAGGCCACACGTTAAATGTCCTAGAAGAGGTCGAAATTATGTGATCCATCAAATGCCTTCGCCATCATACAATAAATGAACAAACATAAGTAAGACGTCATAGCACCTTAGCAAATTTTAATTGCCTCAGTAAATGTAAAGCTCTGTTCTTCTATTTCCCCACTTATTTCCCCTTTTCTACCTCTTGGACTTTCCCATTCAGCCCCGCCTCACCCCTCCCCCCCCCCACTTCACCACGCTTATTTTATCTTGATAGTTTATATGATCCTCTATACCTATTAGGGGCACATCTAGTTTCTTACATGCCATGCCTTAAAGTATATTTTAAAAAAGTGTTAGAAATTATGTATTATAAGGTTTTTAGATCTTCCTAGTTCTGAAAACAATTTTATTTGAAAATTTATTACGTTTATTTAGTTGATATTGTTATTTTCAGCTGGATCTATCCCCGTTGCCGCAACGTAGGTACCTACTGGTCTTCTTTTAAGTCATTATACCCCCTTAGTTCATGTTGTTTCTCTTAGACTAACACCCCTGTGTCGACGTCTTCGGAGATACACTTTAATACAGATTTTCCATACAACTTGTAGGACATTGTAATTGAACATCCCAAAATTCTTTGTTCTCATTTAATTATTCATGCTTTCGGCAACAGATAACCGAACTTTCGGTTACTCCAGTGCATCATCTGTGCAAGATCGAGCCCTCTAACGGCTAGCTTCTTAATTTGGCGGGTTCAGGATTTCACAGCCCGCGGTAGCATCGCGTGTTCCGGGGATAAGTATGAACTGGTATTGTACTGTGTGTTTATTTTATTTGTATTTCCTTTTCCGCTAATAGACCACTTGTTTTATGCTCATGGACCAGTTTTTTGGGCTATTGCGCTACTTCGCAGCAACCTCCCCCTCTGTTCTTTAAATTAGACGCTCATGAAATCTTCATTTGTTTTTTATGTTTCTTCGTGTTACCAGAGGCTCCACCGACCATTTTGTATTTGTTGGATCCCTACGTCCGGCTGATTTTGATTGGACTTGGGTCTCTACGACAAGATGATTTTGTTTCATTAACTTGGTTACGTCAGTAAAACTTTATAAATTTTACATGTTTGTAAAAGTTATTTAAATTTATTTTTGAAATTCGTAGGTATTTTGGAGTCTATTACCCTTTCATGAGTCTGGTTCAAATGGCTCTAAGCACTATGGGGCATAACATCTGAAGTCATCAGTCCCCTAGGCTTAAATCTAACTAACCTAAGGACATCACACACATCCATGCCCGAGGCAGGATTCAACCTGAGACAGTAGTAGCAACGCGGTTCCGGACTGAAGCGCCTAGAACCGCCAGGCCACAGCGGCCGGCTTATGATTCGGGGACATTCCCGTTGGTGGGGTGGCTTGCGTGCCACAGTGATACCGATAGCCGTACCGCAGGTGCAACAGTGGTGGAGGACTTATGGAAAAAACGTAAACTACTAACGGCCTAAGACGTGCAGACACTTTATTCAGCATGTAAACGTCACCACAGATATTTGGATTTAAGTTATAACATGTTTAATACACATGCCGTCATTGGATATGACATGGCACGGACGAATAATAAAATTCTGCGTAACCCGCTCAAGTGTCGGAACATCGATGCTTCCGATGACCTCTCTAATGGCTGTTTTCAGCTCACCAATGCTTTTAGGGTTATTGCTGTATACCTTGTCTTTAATATAGCCCAAAATTTTAGACCTGAAGAATATGGCGGCCAATCCAGGACCATGCCAGTGGCCTCTGGGTACCCCAGGGCGAGAATGCGGTCCTCAAGGTGCTCCATCAGCATATCCAACACTGTCCTGCTTTGATGGGTTCGAGCTCAATCTTGCATGAACCACTTCTTGTCAAAATCCGGGTCACGTTCGATAATGAGGATGAAACCATCTTCCAAAGCCTTCACGTACCGTTTAGTAGTCACCATGCCATCAAGGAGTGTCGCACGACTGGACATTGCACATCACACAGTCACCCGTTGAGGGTGAAGAAACTTTTCGATCGCGGAACGCGGATTCTCAGTCCCACAAATGTGCCACTTTTGCTTCTTGGCGAACCCTTCCAAAGGAAATTGGGCTTCGTCCCTAAACCAAACCATACAGCGCACACTAATTCCCTGCACGCTCCGTGGCCAAGCGTGCAGTTTGAACGTCCTAACGGAAAGCGTTCAGATGTTATAACTATTTTATTTCATACAGTTTTTTTTGCGTTGTATGTTGAAAGGCCAAACAAACGGATTGTTTCTGAAAAGGAGCAGCAGCCTTTTCAGTACTGACAGGGGTAAAAGCCTGAATGATTGTCACATCTGGCTTTGTAACATGACCCAAAATGGCTTTCCTGGTGACAATGAGAACGGCTGAGAGCAAGGGGAAACTACAGCCGTAAATCTTGCCAAGGACATTCAGCTCTACCGTATGGCTAAATGATGATGGCATCCTCTTCCGTAAAATATTGCGGGAACAAAATTGTCCTCCATTTGGATCTCCTAGTGGAGACTACTCAGGAGGATGTCATCAAGAGAAAAATAAACTGGTGCTCTACGGACAGGAGGCCGGAATGCCGGAATGGTAGATCCCTTGATCGCGTATGTAGGCCAGAAAATTCAAAAATTGAAATGGATAGGTTGAAGGAAGTTAGATATAGTAGGAATTAGTGAAGGAACAGGACTTCTGATCCGGTGAATGCAGCGTTGAAACACAAAATTAAAATCGGTAATGCAGGAGTAGGTTTAGTAATTAATAAGAAAACAGGAATGGTAAGCAACTATGAACAGCATAGTGAACGAACTATCATAACCAATACAGATAGAAAGCCAACACCCACAGCAGTAGTAAATGGTTATATGACAATTAGCTCCGCAAATGATGAAGAGATGAAGCATTTTTCCATAAGGTATAGGAAATTATTCATAAAGGGAAACGAAAATATAATTGGAACAAGAAATTGATAGCAGGGAAAGGTAGGAAAAGAAAAATTGTAGATGAATAGGGACTGGGCGAAAGGAATGAGAGTGGTAGCGCCTGGTAGAATTTTGCACAGAGCACAACTTAACCGTGGCTAACATTTGGTTTAACAGTGAAAGAAGGCTGTAAACGTGGAAGAGACGTGGAAACACCGGAAGGTTTCAGAAGGATTATAAAATGGTGAGACAGGGGTTTCGGAATCAATTGTAAGACACTTAAAGAGACAGTTGTAGACTAGGACCACACTTTATTGGTTAAGAGCTGTACATTAAAACTTAAGAAATAGCAAAGAATGTGGGAAATCAAAGAGATGTGACCTGAATAAGTTGATGAGAACCAGAAGTGTTGAGACTTTCAGATGTAGCCTTAGGTGAGCATCAACTAGAGCGGAACAAAGGAATACAGTAGAAGACGAATTGATAGGTTGACAGTTGAAATGGTGACGGCAGCAGAGGACCAAATAGGTAAAAGAACAAGGCCCAGTAGAAATCTTTGGATAACGCATGAGATACTGAATTTAACTGGTGAAAGGAAAAAACAAAAAATGCAACAGATTAAGCAAGCGAAAGGGCTTACAAAAATCTAAAAAGTAAATTATCAGGAAGTGCAAACTTGCTAAACAGCAATGCCTAGAGGACAAATGTAAAGATTGAGAAGCATACTTTACTAGCGAAAAGACAGACAACGCCTTGGAGAAAAGTGAAGCAGCTGCATGCATATCAAGAGGTCAGATGGAAACCAGTCCTACGCAAAGAAGGAGAAGCTGAAAGGTGGAAGTAGTACATAGAGGGTATATATAAAAGAGATGAATTGGAAGACAATATTATAAAAGTTGAAGAGGACGTAGATGAAGATAAGAGGGTAGATATGATACTGCAAGAAGAATTTGACAGAGCACTGAAAGATGTAGGTCGAAGGAAGCCCAGCAGTAGACGCCATGCCGTCAGAACTACTGATAGCCTTGGATGAGCCAGCCATGAAAAATATCTTCCAAATGCTGTGCAAGATGTAACATACATGCGAAATAGTCTCAGAATTCAAGAAAGAATTAAATAATTTCAATTTCCAAGAAAGCAGTTGCTTACAGGTGTGAATATCACCGTGCCATCAGTTTAATATGTCTTGACTGCAACATATTAACACGAACTAGCAGAAGTCGACCTCGGCGAGAATCAGTTTGTATTACAGAGACACGCAAGGACACACGGATCAATACTGAGCAGACGACTTATCTTACAGGCTTTCTAGCTTTTTTAGACGTAGAGAATGCTTTTGAAAATGCCGACTGGAATATTCTCATTGAAATTGTGATTGTAAGAGGGGAAAAATACAGGAAGCTAAAGGCTATTTACAACTTGTACAAAATCCAAACGGCAGTTACAATGGTCGAGGGGCATGAAAAGGAATCAGTGGTTGAGGAGGGAGAGAGACATGGTTCTAGCCTGTCCCCTATGCTGTACATTGAGCATTGAGTAAGCCGTAAAGGTATACGACGAAAATTTGGAGTAGGAATTAAATTTCAGGGATAAAAAATAAAAACTTCGGGGTTCGATGACACTGCAAATCTGTCAGAGGCAGCAAAGGACTTGGAAGTGCAGCTGAGTGGAAGGGAAAATGTCTTCAGAAGAGTATATAAGACAAACATTAACAAAAGCACAACAAAAATAACGAAAACTGGTCGAATTAAATGAGGTTATACTGGGGAAATTAGATTAGGAAACAAAACAAATTAAGTACAAGAGTTCTGTTATTTGGGCAGCAAAATAACTGATGATGGCCGAAATACAGAGGATATAAAATGTAGACAGGTAATGGCAAGAAGAGCGTTTCTGAAGAAGAGAAATTTATGTATATTTGGTTTCTGTTCCTTCGCACATTTCCAAAAGAACAGACACTGTTGTTGATTCAGCAGCCTATAAGAATTAAGACCCAAAGAAATTACAGACATTGGCTGTAAGCGGTCATTGATTGAAATCAATGGACAATGTTGATAATTTGTGCAGGGCAGCGAGTCGTGCCCACGTCCTCTGCTTATTGGGCAGCTGCTCTGACCACTGAATCATCTGGACACTGTGGTCACTGCAAATGCGCGGATTATCCTAGGACGCCGCCAGACACAAATATTCATCCATTCGCAACTAACGGTAGTCGTCATTATTGGCAGCAGTTCACCGATTCCCATAAAAGTTAGAGCATGTTGTGTATCAGCACTGAAGAGATCATTGGCCGTTTAGCAGTTATTATACATACATGTTTCTTCTGCTCCTTTCGGACATGTCAGAAAGAACAGACAGCACATATATACAGGGTGTTACAAAAAGGTACGGCCAAACTTTCAGGAAACATTCCTCACACACAAATAAAGAAAAGATGATATGTGCCCAGTAACGCTTAATTTCCATGTTAAGGCTCATTTTAGTTTCGTCAGTATGTACTGTACTTCCTCGATTCACCGCCAGTTGGCCGAATTGAAGGAAGGTAATGTTGACTTCGGTGCTTGTGTTGACATGCGACTCATTGATCTACACTACTAGCATCAAGCAAATCAGTACGTAGCCTCAACAGGTTAGTGTTCATCACGAACGTGGTTTTGCAGTCAGTGCAATGTTTACAAATGCGGAGTTGGCAGATTCCCATTTAATGTATGGATTAGCACGGGGCAATAGCCGTGGCGCGGTACGTTTGTATCGAGACAGATATCCAGAACGAAGGTGTCCCGACAGGAAGGCGTTCGAAGCAATTGATCGGCGTCTTAGGGAGCACGGAACATTCCAGCCTATGACTCACGACTGGGGAAGACCTAGAACGACGAGGACACCTGTAATGGACGAGGCAATTCTTCGTGCAGTTGACGATAACCTTAATGTCAGCGCCAAAGAAGTTGCTGCTGTACCAGGTAACGTTGACCTCGTCACTGTATGGAGAGTGCTACGGGAGAACCAGTTGTTTCCGTACCATGTACAGCGTGTGCAAGCACTATCAGCAGCTGATTGGCCTCCACGGGTTCACTTCTGCGAATGGTTCATATGGCTCTGAGCACTATGGGACTTACCTTCTGAGGTCATCAGTCCCCTAGAACTTAGAACTACTTAAACCTAACTAACATAAGGACATCACACACATCCATGCCCGAGGCAGGATTCGAACCTGCAACCGTAGCGGTCACGCGGTTCCAAACTGAAGCGCTTATAACCGCAAGGCCACACTGGCCGGCTCTGCGAATGGTTCATCCAACAATGTGTCAATCATCATTTCAGTGCAAATGTTCTCTTTACGGATGAGGCTTCATTCTAACGTGATAAAATTGTAAATTTTCACAATCAACATGAGTGGGCTGACGAGAATCCGCACGCAATTGTACAATCACGTCATCAACACAGATTTTCTGTGAACGTTTGGGCAGGCATAGTTGGTGATGTCTTGGGCACCATGTTCTTCCACCTACGCTCAATGGAGCACGTTATCATGATTTCATACGGGACACTCTACCTGTCCTGCTAGAAAATGTGCCTTTACAAGTACGACACAATATGTGGTTCATGCACGATGGACCTCCTGCACATTTGAGTCGAAGTGTTCGTACGCTCCTCAACATCAGATTCGGTGACCGATGGATTGGTAGAGGCGGATCAATTCCATGGCCTCCACGCTCTCCTGACCTCAACCCTCTTGACTTTCATTTATGGGGGCATTTGAAATCTCTTGTCTACGCAACCCCGGTATCAAATGTAGAGACTCTTCGTGCTCGTATTGTGGACGGCTGTGATACAACACGCCATTCTCCAGGGCTGCATCAGCGCATCAGGGATTCCATGCGACGGAGGGTGGATGCATGTATCCTAGCTAACGGAGGACATTTTGAACATTTCTTGTAACAAAATGTTTGAAGTCACGCTGGTACGTTCTGTTGCTGTGTGTTTCCATCCCATGATTAATGTGATTTGAAGAGAAGTAATAAAATGAACTCTAACATGGAAAGTAAGCGTTTCCGGACACATGTCCACATAACATTTTTTTTTCTTTGTGTGTGAAGAATGTTACCTGAAAGTTTGGCCGTACCTTTTTGTAACACCCTGTATATACATATATACACTGAAGAGACAATGAAACTTGATGCCGTTTTTGCAAGGTCTTTTTCCGGCCGCAGTGATGCGGAATATTTGATGTTTTACCGGATTCCTGATATTCACGGTACACTCATGAAGTGGTCGTACGGGAAAGTCCCCACTTCATCGGTACCTCGGAGTTTCTGTGACCCATTGCTCTTGCGCCGACTATAACACCATAACACCACGTTCAAACTCACTTAAATCTTGATAACCTGCCATTGTAGTATGCAGTAAGGGATCTAATAACGGTGTTAGGCACTTGTCTTATATAGGCGTTGTCGACCGCAGCGCCGTATTCTGCCTGTTTACATATCTCTGTATTTGGTTACGCATGCCAATACCAGTTTCTTTGGCGCTTCAGTGTACAACACGATTGATACGGACTGCACAGATGTTAGCCTTGCACGATTACATATAATGGGTACAAGAATTTCTTAGATCCTTCATGAGACATTCAAGAAAAGAAATCAAGGTCTTGGGAAGACGTACAGGACTAAATCCTCATGAAGAATGTAGAGAAAAAAATATTTTATTTTTATTTTTGAATCAAATTTTTTCATAAGACGTGAAGTTTTGTATTTTAAAACGTTTTAACCTCTGGTGGAAGCAGGATCTACATTTCCTTATGAAGATGCGGGATTTCACGCATAGTTTACTGTAACATAATTGTTTATCCATTATTAAGAGGAAGATAAATTTTCTTTGAAAATTCCTTAAGAAGAAGCATTTATGTTCTTTATATGAACAAGAATCAATCAAAATTTAGTTAAGGAACTAACAAAACCATAACCAAATAATACTTTTATGCAAAAAATGAACATCAAACACTAATTCTGTATGGGTAGGGGGGAGAGGGGGGAGCCACGCCAATGAGTGCAACTTTGGCCTGCGCATGAACGGTCTAGAAGGGAGGAGAAAGGTCCGAATAATAATAATAGTAATAAAGTAGTCAGAACATCTGCGTAGTATGCAGAAGATCCCGGTTAGAATCCCAGTACGGCACAAATTTTCACCTTTCTCTATTTTTTCCAGTCAGTGTTAGCTCGCAGCTAGTTTCTGTAATTCCTTTGCGTCTTGTGAACAGAAACCAGTTCACGTGGAATATAGATTTAAGTTACAATGTATTTTCTGAAAGTGCTTGTATGGAATGTAGCCGTGTATGGAAGAGAAACATGGACGATAAACAGTTCACACAAGAAGGAAACATAAGCTTTTTAAATGTGGTGCAACAGATGGATGTTGAAGACTGCATGGTTAAATTACTTTAACGAGGCGGTACTGAATATAATTTGAGAGTAAGGATATTTTTGCCACAACCTGACAAGAAGGGATCGGTTGATAAGATACATATAGAGACATCAAGGGATCACCAGTTTAGTATTGTACGGAAGTGTCGGGGGTAAATTTGAAGAGGCAAACCAAAAGATGACTACAGTAAGCATGTTCAGAAGTTTTTAAGTTATGGTAACTGTTTGGAGACGAAGAGGCTTACACAGTATAGAGTAGCAAGGTGAGCTACATCAATGTAGTCTTCGGACTGAAGACCATTTTAACAATACCGTTTCACGATTCACTGTTATGCAGATGTCACCTGAGGATGTGGTTTTCTGTGCCATGAAACCGGTTATGATCTGATAACAAAAAGATTAAATGCACATGAATTGGCTGTTTAATCTCCAATATGTTTGGATTAAACTGTTCGGTTTTTGCTTAGGTTTTCAAAGAGTACAATCTCACAGACAGCAATGAATGCTGGCTAAAGCAGTAAGTAAGTAAAGCTTGAGTTCCTGCTAAGAATTACGTTTTAAGGTAAAGAGGGGTAGAATTAAGTTGGTGGTGGCGAGTTTGTTGCTGGTAGAAGCAGTTTATGTCGTAATCAGACTGAAGGACATAGTTGTTTTGAGTTAGTGTACGCAGAAGTTCAGCTACATAATCAATAACTGGTTCTTTTACCGTCTCCATCTCAGGTGATATAATTGCTAAAATAGTTAACGATGTTTTGAGCCTAATTTCGAGTTGGTACCAAAAAATTGGCTCAAATGGCTCTGAGCACATCTGAGGTCATCAGTCCCTAGAACATAGAACTACTTAAACCTAACTAACCTAAGGATGATTAAATGCACATCTATGCCCGAGGCAGGATTCGAACCTGCGACTGTAGCGCACGGTTCCATTCCGAAGCGCCTAGAACCGATCGGCCAGACCATCCGGCAGTTGGTATCCTGATCATAGAATATTATAGAGGGCACAGATGAACTTATTCGCGATACGTTGGTGACAGTACACGTTTAAAGTCGGTAGCAGATATAAAATGTCGCCCGAAATAGTACTAAATATTTTCTCCAAAAATTTACATTATTTTCAAAGGTCTAATGACTATGACAACATACTACTCATTTAACAACAAAAAATCACGGGCAAATAGTGTCAGTAAGGATACAAGAATTAGTGGCCACATGTTCGCCGTAGCGAGAGAGAAAACTGTAAAAAGCAAATCTTCGAAATATAAATACAAAACGTACCTGCTTACAAATTCTGATAAAAATTTAGTTGACGTACTCCTTAGGGATTGTCTCCATTGTTTTTGTACTTTGTAAACGTCGGTTATACGTGGGTCAGATTCTAAGAAGTAATGTTGATTGCAAATAAGAGGTTTTTTTTTACGAAGTAAGTCAATAACGCACGGAACAGATCCCCCATGCTACCAGAACATGTCGGGACACAGTTGCAGAAGTAACAAAACAAGTATGCCAGATATAAAAGAACGTAAAATCTCAGACTGAGGTTTGTTTATACTGGAAACTAAGTGCGGATTTGAAGCCGAGGTGCACAATTAATCTCTGTCTCTACTAAATCTGGAAGAATATGCAAAGATGTTCCGGTGCAATGTTAAGTACGCTAATGGTAAAACACAACCAATTTCTTCACTGAGTTGTTGCAGCGCTAAAGTTACCGACGACAGCTCTACTGAAGTGGAGTTTCCGTAATTATTTCACTACGTAGGATTCAGTATTCGAATCACAAACAGCTGCTTATATTAGCTACCCATGGTGTAGCGAAGCAACGTAAGTCGCTTAGTAATGGATAATGAGCCGGTCCTAATTATACACCAACTAGATCCCTTTCGGAGTGTTCAGATTAAACAACTCTATTTTAGCGATCTTTTACGACCGCTAGGTAGACAAAATATAGATAGATACACAAGACGTTTGCACAGGACACACCGATACACAAGCAGAAAAAGCAGAAATAATCCGCAGAATTATAGACCCATGCCATTGACACCTATATGTAGCACTATCTTTAAAGACCGGTTTATAAAATTTGTTTAAACTTTACGAAATACCTTGAAAGAAAACGAGTAACTGATAACAACCAGCACACACTCAGAACATATCGTTCCATTATACCATACGTTGAAGTATTGTCTTGTTCTACTGGTGTATAACGCTCTAGAATGATTGCTCACAAGTCTGTATGTGCACTGTAATTAGTCTGATCTTACGTTCACGGGCCCCAAACGAGCGATACGTAAAACCAATATAATCTTCCTTCTTTTAATAATGATTTACGATACTTTGCAAATACACCTTCCCCTACTTTCATGCGCCTTCCAGTTTTTTCAGCCCCAGGGTGACACTCTGTCGTGCTTCAAAGCGGTGACCATTCGTGGTTCCTTTATTGCTATAGGTTCAGGTACTGACTAAAATCACTTTGGCAGTTTTTTAGGATGGCACAGACAAGTATTTTCTAGCAATGCCCTATGTACACTTTCATTTTCACAGTATCCTACCGAACCGAAATCAACCTCTTGCTTTACCTACGACTCCACCTAAGTCGTCAATCCATTTCATATCCCTGCAGAATGTTACATCCACCTTTTTGTATAAATCAACTGATTTCAGTTGCAGTTCACTGCTATTAAAGTTACAAGACACTATGTTTGCGTATCAGCGCAATGAAAGGGATGTAAGTTCTGGACGTTTAACTACTATAAAGAAACCTTCTGCGTGAGGCAAACCATTTCTACATTACGACTCCGTGCAAAGCGAAACAAACTTATTCTCACCAGCAATTCTGTGATTTTCTTTCTACCAGCGTCCAGATAACATGAAAAGATAAGGAATTCTTGGGTAGGCGCAGAAATATTCTCGCCCTAAGTTGAAAAGTTTCGCTTGCGGAGGAAACAATATTAACTTGTTCTAGGAAGGCTGTGACGCGATAAGGACGGTAATAAACGGTGCCCGTAATTACTGAAAATTTCCCTTCTTATCTCTTGGTGGCAGCATTTACGCCTCGCTAGAGACTGCTTAGAAACTAAATTAGAACGCATTAATTCCATAATTTGAAATGCAACGAATGCAAATAATCAACTTATGTCACATTTTATTAAGTATATGCATGTCATCAATGAAAAGTATGTACAATATATTTCGCTTAACGTAACATTAGGCCTTACATTGAAGCAGATAGTTAGGCGTTTCAGAGTGTAAATTCTTTCTTCCACCAATACTGCGGGACATTGGTATTCCAATTAAATATTACATTCACATTTTCAACTGCTATGTCAGCGAATTATGCAATTCGCGTAAAAGTTTGTCAAACATGCATGGCAACTGCAAATTTTCGGTCGTCTGTAGAATAGATTAATCCTGCAAACCCAACTCACCGTCGACATTTCTCAGGAGAAATTCCTCGTCTATTTGCGTAAAATACATGGATTTGAGCTATCGACCTTCAAGTTCTCTAACACATAAACTTGTTTTTATTAAATGCAAGATCAGTAGCTAAATTAATTTTTTGTGATACATCGAGTACTGAAATTCATGATAACAGCAGGAACTCCATAGAATAATTGCAGCTGTGACTTTTATTGAATTCGGGTTGCCATTATTGTTCAGGAATGATCTCCGTCGTTCAAAATGCCATAAACAAAAAAGCTACAGCTGCAAACGGAATCTGACAACTTACTGCGCAGCGAACCAGGCCCTAGATGAAATACCTATAGAAGAAATGTTGTTATTTAAAGCTGTGCTAAACTGTGTGAATTTCCTCATCAATGGAATAATTTTCTGAGCTAATAGCGAGCATCAAAACGGATGCAGGGATAAGTGAACACAGGATTGTCGTAGCAAGATTGGATATTGTAATCACCAAAACGTCCAAAAATAACGAAAAACAGCCACACAAAAAAATCGGATAAAATTTCACTTGACGCCTTCTTGAAAGACAATCTCCACTGCTTCCAAATTAACAATGTGCGTGTAAAGCACATGTGGCTTGAGTCTAAAGAAAAAGTGTCGTCAGCAATTGAGAGATTTATACCACATAAATTAGGAAACGACGAAGCTGATCCTCCCTGGTAAACAAATCGGGTCAGAACGATGTTGCAGGAACAACGAAAAAAATATGCCAAATTTTAACTGATGGAATATCTCCAAGAACGGCAATCTTTAAGAGAAGTTCAAAATTTAGTGCTGACTTCAATGCAAGATGCTTGTGATGGTTTATACAACGAAACTTTGTCTCGAAACGTGGCAGAAAATCCAAAGAGATTCTGGTCGTAGGTGAAGTATGCTAGCAGCAAGGCACAATCATTGTCTTCTCCGCGTAATAGTAATGGAAATACAGTCGACGACAGAGCTGCCAAAGCAGAGTTACTAAACACAGTCTTCAGAAATTCCTTCACTAAAGAAGACTGAGTAAATATTCCAGAATTCGAATCAAGAACAGCTACCAGCATGAGTAATGTAGAAGTAGACATCCTCGAAGTAGTGAAGCAACTTAAATCACTTAACAAAAGCAAGTCTTCAGGTTCCGTATTTCTAGTTTTTCAGAAGGATTTTGACTCTGTACCACACAAGCGACTAGTAGTGAAATTGCGTGCTTATGGAATATCGCTTCAGTTACGTAAACGGATTCGTGATTTCATGTCAGGGAGGTCACAGTTCGTAGTAATTGACGGAAATTCATCGTGTGAAACTGAAGTGATTTGTGGCATCCCCAATTCGCAGCTCGTGGTCTAGTGGATAGCGTTGCTGCCTCTGGATCGCGGGATCCCGGGTTAGATTCCCGGCCGGCTTGGAGACTTTCTTTGTCATCATTCGTGCCAGTGGCTAGATTGGACTGTGTAAAGATTGGACTGTGTAAAAATTGGGACTTTTTATGGGCGATAATTACATGCAGTTGAGCTTCCCACATACCAAACATCATCATCTGGCGTTCACCGAAGAAGTGGTATAGGCCCTTTGATGTTTCTCAGCTATGTAAATGATATAGGAGACAATCGGGCAGCAGTCTCAGGTTGCTGGCAGATGATGCTGTCGATGATGATATCGAGTAGGAAAGTCATCAGAAGATCAAAACAAATACCAAAACGATTCATAAAACATATATGTAAGGTGCAAAAATAGGAAATTGATCTTAAATAACGAAACGTGTAAGGTCATCCAAATGAGTGCTAAAAGGAGTCCGTTAAACTTCGGTCATACAATAAACCAGTCAAATCTAAGGACCGTAAATTCAGTAATTACAATTACGAACAATTTAAATTGTAAGGAACACTCAGAAAATGTTGTGGGGAAGGCTAACCAAAGACTGCTTTTTATTGGCAGGACACTTAGAAAATGTAACAGAGCTACTAAAAAGAGTGCTTACGCTACACTTCTCTGTCTCTATTAGAATACTGGTGCGTGGTTTGGGATACTTACCAGACAGAATTGACGGGAGACATCGAGAAACTTCAAAGAAATATTATCGAGAAATGGGGGAGACAATGTCACTGAAATAATACATAATTTTGGGTCGATATCATTAAAACAAGCGGTTTTTCGTTTCGTTGCGGTGGAATCGTCCCACGAAATTTAAATCACCCACTCCGAAAATAGTTTGTTGATGCCTACCTACGAAGGAAGAAACAATCATCAAAATAAAATAAGGGAAGTTACAGCTAGCACAAAAAGATATAGGTTTTCGCTTTTTCCGCGTGCAGTACAAGATAGCACATGCCGCCTGGTACACGCGGCGCTCGGCGACCAGAGCACAGCTAAAACACCTGAGGAAGGGCTTATAACAGTTCAAAACCGGTCGTGTGAAAATAATTTACAACTGAAGCGGTATTTTCAACCTCAGCCCAGTTGCCGGCGTTCTTCCAACAGGATTGTTTGGAATAATAGAGAATTGTTGTGACGGCGGTTCGATGAACCCTCTGCCAGGCACTCAAATGTGATTTGAACAGTAACCATTATATGTACAGGTAGATTTCTGTATTCATGTTCGTCCTATTATTCCGCTTAAAGGTCCGTTTGATTTCCGGAATTACGTGAAGTGATTCTCACAGTCATGGTCACAGTGAATTCTGCCACTTATCCCCGTTTTCTGTCTGTAATCTGAATGTAAGATGGGCGTATTATTTTAGGTTATGATGCTATGATTCATGTTTATTTCGTCTCATAGGCTTAACCAAACAATTTGGTCCTTTCGTAAGGAGTTCTCTTTCTCTGCACAGCGTATATCCAGCTTTGCACTTGACGAGTTAAAATTGCGTTATGGCGCCTAATAGTAGTTTCACTGTCCTTCTGTCCCTTACCGTAGATGCTCTCGACCGTAGATCGTGAACATTCGACCAGCTTCGCTGTTTTCGAGACTGTCGTTCACAGGTTCAGATTAATAGTAATCTGTTTTTCGAAAAAATCGTTATCTCATTGGATTTTCCTATTTGTAGCCCATATTTTCGCAATGGAGATTCCCTGCTCTTGTCTGCTCCGCTTACATACTTTTGCTACCGCGTCACGTGCCCGCAGTGTCACCAGGTGACATACAACGTCGCGTTGAAAAATGTGAAAGGTGCAAACATTTAAATTCTGCATGAGGAAGGGGATAAAAGGTACATGTACCCACAAGTAGTAGTTAGGGTCTGTTTACAGAAGTCGACAGCATAACACCCAAGTGCGTAGTGTTGAAACACGTTCTGTCGAAATTGAGAGTGAAAGTATCTAATAGCATGTAGCAATATATCATGTGAGATACCTAGTACTGTTTGTAAGGGAATTGCCAATCGAATTAAGAGCAATGGAGCCTGTAAAACTCGAGCATGCAGTGCGAATTATAGTTATTTGTCACAGTTAATTTTCTATATCAACAGTGAAGGCGGCTAGTTATAGTGCACATCGCTGCAATCGATGTAAAAGGGGCCGCTTTAGGGTGGCAAATACAGCAGTAAGCACTAACGCTGATTAGGTTAGCCAGCGCTGTTTAACAGCCGCCAACATGTGAGAACGACATACGATTTCGTACAGAAAAGTGTTTTTGAATTTTCTTCAAGATAAGTATTTCTTCTTTTACGTGATGCTGGATAGTAATTTTGTGATTAAATGTGTGTTTACTCGACGTTTGTGCAAGTATTCCCAATCACGCTACCATATCATGTGTCTTACACTCCCAGGTTCATAATTCCTTATTTCTGAAGAAATTCTTTCTGGAGTTGAGTGTTACTTCATAATAAATTTTACTGCAGAATCATATTAAATCTAAATCAGTGTAATGGGTTGTTCTCTTTATTTCCTTCTTGCTACTTATTTAAAACATGTAGTTACTAAAACTATACTGTTTTTCACAAAAATGTTAAAATTCCACGGTCCACGTCGGAAAATTCTGGTCATCTATTGTAGTTACTGTTCGCGTTCAAGGTTTCTTCCCCTGGAAGAATAAATAACCGACTGCTACAAGGCACATGTCTTCACTGTACATTGGATGCTGACATGATTCTTTAAGTTGTGAACCACCTACTACCAAACCTTTTTCTAAATTCCAGTATAAAAAGGGGAATAGTAAGCGTCAACTACGCGTTTCGGGCCTATTTGAGTCAATAGATGACCATCAGTAATCGTTATTTTCATATTTAGGTCTGTCTTGAACTTGCAGCAACTTCTCCATTCTACTCTGACAAAGGCGTTGGAACAACGACGGCAACTCCTTACTCTGTACGTCATCGGTCACCTAGGGAAGTGGCTCCGATCAAACCGGTCTAAGAAGCCTTAGATTAATGGTCAAGGATGCTAACCATAAATGACGCCCCTACTTATTTCGTACTTGTGACCAAACCTACTGTACTCGTATGCGGGCGTAGGTATTAAGGCTCGGTGAACACTCAAATTAAGGGAGCTGAAACGTTGTGGTGATAAAAATGGGAGCCAGGGATTAAGTCGACAGGTAGGGGAAATGAGATGGTTCTCTGCATTGCGAGAAATACTAGTTAGAAGGAAGAACAGATTGATAGGACATATGTCTATAATTTCGGTTGATCGTGTTACGTGAGATCGAACTCCCCCCCCCCCCTCCTTCACTTCCCCACAGGGAAAAGTAATAAAAGCAGGGTAAATTCCACTCTAAAGCAATTATACTTATCTGTCGTTGCTAATATTTCTCTAGTTGACATCAATGTCACGCCTGCCCTACATCCAGGGCCGGTTTAAGGCCCGAGCGACAGAAGTTTGGGTGGCAAAGGTAGGAATGTCGTTAGAGGCTCTCAAGTGCAAAATTTGTGCACAAGATGTATCATACTTAAGGGCAAAAATCGATTTCTAAGCTCAGTAGATTTTATTTTATTTTTAAATATCATACCAAGAGCACAGTTAATGTATAAGGTACGGAAGGAGTGCGAAGGGTGACAAATGACATGTCGCTTGTGTGGGAAAATCTTTTCTAACTGACTGTGCCGTCATCACAAATAACGAAGTAGTAAACTTTACTAAAAGTGTCAATATTACCATCAAATCAGATACTGCAAGGCAAGTATGCTTTAATGGACTTGCACTTCACCTTCTGACACTGACTGCAGAAAATAAACTGTTTACCAAAACAAACAGTACGAAGCTGAATGCGAGAACAATAGATTATACCTGTATTTAATATGTGACCTGCGTTTTTACTATTGTCACCGAATTACGTTTTTATTTAATGTCTCATCAATCAAAGAAACCCAAGTCTGATCCACTGATAGGCACAAAACATGTGGACAGATGATATTTTTTCACTAAGAATATATAAAATGTCTGAAACCACAAGTATGATTAAAGAATGGAGAATTGAGAAATTCAGGAAGTATTCGCGGAAGATGGACAAGAAATATGTACACGGTACACCTGCTACAAGTAAAATATGTAACGTATACTGTCGCTTAATGAAGGTCTACTTTGAAATGTATTAGCCTACAAAATTAACTTGTGAAAGTAGATTAAATGTAGCTAAGCACTTGGCTCCAAAAAGCATAAGAATATCAGTTAAAGCTGAGAGGACACTGTACGCTACTGGCACCAGAAGGTATTATGAAATTCTAAGAAAAGTCATCAAGGTATCGAAGTGTATGCATTTTCAAGAACAATTAAGCCCCTCCAACAGCAAGATATGAACTAATTAGAACTCAGTAAAAATGACACAGGAAAGACGAATCGAATGTCAAGAAATTTCTTTGCGAGTAGTTAATCAGTTGAACAAATAAAGATCCCCGAGCTACACACACATTTAATTACTCTTTTTTCTATTAGTAGCGGACAGGTTTGGACATTAATTAGTGTGTAACCAACAGTTTGTAGGAAAACCTGTTATGAACTAGTTTTATGAAATTTAACTATAATTTACGTCGTCAAAATTAGGTATTAATGTTATCAGTTTATTTAAAAATAACTGTTTGCCTTAGTTATGACGAAATAAATGCTACACAGTTGAGCTTTGTAATGTACTTATTTATGTAATGTATGTTTTTTATGAAGTTATAATCACAGACTTGTTGCAAAGTTACTTTGTACTGCTGTCTCAAGACTGCCGTACAACAGAATTTGTAAGCACTTAAAAGAGAGACATAAAACTAATAAAGAAAGTAGAACTCACGCAATCTGTCGAGGTATTCTTCCCAAGCAATATAAGTCAAGAAAGTAGTGTAATTTTGTGGGCCAATGGCAAACGTTGAATTGCATGTCAAACAATTCGGTTAGAGTGTAATCACCCATCAGAAATATAAGCAGAAGTTTTCATGCATATACAACATTACTAAAACAGTAATAAGATAATTGTTTAACCTCAGGCGTTGACGTTCCTAGCAGTAGCGAAATCTCAGCGCTCTTAGCAGTAAGGTGTAATTGTGTTCCAGACAAGATTTCAGTGTCAACATGTTGCACACGAAGCAGTCAAAACACCTTTTAACGTTGACCTAAGTAAGTTCAGCGCTAAACCATTCTGGGATCCCTACCGGGTATACGGTGTATCTATGCCATTTTTATAATAAAAGATGTAACATTTTATGTCCTCTAGAGACTCTAATATCTTATGTAAGTAGTCTTTTAGATTCTGTGTCTTACAGGGTGTCCCATTTATTTTGACAGCCCCAATTATTTTTTTGTTCAAAGCAAAATAAAAAGTTTTTCAAGAAAATGTTGTTTAGCGACCACATGGACATTAAACTGCATGATTAACGCTCTTGTAACTTTATTAGTTACGAAGATATGGACAGCAGTATGTCTTTCTTAAACAGTAACCTTTGTTTTCTATTAGGTAACCCACTTCCTCTCCTAGATCCGTTCTAAATCCTATCAAGTGTATTTTCACGTAGACAATAATTTCTGGTAAACACAATACATAACTGACTTTGCCTCGCCTGTACTGCCACGTAGTGCAGGTTCTATGGGTAACATAGATCGTCCACCTGCCGGAGTTAACAATAAACAAATAGAAACACAAGGAAAATCACGCCAGTCATTCAATTTTACGTTTAAGGTTGAAGGATTGTGTGGAAATACCAAAGAAAAGGTGACAGGAACGCTACTCATCCACAGAGAATGTAAAATTGTGAAAACAGTAATGACGATTATGTACTCTTACTTAAAATACGTAGTGCACACTGATAAAAAGTATCCGGCATATGGACATTCATATGTAATGCGGAACTGGCCAGTAAATGGCAGGACAAGGAGAACTACCTGTCCAAAATGAGGCGGTGAATATTGTATCGACGGTAGAGAAGCAGTAATGGCGGAATAGTTCAGTCAAGAGAGCTCAATTAGTTCGAAAACGGACTAACCATAGAATACCACCTGAGTTACAAATCTGTTTCTATCCTTCAAAAGCTACCCCAAGTCTGTTGTTGTCGATGTGACAGTGAAGCGGAAACGCGAAGGAACAACGAGAGCTAAACCGAGACAAGGCGTACCTCAGGCACTAATGGGCAGGGACTGTCTCATGAAATCAGTGGAAGGAAACACTTGTGAGATCCATATTGCTACCAACAGCACAGTGAACATTCGTAGGCAATTAAAGGTACAAAGGTCGAGGAGCTCCTATTAATGCACACATTTCTGTAGCAAGTGCTAAGGGACGCTCTAGGTGGTGTAAAGAAGACGACATTAGACAGTGGATGACTGGAAACAAGTGATTTGGTGTGATACTTCATGCTATAACATGTGGCAATCCACTGGAAGTGTTTGGCTTTAACAAATCCCTGGAGAACGTTGCGTACTAACATGTGTATTACCAACAGTCACGTTCGGAAGAGGTCATTTTACAGTATGTGTGTGTTCTTCTTGGTTATGGTGTGGTAACCTTACTGATATTAGGAAAATGCTAAATGTGGAAGGCTATGAACACACTTTACTTCAGTGTGTATTGCGGCCGGCTGGAGTGGCCGTGCGGTTCTAGGCGCTGCAGTCTGGAACCGAGCGACCGCTACGGTAGCAGGTTCGAATCCTGCCTCGAGCATGGATATGTGTGATGTCCTTAGGTTGGTTAGGTTTAATTAGTTCTGAGTTCTAGGCGACTGATGACCTCAGAAGTTAAGTCGCATAGTGCTCAGAGCCATTTGAACCATTTGTGTATTGCGTGCAGTAGAGGAACAGTTAATGGGCGATAAAAGCTTGTATTGCATGACAATGCACCCTGTCACAAGGCAGAATATGTAAAGTAATGGCTCGTAGTCAGTAACATTCCTTAAACCGTCCGTACTGCCCAGACTTCCGACCTGAATTGAATGGAATACCGTGGGGATGAGTCGGAATTTCGACGTCATTCCAGAATCCAGCGACTAATATCAATACCTTCTCTGATTTAGGCTGTTGAGGAAGAGTGGCTGCCATTCCTCAGGAGACATTCAGACAGGTCAGTGAAAGTGTCCATTCAGATTTCAAGCCGCCATAAGGGCGAAGAATAGACACAAAAAAATGGTTCAAATGGCTCTGAGCACTATGGGACTTAACATCTCAGGTCATCAGTCCCCTAGAACTACTTAAACCTAACTAACCTAAGGACATCACACACATCCATGCCCGAGGCAGGATTCGAACCTGCGACCGTAGCGGTCGCGCGGTTCCAGACTGAAGCGCCTAGAACCGCTCGGCCACCACTCGGCCGGCGAAGAATAGACGCATTCCATATCAATTTGCACTAACAGGTGTGAGGATAATTTTGATCATATAGTGTATGCTGTACAGTACTACAATTCATTCAGTGATTCATTCTACGATGAGTTGCTTGCTGAATTTTTCGGTGAAGTGACCAACAGTAGTCCCCATCATGTTGGTGTTCCAGCGACCTTGGTAACATTTTTCCATCACTTTAATATGCTGGAAAAAACGCTCTCCTTGCTCCTCACTAACATCTCTCATATTGTCCGAGAAGTAATCAAGGTGACTGTTCAAAAAGTGAACTTACAGGCTCATTAAACATCCTAAAGTTTTAAACTTCTTTAACATTGTATCTATAATAGAAACATAATCTTGGTCTTTTTCAGTCCTAAGAACTTTGTAATGACTTGCTTGAATGATACCTATGTTTATTTCTCATTTAAGGTCATTGTGTGTTCAAAATTAACAGTAAACATCAGTTTTCTAATGTCAGGTCTGACAAAGATGCCTTCTTTTAGTTTAGCTTCTGAAAGGTGTAGAAACTTTTGGCAGAGATACTTAAAACATGGTCCCTCTTTAGGCAAAGCCATTACAAACTGTTTCATTAGGCCTACCTTTATATGCAGAGGTGGTAGGAGTATGTTTTTTGGATCTTCAAGGTTTTTGCATAGAATGTTCTTCTCACCAGGTTTTAAAGACTCCCTCACAGACCAATTCTTTCTGCACCAGTGTTGATCCCTAGCCCTACTGTCCCATTCACACAAGAAACATGACAATTTGGTAAAGCCACCTTGCTGACAAACGAACTGGCATGTTACTTTTAGATAGCCAGATATCATCCAACCATGAGCAGAATAGCCTATTTTATTTATCACTATTTCTAGGTTTTCATAGCTTTCTTTCATATGTATAGAATGTCCAACAGTCGTTTAATGAACAAAGTAAGAGCATATGGACTATCAGACCAATTGTGTGATTGGATTGAGGAGTTCCTAGATAACAGGACGCAGCATGTCATTCTCAATGGAGAGAAGTCCTCCGAAGTAAGAGTGATTTCAGGTGTGCCGCAGGGGAGTGTCATAGGACCGTTGCTATTCACAATATACATAAATGACCTGGTGGATGACATCGGAAGTTCACTGAGGCTTTTTGCAGATGATGCTGTGGTGTATCGAGAGGTTGTAACAATGGAAAATTGTACTGAAATGCAGGAGGATCTGCAGCGAATTGACACATGGTGCAGGGAATGGCAATTGAATCTCAATGTAGACAAGTGTAATGTGCTGCGAATACACAGAAAGATAGATCCTTTATCATTTAGGTAAAAAATAGCAGGTCAGCAACTGGAAGCAGTTAATTCCATAAATTATCTGGGAGTACGCTTTAGGAGTGATTTAAAATGGAATGATCATATAATGTTGATCGTCGGTAAAGCAGATGTCAGACTGAGATTCATTGGAAGAATCCTAAGGAAATGCAAACCGAAAACAAAGGAAGTAGGTTACAGTACGCTTGTTCGCCCACTGCTTGAATACTGCTCAGCAGTGTAGGATCCGTACCAGATAGGGTTGATAGAAGATATAGAGAAGATCCAACGGAGAGCAGTGCGCTTCGTTACAGGATCATTTAGTAATCGCGAAAGCGTTACGGAGATGATAGATAAACTCCAGTGGAAGACTCTGCAGGAGAGATGCTCAGTAGCTCGGTACGGGCTTTTGTCAAAGTTTCGAGAACATACCTTCACCGAAGAGTCAAGCAGTATATTGCTCCCTCCTACGTATATCTCGCGAGGAGACCATGAGGATAAAATCAGAGAGATTAGAGCCCACACAGAGGCATACCGACAATCCTTCTTTCCACGAACAATACGAGACTGGAATAGAAGGGAGAACCGATAGAGGTACTCAAGGTACCCTCCGCCACACACCGTCAGGTGGCTTGCGGAGTATGGATGTAGATGTAGATGTAGATATGTTGTGTACAGTAGAGACAGTCGTTGATTACTCGTAAACACTCCATTACTTAATGTTCTTGTGGTTGAAGTTAGAAATAACGCTGTCCACATAAACCCTACAGAGAGCGATATCTTGTCAAGAACTAAAAATCCCGACGGATGTTTTCTCACCTAGTTGTGATGCCTCGGGAAACAGGAATCGCAATCGTCGTAGAATTTGTTTGGAGAAAGCCGCCGAAGTTACTGTTTTAATGAAGCCGTGTTTACGTGAATAACTATTGAGGAGAGAATGTGGACTAATTACAAAAAGTTATAAAAAGTTACGCTTCTAATTATCACAACCGAATAAGTTGAATATCAAAACGTTTATTCAGTTCTGTTCGAAAAACAAGAAGGAAATTGCTTGTTTCGGTTTCATGATAGACGGTTTGTTTTATAAAAGCACCGTAATTCTGCGTCAGTCACCAAGAATTTTCGTTATATAATATGTTTATAGACGGTTACAACATTATATTGTGAAAGACATAGCTAGATTTTTTTAGAAAGCATAGATGATTTCTTGCAGCAGCTTGTGACGTGCTATAAGATTAGTTGCGACCTACAGTGTTAATAATTGTTTAAACACATCGTTTTCTGACATTTTCGACATTGTTCTCTTATATACTAAACCTTCCAATTTCTACTTGTTTTATATGCTGCATTGTCAGTGTGGCTTTGAATACTACAATTAGCACATAATTTAGCATTTACTGCGGCTTCAAGCTTTTGATTTGTTTATCACATAGGCTTCCACAAAGCCAAGCGGATAAGTTAGAGCAGTCACCGAGCCCAGTGTAAGTTCTGTCTCTCGGAGAATCAAACTCAAACAAAGTCTGCCTTCCTTTCTGACACCGGCCTCCAGTATAAACGCGAACGCAGGGCCACGTTGTGTTAATAAAGACCAACTATCAGTTTTGCATCTGCCAAAGCAAAGAGTTTGAGAAAAGTAAATAATTTCCTTTTCTTGCAATTAAATTATCAGTATGCTGTATCAGCCAATATTGTGTTACAATTAGGATACAGTTATGACAACATTAATGTTTATACTTCAGGCAGTGTTAACCAAGGTAAACTAAGTTAAACGACAGAAAAATTACATTAGGTCCTATCACGTTAATACCAAGAAAAAAAACTGACGGAGTACAGTTTCTTATGTAATAAGGGCAGTGTTAAATTTTGTAAGCGACATATTTAGCACTGTGGGCACCAAGCAACAAAAGTTTTGAAATATTTGACATTACTCGTATTTTTCATCGACCTGATACTAAAAAAATTGATCTTGTTAAATTAGTTGTCCACAGCCTTCCATTTTGTACCTGTATATCTGTTCACATAAATACAACATTTAAAAAATCAATACGTAACTTTGGTTTTGGTAGGAAAAATGTTTTATTACACTGTAATTGATTTACATTTTGAATTTTCAGAAGTGTGTATTGCAAAGTGTCATTGATGTCGAGAATTATTCCTACCACCCAAAGTATGAAACATTCCTTCATACCTACCATAAACTTCTACATTAATCGAATTAGACGGATGTGGTCCTCTACCACTATTTGAAATATACTTTAGAGATAACCGTAACGAAACTGTGTGCGAACCGTGACTAATCGGACTATGTTAACCCCGTTACTTATCGTTTGGCACCTAAATTTATTGTACATATGTTTGAAAACTAAGTCAAAAACGGTCTTCCTCTGACATCAGTAGACACTTTAACTAGGAAACTAGGTGAGGTGGTACAGATGTCTCACAAGAACGAAATAGGTCCTTGTTTTCATGTCAACGTAGGATTTTCAAAGTCTTTTGAAGATGGTTTTATAATGTCTCGCAAAATAGAAATTGTGTGCAAACTATCAGAAGTACACACGGGCGTAGTAATCTTTGAAAACAATTCCAAAGACATATAAGAAATTACAGTTAGTTACGGCAGGCAGTCTTAGAACGGATTTGATGACGATTTTATCTGATGTTTGTGGACCCGAAGCTTGTTCCAGGTATAAACACATATCGTCTCATCTGATAACTCACAGAATTCTATGTGCTGTAGCAGCTTTCTTCGAGTTCCGAAAGCTTCTCACTATGTGATAGTATTAGACAGATAATAGGATATTAATAACCAGCGTTAAAACTTCGTATTAACTGAGTGGGACTTAAGTTGCCCATAAACAATGAAAGGGCTATGTCGGGAAAATAATGAACCAGAAAGTGTTCCAGTACGCCACTCACATTGGCAATCCTCTGTTATAACTGCCACTAATCTGTTGCCGATGAGATTTCAGGATTCATTGCGTGTATATATTTTAAGGCTAACATTGGTATGAAGTAGAAGCATGGTGCTGAAATCAACAGACTAAAATACCGATTCTATAACTGACAAACCTGTAAATGTAAGATCTTATCATTCAAACAATAACGTTGTTTGGATGCTTCTCAAGAGTTCTTCAAGATTAAGCTGTATTCTGAAGAACGACTTGGTAGAGTCATGTGTTTCGTTTCGTCCACAGTCTAGCATTATTAAACAAAATGTAACTCAAGTAAAATAATGGCATATCTTATGTACCTGATTTGTTCAAGTGGTTCAAATTGCTCTGTGCACTATAGGACTGAACATCGTAGGTCATAAGTTCCCTAGAACTTAGAACTACGTAAACCTAACCAAACTAAGCACATCACACACATCTATGCCGAGGCAGTATTCGAACCTGAGACCGTAGCAGCCACGCGGTTCCGGACTGAAGCATCTAGAACCACACGGCCACCGCGGCCGGCACCTGATTTGTACAAGGGAGAAAACTACTTGCCTATGTCTCCATACAATTCAACGTATGACCATAAGTGACACGTAAGATGTCACGTATATCCAACGATAGCAGAACACAACCTCACACATGAACCTATTTTGCAATAAGAAAATTTCGATGGGATTCAGTCACTGACAATGATTGTAACAGTGAAGTATGTTTTTGGCAGCAGTTCCTGCTCACCATTACCGGTAAACGCAAAGAGAGCGAGTTGTAACTAATGTCTTCATAATGTCTGAAAAGAGACCTGTGAATTTAGATAACTTAGATGAGATACTTATCACTCCATTAAGAATATAGGGCATTGTATAGAAGACACTACCGCAGAAACACAAGTGATAAGAATAATTGCATAAGAGATACCTTCATCCTGATGACCACTGAGCCCTCGCCATAGCACGATACCTACAAATATTAGACAGCGGAAAGCTTCTGAAAGGCGTGTAAACACGGGCGATATCACGGCTGACGATATACGAGTATATAGCCTCGATTAGTTTAAAAATCTGAATGCTGGTATTGGATGTGATCGCTTGTACGATTAAGGAGTGCGAGAGCAGTAATCAGTAAGGAGTAGCAGTAAAATATTAAGAGAACAAATTACATGAATCCCAAAATCCAAGTGAAAGTAACATAGCCACAATATATGCACAGGCTGTGTAGGAGCAGAGACAGAAACTATGGACATTCAAAGAGTTCGATAACTTCGTGGAAGCATTCTCCTGTTGTTGATTGTAATGACATACGGCAAGTTATCAACTGCTAAGAATTACCGTGAAATTTTCAATGTGTTTCGTCCTTTGAGCAGGAATAACGTCGAAAATTAGTGCAAGAAGACATCAAATAACACCTTGGAGAGGAGAACGTAGGATTTTCTGATATTTTCAGTAATTCTTGGATTAGATCAGTGTGTTCGCCATATGGCTGGAATTGAACTTCTTGTTTTCACTGAAGCACCTACATAGTGTGTACTGATTTATATCCACTAGGGTAGGGTGAATGGCTGCCGGAGTGGCCGAGCGAATCTACGCGCTTCAGTCTGGAACCGCGCGACGGCTGCGGTCGCAGGTTCGAATCCTGCCTCGGGCTTCGATGTGTGTGATGTCCCTAGGTTAGTTAGGTTTAAGTATTTCTAAGTTCTAGGGGACTAATGATCTCAGATGTTGAGTCCCATAGTTCTTACAGCCATTTGATCCATTTAGGGTGAATGAGTCTATTGTGAACTTTTTCAGGCGACTGTCTTAAGTCATTTGTGTAATTAATCTCTTATCAGCGGAACATTTCCAGACTGGTTAAAATATGCTGATGTTAATCCTCTGTACAAGAAGGGGCATAAAGAGGTACGGTCAAACTACCAACCAATTTCACTCTTGCTGGCTTTTTCAAAAGTATTTGAAAAGGTTGTGTTCAAACGTCTTCTTAGGCATATGACTGCAAATAAATTATTGTCCAAGTCACAGTTCGGGTTCCTTAAGAATTCCAATACAGACAATGCTATTTACACGTACAGTCAGAATGTACTAAATTCATTACATAACAAATTACAGGCTACTGGTATTCTCTGTCATCTGTCAAAAGCCTTTGACTGTGTGAATCAAAACATTATTTTAAGTAAATTACAATATTATTGTGTCATCGGCAATGCTGCGAAATGGTTCCAGTCTTACCTAACTGACAGGACACAAAAGCTGTAGCTGCGACAAACCTGTGCAATAAGCAATCAGTCTTCATCTGATAGCGAATTAATTACGTTTGGTGTTCCTCAACGTTCTATCTGCGATCTCTTGCTTTTTGTGGTGTTCCTTAATTACCCCTTGTCTTTTATGTTGCCAGATCCTAAGTATGTTTTGTTTGCAGATGATACAAACATTGCAACAAGTAGTAAGTAGAAATCGCTGCTGATAAAAAAAATTGATCAAATGGCTCTGAGCACTATGGGACTAAACATGTGTGGTCATCAGTCCCCTAGAAGGAATTACTTAAACCTAACTAACTTAAGGACATCACACACATCCATGCCCGAGGCAGGCTTCGAACCTGCGACCGTAGCGGTCACGCGGTTCCAAACTGAAGCGACTAGAACCGCACGGCCATACAGGCCGGCCGCTGCTGATCAAATTTTCACGGACATTAATCAATGGTTTAAAGCTAACTCACTGCCATGCAGTTCAGAACCTGTAAGGAATTTCCTTTCAACACGTGTATAACTTATGAAAACATGCAGTTCGAAGACGTTGACAGTGCCAAATTTCTCGGATTAGAACTCGAAAGTAAATTCAGTTGAGAAGGGCACATCGTTGAATTTCTGAAGCTCCTAAACCAATCTACATTTGCAGTGAAAATGATGTCATATGTAGGAGATACAAACACAAATTTTGAATACTTTCATTCTACTATGCCATATGGGGTCATATTCTAGGGTATCTCGTCGAAGCGACCAAAAGTTTTTAGCGTGCAAAAGCGTGTAATAAGTAAGACTCAACTGTGGAGCAAACTCAAGAACATTATTTACAAACTTGTTCAAGGAACTTTGTGTTATAACCACTGCCTCTCAGCATATTTATTCCTTAATTAAATTTATTTTAAGCAATATGTCTCTGTTTCCAACCAATAGCTCAATACGTAGTATCAACACTAGGATTAAGAGTAATCTACATAAAGAAAGTCACTTACCTTGGTCCAAAAAGGAGTCCAATATTCAGGGACACACATTTTCAATACATTGCCAGCAGCCGTTAGAAACTTGATTTTCGATAAAGCACAGTTTAAACAGAGTTTGAAAGACTTTTCTTAGGCAGCTCCTTCTACTCTATAGATGGGTATATTAACAGGGACTGTTAGACCAGCATAAGTAAAAACGTGTGTTACATATCAGTTTTGACAGCACGTAGTCACAACAGTCAAGCTAGTACTTTGTGGATGACAAATTTATTAAAAGTACAAAGCTATGTTTCATTCTGACAATGCATTATTTCCATAAATATTAGCAGTTCCTGTTTATTGTAGTGTATTCACCTATTTTGACAATCTCCAATCAAATGATCAGATTAGTGAATATCATATTCAAATGTTTTGTGTTTTTTATGTTATTCTTTCTGACTTTTCCACACCCACGAGAATCATCTAACTTTTTTTGGCGGAGGGGAGGCGGTCAGTGGAACGAAAACTGAGTATAATCTAATCTAATGATGGTATGATGCTACTGACCATAAATGATTTACTGAAACTGCAGGATATTTACGTGATATTGACACACGGTAACGCGAGTCAAGAATCGGTCGACTGATTTCTCCAGTTGTCGTTCACTTCCCGGTCTTCTACTGAGTTTCATATGGATTGTCCGTAAATCTGATAAAATGTAAAGAAGGAATAATATTTTGTTGGGAGCCTTTTCATAGTGAAATATACGTAAGTCCTACTTGATGTCACCGGATAATTGTGACTGACGTTAAATACATTTAGTAATCCGCAAGAGGCATTATTATGGATTTCGACAATGACCTATAGAATTAAAAAGGTCACTGAGTACGCGAATAGTTGATTACGATGTGATAACCGTACAGAAATACTTTATATAGAACGCATGTCAATGGTGCATATTCTTTTTGTTTCTAGTTCATATGACATTGAAGAGTGCAAGATGATGTAATGTTGTGAAGACAGATATCGGCAGTAATAGTCGTGACGATATTTAATCGACCAGTGCATGGAATGATACGTCACCCGTATTAAAGTATGCATACACGCCGTTTTGCATGACACCTTGCGTAACAATCGTTACACAACATGTTGTGAGTAAATGGATCAATTGTTCGAAGCCCCTTTTATTCTACGCAAATTTAAATTTCTTGAAATAACAGAAAGATACAGGGTGGAGCAAATAAAAATGGCCCGGAGGAGTGGCATCTCTAACGTATGGTTACTTCCAACAGGACGGAGCAACTGCCAGGTTGTATTGTATTGTATTGTATGTTAACCGGGGGCCTAGAAACGACGGAGAGGCTCCGTCCCCGCCGCATCCGCAGTGTTTCACGACAACTACCGCAGTCCACTTCACCCCTCCGCCACCCCACACCCAACCACTCTTTCATGGTTATTGTACGGTTCTGCCGCTGTTGGACGCCCCCAGGGAACATCTCACTCCAGACGAGTGTAACCCCTATGTTTACGTGGTAGAGTAGTGGTGGTGTACATGTACGTGGAGAAGTTGGTTGATCAGCAATTGCCGACATAGTGTAGTTGAGGCGGAATAAGAGGAACCAGCCTGCATTCGCCGAGACAGATGGAAAACCGCCTAAAAACCATCGACAGACTGGCCAACTCACCGGAACTCGACATAAGTCCACCAGGTTGATTCGTACCGGGGACCAGGCGCTCCTTCCCAATCCGGAAAGCCGTGCGTTAGACCGCACGGCTAAGCGGGCGGGCTAACTGTCAGGTTAGTACTGTATTTCCTTTCCTCTGCTGTATTTCTTTGTACCCTGGAGCTCCGTTCTCATGGCCAGTTTTATTTGCCCCACCGTGCAAAATGATTGAGTTGATATTTTAGAACTGTAGGTATGTAGGTAGTACAGACAAATGAATTATAGTTAAAACACCATTACGTACACAAATAAGATAGTCATACATTTACAAACAACACGGGAACGTCATGTAACACTGACTGTAGTTATATCATAGAGATCATCGGGAGAGCTGAGACAGAGAAGTTCGATCAGCTATTAATAGATTTAATATTGCTGCTGAGGTAGTGTGACTTCCGTCTTCCATCGTGTAGGTAGATCACTCGAGGTCGATGCTAGAATGCTTTATTTAAAAAGATCGCGCTTGGTTTCTCTTCCCGTTGTTCTCTACTTCGAATACATGTTCCGTTTTCTACAAAGTAAGCTATAGTGGGTGTTAAATCACAGAGAGGAATAGCGAAAATAGATGCCTGGATAAGAATATATGTCATCTTCTCCAGGAGAGTTATAAATGATTTGCTGTCTCCCTATCAAAGAATGTCAATTACGTAACTATTATGTTCTGACTTTTAATTCTGTTGCTTTAAAGTTTCCTCGACTGGTATAGCGAGATCTGTACGGTATCAATATTTTAGAATTGCATGACTAGGAGCGAAAATATAATCTGCGCAGTAAATCACTTAAGTCTCCTGAAAATATTTCATCCGCTGTGGCAATTTCTTCAATGGTTATTTCATTACGGAAGCATTTTCTTACCGTCGTCTGTTGCGTGCGTAGCTCCAGTTACACGGTTGTAACAGCGCGAAGGGGAAAGGCGAAAAGGCTATTAGGTTTTACTCAACCACGCCGTGAACTACCCGCAAGACGTGCGTCTCGTATCTGTTACACTGCAGCTGTGTTTTATGCACGATTTCAATGCACACTTTATGGATAATAGTGTTTCAATCTCCCCGCCGCCTTCGTGTGCTCCCTCAGTTAGAGTGACACGGAGGCACAAGAGCCGGCGAGCCGAGCGCCGTTAAATTTTACTGGCCGCGTCGCGAATCGCCGTCACGGGTTGCGTGCGCGGCGCGGGCAGACTTTCGTGTCGGGCCGGCCGGTCAGTTCGCGTGACGACCGAGGCAGCGGTCTCACCGCGCCCCGCCTCCCGATCGAGGTCCCGGCGCGCCGAATATCGCGTCTCCTAATAGAACGACGCCGACGCCGACGCCGCGCACGGAGGGAAAGCGCCCCCTCTTGACGCTTTTCTTTTCCGCCCGCGGCTGCCAGCAGGGTATGCAAGAAACCATTAGCGGCGGATCTGGCCGCTGCGCGGGGTGCGGGACGGGACGGCACGGGATGAGATGCTATCGCCGCCGGCGCCGCCGCAGATTATGGGAAATAAAACGCCGCGGCGGCCTCTGACGTCAGCGAATTACGGCGTAAGGAGCGGGCGGGGCGGCCGGGGGGCGGGCTGTGTTATTTGGCGGGAGATTTATCCGGGCCGCGGCGGTATTTCCAGCTCGGCCCGGGCCGCGCCGCGCAGGCCGAGACAGTGGTGGCCCCTCCCACGGTAGTGCGGTGGAGGGAATGGCCCGCCGCCGCCGCCGCCCGGGCACTGTCTGGCGCCTCTCACCGTCTGCCCGAGAAGCGGGCGTACCTCCTCCTTCTCTGTGATCTTGAACACTGTGGTTCCTTACATGGAAGCAATAAACTCCAGCTTTCAAGATGATACATTGTGAGAGATAAAATAAAATAATTATTTAAAGAAAATAATAGTCAATACAAGGTATTACAAAAAGGTACGGTCAAACTTTCAGGAAACATTACTCACACACACAAATAAAGAAAAGATGTTATGTGGACATGTGTCCGGAAACGGTTAATTTCCATGTTGGAGCCATTTGAGTTTCGTCAGTATGTAGTGTATGTACTTGTAAATTTTTACAATCAACATGTGTGGGCTGACGAGAATCCGCACGCAATTGTGCAATCACGTCATCAACACAGATTTTCTGTGAACGTTTGGGCAGGCTTTGTTGGTGATGTGTTGATTGGGCCCCATGTTCTTCCACCTACGCTCAATGGAGCACGTTATCATGATTTCATACGGGATACTCTACCTGTGGTGCTAGAACATGTGCCTTTACAAGTACGACACAACATGTGGTTCATGCACGATGGAGCTACAGCACATTTGAGTCGAAGTGTTCGTACGCTCCTCAACAACAGATTCGGTGACCGATGGATTGGTAGAGGCGCACCTATTCCATGGCCTCCACGCTCTCCTGACCTCAACCATCTTGACTTTCATTTATGGGGGCATTTGAAAGCTCTTGTCTACGCAACCCCGGTACTAAATGTAGAGACTCTTCGTTCTCGTATTGTGGATGGCTGTGATACAAGACGCCACTCTCAAGGGCTGCATCAGCGCATCAGGGATTCCATGCGACGGAGGGTGGATGCATGTATCCTCGCTAACATTTTGAACATTTCCTGTAACAAAGTGTTTGAAGTCACGCTGGTACGTTCTGTTGCTGTGTGTTTCCATTCCATGATTAATGTGATTTGAAGAGACGTAATAAAATGAGCTCTAACTTGGAAAGTAAGCGTTTCCGGACACACGTCCACATAACATATTTTCTTTCTTTGTGTGTGAGGAATGTTTCCTGAAAGTTTGGCCGTACCTTTTTGTAACACCGTGTATAACACGTTTTTAAATCGAATTAGAAAGTCTCAAATAATTTCTCGAACCTTCTTACAGATTCCTAAGCACACACACATAAGCCTGAAAATCTGTGTGGGTTAATTTTTAATAGCTTCGACAGTACTTGTAAGAAGTGTAATGGAAAACGTGGAGCACATGCTACACATAACTGATGCATAAGTACTTCACTTCCTAGCTGTTGTCTACCCCATGCGCCACACATTTTTCAGTATTGTTATAATACACAAGCACAAATTTTCTGTGTACAGGATGGTCCATTGATCGTGACTGGGCCAAATATCTCACGTAATAAGCGTCAAACGGAAAAAACTACAAAAAACTAAACTTGTCTAGCTTGAAGGGGGATACCAGATGGCGCTATGGTTGGCCCGTTAGATGGCGCTGCCATAGGTCAATCGGATATCAACTGCGTTTTTTAAAATAGGAACCACCATTTTCATTACATATTTGTCTAGTACGTAATGAAATATGAATGTTTTAGTTGGACTACTTTTTCGCTTTGTGACAGATGGCGCTGTAATAGTCACAAACATGTTGCCCACAATTTTCGACGAACAGTTGGTAAAAGGTAGGTTTTTTAAATTAAAATACAGAACATAGGTACGTTAGAACATTTTATTTCGGTTGTTCCAATGTGATACATGTACCTTTGTGAACTTATCATTTCTGAGAACGCATTATGTTACAGCGTGATTACCTGTAAATATCACATTAATGCAATAAATGCTCAAAATGATGTCCGCCAACCTCAATGCATTTGGCAATACATGTAACGACATTCCTCTCAACAGCGAGTCAGGCGTTGTCGGTGGATCACGACAGCAAATATCCTTCAACTTTCCCAACAGAAAAAAATCCGGGGACGTCAGATCCGATGAACGTGTGGGCCATGGTATGGTGCCTCGACGACCAGTCAACCTGTCATGAAATATGCTATTTAATACCGCTTCAACCACAAGCGAGCTATGTGCCGGACATTCATCATGTTGGAAGCACAGCGCCATTCTGTCATGCAGTGAAACATCTTGTAGTAACATCGGTAGAACTTTACGTAGGAAATCAGCATACTTTGCACCATTTAGATTTGCCATCGATAAAATGGGGACCAATTATCCTTCCTCCCATAATGCCGCACCATACATTAACCCGCCAAGGTCGCTGATGTTCCACTTGTCACAGCCATCGTGGATTTTCCACTGCCTAATAGTGCATATTATGCCGGTTTACGTTTCTGATGTTGGTGAATGACGCTCCGTCGCTAAGTAGAACGCGTGCAAAATATCTGTCATCGTCCCGTAATTTCTCTTGTGCCCAGTGGCAGAACTGTACACGACGTTCAGAGTCGTCGCCATGCAATTCCTGGTGCACAAAAATATGGCACGGGTGCAATCGATGTTGATGTAGCGCTCTCAACAACGACGTTTTTGAGATTCCAGATTATCGCGCAATTTGTCTGATACAGATGTGCGGATTATCCGCGACGGCAGCTAAAACACCTTCTTGGGCATCATCATTTGTTGCAGGTCGAGGCTGACGTTTCATATGTGGCTGAACACTTCCTGTCTCCTTAAATAACGTAACTATCCGGCGAACGGTCCGGACACTTGGATGATGTCGTCCAGGATATCGAGCAGCATACATAGCAGACACCCATTTGACATTTTGATCACAATAGTCACACATCAACATGATATCGATCTTTTCCGCAATTGGTAAACGGTCCATTTTAACACGGGTAATGTATCACGAAGAAAATACCGTCGGCACTCGCGGAATGTTACGTGATACCATGTAATTATACGTTTGTGACTATTACAGCGCAATCACTCACAAAGCCAAAAAAGTGGTCCAACTAAAACATTCATATTTCTTTACGTACTACTCGAATATGTAATTAAAAATTGGGGCACCTATTTAAAAAAACGCAGTTGATATCCATTTGACCTATGGCAGCGCCATCTAGCGGGCCAACCATAGCACCATCTGGTTTCCTCTTCAAGCTAGCCGAGCTTCGCTCTATGTAGTTTTTTCGTTTGATGCTTATTTCGTGAGATATTTATCCCGGTCACTATCAGTGGACCACCCTGTATGCTTACGAATACGTATGGGGCGGAAACAATTTATTTCATACTTTTTAGTCTGGTTTAGAAGCATGCCAAAACTAAAATTTGTTTTTAATCAGACAATTATTTATTTCCTGCTGTTCGCTCTAGTATGATGTTCCCGATCGAACTGACACCTCTGTCCCTCCCCTCGAACCTGGTTTCCAGTACTTGGACAACATTGCACACACGGAACTCAATGCCCCTATCACTACACAGGATCTCGTTGCTACACTCCGCACAAAACGCAACACCGCTCCTGGTCACGATCGTGTCACCTATCGCCACCGTCGTGAAGATCCTGTCTCTTTCCTCTCCACCCTGGCAAGGCTCTACAATGTAGTCCTGTCCACCAGCTACTACCCCGACCTGTGGAAAACCTCCCGTATCCTGATGTTCCTTAAATCTGGTAAACCCCCGTCCGCCGTCTCCTCCTACCGTCCCATCAGCCTTACCTCGGTCTTCAGCAAGGTCCTGGAATCCATCCTCACCCGACGCATCCACCAACATCTCCGCCAGCACCGCCTCCTTCCCGTTACCCAGTGTGGCTTACGGCCGTCCTTCTCTTCCGATGACCTCCTTCGTCACCTCGCTCATCTCCTTTCCGAGCAGCTTAATTCCCGTCGCTCCGCAATCTCCCTCGCCCTGGACCTCGAACGTACCTATGACCGCGTATAGCATTCCGGTCTCCACTTCAAGCTCCAAACCTTCGCCCTTCCCATTAACTACATCCGTCTGATCGGCTCCTTTCTCTCCCACCGTCCTTCCTACGTCACCATCCATAACACGGATTCCTACACCTTTTTTCCCTCCGCCGGTGTGCCCCAAGGCTCCGTCCTCTCCCCCCTTCTGTAGCTTTTGTATACGGCAGACATGCCGCCGCCGCCCCCCCCCCCATCCATCTTCTCCAGTTTGCCGATGACACCGCCTTCCTTGCCCTTGCCTCCACCCTGCAGCGTTCCCAACACCTTCTCCAGTCCCATCTTGACCGGTACACCGCTTGGTGCAACCAGTGCTTGCTCAAGGCGATCATTTTAGCCAAAACCTCCCCTTCCTTCCGTCTCCTCGATTTCTATCTAACCATCTATGGCCGTCCTATCGCCCTCACCCCCACCCTTAAGTTCAAAAATGGTTCAAATGGCTCTGAGCACTATGGGACTCAACTTCTGAGGTCATTAGTCCCCTAGAACTTAGAACTAGTTAAACCTAACTAACCTAAGGACATCACAAACATCCATGCCCGAGGCAGAATTCGAACCTGCGACTGTAGCGGTCTTGCGGTTCCAGACTGCAGCGCCTTTAACCGCACGGCCACTTCAGCCTGCCACCCTTAAGTACCTTGGCGTCACCCTCGACCGTCGCCTCTCCTGGAATCCCCATCTGCGGACAATCCAAGCCAAGGCACACTCCCGACTCCATCTCCTCAAGCTCCTTCCCGGCCGTATGTGGGGTCTGGACCCCTCCACCATACTCCACACCTATATATCCCTCATCCGCCCTATCCTTTGTTATGCCCATCCGGCCTGGATCTCTGCCCCCCCCCCTACCTTTTGTAAATCCCTTCAGATCCTTGAACGCCATGCTCTCCGCCTCGCTTATGGCATCCGTCTCCCCTCCCCCACGCAGATCCTGTACGACCTCCATCCGTTCCCCCAATTCCTCCTTTCCTTGAAAGGGTACAGATCCTGTACCCCTCCCATAAACTCGATTCTCCTCACCTGCTTATCTCACCCATCCTCTCCCACCCCCGCCCACTGCCACGCCTGTATTTCCACGTCCCACCTGGTCTCCATCTCTCCACCCTCCTTACCCTTTCCCAAGGTGGCTTCCGCCAGCTCCCCCTTCCTGATGATGTCCTCCTCCCCTCCATCTACCCCTCCTATCAACTTTGATCCTCCCCTCCCACATCCTGTGTATTTTCCTTTGGGCACCCTCCCTCCCTTCTCTCTCCATTCCCCCCTTCCTCCACACCTCTTCCCCCGGGCTTCCCCTCCTCATTCTTCCCTCCCCATATCTCCCCTGCCCGTGGCATCACTGCTCTCCCCGCTCCCCCTCCCACCCTCCTCCTCCTTTCTTGGCAGGTACCCGGACTCGTACACGTTTAGTTAACATTCGCGTACCGGAGATCAACGCCTCGTGTTTCTGTGTGTGCCGTCGTTGGTGCTTAAGTGGTTCAGTGTTATTCGTTTTGTGCACCTACGCTCGCGTGTGACAGTTTTCGTGTATGTGTGTGTCCAAGTGTCTGAACAAATTTTATCTTGGACTCTACACCCGTGAACGGCTCCATGTATTTTAAAAAGTGTTTGCTCCGTTTCTATGTCACCGTATTTTTTTTCTAATTGTCTACATTTGTCTCTTTCGTGTTTCTCTGCGGAAAAAGAGCGGCGTAGTATGCTGCTGATGGCCTGCCTGTAAACAGGTTTAAAAATAATAATTAAGAAAAAAAACTCTAGTATGCACGCACTAGCTTTTTACATGTTCTGTGGTTTCATCCAGGTATGATAGTGTCACATATATTGCACACATCTCCTCTTCACCTTCTCTCGACCGCGCGGGGAAGCTGCCCCGTCTCAGGGGCTTGCCACAGTTCGCGCGCCTTCCCCCGTCGGAGTTACGAGTCCTCCCTCGGGCATGTGCGTTTGGTCCTTTGAGTTAGTTAGTTTCAGTTAGATTAAGTAGTGTGTGAGAGTGGGTATTGATGACCTCATCAATTTGGTCCCATAGGAAGCTACCACAAATTTCGAAGTTTTCACCTTCTTTCTATCCGTCTACTATTACGCTCTCTTTCTGCCAGGCCACGCCCATCAGCATTCACACCACCCACAATACATTCTGCTACTACCGGCACATCACTCTGATCCTACAGGATAGCCGAGATGTCAGGTGTTACCGGCCAGTTTCACTCCATCCTCAGCCACACTGAACAGACCGACAAGAAAGCGAGTTAATAATGCATGTTTAAAATTTCAGGTCTCTTCCACATCGGACAGTTAGCTTAAAATCAATCGTAAAATTTATACTAAACAGACAGAAAAGAAATCAACCCAATAAAAATGTGTTAGAAAGCTGTCGATAATTGTTCAGTTAGCAAACAAAATGATTCTTACATCATTTTAATTGTTGTTGTGTTGTCATGATATTCACTTCTTCATGCTAGTCTGACCTGTGCTAGCCTCTTTATCTCTACATAGCTTTTTGACTATCCGCTCATACTTTTGTCCATGCACGTTTATCTCACAGTATCAACGCAAAAATGTTCGTGACAGTGTTAAACTAAAAGTGCAAATAAAGCATTTACTAATCTTTTTGACAAACGCTCTAGTGAAATAACACGCCACCATGCAATAATTTGAATCTCTGGGGATGAAAGTACCTGGCCTTTGTAGCGTGTGCGTTGTCAGCGACTTAATCATGTCTCTCTGAGAATAGAGCTTCTGGAGACAATCTGTGTTCATCGAAGATTTAAAAATAAATAAATAAAAGCTGCATAACTACTGTCATTAATTTACGCATATATGCAACTAACGTAAAGTTCTGTTGTTCCAGGGCTGATAATTTGACTGAATTACTGTTAATGTTGACTGAAATATTTAAGAGTTAGCTGGGAATGACCTGACACTCTGCTTGTAATATTTACTTTTAGAGCATATATGTATATATATATTGAAGTGTCTTACTATAGCATCATGTCGTTTTTCATTCGTATCACGACAAATTGTGAGTAACTATACTGATTATCAATTTATTGCACGCAATACAAGATTTTTATTGTATTCTAGAGTACTATATGAAATTAGTCCATTGTAACATGGAATTTCTTTGACTGTAAAATTTTTACGTAATGAAGAGCTTCGCATCAGAAATAGTCAGATGTATCATCAGGGCCACAATTACTCTTCTCCCTCCACAGGACCTGGCGGGCCTATCAAAACCGACTGACCACCATGTCATCTTCTCCCAATGGCGTCATTATATGCGGTGTGGAGGGGAGTGTTGGCAGCGTTGTCCCTGCTGTTCTCAGTTTTCGTGGCCCGAAGCCGCTGCTAATCCTTTCACTGGCTCCTCTGGTCGCATACCACCAATGGGAAAGCCCTGGCAGTACTGGGAAACGGACCCGGGTCGTCCCCATGGCAGTCAGCCGTGCTGACCACAGCTACGGAGGCGGATGGGGCCATAAACACAAAGTTGATAAAATACCTCCTGCTTAATGTTGAGAATTTGAGTATTAGACACATATTGATGGACTTTGCACTTGAGCCAGAATTTTAACATTACATAAAGTTCAGAAACGGGAATCTGGAACGGATAGCAGTTAGCTCCAAGTATCCAGTAAGACCCCTTGTAAATAATGGAAACGTCACGAAGTACCGAAACTTAACTTCTTGGTCAAGACCTTTAACATCACACATCTCTCCACTATCAACAAACTATCCGTTGACGCTTCAAGATGCGTTCTCGTTTAGTCAAGCAGTGCCATAATTTTTTTCTCCCAGTGCTATTCAGTACCTCCTCATTAGTTACACGATCTACCCATTCTTCTATACCACCATCCTTCTAAAGTTCCTGTTTTCTTCTTTTCTGAAATGATCCGCTTCAAAAAAGGCTTCCCAGCATTAAAACCTACATGAAGTGCTAATAACTTCATAAAGTCTTTTCATCCTATTGCCAGTCTTCATTTTATATCCTCTCTGCTTCGGTCATCGCCAGGAAACTTTCATTGTCATATCTACTACATGAAATTACATTAATAACTTAATAATTGTTTGAAGGTCGTCTCTGCAGCCTTGGCATTCATTGAAATCACCGAGTATCATGACGCAGGTGGTGCTAGAACCAAATAGCGCAGCTCAGTGGTGAAGGCCGGCTCAGCTTTTTTATGTATTTGTTTACTTATTTAGTTATTTGTTATTTTTTGTGCCATTTTTTTATTTGTGTACTTTTTTGGATCTACTTTCGACGTGTCACGCTGCTGTGCCGCGTCATTCTCTTTGCATGCCAAGACGGAGTACATACACCTACAAACAAACAAAAATTTATTTACGTAATATTATTCTTTGTGGTACTTAAATCTACGTGACTAACTCTCGAAGTTTTTACTTAAGACTTTAAAACACTATAATCCGTTTACAATTGGGGGTGGGGGTTGGGGGGGGGGGTTAAGAGAAGCCACATCTCACGAAACGAATGAATGAACGCCGCTATTTGAAATTCATCTCAATCAGAGAACTTATCGGTACCGAAAGCTTGTTCCATTCGTGCTTCGTGGTTTTATATCGAGTTAACTCCCACCTTGTTGTGCAATGTGTCGCTATTGTTCGCCCTGCGATCGACCCAAAACAGCCTTGGTTTGCACTGAAGAATTATTAATCTCACACGGAATTATTAATATAACACGTTAACTTTGTCAGCTTTCCGACCTTACTGAAGGTCTGCGAGAGCACCGATGGAATTGAGGTCACTGCAATGTTCTGATAAACGGTTAAGACACTCCACGCAAGAAAAGAAAAACACTCATTTGCTGAATAAATGTGGCTACGCTTCTTGTCGAAAGTAAATCGTACAAGCAACAATCTTCGTGAAACTTCCTGGCAGACTAAAACCGTTTACCGGACCGAGGCTCGAAGTCGGGACCTCTGCCTTTCGCGGGCAAGTGGTCTACCAATTGAGCTATCCAAGCATGGATCACAACCCGTCCTCACGGCTTCAATTCTCCCTGTACCTCGTCTCCTACCTTCCGCACAGTTTTAGCCTTCCAGGAAGTTCCATATCAGTGCACAGTCCACTGCAGTGTGAAAATCTCATTCTGGAAACATCGCCCCCGACTGTAGCTAAGCCATGTCCTGCAATATCCTTTCTTCCAGGAGTGTTAGTTCTGAAAGGTTCGCAGAAGAGCGTCTGTGATGTTTGGAAGGTAGGAGACGAGGTACTGGCAGAATTGAAGTTCAGAGGACGGGTCGTGAGCCGTGCTTGAATAGTTGAGTTGGTAGAGCCCTTGCCAGCGGAGGGCAAAGGTCCCGAGTTTGAGTCTCCGTCCGGCAGTTTTAGTCTGCAAGAACGTTTCATATCAGCACACTCCTCTGCAGAGTGAAAATCTCATTCGGGAAACAATTTTAGTGTCTTGGAAAGACGACAAGTATATGTTTTTGTTGTATAGTTGGAGGGATGAACGATGGCGATAGAACTTAGGCTAGCTCCGCTAACCTACGTCACGTATTCTCCTACAGCCAATGAGACTTCATCAGTGTTCTGAGCAAATTGTTGTAACGTCGTACCCAATGCATGCATTAAATGTGATCGTATTGGGCTATTTAGTGAATTTTTATTTGATATGCTGCGAGCCATCGCGGGTGATGGTGGTAGTAAATAATATTTCCTGACTGTGAAATCTGAGTCTTTGTACACCCTCTTGAACTCTGCGAAGATAATGCATTGACAGGTTTAGATAAAAGGAGAGCTGCCATTTTCGCGAAATGCTGGAGTCTCCACTATTATAGTAAAGAAAATTAAGATCACTGGGTCCATTCGTCGCACTCTACAGATGGAAACGTAAATTTTCGACTGATGTACAACGGCAAAAGCCAAACGGAATATAAGTGAGAGTGTTGGAAATACCCAGCAACAAAATGACCCATGATTTCTTGTTTTAATGAAAACGGTGCACAGTATTTAACTTGTGCTTCGCATAGACGAGTTCTTTCCTTTTGAGTCTAAAGTTTAGATTATTCAGATGCCAGCTGTCATCTCAAGTGTTTCTGAGGTAATGGTGTAAGGTGGGACCACTGTTCTGGTGGCCTCTGTAGCTGAGTGGAGGCCGGCACTGTAGCTCAGCGTGTTCGGTCAGAGAGCAGGTTGGCCTCTGTAATAAAAAAAACTGAGTGGAAGGATCAACAAAAGAACTTCAACGGTTGTCATGTGACGTCCGCAACGGCCAACCACAACGATGAAAAAAAAAAAAGTGATCAGCGCGGCGGACTACCATGCACTGGGCCTAGGTTCTATCCCCGGTGGGGTCGGAGATTAATTTATTCGCTCACGAAATGCATGTTGTGTTGCCCTCGTCATCATTTAATTATCATCATCGACGCAGAGGTCGCCATTGCGATGTAAAATAAAAGGATTGCAGCAGGCGGCCGAATGCCACAGATGGGGCATCCCGGCACGGAAACGACATGCGATCATTTCATTTCAAATACCATTGTCACGTGTGCCTTTCATAGCACGATCAGCTCGCAGCATATCATTTGCTACCTTCAGCAGTTGACATTTCGTGCCACCTAGAAGGGCAGTAACAAAACGACAACCAGGCCATCCTTAAGAACGAAGTCTTTGACCTAAAACGACCCCACAACAAAGAATAAATTGAATAGCACCTTAAGGTGTTACAGGATGTCACTTTCACAATTTTTAGTGGTATTAACCAATAATTACATTGTTTTGCGTCTAATGTATATAAAGTATAAGTATTTATTGGAACGTCTAACAAAGGTTAACAGGACGAAATGGGCATAGGCTAAAAGAGCGCGTAATGGAAAGGTACTTATTAAAGGAGTCGATGTTTTGTTGGAGTCGGAGTGAAATATTAATCTTAGCGTTGGCGCAGTCGTTACGTACTTGGTATTAAGGTGCCAAAAGGTGGAACAGAGTAGTGAGAAAAGGTGTTCGCTATAACGAAAATATCATATTATTCTGCATAGTCACCTTGTTTTAAAATTATCTGAACTGAAACACAAATTGGTTTTAATTGAAGAACCAATTTAGACATCTAAACTCATTTTGAAATGGTGATACACCATAAGGCATCATTTAAACCAATAAAAATAAGTGTTCTGTGGCGATTAGGTCCTAGTATTTAGCTGATGACCACTTGAAAAAGGATTACGGTCCCAATGCTGATTGCGATCTTAAATGAATATGATTCGGATGAAACAGTACTAATAAAACAGTGATTCTCATACAAATGCAGGTTATTACATGATTGTTGTTGTTCGTTATTTGCTATTTCCATGTCGGTATTGTCATCTGTTAGGCAAGCGGCATCCTACAAACGAAATGAAAAATCTTTATTCAGTGATCATTTGTAATGACGTAGTGTGGAGTACATTCTTCATCTACAGATGCTTCGTTCGGAGCTGTGTGGCTCTTTGTCCCGTGATGCGAAATCGACGTTCCGAAAACTATGTGACTCGTTGGTATTCTCCGTTAATATTAAGCGCAAGTAATCCAATTGCCGGGACACTATTATTTACAAATTTGTTTTGTCGTTAAACTGTTCCCCTGCGGATCTTTCGGTATCACCACGTATTTAGTGATAACTGAGCGTGCTTTGGTAACCCATAATTTTTTTTTAATTGAATGAATTTGGTGACAAAGTGTTAGTAATCCTCGACACAACATTATCACGCAGGTCGTAACAGCAACACTTTCTGTCATTATTATGACTCCCATCGGCGCGCAAGTCGCCGAAATGGCGTCAAATCGAAAGACTTGCACCAGGCGAGCGGTCTACCCGATGGAAGGCCCTCGTCACACGCCATTGTTATTGATTGTTGTTGTATTATTATGACTATCGCTTTATTATTGTTATCGTCTGTTCATAAATATATGTACTTTTGACCTAATTGTAGAAGTACATACTTTTTTCTGCAATTTATGTATGAAGAACCGTTGACCCTGATTCAGATTCATGCACAGTGATCTATAGTTAGAGCAGGAAGAACTGTGTGTAGTAGGTGAGTATCACTACAAAGAAAAGGCGTAAGGGCACGTAGTGGGTGCACCAAGAGAGGAGCGGCCTATCTGCCGATCGCTGGTCCTTAGGTTGTCGACAACTAGGAGAGGAAGCGAGGTTAAATTCTCTGGCAATAAGCCTCGAATGGACGCATAATCAGCTTACTGCAACGTGGAATGTTCGTGTAATGCTCTATTGAGTTCGGGTATGGAAGGGAGAATTTTATTAGAGCAATTTACATGCTGAAGCACTCCTGCACAATAGTAGGCAATGCCATCACCGCCGTACTTCAATGTATCGTCGCCCGCAGCGACAACAGACCTACGTAAAGTGCCAACTGATCAACCTGAAATGAAATCGCGGAGGGAAATGATGTATGCATGCCAGAGTATTCACAATGATTTCTCCTAATCCTGTATTCACTTAGTTATTCGCTTTAAATTTGCTGCCTCGAATTAAACGTGTATCCTTGCATTAGCCAGAGGTAGTTATTTCTTGCCTTGGTACCCGTACAATTTGTGTCTAGTATAGGCGTTTTTAATCCATTAAATACATTTATAATAAATAAACAAACACCGTCCGCATCAAATCTTTTACTACCGACTACCGGATTCAGTCTTCGCTGCAGGTCTGACGCCGCGAAGTGCAGTTGATAACCTGTGACACTAGACCTGCAGCGCAAACTGAATCCGGTAGTCGGTGCAAAAGAAGTGATCCAGATGGTGTTTGTTTATTTATTATAACAACATAGGTCATGGTTTCATATAACATTGCGTCAATTATACAATCAATAGATTTCGTGGCGTTTATGGTGCTCCGCACCACAGTAGGTAAAAATGGAAGCCTTATACGATGAATTTGTTGTTCGTCTAACCGTTAAAAACCCTTTCTTTCAGGAAAGTGTAGACGCATGTAGTTGAAATTTATGTTACACACTGAGGTCCGTGATCCCTTTACGGTGAAAGACACTGAAACTTCGAAGCCAATTCAATCAAAAAATATGGCCATATAGGTAACATATCGTAATACTCGCAAACTCACTCATCAAAACCTGTAGGATACTTTTCGTAGAAACAGAATCAGGAGATATGGAAACAAGCATGGTTTCACAATAAAAGTAAAGCAAAAAATCCAAAAACCTTTGATTTCTGAAGAGCTCACACGAAAAAAATATTTCTTTTGTCATTTGTTTCCCGACGTCAAACGTGGTATTAAAATAATTAGTAGTTTGCATTGAGGCTGGCTGGGTCGCAACGGCAAAAGTCAAACATCAGGCGATATACTCATATAATGCGTTTTGGAGTGTATCCATCGTCATATGAAGGTAATCAGCGAAAGTTTGTTTCACATACAACCTGAAACACCGTAACTATGTGAAATAATCGCTCCTAGATACCTGATGATGGATAAATTCCGAAACGTATAATACGAGCAATTAAGCCATTTCTTACCTGATATTTAATTTTTTCAAGTGTCACCCAGTCAACCTGAATGGAGAATTACTGATTATTATAATAATTGGGCCTTTCCCGTGAATGAGTCTATATTACATTTATGTTATTGAAACACGTTCTAGATAACACTCTGGAAATATCTTGGAATTCCTGGGGCTGATATTTTTCCAGTATGTTACATTTATATTATTGAAACACATTCTCCAAAAAATTCTGGAAAAACCTTGAATTTCTAGGTCCGATATTTATCCAGTATCAACGTCGATAGCAGACAAAAAAGTTCCACATTCTTGATTTCTGGAATTGATGGAATGTCTATATACATAATTAAGTTTGTACAGAAGTTCAGTGCACAAGTCCAACTCTCAAATGGGCAGTATTTCAAATGTAAAAATGAAACATGGATTCGTTAAAATATATACCGAATCACAATAGCTTCGTTCGTGACAAACTTACAATATTACTTGCAGATGAAAGGTCAAAATCTGACATAATCAGTTTTCTATACAGATATTAATTTGTAATTTTTAAAACTACTTAGCATTAGTTTCTTTTGCTTAATCGTAACATCGTTCCACCCAAAGTGTCAATGGTTCGATGAAATCGATATTAATATGAGTGTATTAATTAAGTTTTAGAAAGAATAAGGGAGGATGATTACAGTGTAACGTCCCGTCGTCAAACGGGTCATTACAGACGCAGCACGAGCTCGGATTACGGAAGAATGTTGAAGGAAATTCGGCCGTGCCCCTTCAAAAGAAAGATCCTGGAATTTCCCTTAAGCGAATTACGAAAATCAAGGAGAATCTAAATTTGGATGACCACCTGGGGCTTGAACCGTTATTCTCCCGAATAAAAGTCCAGTTTTAGTTAGTTTCTTGTTCCATGTATCAAATTCACGGTTACTCTTATGATATGGAAAGTGTAAACAGAAAAAACACTGAACTCTCGTATTCAACTAACAAAATTTAAAAAAAAACAGTATAGAGTCACGCGCTGCCTAGTTACAGTGTTTCTTACATTAAAAATTGTCTTTGCTCGGAAATTTCTCCTGGTGAGGAGAGATTTGTTAAGAAGAAAAAGCAATAACCTACATCTGAAAACACTTCTGTTGTCTGTCACACATTTCACTTCCACGAATAGAATGACAAACAGTTTTATGGAAGGACATTTCACCCCTCCCTTCTTTGTCAAAGATTCATTAAATGGTAAAGCAGATCACTTTTCCTGTTAGTGTTTACTTGTGAATGCCTCCGTTACTCTCAAACACAACAGATGGATACTTGATAGCAGATTTCATAAGTAACTAAATGTACGCTGAGGCTTAAAAAGATACTTGCATCATTTGCGTGTGTTAACTTCATACTTAATGACAATTACTTTCTTTCGTGCAATGAAGACTTTTTGTCTCAGTAAGGAGTTACCCCAGAATATCTTTCCATAAGACCAAAACGAAAAACAAAATGCAAAATGTATTAATTAACTGATTTATCCCAAGCCGAATTTCAACGTTTTAGTAGGTCTACTACATGGTTTTCCAGTTTATGATTTCATCTATATGCACACCTAAGAGCTTTCAATTTTCTGTCCTGTTTATTATTTCTTGTTGTTGGTATTAGGATAATAGAAAGTGTTTAAAGTTAGTCCCTTTGGGCAAAACCATTCAAGAGCTTTCACATAAAACATCTTTTCCATTTTCTCTGTTGGTATTTCTTTGCTCGGCTTCACAAAAAGAGTTGTGTCATCTAGAAACTGCACTAAGTTTGCCTCCTGACCGAAATTAGTTGGAGGATCATTAACATGAAGCAGTAATAGTAGTGGGGCAACGATCGAACCCTGTGGGATCCGCATTGCAGTTTCTGCCCTTGCAGATGACAATGTGTCCTTGCTTAAATTGCCCTAACAGCCTGGAGTAACTTCATCCAGTCTGTTTCTTAAATAAGAAGTAATCCAGGCATTTGCTCATCTACCCATTCCATTATGTGCGCTAACCAATACTCCGCCTCGCTTGGTTTACAGCAATGGAGCAAAGGCCTTTCTGGCAATGATGTGAACTAATTTTGAAAATGTAGCAACCGTAATTTAAGTTTGTCAGAGATTTGGACAGTTGGTTGTCTCTGTATACGGTCCACAACCGTACTTTTTACGCTAGAATATTGCTGTTAATGATCGTGTTATGACTTCATGTGTATAGTAGAATACTTGGTGAGCCTCACGCACTTACAATGTCATATGATTTGATGAAATTTTAGAACCATAAGCGATGGAGGCACTTGAGAAACGTTTTACAGTCGAAACTCTGCGGTAATGGAAACCAAATAATAGATTATTTTAATCTGTCCACTTGCAAGTAACGTGATGAAATACTCTAATTTACAATATAATTTGTGCATTAGTCAAACAATAAGTTGTTTTCTGTTATTTAAGCAGCTGTATTTCAGATGGCCTTTACTAAGGGACTTGCCTACATTCATAAGTTAGGTTGCGACACATTACAAAAACGCAATTGATAAGAATGCTAAAATCACTATTTTTTTAAAAAAGGTAGAAAGCACAGAAAAGTAACCTAAGAAGATTAGTAATTATCGTTCATGGGATTTAGCCTTTGTTACCTCTTTGTGGGCAATGTACAACCCGAAAATACGGGATGAAGAAATCGGTAAGTATCTTATTTCGGGATAGTTCTTCATCACGACTGTACCCGTTAATTCCATATTTAAAGGTGCTGTTTACCACTGAGTGGACTAATAATTTATCAGTGGGTGACGACTGCTTCGTTTGGGCGAGAACTTTAATTTGTTTCCTGAAGGCCCGAACAAAAAACTTTTTCCATCGGTTTTCCTTCAACAGGAAGAGCTCATGGCACTGCATTTTACGTCAATGGCATGCCAGTCTTTTGAATATCGACCTTCTGTAGTGATCTACACCTAGAGAAGCCTGTTTTCCGAATTTTGCAAACAAGACGAGTAAACTGAATAGGAGTAACAATAGTTAATGTGGAAGACTGTATCTTCGGATTATGAGATTGGTGATGGGCAGCGTTGTATCCGTGTGACTTGCACAGTGAGGAAGCGACTTGCGAATAATGCTGGAATAGCTCCTTAGCTTGCGGAGGAAATAAATAACATGGTATACATTTTCGGCTTGAGTATGAGACTGTTTGAGGAACAATAAACAGCGATATATGACACAGTGAACACAATCGTTCTCGTTGAAAGCTTGCTGAATCTGGGGTAGAGAAGAAAATTCAACGGAACTTTTAATGCGCAATTTTGATTAAGTACAAACAAAACTATGAGGAGAACGATACAGTGTAACAAAGTGACAGCATCCATATGTTTCACTTCGTAACTGAATAAAATGTTGTAGAATGTCAAGGCATTCTGGTAAATAGCAAAGAAGACTGAACAACATGACAGAATCTCAAGCAGACTGGTACTGGCGAATTTCTTCACCATTATCCATTTGGGGAATATATTTCTGGGACAGGAACATAGTATGTACTGAACTGAGATTCATGACATAATCAGAGAAGATGAAAGAGGAGGCACGTGAAATGTAATGATAGAGACGTGATGGAAATGGACTGACAAAGAACGAAAAGAAGAGGTACCTCGAAGAATAATACTAGAAGAATGTTGACGAAAATCTTTTTCAGAATGATGAGATTACTAATTTTGCTCTACGAGTATATACGGTGTGAAAAAAAGGAGGGAAATACAAAAATTAGAAGAAATATATTTAGCGAGAATATTGGCAGACTCTGTTAATATTAATGAAGAAACAGACGGAGGGCGACATAAATCCAGAAAAAACATTTGCAATTAAAAGAAATACATAAAGAAGTAAAACTGTTAAAGGTAAAGAAAAATCATTCTTAAGGGATAACTAATTGGAACTTTTATTTAAATGTACGCTGCATTTCGGGTTCGAAAGGTAGTGTGTTTCCTAATAAAGACCACGAGTTTTGTTGAAGGTGGTTAATTTTACATTATAGTTTACGAATGTGACACAATCAAGGCTCCACTATTGATAAAATTAAGCAAAGTTCATTACGTCAAGACCTGAAGAACCGTCTTTGACAACCTAATTAATAGGCGAAGAAAGAACAATTAGTTCAAATCTAACAAACAAAGAAGATTCATTGTTAAGCGCACTGAAGCCATAAGCTACGATCTATGAAATATGGCCGGCCGGGGTGGCCGAGCGATTCTAGGCGTTTCAGTATGGAACTGCGCGGCCGCTACGGTCGCAGGTTCGAATCCTGCCTCGGCCATGGATGTGTGTGATGTCCTTAGATTAGTTAGGTTTAAGTTGTTCTAAGTTCTAGGGGACTGATGACCTCAGATGTTAAGCCCCATAGTGCTCAGAGCCATTTGAACCATATGAAATATGTACCACGCAGAGCGGCACATTACGTAAAATATCCATCGTAGATTAAAGTTACTATTCGTAGAAATTAGCGGAAACCAAGACTGCTACACTCGAGCCATATAGGAGAAGGCAGGAAAACAGAGAAACGTAATGAGAACTTTCGCACCTCATTTCCACAAGTTATATCCTGGAGAAAGTCCGATCAGAATATCCTAGTAATTAATGGCATTATGTAAAAATGAAGAAGCCCCAACGAAACAGAAACTCTTTGGTTGATCAGTACAGTGTTGAATCTGAAGACAGCAAACAGTGAACCGAAATATGAACTGCGCATTTCACTCCTGCAAGAGAAATTTAATCAAGCGGCCCCAGAAACGAAAATTGGGACTACTCGAAACGAACAAGGTACAACAGGCGGACGGAGCCCCTATTACGAGGATTTCGTCGCTTGCGCTATTGAATTAGCCTCTTTCGTAGAATATGACTAAAGTATCCCGCTCAATGAGCAGAACCACGCGATTATAGAGCAGCTTAGATCACACCGGTTCACACAGTAAGAGGAAGATGCACAGAATGAGAAAGCACTATCTCTGACGTTCGGCCATCGTAGCAATCTAAGTTCCAATATTATTATGCCATTATGCTCCTGGAGGAAATCAAGGTTCTCAATAATTGCTTGGTTGGTTGAGGATGAAGGGGCTAAACAACCAAATCATCAATCCCTCGGTTAAGAAATATTTCATTTGGAGTTAGTGATGTCAGCCAGGAATTTCATTGTACTATGAAAACATGTAGGAGTGGTGACATCGAGGTCTTGGAAGCAATAGTGATGAAAGTGTAAGGAAATAATTCAAAGAGAAGTAGATCGATCAGGATGGTTCCTATGTCTGAACATACGGGGGATCATATGCGGTGAGAGAAACCTCACTCGTGTCCAACGCTACGCCAACTGAATTAAGGGTGAAGATACTCACACAGAAAAGAATGCGTACTAGCCGGTAGATTCGTAGCGGTGAAAGTGTGATGGCTATAAACGAAACAGGCATCAGTCGGGTCTACAGTAATAAAACAAAGTGACAGCAATAATTAGATCGGTAAGTGGCTGGGGCCAGGTAAGTTTCTCCCACGCTCTGCTACAACAGGCACCATCCCACCCATAGCCACCCCACCAGCTAGGGCCAAAGTATGAAAGAGGGAACAGCGCACACTATTCATCAGAGAAGAGAAAACAGAAAATAGGGTATGGAAGAAACTGGAGGTAACATTATCTAAAAGCAATTTAAACAGAGTGAACGCACCAAAAATCGTGATAGTGAAAGCTGGGCGAAGACTCTCTTCTCTAGTCAAACATCGCCCAGTTCATTCCCAGGGATACCACATGACATGGAATCGGGAAAACGACCACTGAGTATGGAGTATGACAAAGGTCTGACAGCCGAGCGGGATTAGGCGCTGCAGTCATGGACTGTGCGACTGGTCCCGACGGAGGTTAGAGTCCTCCCTCGGGCATGGGTGTGTGTGTTTGTCCTTAGGATAATTTAGGTTAAGCAGTGTGTAAGCTTAGGGACTGATGACCCTAGCAGCTAAGTCCCGTAAGACTTCACACACATTTGAACATTTTTTTTGAAAGATCTGACATCGGTCAGACAGAAAGTCATAAACAGCGATAAGAGCAACATCGATCTGTAGAATGGAGACTGAGCTTTGAGTCACTATAAATTAAAACTCGGTCGAAATGATTCTGTTAAATAATGCTCTATTAAGTGGTAGCCGGTGGGAAGTGTAAAATCATATTCCATGGTATCCTTTGCTTTAAAGCTGTCAGTACTGTCAGTACCACTCGAGAGTGATATCAGAGGGCGATAAAGAATTCAATGAGTTTGATGATTAGAAACTTGTTAGATGGTGATTACCTAAATCGAGCAAGAGTTTATATCGTCGGAACTCATCAGGGAAGATCCCAGCTTCGGCAAGAGACTGCCTGGGGGTCTGGCCCGGAGGGCACCAGTGGCCAGTCTTATTCCAGTAAGATGGACTCTGTCCATCTACCCTGCTTCTCAGAGATAATCAGCATGAGATCATGCAACTAATCATTTTAGATGCATATCTCGACAGAAGAAGGTGCGTTCCAAAAGACGTTAAAATTACCACGTTGTCGATAAACAATCGTAAAACAGTCATATGGAGTGTTCTGGTGAATATCTTTCGAACCCTCACAAAGTTTTGAATAGCAGTTACAAGAGTGTGCGGTTGCCACACACACCAAAGTAACACTGGCTCTGCATCTCCGAAGCGTAACGGGACCGCTAATGTTTAAATACGAATAAAATATGTGAATATGAATAAAAACAGGAAAACGTGAACAGCAAAAGGGAAACGCATCGCACGATGAAACTCTGGAAAACATCGAACCGATTAAAAAATTTAAGGTAAAAAAAGAAGTGACGTAAATTGATTAGTAAGAATGTGACTAGAATCTTAAGATTACTGGAAGGGTACTGGGTAGGTACGGTGGCGCGCTCAGTTCAGTGTGCTCAGTTCAGTGTGCTCCCTGCCGCCGTTGGATAAGCAGCTGCAGCAGCAAGTCGTATACTCCTTGCTCACTCATTTGTTACATAGTTTAATTCTTAATTTCTTTGCGTGTTTTTGGTACTTGCATTGTTTAATTCATAAATTTCGGGCGTATTATAGTATTTGAGAGTTGTAGCATCGCGTTTTAGTACCCGAATAGTGTAAAATCGCGTAGTCTCCTTCCGCCGCCGAGCAGTGTGTCAGCAGTGCGCAAGTAGCAGCATTACTGTATTACTAGGCAATCTTGTATTTTAATAACCGTTTAAATTTTCTGTCGATTTGTTTGCGCTCTCTGTAGATTAGTTCAGACGTTCTTTGCACAACAGTTTTTAGCATGGATAGGGACTGCAACTTCTGTGTTCGGATGCAGGCTGAGTTGGCGTCCCTTCGCTCCCAGCTTCAGGCAGTGTTGGCTTTGGTCACACAGCTTGAGGCTGTTACCAATGGGCATCACTGTGGGGGTCCGGATGGGGGTTTGTCGGAGACGGCCAGCTCGTCCCACGCATCCCCCGATCGGACTACGACTGTGGTTGCCCGGGATACTGCCCGCATTGAGGCTGATCCCTCTCCTGTGGTAGAGTGGGAGGTCGTCTCAAGGTGTGGCAGAGGGCGAAAGACATTCCGGAGGGCTGAACGGAAGGCCTCTCCAGTTTGTCTGACGAACCAGTTTCAGGCTCTGTGTCAGGCTGATACTGATCTTCGGCCTGACATGGCTGCTTGTCCTGTTCCAGAGGTTGCCCCTCAGTCTGCAAGATCCGGGCGGTCGCAGAGGGTGGGCTTACTGGTAGTTGGGAGCTCCAACGTCAGGCGCGTAATGGGGCCCCTTAGGGATATGGCAGCAAGACAGGGGAAGAAAACCAATGTGCACTCCGTGTGCATACCGGGGGGAGTCATTCCAGATGTGGAAAGGGTCCTTCCGGATGCCATGAAGGGTACAGGGTGCACCCATTTGCAGGTGGTCGCTCATGTCGGCACCAATGATGTGTGTCGCTATGGATCGGAGGAAATCCTCTCTGGCTTCCGGCGGCTACCTGATTTGGTGAAGACTGCCAGTCTCGCTAGCGGGGTGAAAGCAGAGCTCACCATCTGCAGCATCGTCGACAGGACTGACTGTGGACCTTTGGTACAGAGCCGACTGAAGGGTCTGAATCAGAGGCTGAGACGGTTCTGCGACCGTGTGGGCTGCAGATTCCTCGACTTGCGCCATAGGGTGGTGGGGTTTCGGGTTCCGCTGGATAGGTCAGGAGTCCACTACACGCAACAAGCGGCTACACGGGTAGCAGGGGTTGTGTGGCGTGGGCTGGCCGGTTTTTTAGGTTAGATGGCCTTGGGCAAGTACAGAAAGGGCAACAGCCTCAACGGGTGCGGGGCAAAGTCAAGACATGCGGGGACCAAGCAGCAATCGGTATTGTAATTGTAAACTGTCGAAGCTGCGTTGGTAAAGTACCGGAACTTCAAGCGCTGATAGAAAGCACCGAAGCTGAAATCGTTATAGGTACAGAAAGCTGGCTGAAGCCAGAGATAAATTCTGCCGAAATTTTTACAAAGGTACAGACGGTGTTTAGAAGGGATAGATTGCATGCAACCGGTGGTGGAGTGTTCGTCGCTGTTAGTAGTAGTTTATCCTGTAGTGAAGTAGAAGTGGATAGTTCCTGTGAATTATTATGGGTGGAGGTTACACTCAACAACCGAGCTAGGTTAATAATTGGCTCCTTTTACCGACCTCCCGACTAAGCAGCATTAGTGGCAGAACAACTGAGAGAAAATTTGGAATACATTTCACATAAATTTTCTCAGCATGTTATAGTCTTAGGTGGAGATTTCAATTTACCAGATATAGACTGGGACACTCAGATGTTTAGGACGGGTGGTAGGGACAGAGCATCGAGTGACATTATACTGAGTGCACTATCCGAAAATTACCTCGAGCAATTAAACAGAGAACCGACTCGTGGAGATAACATCTTGGACCTACTGATAACAAACAGACCCGAACTTTTCGACTCTGTAAGCGCAGAACAGGGAATCAGTGATCATAAGGCCGTTGCAGCATCCCTGAATATGGAAGTAAATAGGAATATTAAAAAAGGGAGGAAGGTTTATCTGTTTAGCAAGAGTAATAGAAGGCAGATTTCAGACTACCTAACAGATCCAAACGAAAATTTCTGTTCCGACACTGACAATGTTGAGTGTTTATCGAAAAAGTTCAGGGCAATCGTAAAATGCGTTTTAGACAGATACGTGCCGAGTAAAACTGTGAGGGACGGGAAAAACCCACCGTGGTACAACAACAAAGTTAGGAAACTACTGCGAAAGCAAAGAGAGCTTCACTCAAAGTTTAAACGCAGCCAAAACCTCTCAGACAAACAGAAGCTAAACGATGTCAAAGTTAGCGTAAGGAGGGCTATGCGTGAAGCGTTCAGTGAATTCGAAAGTAAAATTCTATGTACCGACTTGACAGAAAATCCTAGGAAGTTCTGGTCTTACGTTAAATCAGTAAGTGGATCGAAACAGCATATCCAGACACTCCGGGATGATGAAGGCATTGAAACAGAGGATGACACGCGTAAAGCTGAAATACCAAACACCTTTTTCCAAAGCTGTTTCACAGAGGAAGACCGCACTGCAGTTCCTTCTCTAAATCCTCGCATAAACGAAAAAATGGCTGACATCGAAATAAGTGTCCAAGGAATAGAAAAGCAACTGGAATCAGTCAACAGAGGAAAGTCCACTGGACCAGACGGGATACCAATTCGATTCTACACAGAGTACGCGAAAGAACTTGCCCCCCTTCTAACAGCCGTGTACCGCAAGTCTCTAGAGGAAAGGAAGGTTCCAAATGATTGGAAAAGAGCGCAGGTAGTCCCAGTCTTCAAGAAGGGTCGTCGAGCAGATGCGGAAAACTATAGACCTATATCTCTGACGTCGATCTGTTGTAGAATTTTAGAACATGTTTTTTGCTCGAGTATCATGTCGTTTTTGGAAACCCAGAATCTACTATGTAGGAATCAACATGGATTCCGGAAACAGCGATCGTGTGAGACCCAACTAGCTTTATTTGTTCATGAGACCCAGAAAATATTAGATACAGGCTCCCAGGTAGATGCTATTTTCCTTGATTTCCGGAAGGCGTTCGATACAGTTCCGCACTGTCGCCTGATAAACAAAGTAATAGCCTACGGAATATCAGACCAGCTGTGTGGCTGGATTGAAGAGTTTTTAGCAAACAGAACACAGCATGTTGTTATCAATGGAGAAACGTCTACAGACGTTAAAGTAACCTCTGGCGTGCCACAGGGGAGTGTTATGGGACCATTGCTTTTCACAATATATATAAATGACCTAGTAGATAGTGTCGGAAGTTCCATGCGGCTTTTCGCGGATGATGCTGTAATATACAGAGAAGTTGCAGCATTAGAAAATTGTAGCGAAATGCAGGAAGATCTGCAGCGGATAAGCACTTGGTGCAGGGAGTGGCAACTGACCCTTAACATAGACAAATGTAATGTATTGCGAATACATAGAAAGAAGGATCCTTTATTGTATGATTATATGGTAGCAGTTACTTCTGTAAAATATCTGAGAGTATGCGTGCGGAACGATTTGAAGTGAAATGATCATATAAAATTAATTGTTGGCAAGGCGGGTACCAGGTTGAGATTCATTGGGAGAGTCCTTAGAAAATGTAGTCCATCAACAAAGGAGGTGGCTTACAAAACACTTGTTCGACCTATACTTGAGTATTGCGCATCAGTGTGGGATCCGCACCAGGTCGGGTTGACGGAGGAGATAGAGAAGATCCAAAGAAGAGCGACGGGTTTCGTCACAGGGTTATTTGGTAACCGTGATAGCGTTACGGAGATGTTAACAAACTCAAGTGGCAGACTCTGCAAGAGAGGCGCTCTGCATCGCGGTGTAGCTTACTCGCCAGGTTTCGAGAGGGTGCGTTTCTGGATGAGGTATCGAATATATTGCTTCCCCCTACTTATACCTCCCGAGGAGATCACGAATGTAAAATTAGAGAGATTAGAGCGCGCACGGAGGCTTTCAGACAGTCGTTCTTCCCGCGAACCATACGCGACTGGAATAGGAAAGGGAGGTAATGACAGTGGCACGTAAAGTGCCCTCCGCCACACAACGTTGGGTGGCTTGCGGAGTATAAATGTAGATGTAGATGAAAAAGGAAAATTTCCCGGCACTTGCAGGCTTTGACAAGGTATAACAGAAGACGTCGAAAAAAGCCAAAGTGGAGTTTTAGCATTTTAGCTGGTAGATGTTGCCCACACGAAGGGACCAAAGGGTACTTGAATAGTCCTTGAAAGAAAAGCGAAGTTTTCCTCAAGAAAATAATAATGGAGAAATGTAGAGTGCCTGTATATGAGGATAAACGTGCGACACTTTAGTTGCATCCATTGAATGTCGTGTAGGGATCAATAAAATAAAATAAGAGAGCATCCTGTCCGTACTGAGGTACATATACAGTCATTTTTTTATGTCTGGATGTACTGTATGGGTCTGAAAATCGGTAATATATATGAGAAATATCGCCCTCCCCCTCCATTTCGACGCGCCGGAATGAACCTACAGTGGCTCGCCGAGTATAAACGGAGAACGTTCGATCTGAAGCGGCTACTAAACCAGATAAAACAGCTCAGTGCAGCTGTGAAGAACAAGAGCCTCAGTAATGACTCGTAATACTGCCGTATGTTAGCAGCGTTTCAGACGAACCCAGCGGCGCAGCTGTTGTTAGCGAGCGACAGCCCAGTGGCGGCCATTACCTCAGAGCGATCGATACGGTTCGCAGTAGCAAACACACTTGTGCTGCACAAAGAGGGCAGCGACAGAGAAATCCATCGCCAGTCAGCAGGAAGCGGGCCTCGCCACGCGCCACTTACACCGCCAGCTCAAGCCGGCGCAAAGGCAGGGCCGAGGGCGAGGGCGCGGTGAGTGCCAAGTGCGCGCCTGACCCACTGGCGCCAGTGGCTGAAGCCACGTCTCTCCCACTGAGGCATTGTATAATATCGCAGCAGCGTTTCTTGAGGACCCGGTTCCGTTGCTGATGCAGCCACCTTGACATAGATGCTCTTTAAATTATTTCAGGCGTATTTGAGTATCACTACCTGAAGTCGACAAATGCTTTCCTGTTCACTTACGGTCTCTACGAAATCATTGCTGATATTATTATGAGATTGACATGGATGAATGAACTGCATCTACATGGGTCAAGATCCATGTTTAATATTTTAAATGATGTAAGCATTACCCGCCGAAGGCAGGATTACATGTAGTTACACTTTTAATCTGTGTGAACTAGCCCGAACAGTCCTGGTTTTTTAGTGCGGTCCGGGGTAATGTCTGGGTTCGCAGAATGTCCAGGGTTTAAGAAATTTGTGACTGGACAGGAGTTTTTTTAATAATTTGAGACGTATATGTTCAACATCGCGTTTTTGAACATCCTTTCATGTCCGTGTCTCTCTCAGTCTTGGAGCAAACGCTGACGTTGATGGGTAGGTATGGCTACGGGTTCACATACGTCAATTATTTACCAACACAACCATAGTTTTATGTTGTTTTTGTATGTCAAGTAAGTCGTCATTTAGTCTGTATCAGTTTTTTGTCTCATTGTTTACAAAGGGGCAAAGAAAGAGTGTGTCTGATGTTAACCTGCAAGAGGAAAACACATTTTTGAAATTGTAGAATGACAGTAATCTTAAACGTATTCTCTTGCACACATAGCAGAGTATGTTACTGCAGAACATCTGAAAACGTGTGAACATAGCAGTGCTGTTATGCAACTGTTTCACCAAACATAAGAGATTTCGCTAAAGCAAACGATGGGAATTGTGACGTGGAGTATGCTACTAGCTAGACACAAATTCAGTTTCAAAACGTCAGAATGAAAATCTACGAGGGCTGTCGAGATAGTAATAGATGTTTTGGTCTACGGGAGAGGCGGGCGAGGCTACACCCGCCATCTTGATTCCATAAAATTCCTGCTCTCAGTACGCTTCCATTGGTGGTAGCAAGCGGTCTGTATCTCTGCTAATTCACATTCTGTGACGAGTTAAAATGTGCGGTGCAACTGAAAATTATGCCACTTGAGAGGTTCATTCTGTGATTGGGTTTTGGCTGCAAAGAATTAAATACTAATTAAAGTTTATCGCGACCTTTGTGATGTGTACGGAAAAGGAATTATGAGTAAAAGCTGAGTGAGGCAGTGGTGTATTGATTGTAAAAATCGCTGTACCAGTGTTCTCGATGAGGACAGCAGGGGTAGGTCTATCCTTGTGTCAGACGAACTAGTGATGAAAATAAAAATTTGTGAAAATCGTCGTTTCACGATCACGGAACTTTCACAACATTTTCACCAAATTTCACGGAGTTTGGTGCATTTAATAGTGGCGGAGAAGCATGGTCACCACAAATTTTGTGCTAGTGGGGTGCCCAAAATCCTGATGGAAGACCAATAAAAGCAGAATGGCTGGAGCACTGATCTTCCTCGAAGATTCCGAGAAAAAGGATAGCGAAGTTATTGTTCGTATCGCAGTAGCGGAAGAGACTTGCATGAAGCATGCCAATTATGAAACAAAAAGGCAGCCGATGGAATGGGGGCACACAAATTCTCCCAAGAGACAAAGGAAGTGTTTTCAAAAGCTGTTAATATGAATGGTCTTGAGTAACGTATATTGGAACGCTGAGGGACTGATTGTCGTTGATATAACAATTACCTCGTGGCATAACAATTACCTCATAGAGGTATTGTCAAACACTGGCAAAGATAAGACAGGCGGTACGAATAAGCGTCGTGGAAAACATAGGGCAAAAGTTTGTTTTCTCACGACAAGGCACGTCCACATGTGGCCAATCGTGTCTTAGGGATCCTTCTGGGTTTTGGGTGGGAGAAGTGTGATCATCCACCATATAGCCAGGATCTGGTGCTGAGCGACTACCACCTCTTCCCAGCAATGAAGACATGACTCGTTACACAGCACTTTGATATCGCCGCCGAACTGCAGGTGGGTGTAAACCAATATTGGTACTGGCAGGCGGTAGATTTCTACAGAGACGGTACTGAAAAATTTGTGCCACGTAATAAATGTCTCAATTTGAAATCGGCTATGAAAATTTTGTTTTTTAATATTTTTAATTTATTATTTCCAAAGTCTGTTACTTTCTTGACAGCTCTCGCAAAACGGTTAAAAATTTATGTGACCCTAAATTTTCATCTGCTAGAATCGAACCCGATGCAGTAATTGTTACTGTTATTGCACCATTTAAATTTGATAACGTGTTGCGTTCTTTGGAAAACATGAATTATTTAATAATAACTATGGATAGTTGAAACAGAATTGAAGTAAAACTTTTTCCGACTTTTATAAGGTCGTTCGGTACATAGGAGGGAATTCGAGTTAAACTTTTAAATTTCTACCAACTGTCAGGAGAAACTGCTCAAATTTTGACTTAGTATCTTTTGCAGCGTATGAAAAAATACAAACATGAAGAAACGTTGGTTTGTTTATTATGCTGTTGGTAACACTAACAGTAATTTTGGTAGTGTGAAAAGAACGGGGAATGGACATGTGTTCATAAAAGTTCAGAATGATTGTTAAGTCTTTCGTGGCCACTTGTTGACAAACTGTTTTTTGGCTTCTGTCTCGGATTCTTCGGCCGACGTTCGTCTGATGATTTTTCTGATGTTTCGCCAGCACAAGTCACTGGCATTGTCAAAGTTTCACCCTCCATTGCTCGTGGTGGACTGGAGGCGAATCTGTTAACTGGTAATTAGAATAGCACTTTGGTACTGCTTTAGAGTGGATCTAGAGGTGAAACATATAGCCATGGACGAGAAGCTAAACGAGAGGAACATTAAATATAAAGTCGTTTGGACTAAAGAACACTATGTTTATCATTAACTAACATACATATCACTGAAACCAAATCACTGCAACAAAGAACAATGATCACATATAAAATGATATATGACCCCAACTCTCAACTTTTTGCGCTAGGGATAATTTATTACAAGAAAAATAAAGGAAGACAAAACAAGATAATGACTGGAACAATTTTTGTTTTATTTGGTTTATCATTCTATGAGCAATCAGCAAGTGTTTTGTATACGACTGAAATGTTGTTATTCGGAGTTACGTAAAAAGTGCCAGGGTGGAAACACACAGACATCATACAAATTCCAAGTAACGTGCCGCTGTCTTTCGCCGTCAAAGCTCATCTCGTTATTGAAGGAAACTTCAGTAGAGGGACTGCCTTGTACCATAAAGAATAAACCTACTGTACGGAATCGTAGGCTTGAAATGAACTTTAAGCAGAAAAATACCGGCACATAATTTGTGTCATTAAATCTAGTGATATTGTCATATGTGGTTCGCATGAATAGTTTCTTTTTGAGCGGTCTTCGGCTTAGCAGATGTTAGTAACTGCTGAAAGCTTTCGTTATTGCGCTGTGCAAACGATATGCTCATTGGAGGATTTAGTTGTTGAACACGTTAACAAACGCAATTCTTGAAGGACAAATCATAACGTTCACTGTTAAATACGGGCGGGTGAAATGAATATTTGGAAATAATAATCGATAACGAAGGTGATATTGCTACCTTGATGGTTCTAAGCGGTGATTAATCATGGTCGAGGAAAATAAAGCGAAATTCTGGAGAATATTAAAATTATGATAGTTACGTAAAAAGTCGTAGTAGAGAAGCTATAGAGGCGACTTAATAAGAGAGAAACAAAGATTGCTTGTTTGTCGTTGCATGTGACCTTCGCAACACGCACTCGATAGTATTGTCTGATGACACGTCCTGTCTGTACATGTTCACAGCAATCGAGGTTTGTGGTGTCGCTTTGCTCTCTTTTCACACCGCCGTCTCTTTCCGGCAATCTTTTTGCTGGAGTTCGTATCTGATTATCAGTTTCCTTCGTTCTAGTTTGATGTAGATACTTTGGTATTTCTATAGACTGCTCAAGGCATAGCAGTGTTGTCAACGCCTGCATGCAGGGACCTGCTCCTCGTCAGTGATTCCTACTATCATCAATGAATGTAGATCTGATGATGATCTCATATATGATTGAAACCTGTCGTCTAAAAATAAAAATTAACAACCTAAATTCGGTCACAATTGTGTTTATTTAATAAGTTAAATAATTTTTATCACATGTCTCATACGTCTTTTTACGACATTCCTGAGCAATTTTTCTACTCCTTCAGCAATTCTTTTTTAGTTTGTTGCTGCACTATTTGCAGATATCCTTATTTCTTGCGTCTTAATTCTTTTTTATTTTCGTTCACCACGAACATCCCACTGGTATCAAAACCATTCTCGCATCAGAAAACACAATTTACAGAAGGAAGATAAGCTTTGTAAGACATTGTAACCAACACATAGAGTGGAGGGTATTCCCACCTAGTCGTTCGGTACCATCACGTGGGATGTCAGGTTATAGCGCTATACTTAAGTGAAGGCGATCGCAATAAGATTAAAGTGCTGGGCTGGGCAGGATACGTACTAAGAGCTAATGATAGAATGTTTAAGTGCCTCAGGGAACCATAAGAGTTTGAAGACCAGTGTTAAGATGCCAGAGAAAACAGAAAGATAATTGGAGTTCATAATTGGAGGAGCTAGTCACTTATTCAGTAATTTTTTACAGAAGGCCAAGGCTCTAAAAGGACTGCTGCAATGTAATAAACCTTTGGTTATTAAGTGATAAATTAATAGTATGTGCACCATATGCAAATAAAATGTAGGAAGGTACCGTACTGTAACCAATGAAGGAAAACCATACAGAATGTCATTTTTTACTGATATTTCGTTCTCTTACTCTTTCATTTTATTAGTAACCTCTTATTTCTTTTTTGTGTTACCGATCGACGCACTTTCCTCGAATTCCGAAAGACTACAAACCCCATATCGGCCATCCACATTTATGTATTTTGTAATTTCCATAAAATCACTTCTTTCGATATCCTAGTGTGGATGGTCTCTCTGAGAAGAGTACGATCGACAGGTCTCTGGTCTTACTCATTTTTCTCTGACCCAAACTCGCGCTCCATGATTAATGACGTCATTGGCGAGAATACGTTACATACTAACCCATCCCTTCAACTGTAGGTGTTCCTGTTTTTAGTTTCCCATCCCTGCAAGGCTCTTCATTCAGACTTCGGAACACATTTCATAACTAAAATTTGTTTCGTAAAGCTTCTTTGCCATAATCAGTGTGAAAGCAGAAGAATCTTCGGATATTTTTCCTTTCCTAAATATGGCGGACATATAAGTAAAAGTTGCGATTTTAAGCTGCCAAACTGGTTGACAGTATCCCCTGCGTTCCTCTCAGAATAGTACTTGTCACGGGTGACACAGGCCTGTCCACATACAATACGCACACACATGCAAAAACTCAAATACGCGTATAGCAGACACAGATGAGCTTCGATGTCGAAAGATACTAACTTCAACATTAATTAATTAGAACTTCACATTCCCCAGGGAACTGTACTGTTTCAGTGATAATACAACATACATTGTCAGATATTCAATAATGTTACGTAAACATAACAGGCAAACTCTGCACTGTCTACAAATGCCAACAATACTTGCAGCGACTGGTTGGTTTTAGTTTATTGGGATTTAATCAACGTAAGTGAAGTATTAGGTCGTGTTGTTGTGAAAGTACCGTCACTCAAATTAAATTACCAGCAAATTTTCGGGCTCAAGGACCACGTAGTGGCTTGACAAAAAGTACAGTTTAGAAAAGCTGTTTCGTAGAAGGTAAGCGAGGTCCTTATCTTTCGTTTAGTGATTGTATTTTGACGGGGCGGTCGGTAAAGTAAAGGGTGAATCCCATTCTTTCTGTATATCGACTGTTATCCTTTACCTCTTTCCCCACATAACATGGCGTTGTCGGATCCTCGGATCTCCGTGCGTGATGTACCGCACGAAGCCGTAGTAAAATTACTTGTTAAGTCGTCAAGAACTGACGGTCTAACATTTAAGGTGCGCATCGAGAAACGCTGTAGCTTCGACGCAACTACTGAATAACGAAAGATTCTTTTGGGTTTATGGCACTTAGCGGAGCAAACCGGACCTGTCTGACTTTTATGAAACAAGAAAATCATTTCGGATCTTGGTGGCTCTGGTTACTGTATTTCCAATAAATTACAAGGGAATGCGGAGTGTGAGATAAGAGTACGGCCAACGCTAGATCAGGTAATAATAAGTAAACGTTTGTTGTAAACCTGCGCTACTACTGCACAAAACAGAATGATTACATTGTGATTTAAAATACATATTCTGCACGGTACGCACATGGGAAAACATTAAAACCATTCCTTAATATAATCATCAGCATAGGCACCTCACCATGGGATTACGGTACTAGTCCAAGGAGTTGTTGAGGAATGAATAATTATGTACCGCACTTTCAATGATCACTCACACAGCAGGACACTAAGGGAATTACTACACACTGTACAGATACAGGTTAGATTACTGACATCATTATATTACAAATGAAAGAAATTTATATCTATCATATATCACAAAAGAAGGTCTAATTGTGATAAATGTCAATACATGAAAGCACTATATTGTATTTGCAGACGAAGATAGTACCGTGTAATCGGTGAAGATGAATGAGGTCAGGATTCAAGCTCAAAGCCAACCAGTTAAAAAACAAACAATAATTTCGATAAAACTCGTTTCATGTGAATGTTAGCATACATATTGAGGTCCATTTCATTTAGTTAATGTAGCAGAATCCAATAGGAATTATCCCTAAGAGCAAATCTTGAATTCGGTTACATCTTTTGGTTATACCGCAAAGAACCAGTGAAACCTGCATTGCGGCGAAGGATGCACTCTGTGCACTAGTATGCATTAATTATTAGGGACGGTTGAGTACGTTGAACTTAATGTAAATGGAAATACTGAGATTGTTTCCTGATCGGGACTTCGACGTTGAAGGTAAAAATTAGAGAGATTCGAACTCAAACGGAGTCTTACTAGGAGTCGTCCTTTTCATAAACCATTTGCAACGGGAACAGGAAAACGAGGAAATGACAGTGGTACACAGATCACCTCCTCCTCACACCAGACAAGAAATTTCAATTGGCACTGTTACTTTACTTCCAATCTTCCGCTGCACACATTGCACTATGTGATAAAAAGTGTCCGAATACCTGGCTAAAAATAACTTACAAGTTCGTGGCACCCTCCATCGGTAATGCTGGAATTCAAAATGGCGTTGGCCCATCCTTAGCCTTGATGACAGCTTCCACTTTCGCAACCATACGTTCAATCAGGTGCTAGAATGTTTCTTGGGGAATGACAGCCCATTCTTCACGGAGTACTGCACTGAGGAGAGGTATCGATGTTGGTCGGTGAGGCCTGACACGAAGTCAGCGTTCCAAAACAACCCAAAGGTGATCAATAGGATTCAGGTCAAGACTCTGTGCAGGGGAATGACAGCCCATTCTTTACGGAGTACTGCACTGAGCAGAGGTATCGATGTCGGTCGGTGAGGCTGTTCAGTCGCCCAATGTTTACCCTCCTCACACCAAGCGAGGCGTCCTTTCGCATTTACCGGTGTGATCTGTGGCTTATGAGCAGCCGCTAGACCATGAAATCCAAGTTTTCTCACCTCCCGCGCAACTGTCATAGTACTTACAGTGGATCCTGATGCAGTCTGGAATTCCTGTGTGATGGTCTGGATAGATGTCTCCCTTTTACACATTACTACCCACTTCAACTGTCAGCGGTCTCTGTCAGTCAACAGACGAGGTCGGCCTCTACGATTTTGTGCTGTACATGCCCTTCACGTTTCCACTTCACTATCACACCGGAAACATTGCACTAGGGATGTTAAGGAGAGTGGAAGTCTCGCACACACACGTATGACACAAGTGATACCTAATCAACTGACCACGTTCGAAGTGTCTGGATGCCTTTTGATCACATAGTGTACTTCCGTTATACGCAAATTTTACTGGAATGAAGAAATGTGATCTTTACCACAAAGACTACTAATTTTGAAACCGATAGGAGCGTGTCAGTTCCCTCATCGCAATCCCTACTTTAAACTACACAAAGCATTCTGGATGTACATCGAACCATATGCCGAAGAACAGAGATACACACGAATTGATGGCTGCAACGAGAGTATCTCAGAAAACCAACTCACCCAAGGTCGCTGGATCCCGGGCCTGTCGTTTTTGTATGGTCGGAGGGAAGTTCATGGAACTAAGCAACAAAATGAACCAAAATTGTGGGTAAGCACTGAGTCTGCGGCGCACTACGTTGCTAGATATCTATGGAAAATACCCAGAGACGTTGGTACCACTACACACTGAGGAAATAAAACGTCCCTGACCGCTATTCATACAGATGAAACCATCACCCACACATCCACAAATCACAAACATTATTCAAGACGTGAATCTCCCTTTGTGCATTATTCAATACTAAGTGTTGCAAAATTAAATTCCAATACTGTACAGTTGTCAGAATGAGTACAGTCCTGCTTTGAATAAGTTTTTCGTTTGTATCAGTGGACCATTCTTTCTTTGATCATACCATTCTCATTTCAATGTTTAGGATATTGTAATTTAACGATTTCTATTTCCAGTCTCTGTCCGTCCATTATGGACAGTGAACATCGGGTGGTCCGTACTTCTCAATTCACTAAACTTTACCAACGGCCGTATACTTCAGGTTATTTTATTTTATTTCCAACGCAACCAGTTTAGACAATTCATTTAGCCATCTTTAGGCCCGATACGCTTTTTCCGAATGAACGAGCTTATCGTATGGCGCCATAAAACTGGATACCGTGAATCCCAATCGTTGTGCAACTGATTCATACGAAAGTGTGACATCAACTCAGCCCACCTACAATCCACGAACGTGGTCAAAGATTTCCCTTATTTTATTACGATGATCGTTTCTCCCTGAGTGGCGGTCAACGTCAACAAAGTATTTCCACTTTCGCAGTAGAAAGTTAGTGACTCATATTTCGTGAGGAGATTGTCGATGTACTCCGTTAATCTTATCCGGTAAAGATTTCAGATCGCACAGCAGTACTCCAAAAGAGGACGGACGAGCATAGTACAGAAAGTCTCCTTAGTAGATCTGTGGCATGTTTTAAATTTTCTGCCACTAAAACGCAGTCTTTGTTTCGTCTTCCCCACAGCACTTTCTGTGTGTTCTTTCCAGTTTATATTTTTGGTAAGTGTAAAGCTTACGTACTTACCTAAAGTTAACGCCCTTAAGATTTGATTGACCTATCGTGTAACCGAAGTTTAACGGACTTCTTTCGGCACCCACTGGGATGACCTCACACTTTTCATTATTTAGGGTCAATTGCCAGTTTTTGCGTCATACATATACCTTATCTAAATAGTTTTGCAATTGATTTTGATCTTCTTATCACTTTACTAGACGACGAACGACAGAATCATCTGCAAACAACGTAATACGGCTGCTCAGATTGTCTCCTAAACCGTTTATATGTATAAGTAACAGCAGAGGGCCTATAACACAGCCTTCGGGAACGCCAGAAATCATTTCTGTTTTACTCGATGACTTTCCGTCAATTACTACGAACAAGCCACATATCTCAGACGATATTCCATAAGCGCGTAATTTGATTAGAAGCCGCTTGTGAGGTAAGGTGTCAAAAGTCTTCTGGAAATCTAGAAATTCGGAATCAATTTGAAATCTATGGTTGATAGCACTCAACACTTCGTGCGAGTAAAGAGCTAGTTCTGTCTTACATGAACTTTTTTTTTTCTAAGTAAGTTCTGACTATCTGTCACTACACCGTTCTCTTAAAGGTAATTCACACAGTTCGAACGTAATATATGTTCCAAAATCCTGCTGCATATCGACGTTAATGATATGGACCGGTAATTTAGCGAATTACTTCGATTACCTTTCTTCAGTATTGATGTGACCAATATAGCTTTCCTGTCTCTGGATACGGATATTTCGTCGAGCGAGCGATTGTGTGTGCCTGTTAAGAATGAAGCTGTTGTATCAGCTATTCTGAAAGGAACCTAGCTGGTACGGAAGACTCGGTTTTATTAAGTTATTTACTTTGCTTCACTGATCCAAGGATATCTACTTGTAAGTTAATCATGCTGGCAGCTGTTCTTGGTTCTAATTCTAGAATATTTACTTCGTCTTCTTTGGTGATGGGTTATCGGAATTTTGCATTTAGCAACTATGATTTAGCAGAACCGTGGTCTACAGTATTTCCATTGCTATCCGACACTGAATGTGTCTTGCCGCTAGCATACTTTACACACGACCAGACTCTTTTGGCATTTTCTGCCAGGTTTCGAGACAAAGATTCGTTGTGGGAACTTATAAGCATCTAGCATTGAAGTCCGTGCTAAATTTCGAGCTTCTGTAAAAGACTGAAAATTTTGCGTTCGTTTGGATTTTGCATACTTTTGTGCGCTAGTTCGATGATTCTGCAACAGTGCTATGACCTCTTTTGTGTACCATGAGGGATCAGCTGCGTCTTTTGTCAACTTAATTGGTATAAATCTCTGAAATGAGGTCGATACTGTTCCTGTGAATTCATGCGCATGCCGTCTACACTCATATTAATTTAGGGGGGAGATTGTCTCCCAGCAAGGAGCCAAGTGAATTTCCCAGAGCCTTTTTCAGTAGATAAATGTTTCATTAATTTTGGCGCATTTGGAAGTTACGGTATTCAGTCTCGCTACGACAATCATGTGTTCACTAATTGCTGTAGTCATTTTTACGCTCGTTATCTCCTCAGAACTATTTGCTATGAAGAGGTTAGGCGTGTTTTCGTAACGTTTACTATTCGAGTGGGTTCACGAACTTATTGCTCGAAAAAACTTTCATGGTTTAGCACAATTTCAGATGATGTTTTATGCTTACCTCTGGGTTTAAACACGTATTTTCGCAAATATGCCGACGTTATATTGATTTCACCACTAACTATAGTTCAGCGAGTCGGATAAGGGTTTGAAATTAGATTCAAGTTCTCTATCAACCTTTCAGTAACTGTATCATTTGAGCTGGGACCCTGGTAAAAGGATCAAATTATTATTTTACTCTGGTTGCCATGAATTACTTCTGCCCCTACCAACACATAGGAACTATCTACTTCAATTTCCTACTAGATAAACTACCTCTAATAGCAAGAAACACGCCACCGCCAACTGTATTTCGCCTAGTCCTTCGCAAAAATTTCGGCTGAACTTACACTGATCAGCCAGAACTTTATGACCATTACCCTACGATCGATATAATCTCGTCCAGGTATAGGGGCACCACCTGGCGAGGAAAGACTGCTTGTCAGACACAAGCATGGTGCATGTAGTATCAGTGAGCGAGCTGTACGTGTGTGGTGGAATGGGATGGAACGGGATCTATCTGAGTTTGACCGAGGGGGGATTCTGATGGTTCGGAGGCTCGGCACGAGCATTTCGGAAACTGCACGAATTGTCGAGTGTTCGAGGAGTGTTATGGTGAGTGTCTTCAACACATGGGGAAACCAAGTTGAAACCACGTCCAGGCGTCGTGGGGTTGCGCGGGCAGCACTCATTTCAGATGCCGGAGGACGTGGACTGTACAGACTGGCGACAAACTATGGCGGAACTAACATTACACTTTAAGGCTGGGCAAAGTACAAATGTTTCTGAACTAACAACGCACCGAACTCTCCAAACGATGAGCCTCCGGTCAATGGACCACCCTGTATTTAAAATGTCCGTACCTGTCTCATTTTACATTACTGAATGTATCTATTTACAGACTTTGCTTCTTTTTCCAAAGAATCATTAGATTTCACATTCGTAAAGAATTCTGTAGAGTTAAAATTCACTGCTACTCGAAGTTCTGCTTTTATCAGCTCGGTGGTACATTTGTTGCGCACCTCTGTCCATTTATGGTTGAGTAGGGGAAAAAATTCTGGGGACCAATGCATGTGGCACAAATAACGCCACGACGTAGGCAACTATGATTGGAACGGGCACGTGACCATCGTCACTGGACGTTGGCGCAGTGGCAGAGAGTTGTGTGGTCTGATGAATCTCAATTCCTTCTTGATCATGGCGATGCGAGGGCGCGTATCCGTCGTCTTGCAGCATCTCGTTAACACATTTAATGCGGGAAGCGGCGGCTCCGTTATGAATTGGTTAACACTAACATGGGCATCCATAGGTCCAGTGGAGCTCGTGTGAGGCACTTTGACGACCAACGAGTAGCTTACGCTGGTTGCAGAACACGTACACCCCTTAATGACGACCATGTGTCCCTACAGCCAGGGCATTCAGGGCATTTTTCAACTAGATAATGCACCACATCACAAGGCCAGGAGTGCGCTGGAGTGGTTAGAGAAACACACTGATGAGTTCCAATTAATGTTCTGGCTTCCGAACTTGCCAGATATGAACCCGATAGAATACATCTCAGATCTGATTGATCGTGGCGTCAGAGCCAATCACATTCCTCACCAGAATTTACAGGAATTAGGGGAGTTGTGTGTGCAGATGTGATACCAACTCCCTCCAGTGAGCCTACCAAGACCTCATTGATTCCATGCCACACGTGCCGCCTCTGTTATTCGAACCAAAGGGAACATACCGGCTATTAGGTAGGTGGTCATAATGTTCTGGCTGACCATAAGGCAATGCTGTTGGAACAACAAGAGATCATGAGAAAGTTCTCTCTAATTTTTACCTCCACGATCTTTCTGCGAGATATGCGTGTAAAGAGGAAAAATATTGACATATTCAGAAAAGAGGCACTGAAATAAATCGTAGGTTCACCAAATGACTTTTTTAATTTCATCAAAATTTTTGAAATCGATTGAAAATTTTCACACACTCAGTACTAAAACGGAGAAAGTAATTACTTAATTCAAAATAAAGTTTTACTACATCATATTTTTAAATCACATTAAGAGGTTTAAAATAAATTCTCTTAGCCCCATACAGGTTCCTAACCCTGTACAGATGGTTCTCAAAATTTGTTATTGTGAATGTGTAATGACTGTAAAAATACATGTAAGAGTTATAAAGAAAAACTTGGGGTGCATCCAGTAAATAACTGATGCAAGAATAATTCACTCTCTATTATCTGTTTCATGCGCGGAACGTTTTTGATTAAAAATCTTAGAATTATTTTCACAGCTATTAAAAATTCACAATCACACGTTTCCAGAAATTCCTATGAGGGACTGGGATTCTGAATGGGGCTAGAAGAAATTATTTTGTACTTTATAGTAGTATATAAAAACATTATACTAAAATTTTTATATAAATAATATATAACCTGTACCAAAGCGAAATTTGATTTCTAAATTAGGTATGATACGATTATCATTATATTATACATGTAATGTAAAGTATGTATAATGACAGGTTGAATGAATTAACTCACAATGTTATACAATTGTAGACAATGCTCTTACCGACTAAAGCATGCAGTCACAGGACTGCGGGTTCGAGTCTCGATTAGGCATACTTTCCTAATCAGTCAGTGACTATCAATGGTTCTCTTTTGAATACGGAACTCTCTGTTGTAGTGTATTTTCCAGTAAAATTCTGTGTTGAGATAACCGAGCATTCTACCCTCGATGCTTTCCTGCACTGATCTGTGGGCTTAGACACAGTGTCGTAGAGCAGTTCTGCCGGCAGAATGCTCTCTGACAATAGTTAAATAGCTGTGCCCCGTTGAAAATGAAATTATTTGTCTGTATTCACGCATTGTTAGAAATTTTTGTTGGAATGTCTTTCCCGGCAGTGCTGCGGTGATGTGGCCGTCTGCTACAGAGGTGCAGCAAACTCCTAGCACTCCGTCATCGGCAAAAATTGAGTTTAATATTCTTGTTCTGTGATGCGAGAATATTAAATATGAAGTTGCTACGAGTAGATACCACATTACGGATTTAGCTTAAGAATGGCTGTTCTGCCTTGTCACATATAATCAGCATCTGTCCTACTTGAACCTTAACGAAGAAACGAATATAGATTCTTTGAGAAAGAAAGTCTTGGCTGGTAAATCTAACTCCTCAAATTATCTTGTTACTTTGTGTGAGAGTGTGGGTGCGTGTTTAAGTACGTAAGAGAGTGGGAGCGAGAGACAGAGAGTGCGAAGGAGGGAGAAAGAGAGGGAGACATAGAGAGGAGGATAAAGAGAGAGAGAGCGAGAGAGAGAGAGAGAAAGGGATAGAGGAGAGAGAGCAAAATTAGCTGGAGAACAAGCAACAGAGACGTTTATAGGAGAGAGGAAGAATAGAAGGAATGAAAGGAAATGCAGGAACAAGTGTTGGACGGGAATGACGTAGTGTATCTGCGCTGTCGGCGGCAGGTGGGTGTGCCGTCGCTTTCGGCCGGGCCCCGGCGGCGGCAGCGCGGTGGCGGGTAACAAATAGCCCCGGGCAGCAGCTCGTTAGCTTGTTACAGCCCTGAGGAGCGCGCGGCGGCGCGGCGCAGTGATACACTGCCGGCGCCGCGGCCCTTATCAGCGTCAGGAGGGGAGTTTGCTCAAGGAGGGGGCGGGGGAAGGAGAGATGAGGAGGAGAGAGGAGCCGCTGCGAGCCCTGGACAGGGGCGACGGGAGGGGAGGGAGACATAACTCAGCGGCGCGCAGATAGGCGGCCCGCGCCGTCGTTAATAAACACGTTGGCCAGCGGTAACGGCCGCCAGGCACGCGATGCGCTCAACAGCCATGTCCCTCTACGTGTAGCACACGTGTCCACTTACCGCTGCGTCTCTCTGCTGATGGAAAAAGCTCAATTTTCGCGGCTTTGCGTGGAAAGTCTATTTTTTAAGACTGAAGGTAAATTAATTTTTCGAATGTTCCCTGCTAGATCTACGAACATCGTCCATCGTTTTTCCAGTCCATAAAAGAGGTCACTGTAATGGGTTTATGTAGTGTGCTGACGTGTTAGCGTGATTTGATGGTGGGAAAAAGGAGAGGGTAAAACCCAGTAGTGCCATATAGCCAGCCCATCTCCAGTGGCTCCAACGGAACCTCCGATATCACCGTCCTCATGAACACCAATAGTGTCACATGCCTTCACTTAGTGATGCACTGCAGAGAGATCTGAAATTAAAGCCAGGTGGTTAGCGCAAAGTGTAGTGATCCAGAACCTTACGCCATCATTTTTTTCTCCTCTGCCGTAAAGAAAAAATGGGCGACAGCATGTGGTGTACCCTGGCGGTAGCCCATCCATTGCCCATGGCCGACTTCACTTAACTTCAGCGGTCTGACGACAGCCAATGTATACAGCGAGGCAACCTTGATGGTTGTTTCTCAGTCAGTAGTTGCAAAATGTAGACTGCTTCGACTCAAAAGTGTTTCCTAGCGGCTACACTCATTAGATGTGCGATTATCTGGATGGATATGTGATGAATATTTACAGTAAAGTAGGGTAGCTAAGAAGCTTAAGATTAATGAAGGACAGTGCAACAAATTTGTTTCACTACAATGATACATTACTGGTAACCCCCAGTTTTCTAGGGGTAGCGTCTTCGATCCGTAGTGAAAAGATACTAGGTCCCTATTTCTGTCCCCTCCACTGACTAAATTTTGAATAAAAACACAGGCCAACGATGGAAAAACTCTTTTGCAGAAAATACCTTATTATTATGTTTTTTATGGTGGGATATCCAAATAAGATACTTAAAAACTGTGTCACCCACCATTTCTTCACATTTTACAGTCAAATTTATAAAATTAAGCGACTTTTTAAAGAATTTAACAGCTTTTATATAGTTAAAATAATTTAAAAATGAGATGTGATGAATGTAGATGACACTGGTATCACTGCTGAAAAACATTTGCTAGCAAAAAAAGGTCGATTCTATTTTTCTGTTAACAGATGGTGTTTTGTTACTGTCAACCTAACCTCACTTTCCCGTTTCCTGTACATGTGCACAGTACAATGTCTAATCGTGGTTGTAAAAACTCTTCTGACAGTTTTTGTTATATTTTTGGTGAATCTGTCATTAAAAAACACCAAAGAAACATCACAGAATTCATGGAAAAGTTTATCTATCGTACTTTGGATCTAAACTTGGTGATCAAGATAAATCTTGGTGCCCCATAAGCTATGTTATGTTTGTGTTGAAGAACTCAAAAAATGGTCCAAAAAAGGAGAAACAAGCCTTTGGATTAACGGTTCCTATGATATGGAGGGAGCCAAGAAATCATTCCGATTATAGCTACTTTTGCAGTGTTGATATTACTGGTCACAATTCGAAAAATAAGAAGGTAGTAAGCTACCCTAACAATCTCTCCGCCATCCGACCACTAGGGCATGGTGTAGATTTTCTGGTTCCTGAACTACCACTGATTTAAATTCTGTTCCAACAGAAGTATTTTCTGATGTACAATGCGATTTAGATGAACCAGATGATGATGATTTCCATTGTAATACAGAAAGTCTAGAGCCCAAATTGTTTACTCAGACGGAGCTTTACGATTTGGTTAGGGATCTGGATTTAACGAAAGAAAAAGCTGAATTTCTTGGCTCTAGATTAAAAGAAAAGAACTTTCTGGCAGTTAGAACCAGCATATACATGTATAGAAAGAGATAGCAGAAGTTTTCCAAGTTTTTTCAACAAGAAGGTGATTTAGTGTACCGCTCAGACATTCCTGGTCTGATGAATGAGGCTGATGGAGGCTGTTAATTGATTCATACAAAACTAGTGAAGGAAAAACGCTATCTAGGTCGCTGGAACACCAACATGATGGAGGACTACTGTTTGTCACTTCACTGAGAAGTTCAGCAAGCGACTCATCGTAAAAAAAGCTACTCAAGAAACTTCAATGAAAAAACGAGAAAGAAAATACAAACCAATTCCAGCTGACAAGTGAAACCTCTATTAACAAATGTCATTGTTTTAAGTAGCTTACTGTAAATACAAACCATACTTATGTTGTAACAAAGCGTTTCATTAATTTTCCCGTTTACCTTATAGGACTTTTATACTATATAGTAAAAAGCATATTGCTCGAAAATTATGGGTGATACCAAAAAAAAAAAAAAACTATGGCTAGATTTGGGTTCCGCTCATAAAAATCTATAAAGATCAGCTATCAATTTAAAACAAGGTTTTCAAAAAAAAATTGCGTTGGCCTGTGAAGTCATCAGTAATGGCGGACGAAGACTTCCAGCATAAGTAATCACCCTCATTCAGCTAACAGCTCTGTCGAAGATGTCGGAGGAGCGAGGTGTGGAACTACCCCTAAAGGCGGAGGTATCAGAAAAGATCAACACCATGAGAATGCAGAAGGCAATAGACACCTCTGCATTAAAGACACAATCTGTATCCAAATGACATGTTGCCTGTAACTGAAAAAGTGTCCTGATGTTCTCTCCATTGACGAAAGATTCCGCTATAGTCCCCCGTTGGGATCCCAGGGAGGAGATTGCCAAGGAAGAGGTGACCATGAGAAAAAGAGCGAATAACCAAAAAATGATAACGTTCTACAAGTCGGGGGGCGTGGATTGTCAGAAGTTTGAGTATAGTAGGGAACTAGAAAATCTGAAAAGAGAAATGGTAATGCTCAATCTAGGTTTAGTGGGAGTTAATGAAGTGAAATGGAAGGAAGACAAGGATTTCCGGTCACACGAGTGTGGGGTAACATCAACAACATCAGAAAATGTTTTTAAAGGAGTAGGGTTCGTTATGAATAGGCAGGTAGCACAGAGAGTTAGTTACTGTGTACTGCTCAGCGATAGGGTTCTTCTGATCAGAATCGACAGCAGACCAACACTGACAAAAATACTTCAAATACACATGCCGACACTGAACGAGTAATTCAGTACTTAAAGGGAGATGAAAATGTAATAGTCATGGGGGATTGGAATGCGGTTGTAGGGGAAGGAGTAGAAGAAAAGATTACAGGTAAATGTGTGGTTAGCGGTAAAAAACGAAAGGAGAAAGACTGATTGAGTTCTGAACTAAATATGAGTTAGTAATAGTGAATACTCTGTTCAAGAATCACAAGAAGGGTGGATATCCTTGGAAACGCCCGGGCGTATGGGAAGATTTGACTAAGATTACATCATGGCCAGACAGAGGTTCCGAAATCAGGTATTGGATTGTAAGGCGTATCCAGAAGAGAGATACACTCAAATCACAATATATTAGTGAGGAAGAGTAGGCTGAAGTTTAAGAGACTAGTCAGAAGAATAGGTGCGCAAAGAAGTGGAATGCGGAAGCACTAAGGTGTGAAGCGATATGCTTGAGGCTCTCTGAGGCTGTAGATATTGCGATAATGAGTAGCTTAGAAGGCAGTACAGTTTAAGAAGAAGGGACATCTCTAAAGAGGGCAATCACAGAACTGTAAGTGAAGGAAGACAACTCAAATAAATCATGAGTAACAGATGAAAAACTCACCACATCGCCGAAAGAAGGAAGTACGTACAAAAACGTTCAGGCTAATTCAGGAATACTGAAATACAAGTAACTTGGTAACGAAGTAAATAGGAAGTGCAGGGAAGGTAAGACAAGATGGTTGCATGTTAACTGTGGAGAGACAGAAAAAGAAATGATTGTCGGGAGGACAGATTCAGAATATAGGAAAGTCAAAACAACCTTTGCTTAAGTTAAAAGCAAGTGTGGTAACATTACGAGTTCAGTGATAATTTCACTGTTAAATGTAGACGAGAGAGTGGATCTGTCGAAAGAGTAAATTAACTGCCTCTTAGGGGAGGAGGACTTATCTGATGACTTGACGTAAGAAGAAGATGAGTCGACATGGAGGAGGTAGGGGATCCAGTATTAGAATCACAACTGAAAAGACTTTCGGAAGTCTTAAGATTAAATAAGGCAGAATGGGTGGATAACATTCCATCGGTACTTCTAAAATTGTTGGGGAAGTGGCAACAGAACGACTGTTGACGTTGGAATGTTCAGGGTATGAGACTGGCGAAGTACCATCAGACTCTTGGAAAAGTGCAAAAAATTGCGAAGATAGAGAGAGCCGGGTAGTCTGAGAATTACCGTGCAATCAGCTTAGCAGCACAAGCATCCAAGCTGCTGACAAGAATAATATACAGAAGAATGGAAAAGAAAATTTAGGATGTGTTATATGACGATGAGTTCGGCTTTAGGAAAGGTAAAGGTATCGGAGATAGCTCTAACGTCGCAATTAAAGAAAAATCAAGAGAAGTTCATTGGATTCGTCGAACTGAAAAAAGCATTTGGCAATTTTAGATGGTGAAATATGTTCGAAATTCTGAGAAAAGTGGGGGCCAGCTATTGGGAAAGCGGGTAATATACCATAAGTACAAGAAACAAGAGGGAACAAAATAAGTAGAAAACCAAGAACTAAGTGCTCCCATTAAAAAAGTCTTTCGTCACTGCTGCTCAGTCTGTACATCGAACAAGCAACGAGGAAAATAAAAGCAAGTTTCAAGAGTAGGATTAAAATTCAGGGTGGAACGATATCAATGGTAAGATTCGCTGATGACATTGCAATATTGAGTGAAAGTGAATAAAAATTTCAGGTTATGTAGAATAGAGTGAGCAGTCTAATACGAGTAAGTACGGAATATGGATTGAGAATTAATCGAGGAAAGAGCAAGGTAAAGAGAAGTAGCAGAAATGAGAACAACGAGAAACTGAACATCACAATTGGGGATTACGAGGTAAGGAATTCTGCTACCTAGGAAGCAAAATAACATATGACAGACGACGCAAGGAGGACATAAAATGCAGACTAACCTTGGAAAAAAGGCCATTCCTGCCCAGAGAAGACTGCTAGTATCAAACACAGGTCTTAATGTGAGGAAGAAATGTCTAAGAATGTAAGTTTAGAGTACAGTGTTGCATGGCAGTGAGATATGTAGTGTAGCGAAAGCAGAAATGAAGAGAACCAAAACCTTTGAGATGTGGTGCTACAGAAGAATGTTGAAAATTCGGTGGATTGATAAGGTAAGGAATGAGGAAATTCTCCGCAGTCAGTAGACTGACAAGAAGAAGGGACAGGGATAGGAGATCCGCTAAGCATCAGTGAATAGAAGGAGCTGTAGACGTAAAAGCTGTAGAGGGAGACAGAGATTGAAATACATTCAACAAATAATTGAGGACTTAAAGTGCAGTTGCTACTCTGAGGTGAAACGGATGGCACAGGAGGGAAATTAGTGGTGGGCCGCACTATACCAGCCGAAAACTGATGACTCAACAAAACGATGCTACTACGAGTGCCAGGATAGTTTAGGTTGGTTGTCTCATTTCCGACTGAAGAGAGAATGAGCCATTTACCAATGAATAATATACATAAAATTAGTTTTTTTCAAGAATCATGTGTATGTGGGTTACAATGAAGAAGCAGGTAATGCCTTCAGTTATTTTATTATTTGATTCACAGTAGCTTCCCGATAAAAATGGTGTTTATTCTTTAGGACATGTACGAAAGAACATACAGCACGTATATAATTATAGCAGTGATGGGGAATGATACGTTCAATGCAGATGCATGCCAAGTTCGAACTGTTTCTGCAATCGGCGAGATGTTGCGACTAATGAGGTTAATTAGCAGGGCACTACATCAGCTGTGTGTGGCATAATTTGACAAATTGCGTCTGACGGGATACGTGATAGGATGCTGTGCGTGGGTGTGGGGACTTCCGTATCCAGATGGCGTAGCAGCCAGTGTATCTGCCTAGTAAGCAGGAGACCCAGGTTCGAATCCCAGTCTGACATAAATTTTCAGCTAACCACATTGATGTAAATCAATGGTGACTGGCAGACAATCTCTTTAACTCCTTCGTGTCTGATAAGTTTTATGTTTTTTAATACTGAAGATGATCACACAACAACTGAAATTGATTTGATGCAATAAATGATTTCACACTTCTTACGCCCGGGACAGCCATTTGTATTGTTTGTAGTGACTGAGAGGTGTTAGGCGAAGGGTAATGACTACCTTGTCTGCAGTGACTGTGAGGTTTTAGGCGAATAGAGTAATGACTGCCTAGGAAGCCAGGACTAGATTGGCATTGATTATCTTGCGTCAGTAGGTACAACCTCAAGCTTTCGACTCCTTCAAGACAAAAAAACGACAGTCCATTAATTCTCTTCGGGGGTGGCAGCCCTGGTAAGAAGGTACCCTCCGATAACCCCGTACGACCAGCGTCTTTCTTACAGCTAGTTTAAGCAGAGCGCGGAAGTGGGCTTGTGGGAAAGGACATGGAATTGATGCGACCCACAGATTCTGTCACAGACAGACGAAGAAAGAAGCCATGAATCGCCATGTCGCAGAGTATATGAAATGACTACCTCGCCACAAGAAACGCCATCGTGACCAACCGAAAGAGGAAATCTAAAACTTCAATGTATTTGGAAGTGAAGCGGGAAGATAAAGGGTAAATCTAAAATATCAATATCTTTTAAAGTGAAGCGGGGAGATAAGGGACGAGGCGGTCCTGAGGTCTAGTGAAGCGAGAAATTTGAGTAACGCAACATCATATAAAAACGAAAGGTTCTGGGACGTCTGACTTCGTACACTACATCCTGGTATCTTCTCTGAAGAGCCAAAGAAAGGGTAAACGAGTGGGCCTTCTGCTCCGAAAGCCCATATAGATGATGTTTCGTTCAATGATTCTCTCGCTGACATTTGTTCATGGCCCAGCGCTAAATTCTGCAGCAATTTGCGGAAGGGTTGCAGTTCTGTCACGGTGAACGTGGTTGGTCCCGTTCTTGCAGAATCTTTTTCCGGAGGCAGCGATGTCGGAGTATTGATGTTTCACCGGATTCCTGATATTCATGGGCGAAATAGTCATATGGGGAAATCCTCACTTCATTCCCACCTCTGTAGGTCCCATCGCTCGTGCGCCGGCTGTAACAACGCGTTGAAACTCACTGTAATCTTGATGACATGCCAGTGTGGCAGCAGTAACCGGTCTTACAACTGGGCCAGACACTTATTGTTCTACACACGCGTTGCCGACCATAGCGCCATATTCATCCTCCTTACATTTCTCTGTATTTGAATACGCATGCCTGTATGTTGCTTTGGCGTTTCAGTGTACATTAAGAACAGTGGGCAGCTGGGAAAGTGTGGTTCAAATGGCTCTGAGCATTATGGGACTTAACATCGGAGGTCATCAGTCCCCTAGAACTTAGAACTACTTAAGCCAAACTAACCTAAGGAAATCACACACATCCATGCCCCAGAAAGGATTCGAAACTGCAACCGTAGAGGTCGCGCGGTTCCAGACTGAAGCGCCTAGAACCGCTTGGCCACAACGGCCGGCTCGGAAGGTGTGTATGTGAGGTGGTTAGAGAGGAACAAACACACCAGTGGATGCGTAATATGTGGTAAGCAGACATAGGAACAGCAGACCGCTTCATGCTTTCCTAGTAGCATGTGAGGCCGGCGGTTCTAGGCGCTTCAGTCTGGAACCGCGCCACAGCTACGGTAGCAGGTTCGAATCCTGCCTGGGGCACGGATGTGTGTGCTGTCCTTAGGTTAGTTAGGTTTAATTAGTTCTAAGTTCTAGGGGACTGATGACCTCCGATGTTAAGTCTCATAGTGCTCAGAGCCATTTGAACCAGTAGCATGTGAGCTGGTTGGCTACCGCTGTCCAAACATAACGATGACGTGTCTCTACGCAACGCTTACGTCGGCGTCTCACTAGGTGGCAGTGGAGTCGACCTATAAGGCTGCAGAATCGTAGTACGCAGACCTTGTCATCTATGGCGGATAAAAGTGTTCGTCTTGTGGGACGGCACAGTGGCACCTTGGGCGGAAGCTTAGTGACATCATTTGTATTAAGTGTTCCTCGTGTCATCTAAAAGTGCATCCTGGATTATCTGAAGGTCAACAGACGCATAATAAACAGCATTCGTCATTTGCTTATCGGCTGGATTCCGCCAAACTGCTTGTGGATTTTCATGGTATAAAAACAGGAAGAATGCAGACCAATGAAAGATAAGCTTGACAGTTTAGTAAGCAAACACTTGTCAGCTTCTTGTGTTAATCTGCGTCACTGACGAACTTTAATACTTTGTTGGTGTTTAGAAATGTTTGTGTGTCCACTTGTACACTTCGAATGATTGGTTCAATGGGTTGTCAGACTGTTCTACGATCTCTTCAGTATTTAATTTTGACTGAGTCCCGTTAAGCGTTTTGATTACTCATTTTCGTGGTTATTGGTGCAGTTTGTTTAAATAATGTATGTTTAGGCACCTTTAGTCTAGCTTAATGTTTTACATTCAACTGTTTCCAAAAGGAAGATATATTTTTAAAGCTTTTCTCTCGTTTAAGATTAGCAATCCATCTTTAGAGAAAGACTTTGGTTTTCTTGTGTTTTATTTCCCTCTAGGTCACTTTGAAATCATATTTTGCAAGATTTTTTATTCTATTATTTTTACCAAGTATTGGTAAAACCTTGTTTATTGAAGCTGTAGTAGAGGATTAAATTTTAAGATCTGTTCAAACACTGTTACATAGTTTTCAAATTACGTTCCCAAAATGTTTCATTGTCTTTTACCAAGGGGCTTTTGTGTAAAGCGTTCCTTTGTTGTAGTTCCTCTTTATGTGTTTTTGATTCACTGAAGAGTGTGATCCCCTCTGTATGATAATTGAGAGCTGTTTGCGAAGTGAACATGTTTGGAGTGACACATGTGGTGGTTACTCTATAAAGCATGTTGAAGAATGTTGCAGCCACCAAGGAATTGTTATATACTCTTAATTTATTGTTTATGCCGAGCTTGTTTTAAACAACTACTGTTCGTAATTATTGGTCGCCTTTGTTGATGTTACTCAAATTTCTACGCTGGACGGTTTCCTCAGAGTAACTTGGCAAAATAAAATTATTAAAAGAAATACGTGGTTATTTCTTAGTACGCGCGCATGGTACCTTTCATTACCGAACTGAGTATATTATCGTGATGTAATTTTAAGAAAGCTCAGCTTGTACCGCAGTCGTAAGAGATGTCAGACTCTCACAGTTTAAAAGTATTGTCCAGCAATCACTTCACGAGAAGTTATATTTTCAATTAGCGTCACATTCGATACGTGTGACATGTGAGAATAAATTCCGTCAGAGAAATTGGTTCTTCAATTAGTAATAGAAAACCATGCAAGCCGACTCACCTTTCTTTCTTTTCATTCAGACAAGTTACAACAACTAGTTAACTTATTGATCAATTTCAAGGAAGTGTACCCAATACTGCGGGTGTTAAAATAAGTTGTACTTCACGTGCTATACGTTTTTAATGCTAAAGCACGGTTTTGTGCTGTCAGTTTTTGTAGTGCAGCGCCACCACCGTCCATCTACTTCTATAACTGTCGTTTCGCTCCTGAAGGGAAGTGATGGAAACGTCAAAAATAATTGTTACCTTTTGCCCTGACTCTGAAGTCTGTTAACAAATTCCATGACACACAGAGATTAACCACACTGGACATCAATTGTGGTGCTTTCCTCTGAATTTTCATCACACGAGAGATCCCCACCAATGAACTGCACCTACATATTGGTTAAACAATTTAATATCTGACACAGAAAGAGCTGATGCTGGAAAGAGGACACAGAAGAAAAAGAAGACGAAAGAAAGAACTTTAAGAATCAGGCGAAGAAAATTATTAAGAGAATGAGATTTTCACTCTGCAGCGGAGTGTGCGCTGATATGAAACTTCCTGGCAGATTAAAACTGTGTGCCCGACCGAGACTCGAACTCGGGACCTTTGCCTTTCGCGGGCAAGTGCTCTACCGACTGAGCTACCGAAGCACGACTCACGTCCGGCACTCACAGCTTTACTTCTGCCAGTACCTCGTCCGCTGCAGAGTGAAAATCTCATTCTGGAAACATCCCCCAGGCTGTGGCTAAGCCATCTCTCCGCAATATCCTTTCTTTCAGGAGTGCTAGTTCTGCAAGGTTCGCAGGAGAGCTTCTGTAAAGTTTGGAAGGTAGGAGACGAGGTACTGGCAGAAGTAAAGCTGTGAGTGCCGGACGTGAGTCGTGCTTCGGTAGCTCAGTCGGTAGAGCACTTGCCCGCGAAAGGCAAAGGTCCCGAGTTCGAGTCTCGGTCGGGCACACAGTTTTAATCTGCCAGGAAGTTTCAAAATTATTAAGCATTGTACTCGTAAGTCACTGAACTATGAATTGGTTAATAAATTGGTTAATAGATTAAAATATTCGCTTCAGTTGACAGTAATTTTTGTTTATTGCACAGTAAGTTTCAAGTTCTAAGGCTTCATCTTCAGCTGCCATCAAAAGTTACAAAAACAAAACTGTGTGGCAGTCGGATCGGTCAGTGATGGAGGTCACTGCTAGATCGAACAAACGCACGGACAAGTAGGAAGAGCAGGCTCCGAAGCCGGTCGGGCGAAACAGAAATTACTGGCAACTGAATTCTATTAGCATGTTCCTCAGTGTCGAATGTTCACCTGATCAAACATTTTGAAATAAATTGAAATTACAAGGAAGATACAACGAAATGGCGGTAGGAAAAGTGTTTAGAGACTGGAACTGAAGAGTTCATCAGGAGGTTCATGCAGTATTTAGATAAGTAAATAAGGCATCCAGTTAAACGTAGAGGAGGAACGAATTAGCCGACGTACTACACTGAGGATCACTACGAGGGTGAAAAACTGTGGCATCGTAGAAGAAAAATCGAGTGCTTTTTTTTTTTTTTAAGGCGTAGTGGATCTGGAATTAGATTCAGAGTTCAAAAGAGCTATGGAAGAATCAAAATCTTAACAGTACAAGACATTGGTAAGATCCCTTCCTGATTCCTAAAATCAATGAAGGAAACGTAAAAACGAACGATTATGCAAGTTACTACTGCAAAACCCAGTTACACAACATTCTTTTTTCCCCGCTGAAATATTAATTTCAGATATAAAGCTAGAAAAATATTAATCTCGACAGTTTTTGAGAAGTGAGAGAAGGATTTGATAAAAAATTATTTCGTTAAAAACTTAAAGAAGAACCGTTTCATGTAATAGGAAAAGAACTTTAGAGTTGCGGAACAATCGCTTAAGAGCCACGGAGTACACCACAGCTGTCTGTTACTTCGTAGAAACCAGAAACCTGAAAATTTGGACTATGTGTTAGTCAGCGAATGCTTTGTGTCGGTTCTACAGTGACAGATATACATATGCGGCAGAGCTATTGAGTCCTTTGAAGAAAGATATGAAGTTATTATTACGGGGCGCATTGCCTGTGATGTTTTGTTCTCAGCAATCCGTCGTTTCTTTCACAAAATGACTGACGTGAAAGTGAAATTGCATATTCTACGTCAGTTTCGCAGTTTCTTTAATTGCTGCGTCAAGCTGAGACAGTTATTCGCTCTTTGTTTCGCAATTTGTCATTCGTTGATTACTAACGATGCCCGAAGCAGCAAAACGTTATTGAAAGTCGTCAGATGCGTATTCTTGGGCAGCAGTTATGTTTCTTATACTGGGAAAGCTCTCTTTATAACTTGGATTTTATTGGACGTTGACGCTCAGGATTTAATATATTTAATAACCATTATTTTCTTCTTTTTTTAAAGAAGGAATGGGAGCCGCCACCATGCGTAGAACCTGTGATGCTAGATAAGACTTTCGGACGCATATTATATAATCGATGGCTAGAGGGAAAAATGTTAGAAAACTTGGTAATGTAAGGAAATAAGAAGCCCGCAGCGTAATGAGCGACTAAGTAATAAGTGAAGAACAGAGACTGGCAGATGTGTCACGCTATGGAGAGCCGGGGGAAGTAAAAACTGTAGAGAGAAAAATGAAGATAGGAATGTATTCAGAAATAAATCAAGCACACTGTGTGTAAATACTACTCTGCGACTGACGGCAAAAAAGGACGTCTTTCGTGGACGAACTATACTTTTTCGGGATTTTAGCATTTTCTTTCCCCTCGAGTATATTTCTTCGCTACACCTTTTCACTCCATACAGAAACTCCTGCACGATCCTCTCACGCGTCTCTACCCGCACAGAGAAGCCGCAACGTTATATAATCGTACTTAAATGCGAGAGCACCTGCACAGCATCGTCGCTTGTTGCAGTGACTGGCGATTGACCCTCAACATAAACAAATGTATCGTAATGCGAATAAATGAGCAGGAGCAGGAGAACCACAATTCCAGATCTTTCACTAGCAGGAGTCACATCCATAAAATATTGCATACTAGCAGACATAACTTTTAACTGGAGATACGGGGGGTTAAAAATCGAACTCTGACTTTTCTGTGTGGGAGGGTTGTAATCACTTCCAAATGTAAAACTGCTACATTACTTTGGCCGCCTTTCCGCCAACCTATATGCTTGACATAACTGAAAACGAGGAAGTTCGTAGCTGTGTGCCACAAATGTGTGTGAGTATTTGAGGTATAAAATCCAATCTTCAAGGTAATAGTTAGTGCATAGTGCCTGATTGTCAAGTGGAAGTACACAGTTTGTTTAATATTTCATCAAATAAAAATATTTTTTGCTGGTATATCTTCACGCTTTCCGTATCAGTTCTGTGTTACTTCCCTCTTTTGTTAATTAACGTAGAGGCTTCAAGTGCAGTGGTACTGCCATCCAGAAAGAAAGAGCTTTTCAAGGACTCGCAGAACAACAAATCTTACGTTGCAGATTAAGTATATCTCTATATTTAATGTTCCCCGACAATTATGATGACATATTATAGGTGGTAGAGCAGACCTGGACAGGACCTACCAAGAGTGGTTTGTAGTTTCAATACGTACACTATGTGATCGAAAGTATCCGGACATCTGGCTGAAAATAACTTACAAGTTCGTGGCACTCTCCATCGGTAATGCTGGAATTCAATATGTTGTTGACCCTCCCTTAGCCTTGATGACACTCTCGTAGGCATACGTTTAATCACGTGCTGGAAGGTTTCTTGGGGAATGGCAGACCATCCTTCATGGAATGCTTCACCGAGGAGAAGTATCGATGTCGGTCGGTGAGGCCTGGCTCGAAGTTGGCGTTCCAAAACATCTCAAAGGTGTTCTTTAGGATTCAGGTCAGGATCCCGCATCTCGTGGTCGTGTGGTAGCGTTCTCGCTTCCCGCGCCCGGGTTCCCGGGTTCGATTCCCGGCGGGGTCAGGGATTTTCTCTGCCTCGTGATGGCTGGGTGTTGTGTGCTGTCCTTAGGTTAGTTAGGTTTAAGTAGTTCTAAGTTCTAGGGGACTTATGACCACAGCAGTTGAGTCCCATAGTGCTCAGAGCCATTTGAACCATTTTTTGATTCAGGTCAGGACTCTCTGCAGGCAAGTCCATTACAGGGATGTTATTTTCGTGTAACCACTGCGTCACAGACCGTGCATTTTGAAAGATACAAAGATCTTCGAAATGCTCATCAACAGTGGAAAGCCAGAAGGGGCTTAAAACATCACTGTAGGCCGGTGCTGTGATAGTGCCAAGAAAAACAACAAGGGTTGCAGGGCCCCCTCCATGAAAAATACGACCTCACTATAACACAACCGCCTCCAATTTTACTGTTGGCACTACACACACTGGCAGATGACGTTCACCGGACATTCCCCATACTCACACCCTGCCATCGGATCGCCACTTTGTGTACCTAGATTCTTGAATCCACACAACTTTTCTCCACTGCTCAGTCGTCCAATGTTTACGCTCCTTACACCATGCGAAGCGTCGTTTGGCGTGATGTGTGGCTTATGAGAAGCCGGTTGTCCCTGAAATCCAAGCTTTCTCACCTCTCGTCTAAGTGTCATAGTACTTGCAGTAAATCCTGATCCAGTTTGGAATTCTTGTGTGACGGTCTGGATAGATGTCTCCTTATTACAAATTACGACCCTCTGCAACTGTCGGCGGTCTGTGTCAACAACAGACGAGGTCAGCCTATAGGATTCTATGCTGTACGTGCCCCTATACGTTTCCACTTAACTATCACATCGTAAACAGTGCACCTAGGGATGTTTAGGAGTGTGGAAACCTCGTTTACAGACGTATGACACAAGTGGCACCCAATCACCTCACCGCGTTCGAAGTCCTTGAGTTCCACGGAGCGCCCCATTCTGCTCTCTCACGATGTCTAATGACTACTGGAGTACCTGGCAGTAGGTGACAGTACAGTGCAACTTATATGAAAAACGGGTGTTTTAGGAGGTGTTCGGATACTTTTGGTCACATAGTGTATCTTATGTATCCTAGTCACACGCTCGCCTACTGAACAGTGTTTTAGTAAAACTGGAGAGTTGTCAACTACATACCGTAGCCAATTTAATCCAGAATGCTTGCGTGGTCTATTGCTGATCTACAGTAACTATATATATTCTTCTTTTCCAAACAAATGAAAAAGTGAAAAGTAACAGCTACAGATATAGAATATACTTGAAAAAGAACACTCATGTGCTGAATTTCATGGATAATATTCATTTAATGTATCCGTAGTTTCCCATTACTGACAGTCAAAATACAGCATCTGTTTAGAAGCTAGTTTTAACTTTTCTCTGTTATTGCGCTGACATATGAAAATTTTTTTCCGCGCGTTCTATGAACTGTGTCATTTAAGTTCTGTTGGAAGCGTTGCATATTTGTGTGTGTGTGTGTGTGTGTGTGTGTGTGTGTGTGTGTGTGCATGTGAGAGAGAGAGAGAGAGAGAGAGAGAGAGAGAGAGAGAGAAGAGAGGAGGGAAGAGAGAGAGAGAGAGAGAGAGAGAGAGAGAGAGAGAGAGAGAAAGAAAGAGAAAGAGAGAGAGGGAGTGAAAGATATGGAGGGACAGAGAGGGAGAGGAAGATGTGGGAAGAAGGTGAGAGACATTGGATTTGGCAGTACGGTCATGCGTGGGTAGAAGCAGCAGAGACAGTCCATACATGGTTACTTGCATGTCCAGATTCCGGACAACAGACATGGAGCGACTGCCCGATCCAACGGAGTCGATGTTGGGCAGGACTCGAGCGGCTAGTCACCCCTTTAGCTGACGAGCCGCAACAAATCGTACATAGATAGTTGGAAAACTCTAGGGAAAATCGCCCGAGTATTTCGTTGTACAATTAGGCATATTCCTTATAATCAGTCACAAGGAAATCATCAGCGATACACGTCAATCGCTCCCATGAACGTCTGTTGCTGCTTTGAAGTCTTCATTCATTTCTGTACAATCCGTCTTACCTCACATGAGAGACAGCAGACATCTTAAACAATGTCATACATTCTTTCTAAGAAACGTTATTCATACCTTTCTATTTTTACTGTACGCACTTCCTAAGTAACAGCTCAATTCTTCTGAATCCTGAACATCCATACCCAATTTGGAAAACATTTTGTGGAAAACTTAGTACTGAAACTGATGTATGTTTTGAAGTTGAACTGATCGTTGTACAGAGCTTCTTCATGTATGCTTATTATCTATCTGCTCCTTTCTTATTATTTCCCAAAGACCTGCATTTAAATCTTGTAAATTAACAACCTGAACTTTGTAATTATTTTTAATTTTCCTTACGCATCCTTTGCTTTCCCAGTATCTATCGCATTTATAATTTCATTACACGCTTAACTCCCAGAACTATGTTTTCATTCTTTCCTGTTCATAGTTACGTGTTAGTTCATGAGTTCTCTCTACTGTTTATTTCTGTTTTCGTGCTCAAGGTGGCCTTTTAAAGCGTAATTATTGCCTTGTTGATGACACAATGTCACAAATTTCCAGCCAACAGGTTGAAAATAAAATTAAAATTCTTTAACTAGTTTTCAACGCCAACTAGGGGCGCCTTCTTCAGAAGAAACTGGATCTTCAGATAAATCGACCAGAATGCATTGTCTGAACCTTGTGGCCGCGGCCTCCAGTTACTTCAGATCTTTGTTCTACGTTGCGAAATCATTTACATCAACCCTACGGTTATAAATATTTGGCTTCTATGCCTTTCTACATGGTTACAGCAGTCCCATCTTATACATTCTATTGCCTCTTTACATTCTTGTGTTGTGACCAATGAAGTAATTTTTCACTAAGAACCTTTTAATTTATTACATCAAACTGTTATTTCGCATTTGTGTTTGAATATTTCATATCTTCCATTATTTTTCGCACTTTCTAATGAATGAGTGCTTCCTGTGGCTCATAGTTAATGAAGTTTTGTTGTAAAGCTCACAATTTATCGTTTCATCATGTTACTCATGTACTGTTTCAAGATTCTCGTAACCAGCTTATAATGTAAAGTCACACAATATATCGCAATAACTAACTCTGTTAGATATCTTTTTATTCAAAACAATACCAACACTTGTAAGTCGAGCCTTTGATTCTGTTGTTGTTAGAATATAGTCATCTGATCCGAAGTGTCAGATCCCCTACTGAAGGCGTCGTAAAATAAGTGAATATATGAGATAAGTATATTAGATTGACCTTTCTTGTAAAACATTTATGCTGCACCATTATGGACATCGCAGTGGTTTTTTTTCTAGTGGTGTGTAAAGTAGGAAATAATAACTAGCGAACACTGTATGGTATACAGGAGTTTTAGAACATCAAAGATTTCACTGCTGGATACTAGAAGACGGCTTTTAATTATTCAAGGTTGTCATGTAACTTTCGCGTACGTGGATGAGAGACTGTGTAAATTTCGTATTGTCAACAGCTATCATCGTAACTGGGAAAATTGTGTCGCTTTCCACAGAAAATTATGACAAACTAGATCTCTCAAGATGGAGAAATTCGGCCTAGTTCTTTGATGGTGCAAATGGCTCTGAGCACTATGGAACTTAACAACTGAGGTCATCAGTCTCCTAGAACTTAGAACTACTTAAACCTAACGAACCCAAGGACATCGCACACATCCACGCCCGAGGCAGGATTCGAACCTGTGACCGTAGCAGTAGCGCGGTTCCGGTCTGAAGCGCCTAGAACCACTCGGCCACAAGGGCCGGGCCAAGTTCTTTGAAAATTCATTGTTCGCGCAGTTGAGTTTTACGAGATGGTGTTGGATTGTAGAGGAGTAGACTGATCACAGATATCTGTCAACTGGCCAGAAAAATGTATACCCAACGTAATAGTGTGGAAAATATTGTCAGAGAATTGATTACACCCTTGTCATAAACAATAAGTGGAAGCTGTGGTGTTAAATGATTTTTACTGCAGAATTTAGTCATGTTTTACAGGGCAGTACAATAGTTTCCATTCTTTAAGCATGAGGGCTCCTTCAACCGTGATAGTGTTTTTAATTGCCGCAGTAAACATTTATGCAGTAACGAACGTCCACACGCTACACCCGGTCCATATGCAAAAGCAAAAATTCTCTGTCAACATATGGTTAAGATTTTACAAGACCAAAAAACACCACTTCGTGTCCTGCTATATCGATCCATTTGTATACTTCTCTCGATTTCCGCGGCCTGCATGGTGTTCATTCGAGGTGCACTGTCAGAGTTGTAGGAAAGTGTACCTCTTTGTCATCTGTGAAACGATGTGAATTCGGGATGACAGTGCCGCAACTGATTTTGACATTAATGCCAGTGAGCACTTGAGAGACAAGCATGCTCTTATTGGACTGGTTGGCCGGCCACGGTGGTCTAGCGGTTCTGGCGCTGCAGTCCGGAACCGCGGGACTGCTACAGTCGCATGTTCGAATCCTGCCTCGGGCATGGGTGTGTGTGATGTCCTTAGGTTAGTTAGGTTTAAGTAGTTATAAGTTCTAGGGGACTTATGCCCTAAGATGTTGAGTCCCATAGCGCTCAGAGCCATTTGAACCATTTTTTGGACTGGTTGGCGGGACAGCAATATGTTGATATAGATTCTAAAGCTTTTAGTGAACAATTACTTCATTGATCACAACACAATAATCTATATAGGCAGTAGAATGTATAAGATTTGACTCCTGTAATAATATAGGAAGGCGTCGAAGCACAATATTGCATAACAGTAGAGATGCGCTTCCATAGCATGCGCTCTCGTGCTCTCGTGCGACTCCACTTCTATGGATTTACATAGACTTATGTTACCCCTACTCCCCCCCCTCCCCACCCAATGAACTATGGACCTTGTCCATGGTGGGGAGGCCTGCGACCCTCAGCGATACAGATAGCCGTACCTTAGGTGCAACTGCAACTGCAACTATTGAGAGGCCAAACAAACGGGTGATTCCTGAACAGAAGTAGCAGCTTTTTAAGAAGTTGCAGGAGCAGAAGTCAGCATGATCGACTGATCTAGCCTTGTAATATCAATCAAAACTGGCGATCTAAGTATCGGAGCGTGGAATGCCGGGTAAGTAAGTTAGAAAATTTAAAAAGCGAAATGGATAGCTTAAAGTTAGATGTAGTGGGAGACAGTGAAGTTTGGAGGCATTAGGAAAAGGACTTCTCGTCAGGTGAATACAGGACTATAAATACAAAATCAAGTATGGGTAATGCAGGATAAGATTTAATAATGAATAAAATAATAAGTAAGTGGATAAGCTAGTACGAACAACATAGCGAACGCATTATCGTAGCCAAGATAGACACGAAGCTCACATCCACCTCAGTAGTACAAGTTCATATGCCAACTAGCTCTGCAGATGCTGAAGAAATTGGAGAAATGTATCACGAGATAAAATAAATTATTCAGACAGCTAAGGGAGATGAAAGTTTAGTAATCATTGGGGACTGGAATTCGATAGGAGGAAAATGAGAAGAAGCACAAATAGTACGTGAGTATGGACTGGGGGCAATGAATGAAAGAGGAAACCGCTTGGTAGAATTTTGAAAATCTTAGCTAGCACTCGGTTTAAGAACAATGAAAAACGGTTGTATATTTGGAAGAGACGTGGAGACACCAGAACGTTTCAGACTGATTAAATAATGGTAAGACAGAGATTTCCGAACTAGATTTTAAATTGCAAGACTTTTCGAGAGGCTCGTGTGGACTCTGGCAGTACTTCATTGGTTATGAATAGATTAAAACCGAAGAAACTGCAAATAGTTAGGGACTTAAGGAGATGGGACCTGGATCAACCGAAGAAACCAGTGGTTATACAGAGTTTCAGAGGAAACATTAGGAAAGATTGACAAGAACAGGGGAAAGGAATACATTAGAAGAAGAAATGGTAGCTTGAGATATGAAATAGTGAAGGCAGCAGAAAATCACGTAGATTAAAAGACGAGGGCTAGTAGAAAGCCTTGGCTACCACAAGAGATATTGACTTCAATTGATGAAGGGAGAAAATATAAAAATCCAGTAAATGAAGCAGGGAAGAGGTTAAGCAAGAATGGCTATATGACAAATTTAGAAGCGTATCTCACTAGGGGAGAGATGGATGCTGACTGCGGGAACATTAAAGAGACTATTGGAGAAAAGAGAACCATCTGTACGAATATCAAGAGTTCAAATGGAAAATCAAACCTACGCAAAGAAGAGAAAGCAGAAGGGTGGAAGGAGACTATAGATGTACTTTATAGCAATATTAGCTAAATTGGAGAGTACGTAGTGAAGATAAGATGGCAGATATGATACTTCGTCAGGAATTTGACAGAACACTCAAAAATCTAAGTCGAAACAAGGCCATGGGAGTAGACAATATTCTGTTGGAAGTACTGATAGCTTCGGGGGACCACGCATGACAACATTCTTCCATCTAGTGTGTAAGCTGCATAAAACATGAGAAATAACCTCAGACTTAAAAAACGAACGTAATAATTCGAATTCCAAAGAAAGTCGGTGCTAACAGGTGTGAAAGCTACCGAACTCCTAGTTTAATAATTCGAGGCTGTAAAATACTAACACGAATTCATCACAGAACAATGGAAAACTGGTAGAATGCCAGTTTGGATTTCGGAGACATGTAGGAACAAGCGAGGAAATACTGAGCCTACGAATTCTCGTAGAATAAAGGGTAAGGAAAGGCAAATCTATTTTTATAGCTTTTGTAGACTTAGAGAGGGTACAAAATTTAGACTGGAAATGGCAAGAACAACGTTTCTGATCAAGAGAAATTTGTTAACATCGAGTATAGATTTAAGTGTCAGGAAGACTTTTCTGGAAATATTAGTATGGAAATGAAACGTGGTCAATGAACAGTTTAGACAAGAAGAGAACAGAAGCTCTTGAAATGTAATGCTACAGAAGAATGCTGAAGATTATGTGGGTAGTACACGTAACTAGTGGGAAGGTACTGAACAGATCTGTAGAGAAGAAAAAGTTGTTGTACAATGTGCCTAGAAGAAAGAATAGGTTGGTAGAACAACACTCTGAGACATCAAGGGATCACCAGTCTAGTGCTGGAGGGAAGCGAGGGGAGCAAATATCGAAGAGGGAAACCAAGAGCTGCATACAGTAAGCAGATTCATAAGGATGTAAGCTGTAGTAGTTACTCGGAGCTGAGGAGGGTTCCATAGGTTGCAGCAGCATGTAGAGCTGCATCAAATCAGTTTTCGGACTGAAGACCACAACAACAGCATTTGAAAACCCTTTAGAAACAGAGCTACCTCATTATGCAGCAGACAACACCGTCATTCGAAACGGAATGATGAAATTTTGTGCTTCGTTATGTTGCATACTTTGTCACTAAAATGAGCTGTCGCTAAGAGCCTACATTAAGTTTCTGCTGTTAGCTGCAGTTTATTAATCTGAGTAGAAAATATGCAAAGCTCTGAGTTCTGGGCCAGGCAGACCAATCTGGACTGACCGACAGCAGTGTTATCTTCTACCAGTGATGTCATTTGGAAACCGTTTGGGGGTCATGTGGCCAGTACTCCACTGTCCCACTAGTAGCTGAATTTCTTGACCTCTGAGCCACTATATCTCAGTGGAAAAGCTTCTCAGTTGACATCACAAGGCTGAGTGCACCGCGTTCCAGTCCTCCCACGAAGGGATAATCCCTTGCAGAACCAGGAATAGAACTCTACTAATCCTCGTAGCAGCCGCTCACTGCGCTACAGACACACACATTGATCTCAGTCAATTTTTAAATATTCACTATCGAAAAATGTTTCAAATGGCTCTAAGCACTATGGGACTTAACATCTGAGGTCATCAGTCCCCTAGGCTTAGAACTACTTAAACCTAACTAACCTAAGAACATCACACACATCCATGTACGAGGCAGGATTTGAACCTGCGACCGCAACAGCAGCGCAATTGTGGACTGAAGCGCCTAGAACCGCTCGGCTACAACGGCCGGCTTATTCACTATCGACCATTATTTTATTTTCACATAGTACCCAACTTAGGTTTCTGTCATCTGTGTGATTTATCTCTAAATATTTCGAGACACTAAATAATGCTTAATACTGCATCAACAACGACAGCGGAGTACGTGCTATGATTTTAGAGCGTATCACGCACCAGGAAACGCGTCATGGCAGACTAAGATAGCTTTGCTTTGCAGGGAACAGTATGTACATAACATTTACAGATCGTGAATAATAACGTCCCTCAGAGAGTTGCCATACCTTTCTGGTTTGATACCCCACTGTCGAAATAATACCCTGTTAATGGCGAGCGCTGTCGTTTAATTACGGTTGTGACGCCAGGCAGTTAGCAGTCGCCCAGTCCAAACGTCTGCCGGGCCGCGTGAGCTAGCAGCAGCCAATTAAATTCACGCGACCCACCTCGCTAAGGTACGCGAGGTATCGCGCTCCCACGCCTGTGTGCGTGCCTATACGCGTTCTTTCTACGACCGCAGTGCTATCTTATTTACACAAGATAGAGTGGCATCAAACTTTCTGTGTTAGGATGATAGTTGGGAATGAAGTAGGATAACATACTATCGTCTTTATTCCTGGGATTACATGATGAACGAGGAGGCACCATAGCGCCGGAGTGGGAGTGAAGCAATCGGCTGTGGATATTTTGGGTGTACTGTTCTGGCATTTACCTGGAATGTTCTTAGGAAACCACGAAAATATAAATATGAAACTTCCTACTACCCGAAACCATTCGATTGGCTTAAGAGTAGTATTTTGGACTTTGAATAATTACCTATAAATCTGACACATTAGCGGATGCCCTAATGAGACATGGTGCGATGATGATCTACATACACTATGTGATCAAAAGTATCCGGACAAATGGCTGAAAATGACTTACAAGTTCGTGGCGCCCTCCATCGGTAATGCTGGAACCCAATATTGTGTTGCCCCATCCTTAACCTTAATGACAGCTTCCACTCTAGCATGAATACGTTCAGTTAGGTGTTGGAAGGTTTCTTGGGGAATCGCAGACAATTCTTCACGAAGTGCTGCACTGAGGAGAGGTATCGACATCGGTCGGTGAGGCCTCGCACGAAGTCGGCGTTCCGAAACATCCCAATAATGTTTTGTAATATTAAGGTCAGGAATCTGTGCAGACCAGTCCATCATAGGGATGTTATTGTCGTGTAACTACTGCGCCACAGACTGTGCATTATGAACAGGTGTTGATCGTGCTGAAAGATGCAAAGATCCCCGAACTGCTCTTCAACAGTGGGAAGCAAGAAGGATCTTAAAACATTGATGTAGGCCTGTGCTGTGATAGTGCCAAGCAAAGCGATAAGGGTTGCAAGCCCCCTCCATGAAAAACGCGACCACATATAACACCACTGCCTCCGAATTTTACTACACACGCTGACAGATGACGTTCACCGGGAATTTGCCACGCCCACACCCTGCCATCGGATCGCCACATTATGTACCGTGATTCGTCATTCCACACAACGTTTTTCCACTGTTCAGTCATCCAAAGCTTACGCTCCTTACACTAAGCGAAGCGTCGTTTGACATATATTATCGGCGTGATGTGTGGCTTTCGAGCAGCCACTCGACCGTGAAATCCAAGTTTTCTCACCTTCCGCGTAACTGTCATAGTACTTACAGTGGATCGTGATGCAGTTTGGAATTCCTGTGATGGTTTGGATGGATGTGTCGCAATTACACATTATGACCCTCGTCAACAGTCGGCGGTGCCTGGCAGTCAACAGACGAGGTTGGGAGGTATGCTTATCTGCTGTAACGTGTCCCTTCACGTTTCCGCTTTACTATCTGAAAATCTCACGTAAGACGTATGACAGAAGTGACACCCAATCACCTGACCAGGTTCGAAGTCCATGAGTTCCGCGGAGCGCCCCATTCTGCTCTCTCACGATGTCTAATAACTATTGAAGTCTCTGATATGGTGAACCTAGAGGTAGGTGGCAGCACAATGCACCTAATATGAAAAGCGTACGTTTTTTTTTCTTTTTTTGTTTGGTGGGGAGTGTCCGGATACTTTCAATGACATAGTGTATGATCGAAGCCGATTACCACTGACAGATCATTGTTAATTTCTTTCAGTAAAAAAAAGGTTGTCGTGACATTGTTTGAAACTGGCGAAAATGTACTGATCTTCTCCGTCTTGCAGGAAAAATTCTGAGGTCAACGAAAGAATTTGAATCAACATCTAAATGTAAGTCGCTAAAATCTCAAGCAATTGTTGATATCAGTTAAAAAAACCGCTTATCATTTGCTAGGTGATACACAGAGAATCAGGGAACATGTAATTTCAAAATCAACCAAGAACTTTTCCAAACTTCCCGTCACATCCGCACTGCTTGAGGAGATAAGCAGTGTGTCTTACAGTCAGCACCAACACCAGGAGTGAGGGTGGTGTGGTTTCACCACCTAAACGTTTGTCTACAACAATCAATTCGTAATCGCGACGTAAACAGCATAAATCGTGCCTCCTTCGAGCGTATGGATGAATGTGTGTAACCAATAGCGGAGTGATCTCCAGATATTCCTCCGGATTTTAGTATACCGGGAACTGTTTACTCCGGGAGTTCGTCTATAGGTTAACGGCAAAAAGAGTGTTAAACGAAATATAGCACTGAACTTTAAATATTCGATTTCATAGGTCATTTCTACATTCAGGACTTCCAAGAGAACCTCAAGGAAACTTTTATTTCACTTTCTAAACGACAAAACCCAAAAATTCCTGGAACCTTCCTTCAGGAGTTTCAGAAATAGCACAACTAGTGCGTTCTTTGGAACTGGTATGAAACTCACATGTTCTTCCAAATATAAAGAACAAATTGATTAGTAGTGTTTATAACTCCTCAAAACTTTGCAAATGTTTGTCACGCATCTCACATGTATGTAGTACATGTAGTACCGAAGTAAACTAAAATGAATACTTGGTCGTCTTCTTTCTGCGGCTCAGTGCATTTTTCTCCGTTACATAACCGAAATCCTTTCAGCGCTCTGAGTGTAATTATGACAAAATATATGCGCACAAAGAAGTCACGAATATCTGTAGCAATCCAATTACAGACGCGACAGGCAATGAACAACTACTGCAGCCTCAGGTAAACACACACACACACACACACACACACACACACACGATGACGGGTCTCCTGTAAACTTAGGCCATTCTCAACACTCCTTCGGCGGTTTTGTTGCTCAGGAAGCGTAGTAGGCCTTCCAATATTCCCGTTTCTCATATTTATCAGTCACCACCACTAAGACTATTCGACGATTGTAGTGTTGTGTGCAGGAAAGTATCAGCGTTCGACTATCGTCCAGAATTAGAGAAAATCGTGGATAAAATTTCCACTTTGCTTACTGAATGGCAGGCAGGGGGGTATATTTTTTTTTTTTTTTTGTTCTGAGGGGAGGGTTCGGTTCCATTCAATTTCAATATGTTCGTTCAGAGAAGTATCCGAAAATACCAGCAACTGATGTGTTATAAACACCTTAAAAGTTTGTAACTGAACTGGTTGCGTCTGCTGAAAATTCTAATACAAATGAATGGATATGAAAGCAGAGTGGCAGCAAAATTTGTCTGCTGATTGATGTTGATGTAATCGCTTCGTAAACCGCGAATATGTAGCGTCTGTGAACTACATCTTACGCGACCAACCAAATCAAATGCATTCTTTCTTAGCACAGTTGATCTGGAAAGAATGCACTTTACAAAACATTGCAAGCATGCAAATAAAAAGGAAGATCGTTAGTCAGCTTGCGCTTCAGCAATGCTGAAAAGTGTTGATCGTAGTAATGCTTTACATATAAATATAAAAAGTATTGTATAAAGAATTGAAGACATCCATACTAAGTATATTGTTCTAAGGATCAATAAACAAGTAAATAGGTATCAGAAAATAATAAGTCTATCCAGTTCCTTCTTTCTCTTGGTGAGTTTATCTATCACTTCCGTAGGTGTTCTAAACATTGAAGGTTGAATGGACAAGAGAGAAAATCCATTTAGTCTTCTATGAAAGGATAAAATCCAATTACGACTTGGGAGCTGATACCGCAGCAAACATTATTCATTTTTAGAATCTGTGAACATTAATAACTGTTAATCTAATAACTTAACATGAGAAAATAACGTTCATAACTCGACTGTTCTCTTTTCGCAGATATGACTTAACTCTCTTTAATGCAGAGAATGACCCTTTTGCGGCGGTCAAAATTGCGGTAAGTGTTACCAATTCCTTCAGAAACTTTTTGATTTTTTGATACATGTCTTTGTCCCATAACTGCAATGGTTCCAAGGCAGATGAAGATCTGGAATTTCCATAAGTGTGATTCTGCAACGAATCTTCACGTCCCGTATCTTCAATGAAGAAATCATTTAAGACCTTGAATTCTTCGCATTCTCCATTATTGGGTACGTCACTGGCTGAAACTGGAGACAGTGAAGAAAATTCAGACGGCACTTTCTTCCGTTCTGTAAACTTTGACTCTATTATAAAAAGTCTAAAAAATTGGACCAAGACTGCTACCCGTCAGTAATCTTCAGGATCATGCTTCATGTAGTATGATCTCATGTTTTGGATCCCATCCATCCGGGGACCCAAGACTGAGATGTCAAACTTTTGACCAACTGAAGTTGCTTTGTCAAGAACAGCCTAAAGGTTTTTGTAGCGTCTGGCCTCAGAATTTCCAATTCTCCTCTAGTGTCTTCAGCTCCTTTCATGGCTTCTCTCTTATACAGCGTCCATTTGTGAAGTATTTGGTTTAATGTATGACCGGATACAAATACATTACCAATTACTGAGACAGGAGTGACAACTTCACCCTGCAGAATAGAACACATTAATGAGTTTGCCTTTCTAGCTGTACCTGTGTAGCCCAACATAGCTGTCAACGCTTCAGTCAAGGCTCCAGCAGCTCCAAGAGATCAGAGACAGTCTCAAATGTTTCACTCCATCGATTTGAACAAAGGTTTTTGAGAGTTCTTGCATTAGATGATTCATCACAAGTGTTAACTCCATATGAAAATATACCTTTCTTTTCGGGTAGCTAAAAATGTTAAGATCTTTCTCAGTTGTCCCTAAGGCCTTCCTGATTCCCTGAACTTCGACAGCTGAATAAATTACTAAATTAAGAAACTGTGCTAAACAACATACACAGATTGCACTGACTATAGCTTGCACTTCTTGCAATAGCTCATCTAGTCCTATTTCGTTCATATTTTCATGCAGGGACGATGCTAAAGTTTTTCCAGCTAAAGTCACTAAGGGAATGATTTGTAGAAGTCTTCCATTATCAGCTGCGATTCCTATCCAACAAACTAAACAGACATAGAAGCGTGTTCCGCCCCAATGATATCGAGTGTCTCAACAAATAATACCAAAAAACACTTGGATTTATTTACTTTCTCAACAGGTTTTTCAAGAATTATTGCATTACACTACTCATTATTTTCATTTTTTATGCTATAACTGTATACTTATTCCCTTTTTTCGTGTGGTTCTAATGCTAATTTTATCTCAGTGTACGCATTGGAACGATTTCTGTATATAACGTGAAAGTTTTCTTCATTGCGGACTTGCAGTTCTGCAGAACGAATTATTCTAGGATACTTCCTTCCTCTTAAATTTAGTTCTTTCCTATCACATAAAACAACAGTTTAAGTCATGACTAGTAAATTCTTTCTATGTTTTATACATTTTCTTAGTTTCCATTAAATAAGTTGCCAACAGATATTCTTTTTTGTAGATACAAATTGATATGTACGGATTATCTAATTTCTTTCATGCTGATTTGCTGTGTGCTAGTCAAAATATTTCTATTGATTTCTTACAATTATTATAGTTCTGTTTACACAGCTATCCAAGATGTAAAAAATTCATACAATACCGTGGCGTTCAAAACAAGACACAAAATTTGCTGTAAGACGCAATCATCAACAGCTATGTATGCTATCCACTTCCATTTAGACAGACATACATGATGATATTTGACATTTAGCCCCTTTTCTACATAATGATTTGAAACTAGAAAGATATATGTTTCTACTGGGACCCACATATTGCATAATGTTTCAAATCTGTCAGCATCACTTACGCTACGCAAATCAACAAACGATGAAACGCCATTTTTACAGATGGAATTGGAAATGGAGAAACGTTAACACAGTTGCACCTGTCTGCTGAACTGACTACATCAGTCCATGAACATGAAGTGAACTACAGCTTGCTGTCTTTCAGACATATCTACACCACTTTTTTAAGGTTGTCATTGGGTGATTCCAGTTTAGCGTGTTAATTGAATGAAGCTTGCAAAGGTCTCCAAAGGGCTCCATGATAGTTCCCAAAGAGAGTAATAAAAATGTGAAATGTACCATACTGAAACGTCGTGTCCTTGCGTGGTTAAGATAATCAGAGGTACTACGTGTTAAAGTAAACGAATGAAAGTAGTCCAAGTAATTTGATTTTCTAGAATATATGTTTTCTAATAAACAATCCGAAAACTGGGAAATTAAATGGAATGGTACGTCTAAAAATATGGTACATTGACTTTAGTAATACTCCAAAAGAGTGACACATTCAGAAAAGGACATCACCGGAATTTTTCATTAGGTAGATAGTAGTTGCCGATATTAGTCGACAAAATTGTCGGAGATAAGTTAAGCTTAAAGCGCAGTGGAGTGTGAGGTACAGAGGAAGCAAGAAGGGAAACATTGTCTCCACGTTGAGGTAGGACATAAGAGGGGGAAAGTGATCTATCTATCTGTCCGCTGTACAGTCATGACGCTTTTGATGTGCAAGCACGCATATGACCAGCAACTGTGTTATAAATTAAACGTGGAAGTAACCGGGCTATGTGAAAGCACGTCATAAGCTTGCTCATCTTCACATACACTCGTTACGCTATTTATTTTGCAATCGACTCACGAAACAATTCGCCGAGCTGCTATAATGCTACAGCTGTTAGCAGCTGTCGTAAACATAAGACAGGCGACACGAGTTGCACCAATATGGACATCGTGCCACTTCTGGTGCTGCCAAACTTTGCAGTGTAACAGTCGTAAGTTTCCAGCAGACAAAATTTAATTGCATGGTTATCAAATAACTGACACAAGTAAAATGTCTATTATTTTAAACCGTTTAGAAAAATAAATAAAGAAAACTCTTCAGGAACGGGTTTGTACTTCTTCGCCTTTCCCTCCCCCCACTCCGCCCCCACAACCTATCATCCCGTATCTACGCCACTGATGGCAGCTCTCTTAAAATGGAACAAATGTAACGTAATGCTTTTAACGAAGAAACGTGATATAATAGTATCTGATTAACAGATTGGTGACGCATATCTTGACCACGTAAAATGGTGAAATTTTGGGGTCATACTAGAAACCGTTATAACATAGGACGATCACGTAAATTCATTGTTAGCGAAGGTGACTCAGAGACGTATGTTTGCTTGTTGATTGCGTTCTCGGAAAATACAATAAATCTGTAAAGAAAACTGCTAACATGACACCAATGTGATCAACTGCATTGTTCCACTGGATGGAGTCCTCATCAAGCAGGCATAAGAGCCCACACGGAATCGCAACAGAAATGCTCGGCGAATTTCAATGTAAAATCCATTCAAAAAGAAAAAAAAACAAATGTTATCGCTGTGCAAATTTAGAGATCGTGTATTTGAATAAGACCATTATGGCACGAAGGTCGAATGTTTCTAACAGCGTTCATAAGAGGTTAGAAGAAATACATAGGCATATAGACGGTTTTCCCTCACTCAGTACGCGTTTAGTGCAGGACCGGAAGTCGATAATGTCGATATGCTGTACCGTCTGTCATACACTCTGCTCGTACAGTGACTTTCAAAGTATTTATGTAGATGTAGACTGGTGAATCTGAATGTCTCTTGTAGACGCTGTAGAATCAAGTTGTTTCGCGCCGATTCCATAGCATCCTGCTTTAAACACCACATAAACTATAGCAACATCAACGACAACGTAATCCTTGTTCATCAGAATATTTGTTTTTGCAGCTATAAGTTATTGAAGCTATAGAGATATGTTGTCCCAGAGGGCTTTAGAAAAATGAATGAACTGATAATAAAAAACATTAATTAAAGGAATTATAGAATATGTTTGAAGATATCATGCATGAGCAAGATTATGGCATTTAAATTCTAAATTTCCAATATTGTTCAATGAGTCATCAGCAATTCCTGTCTATTAAGGTGTGCTCTGACCGACAGAAACTCTTATCAGTTATTATTCGCTCCTTTGGCCTTCGAATTTATAATAAGGAAATGTTTGTTCCGTATGGAGGCAGTACTAAGGCCCTGTTGCTATAACAGCACCATTAGAAGCACGAATACTCGTTTTTGTAAGCACTCTGCTAGATGCTTTATGAAGCACAGAGATCAATAGAGCATATTGGATTACATTCTGGTAGCGAGTAGCTATACTTTTCCACTTGTAATACCTGTCGTCGGAATACTCATTACGAACCTATTTCAGCCATAGATAATGAAGTTACTATTGATCGACCATTTAGGTGCCAGACAAGCGATGCAGCCTCGACAATATAGGACGGCTGACATTTCTTGCAGCCTTTTCCACATATGCAGAGAAATACGCTTGTTCACCTGTTAGGACGTTTTACCGTCATTCACACACTAATAAGTGTTTCTCTAGAATCACATACAATTTAGCATTCGAAAATTGTCATGGCCAGTGCCCCCTTCAGAAATCGATCAAACAATACGGTTTAGAATTATATACTACTCCCAGAATCTGGGATTTCATGTGAAATGACTTGAGCGCAGTGGACTAGAACACAAACGATTTAAATAACGCGTAAGACTTGTAGATCGAAATAGGTCGCGAGACTTCATGCCTGTACTAGCGATGATAACCGAATAGCGTTCTATGTATTTTACAAAACGTATTGCTGTGGTAGCTAAATTTAACTGTTTCAAATTGTGATGGAGATCAACTAAAGACGGCAAACGTGACATCAAATTTAATCGGTAAAAAGAACTATCAAAATTAATCCATTCTCTCATAAAATGAGTTTTCACGGCAGTAGCCAATTTCGTCATCCCACGGAATTTGTACCTCATCTCCAGCGTTTTATTCTGGATGTGACGTTACCACTTCATTTTTGTTTCTCGTTTTAGTGCGGATTCTTTAATCTACGTAAACAGGATAGGCTTGTATAGTGGAGATCTTCTCTCAGGAGGTGGGGAAGTATTTCATCACCAGTATGTCGTTACGACACCCTTGACAGCCTCAATGCTGTTCTAGAGATTTAAGATACTTGATGGGACAAATTCATCCCTCTTCTTTTCCTTTCACTAACATTAACATCACAAACACATAAATCCTCAGAATATAGCTCCCAGCATCACATAGTGTGATAGAAGCACCCGAACACCGAACTGAAGATCGCAGAATAAGAAAAGACGTTGGTTCGCAACAGTTCGTTAGCGAAAATTATGAATGATTAAAAGTGCTTCCCGGACATTTGGGAGCGAAGGTAACAGAATGACTGGAGAAACTTCGTCTTAGCCCATGCACGCACGTTAAATGTCATTTTCTGCAAACCTGCACAATTTAACGCACATCCATTTTCCATATTACGGTATATTTATACGAAATTTGAATCACATCAAAACTAATCATAGTTCCAGGATCGTAATTAGCAATCTATCAAACACATTGGTAGCGATTATGAACATTCTTGTATGTGTTGTACCGCATCTTGACCAAAATACCTTAATCGTAAACTATATGGTTTTATAGTTTACAACTAAGGTATTTTATTCAATGAGGCAGTACAACACCGAGAAGAAAATTAATTATCATGACTCCGGCCGCTCAAGCCTATGTAAGTCTGTATTTGAGAGGTTCTAGATAATTGAAAACTGTTAATTTTTCATTATCATGTATGGGATATGCAAACACATATTTGCCTAGATATCGAGAAAATAAACTTTTTTGATTGTTGCTTATGTGCCCATATGCTAAACGCTTTGCAACGAAACCGGCACTGTCGAATCGGCCACGCTATCTGGCTTTTGTCACCTCAGAGTAAATTTTGTGAAATCTCTTAACAATATCGACCTCCAATTTCTCTACGTCATATTTAAAAAGATTGTATAATTTTCAGTATATGTGGCTTTTGGCAATAAAACATTTTTGAGTACGTCATGCATACCTGTGTTCGGTTTCTAAATGTAATCTTTATATTTATTTGTAAATTTAACATTTCTAAAGTGACAGGAATAGGAGGGTTAATAAGGTGAGTTATAACAAGGCATAATAACACAGTAGACAGGTACATTTCTGAAATGACTTGGATTACTTAAGAATTAAAATTTTAAGCCTCAATTTATGAAAAAATTTCAGAATAAGAGTCCTGTGAAGACGACCATTTGGTGCATGATGTCGCATAATGGAGAAAAATGAACCCCTGTCGCAGTTGCTGGTATAAATAAAATAACGCATTTGTACACTGCACAATAGATTCCATCACAGTGCCAGGAAAATTGTTGCAAGAAGTTTTCCTGTAACTAATGATTAACTTGCCCCTGGGGTGTAGAGGAAGTCAATCGTTAAACCACTTCGTTAAAAAATGTTTATTTAATTTACTCCAAATCCGGTAAATTGTGAAATTAAAGTTAAGAAATGTGTTTTCAACATTTAAAAATTATAGTTTGCTGGTAAGAAGTTTAGCCTGTTATTGGATTCCTGGGGTGGACAAACTAATACCGTCACGTAAGATGGCATGTTTATAGATGGTAAACCGACTTGCGCGGTAGAAGCAATACCACTAAAATACACATCTGAGTGCCAGCCATGTGATGTTTATTTTTATCGCCAGGTTGAAATCCTTGTTTAGAGGCTTCAAAATCGAAAATGCAGTAGCGATTCACAATATAATTCACGATCAGCCTTCATGACCGATTTTTCACGCTGTATTATCGAATGCGTAGTATGCATCAAAATTAACTCAAGAAAAAATTTAAATGTAAACCAAGTATGTTTCCCCACTAATCTTCGACAGCTACGACGTGACTGCGCCATGATTTCGCTCAATATATGTTCTTGTGCCACGAGTATATTTGCTTCGAATGATTTCATATGACATCATTCATCTGGCTGTTCGAAAGAAATGCAGGACATATAACAGACTGTGATCGGATTAAAGTTTGAATATAGAAATTTATTTGCGTACCTTGTTATACTACTTATTGATTTACTTACCTTATTAAACCTACTATATCTGTCAACTTCGAAACGGAGAAAAATAGAAATGAAAAAGATTGCATATGAGAACTGAACACAGTCCCTTTGGTCCCCAGGCAAATACCTTGGGTGCTGCGATTATAGCGCTTTCGTTGCACAGCATTCACCTTATGAGTGCATAAGAGGCAATTAAAAGCGTCTCTTTCCTCGGTTTATAGGAAAATATGCGGTTGCGGGTGCCATATATAATGAAGAAAAATGGTTAGTTTTTATCGAACCTTTCAATTTTGAGTTGTTTGTGCATCATGAAATTTTAGGCTCTGGCTCTGAGCACTATGGGACTTAACATCTGAGGTCATCAGTTCCCTAGAACTTATAACTACTTAAACCTAACTAACCTAAGGACATCACACACATCCATGCCCGAGACAGGATTCGAACCTGTGACAGTAGCGGTCACGCAGTTCCACACTGAAGTGCCTAGAACCGCTCGGCCACACCGGCCGGCTGAAATTTTAAGAGTGTTTCTCAAGAACTAGTGGGAGCGGGAGGATGTGTTGAGCTAAAATGACTTTGTTTCTTTCAGATTTAAGTTGCACTAGAGGAAGGCGAGGGTGTTGAACTAAGCTGTCTTGAAGACTTTCAGTTTTATATTGTATACAAGCAATCTGCCAAATATGAGCCGAATCGGCTCGGCCATTGTATTCCATTCTCCATACGCACTGGCAGTATTTAAAGACTCACGAGTGATTCCTTCCGCTGATTTCATGCGATTTTGCTATAATACCTTTCGCAATGTTCGAGAGTGGGTGAATGCATAAGGGATGCAGAGTCTTGATTTAATTCTGATGGTTCCTTCGCGTTTATAGTCCACAATGGTTTCACCCCTAATCGACTTGGGCAGTTTGGAAGAGTTGAAATGTCCCTGATGGGTTTTTTTACTCAGATGAAATCCAGTGACAAGTACACGTTCGAAACACTAAGCTCTTTTTTATCGAACCGTTCTGCTGTTACGGCCGTCTCTGCTGACAACACAATACTCTCGTCCGCAGGTCGTGACATCTAATGATCAACTGCGTATTACGTAGGGGTGCCCGACTACTTTTGATAAGACAGTACACAAAGTTTGACCGGAAAACTGAAAGTTAGCATTAGAAAATCATTCGAGTTTGAGTGAGGTAATAGCAATTAGTTTCATTTTCCATCATGTGACTGGATCCCGTCTTGCCGTTATAATGAAAACTAACGTGCTGCTATGTTAACGTACAATGAGTGAACTTTCTTCGACATATGTATGTATTTTATCTGTTTGATGTTTCGTAGGTGGCGAAGAGGAAACATGGCCGAAGTTGACACAGATTCGTACGACAAACCCACTAACAACCACGCTCAGACTGCGTGGTGTATTAGACCTATGACTGATAACATGTTACACTATGTGAACAACCCCGACTAAAAGCAATAACTGCAGGGGTTAGTCAGAGAGTTTTATAGTAGAGTTATTCTGTTAGGGAAAGGAACCAACACAAAATGGGGCATGTCGCACTTTGGCGGTGCACTACGGTAATGGACAGAGGCCAGATTTCAATATACTGCAAGACTGCGGAGACATACTTGAAAATAAAGAAAAAATAATTGTATTGCTTTATTTTTTCTAGGTGATTGCTAAAGCTTCACGGCTATGCAGACCAGTATTACACAAAAAACGTACATAAGAAGTTGTTTGCATACTTTTAACTACAAAAGGTTTAAGGGAATTTTGACGATCTAAACAAAATGTCGAAAGTTTGCCAACGATTGACGACTGTTTCTGGTTGTTGTTTGGGAGGACACAGTTTAATGTGGCTTTGTGGCTGTATCCTTTAAGGGTATTTTACTCGTGAGCGAGCACTTTGGCCTGCCTGCCGACGACGCGCGGCACCCACGCACCCGTGTTTACCGGCAGAGACGTGTTGCGCGGCGCCGCCTACATGTCAGGGGCTTCGCGGCCGCCACCGGCCAAGAAGAGCTGTTTAATTACGCAGCCCGACATCGGTCGCGTGGGCACCAGGTGCGAGCAGCACGTCAACTCCGGGGTCACTGAAGCCCTTGACGGCTCCCTGAACGCGCTAAGGCGGCTTACTTCGTCCTCTTTACATAGCCCTATAAATAGAGGTAATGAGCACCGGCTAAAGGTAGTGATATAGACATACGTTTCTCATGACTTTTTCTGTTAGTGTTAATACACTACTGGCCATTAAAATTGCTACACCAAGAAGAAATACAGATGATGAACGTTTATTCATTGGACAAATATATTATACTAGAACTGACATAGTATCAATTAGCAATTTAGGTGCATAGATCTTGAGAAATCAGTACCCAGAGCAACCACCTCTAGCTGTAATAACGGCCTTGATACGCCTCGGCATGCACCTTCAACACGATACCACAGTTCATCAAGAGTAGTGACTGGCGTATTGTGACGAGCCAGTTGCTCGGCCACCATTGACCAGACGTTTTCAATTGGTGACAAAACTGGAAATGTGCTGGCCAGGGCAGCAGTCGAACATTTTCTGTATCCAGAAAGGCCCGTACAGAACCTGCAACATGCGGTCGTGCATTATCCTGCTGAAATGTAGGGTTTCGCAGGGATCGAATGTAGGGTAGAGCCACTGGTCGCAACACATCTGAAATGTAACGTCCTCTGTTCAAAGTGCCGTCAATGCGAACAAGAGGTGACCGACACGTGTAACCAATGGCACCCCATACCATCATGCAGGGTGACACGCCAGTATGGCGATGACGAATACACGCTTCCAATGAGCGTTCGCCGCGATGTCGCCAAACACGGATGCGAACATCATGATGCTATAAACATAACCTGGATTCATCGGAAGAAATGACGTTTTGTTATTCGTGCATCCAGGTTCGTCGTTGAGTATACCATCGCAGGTGATCCGGGCTGTGACGCAGCGTCAAGGGGAACCGCAGCCATGGTCTCCGAGCTGATAGTCTATGCTGCTGCAAACGTCGTCGAACTGTTCGTGCCGATGGTTGTTGTCTTGCAGACGTACCCATCTGTTGACTCAGGGATCGAGACGTGGCTGCACGATCCGTTACAGCCATGCGGATAAGATGTCATTCAACTGCTAGTGATACGTGGCCTTTGGGATCCAGCACGGCGTTCCGTATTACCCTCCTGAACCCACCGATTTCATATTCTACTAACAGTCAATGGATCTCGACCAACGCGAGCAGCAATGTCGCGATAAGTTAAACCGCAATCGCGATAGGCTACAATCCGCCCTTATCAAAGTCGGAAACGTGATGGTACGCATTTCTCCTCCTTACACGAGGCATCACAACAACGGTTCTCCAGGCAACACCGGTCAACTGCTGTTTGTTTATGAGAAATCGTTTGGAAACTTTCCTCATGTCAGCGGGGTGTAGGTGTCGCCACCGGCGCCAACCTTGTGTGAATGCTCTCAAAAGCTATTCATTTGCATATCAGAGCATCTTCTTCCTGTCGGTTAAATTTCGCGTCTGTAGCACGTCATCTTCGTGGTGTAGCAGTTGTAATGGCCAGTAGTGTACTACCGCTGTTATTGCTGCACACAGATACAGGCCTGATGCATCTAAGTGCCGGCCGCGGTGGTCTAGCGGTTCTGGCGCTGCAGTCCGGAACCGCGGGACTGCTACGGCCGCAGGTTCGAATCCTGCCTCGTGCATGGGTGTGTGTGATGTCCTTAGGTTACTTAGGTTTAAGTAGTTCTAAGTTCTAGGGGACTTATGACCTAAGATGTTGAGTCCCATAGTGCTCAGAGCCATTTTTTTGCATCTAAGAAATTTGTAAACCTCAAAACTGTAAGTTATTCGACATGGGCTTTGTTAATTACCTAATCATATAAAGATCAGGAAGATGATAGTTCTCCGTGAATTAATGTGAAAGTTCAGTGATCAGGAACACAAACACCTTCATTTATTATTATTCATGTTTGGGCCCAATTGGACTACACGAGGGACAATCAGTCAATGTCGCTTTTGATGGGTCGCCTACCAAACTCTGTTATTTGTTTGATATATTCCAGTCTCCAAATTTGATCATCCTTCCAGAATGAAATCTCTTTCTCTCATCTGACCACGGTGTTCCAGTCTGTTTTCTCATTTTCCTCTGACCACCTTTCCAATCACATATCTTTTTTCTGAATGTTTTTCTAACTGTAACGTCTGTCACAGTTATATCGGCTCCTTAATTGCAACGATCCATTTAATTTAATTTATATAAATGACCTAGTAGATAGTGTCGGAAGTTCCATGCCGATTTTAGCGGATGATGGGAAGTTCAATGCGGCTTTTCGCGGATGATGCTGTAAGTTGCAGCATTAGAAAATTTGCTGCGAAATGCGGGAAGATCTGCAGCGGATAGGCACTTGGTGTAGGGAGTGGCAACTGACCCTTAACATAGACAGATGTAATGTATTGCGAATAGAAAGAAGGATCCTTTAATGTATGATAGCGGAACAAACACTGGTAGTAGTTGCTTCTGTAAAATATCTGGGAGTATACGTACGGAACGATTTGAAGTGGAATGATCATATTAAATTAATTGTTGGTAAGGCGGGTGCTAGGTTGAGATTCATTTGGGGAGTCCTTAGAAAATGTAGTCCATCAACAAAGGAGGTGTCTTACAAAACGCTCGTTCGACCTGTACTTGAGTATTGCTCATCAGTGTGGGATCGGTAGCAAGTCGGGTTGACAGAGGAGATAGAGAAGATCCAAAGAAGAGCGGCGCGTTTCGTCACAGGGTTATTCGGTAAGCGTGATAGCAATACGGAGATGTTTAGCAAGCTCAAGTGGAAGACTCTGCAAGAGAGGCGCTCGGCATCGCGGTGTAGCTTGCTGTCCAGGTTTCGAGAGGGTGCGTTTCTGGATGAGGTATCGAATACATTGCTTCCTCCTACTTATACCTCCCGAGATCACGAATGTAAAATTAGACATTCGAGCGCGCACGGAGGCTTTCCGGCAGCCGTTCTTCTTGCGAACCACACGCGACTGCGTGGTAATGACAGTGGCACGTAAAGTGCCCTCCGCCACACACCGTTGGGTGGCTTACGGAGTATAAATGTACACGCAGATGTAGATGAATTGGCTCAGTTTGGTCTTCCTTTTGTTTTCGTAGAATTATACTATTTGTTTTGTCTACGTAGTGGTTCCCATTCATTTAAAGTGCCCAAAAAATTTAAGTCTTCATTTTCTCATAACCCCATGTATGTCTGCGTATTCTTCTATTTCCCTATTACCTCTTAGCCTGTAGATTCCTTTATCAGTAATTTTGGGGCCTAATATTTTCCTAATAATATATCTTTGTTTCTTTCTTTTTAATTTCTTTAATATGCCTCCTTCTGTTAAAAATTTCATTTATTTCAGCACAACTATTATTTTCTATACTCCTCAGAAGTACCCACCGTAGTTAAACATGTAACCCACAACACTCTCACTCTGCAAAAGCAGTTTGAACGCAGGTTTAAACAATGAAGCTTATCAACGTTTATCTACGTTGTTGTTGGTTTCCTGCATCCTAATGTATCATTACTTACCTTACCCTTTAACGTTGCCTAATATACTGCTGGCCATAAAAAATCAGTCCATAAGGGAAGCATTCAACAAACGTTAAGTTGGCATTTCGATAAGTAACTGAATAATACTTCAGCGTAACGACACAAAGAAGATCAAAATTTTAAAGTAACGCCTCCTACGCTCTATGTGTCTTGAGGGCGCAGGGCCTGTTCAAAGTCTTCATGAGCGAGTCTTTCAACAACATATTACAAGACCATTTATTCCTCGTGGTATCCCCATCTACGTGTGTGCAGAAAATGTTCGACCGCTGTCCTGGTCAGTACCCTCACTCCCAAAGACAACACCTGGTCATTGGTTGCCGACATACACGCTGTCAGCCACTGTTGCTAATAAACTGTAGCAGAGAGTTGAAACTGCTTGGAATGAAGAGTTTTTTATTCTGTTTATTAATTTTTTTAGTCACTAACCTTCTTACCCGTTTAACGCTGCCGGCCACATATTACCCTCCTGTGCTCAAGTCTTCACCTCGTGGTAGCCCTTGTAGCCCTTACACCCTACGACCTCTGTTGCTTACTGGATATATTTCAGACTTTGTCTCCAGTTTTTACCCTTTACGGCTCTTCTAGTACCAGGGACCTTATTCTGTGGTGTCTTAACACATGTCTTATCATTCTGTTCCTTCTCCTAGTCAGTGTTTCCCATATGTTTCTTTCCACTTCATTCCTTAGCTTATCAGTCCACCCGACTTTCAACGTTCATCTCTAGCATCACATCTCAAACGCTTCGAATCTCCTCTGTTCCAGTATTACCGTAGTCCACAAATAACGACCATAAAATACTGTACTCCAAAGGTACATACTTCGAAGTTGCTCATGCCAGTGAACTTCTCTTGATTGGGAAAGCCCTCTTTGCCTGTGCAGGTCTGCTTTTCTACGTCCTCCTTGCTTCGTCCTCCATGGGCTACTTTGTTTCCAAGGTAGCAGAATTCCCTAACTACCTCTCATTCGTGATCATCAGTTTTAATATGCTTGTTGCTATTCTCATTTCTGCTACTTTCCATTGCTATTGTCTGTTTACAAGTTATTCACAGTCCATATTCTTTACTACTACGTTCAACATATCTTGAAATTCATCTTCATGTTTACTGAGGATAGCAATGTCACCATCGAATTTTATCATTGATATCCTTTCACTATCAATTTTATTCTCATTTTTGAACCTTAATTTTACTTCCATCATTGCTTCTTCGATGTACGAAAGCGTGCTTCCGAATTTCTTACACGAAATTTCTTACAGCTTTTTAAATAAACAAAAACTATTAATATTCTGCATCTTTTTTCTTCATGTGTATATATATCTCAACATAGCGACGTGACGAACACATTTATTCCAACGAGAGATCGGTTAGTTGATATCATCACTGTCCGAATGTATGGATTTGTTGACGCAGTCACAACCACACCTCTGCTTGTCACTATCTAAGTGAAGCCATTGATGGTGTCCTTTGGTTAGGAAAGAGATGAAAAGCGAATGAGGCCGCGTCGGAACTGTATGGAGGATGATCGATGACAGTGAACCCGAAGCGCCGGATTGTTGCAGAAGTCACAGCTCTCATGTGCAGTACGGCATTGTCACGCTAAAGGAGAGCATGTTCCATGTGTCGACGAACTCTTTCTGCGGTTAGAAACTCGATTACAGAAAGCTGTTTCTCATGCAGCGACATATGTATGCTACGCTCTGCCGTGTCATACGCTACATTTCGGAGACCTTTAACGGCAGAGCGTTCCAACTTGCGTCAGCGAAGTGGGAAAGTCGACCGAGTGCATGACATGATCTTCCTCAACCGATATTGTGAACTGAATAAAATAATTGGGTTATTATTTTTCAGCACGCCTTCGTATAAGCTGAACAATAGATGTTATAGGCTGCATCCATGTCTTAGATCTTTAAAACCGGCCTTGGCCTTTCAGTATTACTGTTTTCTATATGTTTTTGTAGCATCTTTATCTATTGTTTACTTCATTTTTTCTCAAAATTTTGAACATCTTCTACCTTTTCACAATGTCAAACAATTTTTTAAATTCGAAATGTCCGATGAACGTGTGTTTATTTTTCTTCACTCTTGCTTTCGTTATCAACGGCAACGTGAAAGCTGTGTCTGTCTCTCTCATCAAAACTCATTTCGACTGGATGCCCAGCAGCGATATACCATTGATGCTGCGAACCGTGGGAGCTGCACGTACTAAATTTATCGCCGTTGTACACCAAAATCATCTACAAACAGAAATCTTTATCCTTCCTGCTATAGCGCAAACAAATAGTAAGTAACATTATGTTACTTGCTATCGTTAATTATATCCCAGTTGTAATGACTGCAGTATAATTTCGTTGCCTAAACGTGTTAATGATTTCCTGGTGCATTAATTATTGTCATAAGAGTCCAGTAAAATATCAAAATGATGGGGTCAGTGGGAAAACCATTCAATTACATATCATGTTCATTATCGTTTGCTCGATGTTCCAGTACAGCGTACGTCAAAAATATCGACATATTCGGATGTAACAGTGATGACATATGTATTGCAGTTACACCTGCCGTAAGTAGGCGTAACATTACGAAATAAATACAGTCAAAGAAAGTATACCGTCAACACGACGCTATCAAGACAACTTATGTTTCAAGGCCAGTTACAATTTCTGTCTGACTTCATTCGTGCTATATTCACTGTCCTCTACACTACTGTTCATCATCTCGTACCTGCTCCTGAATGTTTTATTATATGTGTCACCAAATTTAGCTTCGTATTCCGAATAATTTGCAGTAGACTTTCCTTATTGTCACCGTGCTAGTCACCTAGCCAGTGTAAGGGGCATCGCGAACTTTTACTCTTATGTTAAAATTTGATTCAATTAAACTTTCGTCTACAATGTTCGAATGTAATTTGAATTGGCCTAAGCGTCATGTAGGACCGTCGCTTCAGCTGAGACTGTTTGTTCGACTAAAGCGCACTGTCAAACGAGTCACTATACACCGCTTACGAACAGAAAATAAGGAGTGTGGATAGAAATCACGTGTTGGTTGCTGCCATTGCCCTGAAGCCTTCGATCCCTATGAGGTACTCTCCCTGGCCCCGGATTAGAGGTAGCTATGACGTGAACCATCTCCTCAATTTCCTTGTTTTTCGGACTTCCTTCTATACCAAGACTATATCTTTCCACGATGTCCTTCAGTGGCTTATAGCCTCTTTTTCCGACTCTAGATGCATAAATGTATTCCATGTACAAGACATACTAAATAGGACGTAAAAAACTCTTTCGTATAACCAGAAATCGCTTCAGATGTGCACACCGCGATCTATCTTAACCAGAAGCCACTCTGATAGGCCCACCAAACCTTTAGAATTACATCCCCACATCTCTGTTTACTTTACACTAGACGACATTTGAAATGATTCTAGTTGCTTCTTCTATAGTATTCCGCTTTATGATTCTCCCTTGGATAGAACGCTCGCTCCCATCGTAGTTTCAGGTGTTTACTGAATGGGTTGGGTTGTTGTGGGGGAGGAGACCAGACAGCGAGGTCATCGGTCTCATCGGATTAGGGAAGGACGGGGAAGCAAGTCGGCCGTGCCCTTTCAAAGTATCATCCCGGCATTTGCCTAGAGCGATTTAGGGAAATCACGGAAAACCTAAATCAGCATGGCCGGACGCGGGATTTAACCGTCGTCCTCCCGAATGCGGGTGTTGAATGTTGGTTAAGGATACGTACTATGGGATTTACTTGTTCAAGTAATCGTAGCCTCTTTTTGGGTAGTATTTTATGCATGACCGCTAATGAAGAAGCAAAATGCAGACAAAAGGACATTAACAAAAGAAAGGTGAAAGACTTCACCTATAACGATCGAGGCGATAGTGGAAAAAAGTTTAGCTGAATGCAGGTTGCAGATGAAATGTAGTTGAGTCAGATAAGTCCAGATGACTTCATTAGCCACCTAATCAACGTGAACGAGTGCTGAACTTACCAGTGTGAAGCCGAGACAGAGGGGCAAAGCACTCGTATCAGTGAAAAGAGGTGTATTAACTACTGGCGAAAAAGGTGAAGACCCAACTGTCGTCGACCAAGGTGACCTTCAGCATTTATGTTGCAGCGATGTTGTGCTAACGGAATCTGCTCATATCGCTCAAACCTTCACATGGGCATACTGCTGACAACTACTGACGAGGTTAAGGGAGACTGATGAATCGAAGCATCGCTGAAAACTATATTACGGGGGTATTTTATGCTACACAACAACGAATCAGATCATTCTGTGCAGGACACGAACACACATGTTGCTTTTAAAATTTGCTCGTCCCAGTATTCTCCTGATGTGGAAGTTCTTCCTCTTGCATAGGCATTTCTAAAATGACGAAGAAGTGGAGTGATTTCTCAACGATCGAAATACAGACATCTGTACCAAATCATTAATCCTTTGGAAAAAAAAGTATCGCACCTCAAATTAAAACTTTAACAGAGTGTGATGTTAGTAGAAGTAAGAGATAAAGGACTCGTACCTAAGATCAAACATGCTGATGGCTTTTATTCAAAATTCACATATGGGGAGATATAAAAGAATAGAATAAACATTCAACTGCATTACTTACAAACGAGTAGAAGATGTTTGTCATATAACATTCCATCGGTGTCTGTGTCATTGGAGACGGAGCACAAGGTCGGAATGGGTCGCGTCCTTTTTTGTTTAAGTGATGATGTATGTAAAATTGGTCCAAAACGTTGAAATTTTTTCCATCAGGTAGTTCAAAAATTTCTTCAATTTTCAGAGTTTAGTTCGTGCTATAGTGATATAAGAGCCATGATGCTTCAAACAATGTGCACTGACAAACCCTTTTTGTACACAATGCTGTCTTTGTTTGCAATATTTTATTATTTTCTGCCTTCAGAGAAGACATATGTACAGTAAAGAAGGCTGTGAGAGCACTTAAGATGCGATTAAATACAATTAAAGAAACTACGATTATGGAAATACACATATGGTGTAACACAAAACGCGAACTGAAGATTTAACATCTCATATAGAGCAGACGCCCAAAGACCACATTTCTGTTCACCTACTATTGCTATTATGACGCCTGTTTGGAGTTCAATGATGGTGGCACTCGAATAATCAGGACCCTTATTTGTTGTACATTGCTTCACTGAAAACCTATTGAAGAAGACTGATCTTCGTACTCCATGTTCTGAGATTTCTGTGAAGGATATTGTCAAAAGGGCACATCAGAAGGGTCAGACTAGGAGAAAAGGTCTACAAGAAGACCAAAAAAACCAAATGTATGGATATGGCCAAAGTTAAGACACTTGTTTCTGGCTTGGAAGCTAATAAAACCTTTTTCTGCATTTCCTCCCACTTCCATTTTTCGAAGTATATGGTACATTTTCATGTGAGACATCGCATATAAAAAGGTGTAATCCGCTACAGACATTGTAATACTATAACAACAATTCCTGTAGTAAAAAGTTTTTTGAAGTGCGTTACTGTCGATTTACTTCAGTTTTTCTGATATAAGATTTACTATTTATCATACACATAAATTGAAAAAGTTTTGCGAGTATTCTAAGACTGATATTAAAAAGCCGGCATGCAGATTTGCTTACCTAATTAACTAAGAAAAAGAAACCACATTTTGAAGGTGACAAGTGTAGAAACCTTTCAGAAAATGTTCCTCGCGTGATAGTAAGTGTTCCGAAAGTATCCAGGAACGTCATGATGAAATTACTTGACAAAAAATAATTTAAGAAAGATGCAGATTATAGTCAATAACATAATGACAACATGTGTAAAATTTGGTTAAATTATCTGTCAAAGAGTAATAATTATATTAGTGTAATTTCTTGTACGTCCCCCCTTAGGCGCATGAGGGAATCTGCATGATCAGAGAGGAATTTGAACCAAGGTCCTCCCGAATACGAACCCGGTATCTTAACCACTCCACCACCTGACACCACGTGGAATTAAGGTGTACTGACAACTATAAAAGGGTGTTAAACCTTCAGTGTCGATGCATTAAGCTCTGACGTTCACTGCGTGAAAACTCACATCGAAAAATTTGTTACAGAAAATGAAAGAGTGGAAACGAAAAAGATAATAATAATTGCCACGGCAAGCGGTCCGCTCTGTACAGTTATGCTCATATTTATTTTCCAGGTCAAACGCCTGCAGTGGCAGCCTGCACCCTTTTGTGCTCTTCCGGCCAATTCCTATTTGTCAAGTAACGTCATTTCTGGGCACTTCCCCCAAGGCAAGTGTTTTTGCCCGTCTCGGATGCCGAGAAGCAGGCGCAATACACGTCGGCGATCATTTTGCTGGTTACCTCGTAACATCGCGAGACAAATGGAGAAGTTGGGAAAATTTATTGCTTTTAATATGCGCCACTGGCTCCTGTGAACAACGTGCTTTCATATATCATGCACTACGCGAACCTAAGCAACGAGTTGGTAGCATGCGCACGCTAGCTGCTTGGCCCAGACTGATCTCAGAATTTATATCGCCATTACGGCCGACGGTAAACCGCTTGTAAGACGGATGTGCTGTAAGTTCAAGCGCGATTTTCTTGTCCTGTCGAAATTCAAAATGAGAAGGGTGTGTAAAAAGGAAGCTACTGGTGCAGCAAAAGTCAGCGACACTTTCATAACAAGCAGCGTATCACTAAGAGAGTTTTGAAATACACAGTATATACAGTAAATTCCGCACTAATCAAAATTGCTTTTAATAATTAGTTGCGATTAATGTAATCTGTTACTGTGCTCCAGTTGACACAGGTACAAGATTAATTCTACACAATTAAAGGAACAGTACCTCATCAGCAACACATCCACTTATCTGCCATGAAGGACATCAGAAATTGCATGTCGCAAAATGAAAATAGAAGATTCTGCAGTACCGTCAGGCACATTCGACGTGATTTTCCTCTTTAACTGCGGTGCACTTAGTATGTCTCAGTTTTTCACATGCGTTGGTTCAAAGTAAATAACGAAGCACTTTGTGCTATTTTTGAATTTTATTTTCCTTAGTTTTCGTTGAGGAACTCACTCGAAATAGTTCTCCATTTGTTGAAAAGATTCTCTGTCTATAATTCAGTTGGCAGTTCCTGAGGACTGAAAGCGAATTAGATGAACATCCTAGTAATAAGGGTGCCTTTACTCTTAAATGTGAATAAGACCTTCGCTTTATGTTTATAAAGACGTAAAAACTCTCAGATAATCAAAAAAAATTCAAATGTAACCTGAGGTTACGCTGGTGAATACAGGTTGACAGTAAGCTCAAATGAAGAAATTTTGCTTGTGTTTAAACTCTGAGAAAGTAAAGTACATACTTCTTCACAAAGAATAGAGCTGTAACCGGACTTACAGCGATAGCTGTGACAGATGAAAAATGATCATAAAGCCCTATGCTACCAGCACAATGGAGATCTGGAAAATGAGACGAAATTCGCGATTCACTCGATGCAAAATAGCACCATGCAATTTACATTACAGTTTTACAGTACTTGTTCATCTGCAGGTGACACAAGGGTTCAACAGGGTCATATCTAGCATTCAAACTGTGCGCACAGATTTCCAATATTAGCGACAGCAGTGGAGCGCGAATAAAAGAAACGAAAAGAAGGGGAAAAAAAGGCAATGACTTCGGCAGTGAATGGTCAGTAATTATCGGACGCGTAAAATTGTAACGGCAAAGAGTCGAAACACAGCTGAACACACTCAAAGAGAACCTCAATAATTAAACTCCGTGTGTTTAAAAGCTTTAGAGATACCGGTGAGACACGTAATAAAAGCCCACGGGAATGCAGCCCTTTAAATTATTCTTGGTTTCATTTCACGAGGCACCACGTTATAGACTCCAGTCGTGCTATCTACTACTTCGGAGTTACGAAGGAAGCAAAGATTTAGCATGTGTGTGTGTGTGTGTGTGTGTGTGTGTGTGTGTGTGTGTGTGTGTGGTGTGGGCGTTTGTGTGTCTGTGTGAGTTAGACATTGGGTACGTTGTCTGATTTTTCGTGTCTGCCTTTTAAAAATAGATAACGAATTGCAAATCAAAGCTGGTATTTTCACTTTAGATGGGAAAAGAAAAATGAGATCCGGGGTTGACGTTCAGAGATCATAAGAAACAGTAATATCTTCCCTAATATACAATGGAAACTCGTGCTGAATATTTCTGAGGATTAATCGTGCTTGTCATAGCTATGGGTGGTAATGACAAACAACTAGAGATTTTGCCGTGTTTAAATGTGTATTTACCTAGGAATCAACTTTACATTTAATGTGATCATACAACCATTTCTGTTGTTAATTTTACAAGAATAAGTTCATAAAAACTATAACAAAGTTTATAGACTCGTACGTGCGTTTATGATACTATGATACACGATGATTGATATTAAATGTCTTAAAAATAGTCTTCTAGAGCCACTTGTTAGGCTGTGTAGCTTGTTATGACGTCTGTTTCTCTTCCTACTTCTCGTGTCGCGTGATGACAGATATACATCGTCTTAGAACTACAAGTCTGAAATAATGTATGTATAAAGATATTCATGTCTTTCTTTATTTTATTTTATCCTCTTCACTAATTACTCCATCCTTGATACGGAAACACCCTCAAGCAATGTAAATACACAGTACTGTTAATTAATTTACCTTACCTGTATTTGTTGGAACACTATGACTGTGCTGTTTCGCGCCGATGTGGTAGGTCGCTGTCAGCAACAAATACCTATTAGAAAAGTGTACACGTACATATGTACTAATACATATAGAGTGTGTGAGGTTCTTCACCATCTGGAAGAAAATTAAGCTGACAAAGACCTTACTAGACACCCGTTGTCGAGTACACTCCAAAATGAGTGTAAATATTGCTTAATTTAAGAATATCGAGAATTTTTATACACTATTCGACTTATAGATAAGTAAAATTCATTGCTGAAACAGGTTTTATGTGCTGCATGTCAGAATTTTGGCTGTGCTAAGTGAACTGATTGCCATTATAGACGATTACTGAATTTGATATTTTCGTATCTCAGGCGAAACTGAATAGCCTTTTCCGGGTATTGGGTAGGTGAGCAGGACCCAGGTCGAATCCACCATGCAGATTAACGAAGATAGTTGGATGTGTGTTTTAGGCAGTTTTCCACTTCCGATTAGGTGAATGCTGGGCTTGTACCCACCTACCACATCAGTTACAAGATTTGCAAACAGTTTCAACACGTGTTCACATTTTCACGTAGGAAAACACTGGACGAAGACAGATTAGGTACTTAAAATTCGTCCCCAGGGAGACGGGGTGGAGACAGGAAGTGCATCCAGCCACCCCCAATCACTAACACTGCTAAATCCAGATTATCATTCAGACCAAATGACTTCACGGTATGAAGTCAGGACAAAGAAGAAAGATATTCGACTACCAGTAATTTAATAGTTCTAGTAGTGTATATTTTTTTACAATGACTGATTCCCCTAGTATATCTCTATATAAAGGTCATAAGGCTTTTTAAATCTACATCTATACTCCGCAAGCCACTTTAGAGCGTGTGGCGGAGGATAATTTGTGTACCAGTGTCGCTTCATTCTTTTCATGTCCCAGATGCGTATGGTTCACGGGATGAATGATTGCTGGGAAGCCTCCGTGTAGTCTAGGATCTCTGTAATTCTATTTTCACGGTCTTTTCGCGAGATATACGTGGTTGACTGTTCTAGGAATATATGCTCTCGAAACTTTAACGGTAGACAACAACGTGATACAGAATGCCCCTCTTGCAGCGTGACTTCTATCAGTCCTATCTAGTATAGATATCATGCTGACGAGGAGTATTCAAGTGTTGGACGAACGAGATTTTGTGAGCTACTTCCTGTGTTGAAGAACTACGTGTATGCTGGAGATTCTTTCAGTGAATCTCCGTCTGGCATTCTGGATCACCTTGATTTCAGTACAACAAAATCGCTAACGACATCTTCTTCTAAATGACGTTAACTTTCCTTCATTTCCAGTACAACATTTACTCTGCCAGAAAACATACCCCACCCAAACGAAATACAACACAGAGCCAGTATCGTCATTCTTACGGTCAAATTTCAACACGCACTCTCCTCTACGTCAGGACCAACCTCAAGATCACCAGCTGCACTTCAGCCAATTTTGTGTGCCTGGGTGAAGTTCATGTAAATTAGATTCATATATTTCCATTTCTTCTCTTACATAAATTTTCTATCAATTAGTTCCGCAACATACAGTCTGGTCAGACATCTTTCTATATATAGATGACATCCCCCAGTCAAAATCTCCCTGAACGTCTCATCTGTTAGTGAATCTCGCGAAAATTTTTGCATCGATTTAGGTACTGTTTACATTTACTGATACCAGCGCCATTGGCTGCTATCTCCTTGGCGAAACCTCTTCTCACCAACGCCTCTCGGCTCATTGAAATAGTTGTCAATCGTTCGACTGGCGGGAAATCTCAAGGAGCATGCATTCCACGCTCTTCTGTGTATATAACGGTTGGAGTGGAGTTTCGTGTGACCTAACTGAAAAGCGCTAAAGAAACAGTTATAGGCGAGCGTATTCAAATACAGAGAGAAGTACACAGGCGTAATGCGGCGCTGCGGTTGGCAAGAGTTGTTCGATCGGTTACTGCTGCCACAATGGCAGGGTATCTAGATTTAAGTGAGCTTGAACGTGGTGTTATAGTCGGTGCACGAACGATGAGACACAGCATCTCCGAGTAGCAATGAAGTGGGGATTTTCCAGTACAAGCATTTCACGAGCATACCGTGAATATCAAGGATCTAGTAAAACATCAACTCTTTGACATCACTGTGGCCGGAAAAAAATCCTGAAAGACTTGGACGATTGAAGAGAACCGTTCAACGCGACGGAAGTGCAACCCTTTCCTCAAATTGCTGCAGATTTCAATACTGGGCCATCAACAAGTGTCAGCGTGCGAACCATTCAACGAAACATCGTCGATATGGGTTTTCGGAGCCAAAGGCCCACTCGTGTACCCTTGATGACTGCACAACACAAAGCTTTATTCCTCGCCTGGACCTTTCAACATCGACATTAGACTGCTGATGAATGGAAACGTGATGCCTGGTCGGACGAGTCTCGTTTCAAATTGTATGGAGGGAATGGATGCGTACGAGTATGGAAGCAACCTCATAAATCCGAGGACCTTCGTGTCAGCAGAGGATTGTTGGAGCTGGTGGAGGCTCTGTAATGGTGCAGCGCGTGTGCAACTGCAGTGATATGGAACCCCTGATACGTCTACATACGACTCTGACAGGTGACACGTATGTAAGCACCTGCATCCATTCATATCCATTGTGCGGTCCAACGGACTTGGGCAATTCCAGCAGTACAATGTGACACCCAAATAGTCCAGAATTGCTACAGAGTAGCTCCGTCCAGGAGCACTCTTCTGAGTTTAAACACTTCCACTGGCCACAAGACTCCCTAGGCAAGAACATTATTACATTACTGAGCATATCTGGGATGCCCTTGTAGTCTTACGGATTTATGGAGAGCCCTGCAGGGTTCACGGTGTCAATTCCCTGCAGCATTACTTCACACATTAGTCGAATCGATGCCACGTCGTGTTGCGGCACTTCTGCGTGCTCGCGGGTACCCTACACGATATCAGACAGGTGTGCCACTTTCTTTGGCTCTTCAGTGTAGTATAGTGTGCTTTACTTCACGGAAACTGAATTTAACTCTGGTTATAGTACAGAAGATATTAACTCTGATTAATGTAATTTGTATCTCACTGATTTTTTCATGTATATAGACTAATTCCCAGATTCAGCCTATTTATAAATTAATCTAAAGCAGTCTGTAAGTAAGTGTGTTGTGATTCGTGTAAATTCAAATATGAGTTATACGCAGTAACTGTGAATAGAAAATACTATGAAGTTTATCTCTGTAAATTTTATCGAAGAGTGAGCCGGCTGACAGCGAGAATCGAAGAAAGACGGACAGAGAGAATATGACAGTTTGAAAGCGGAGAAGTGAGTTGTACTTTGAGGAAGAGAAATTGTTTCTTCTGCGATAATAGTCTGATGGTATCGTGTGAAGAGTAGAGCTGAAGTATTTGAGAGAGCGAGAAGCAGGTCTTGAAATGAAGATGTTGCCAGAGCTTCGTCATGATATCAAGGTTATAATAATTCACTGAATATTACGACGTAAATTCGATCTATTGAACGTTTTAACAACGAAAAGGGTTCGACGAGAGAGATGAGGAGAACAGAAGGTTAAACTAATATTTACGGACGGAGAAGATTGATGAAGAAACACAAAGCGCAAGAGGAAAAGAATGAATAGACAGTGAAAGAACAACAATTGTGCATATGTTCGTCTAGGAAGTGTGAACCTGCGGAACAGTAGCAGACAATGGACAGTCATGTACGTTAAGTGAGAGCAGTGAAGATTTCGTGAACCACAATGTTGAGGTGGAAGGTATAAACAAAAAGTAACAATTAGGTGAACTTTTGTGCTTGAGAAGACGAAATGAGAATGGTGTTGCTGTCACATTCATTTCTTCTGAGGGCCTTGCACTGATTACATTGGAACCGAAAATACTGAAATAAATTAACACCGGCATCCACTGTTGCGATTCAAAGTGTATGATTTTGAAATAACCTGAACATTCTCATCTGAAGTGATTACATACTCTTCAGTGACCGTTCTACCGTGTGAGGCTCGGCATTCATTCGCTGGACACGGGCGTGGCGACCCCGGGGTTCAAGAGCTGGAGACTGGTAAGCCCCGCCAGTCCCCTGTCACCGTAAGCTTCAGCGACCATCATGCGGTGCGGCGCTGGAACATTATGTATCTCAGGGAATTTTTGTCTTGACCCCCTGGATCATGAGGACGGAATAGATTTCTATAAAAAACGTCTCAATCTTAAGGTGAGCTGCGCGCTGATGGGATTCATGGCTGTTGAGGTGGGACATTCGTTAGCGGGCAACCACTGGGGAACTTGACCCACCTCACTTGTAGAAGGCTTACTCGGGCATGTGGGGCTTTGTCTGAGTGGCCAATTCCTTAGCTGCTCGTGGGATCAATATGGGTCCTCTGAAATTTTCTTAACCCCTCCCAGCAGATAGGGTGGACCGGTGGAAGGTTCCAAACCCAGCATAACAAGAGGGCTCATGTTGCCCATCGTCCTAATTCCGTCAATAATAAATGAATGTATGCTGTTTCGTAGACTGTGTTTCTCACAGTTATCTCCACCCCCACCCCCTTCCCGGTCTCTTACGGATTAATGGAGAGCGCTGCAGGATTCATGGTTTCAGTACCCTCCAGCATTAATTCAGACATCAGTCAAGTCCATGCCACCTCGTGTTGCGGCACTTCTGTCTGCTCGTGGAGGCCCTACACGATATTAAACAGGTGTATCAGTTTTGAGAAAGTTTCGACACTTTACGTACAGAAAGGCTTAGAAGGTACTGCTGTTACCTTCAGACTCTGTTAAGCGCTTGCCCAATGGGACCCCTCAAGAACCATCAGAAATCTCAGTGCCTCGGGGAGTATGCGATAGAAACTCAATTGCGCAACATCTTGAACTACAGAAAAGGTTATGTGACTTGCAGCGATCTAGTTGACATTCCCTGAGAAGAACTGAAAGGCGAAAGGTCCCGGGAAGGCATTGTCGACGTGCGAAATATTGTGAAATGGGTGGATGGCTATCTTCTAAGATCAGACTCTTTTATCATTACTTTTAAAAGCATCAAACTACCAGAGCATTTCAAGGCAGGTTTCCTGCATCTAATTGTATGACATTATTACCGAAATCTGATGAGGTGATTTAAATGCCAGCACTTGGGGCACACTATTTTTGGGGGTAATGAAGAAGCCACTTGCGGGAAATGTGATAAAGCCGGTCATGACAGAGTTGGTTGCTCTAGGGATTACCCTGTGCGCAGCAGGGACTGCAGTTTTCCTTAAGGAACGGGATATCCAAGAGATCGGAATGACAAAGTGCATCCCATATGGTAAAACCAAGAAGTTATACAAGTCCATGCAACTACCCACATTCGCTTCCTCTTTGACTTCCATTTTGAAAGAGCCAGACCTGAAAACTCATGCCGCTGCACAAACGGGGGTTGCTACTGTCAGCACTAGCACCTGCGTTTGTCAATGCACTTGCGCTGCTGCAGTTCCTATGAAGCCTACCTCTCCCTACTCAATTTCAGAAAAGGCCCTGGTTACTGATCTCGTGGAGCTTCCTGCCTCTCCACAGGTCAAGTCTTGTGCACCGCCCAGCGCTGCTACAGCCACTACCACTTCTGAGGCATTGGCTCCCAAGCCGCCTCTGACCAAAAAATGGAAGTCGAAGGAGTAGAATCGGCCACTGAAGGGGCAGGAGGTACACAGTGCGATGATGCCAAAGTCATCCTATCCGACGTCTCTGTCGAATGTTATTCAGAGGCGATGGAGCAATCATCTAGCCCCAACACTGAGCCTTCACTCATTGTGGGCTCGCCTCCCTGGCAGAAAGTCAGGATGAAGGTACTACCTCCATGACAGATGGCTCCCATCATACAGTTGAACATGAATGGATTCAGGACACATGTGGAGGAACTGAAACTCCTACCACAGCAACGCCGCCTGTGATTGTGTTTACAGGAAACACATTTAAAACCATCTGATGCCCTTGTACTATGGGGCTATAAGCTACATCATAAGGATGACCTGTCATGGAAAAGGGCCAAAGGAGGTTTTTCCGTATCTGTCAATAATGGGCACCACTACTCTTCTCTCCCCCTGGATACTGATCTGCAAGCATTTGCCGTTGAAATTCATGCATGTCAGAGGATTACAGTTTGCTCTCTTTATTTACCTCCGCTGAATACAGTGGACTCTCAGGCTCTCACAGAACTCATGGAACAACTCCTTCACCTATTTCTCCTCCTGAGCGACTTCAATGTCAATCATGTCCTGTGGGACTCCTACTTAATCTCAGGGTCAAGATTTGGAGAGCCTAATAAGAGCTGTGCGTCCTAAACACCGCTACCCCAAGTCATTTTTATCCTGCTACTGGGTCATTCTCGGCCATCGTCCTATCTTTTTGCTCTCCAGCCCTCGCTGACACTGTTAACTGGAAAGTCATTGACGACCTTCATTCCAGTAACCATTTCCCTGTTCGCATTCACCTAATGCACTATGATGAATTCTGGAACGGAAGCCCCAACATGGATGTTTGGCAGGGCTAATGGGGAGCTGTTCAGGTGGTTGGCTGTCTTTGAACACCGTGACAGCGTCCAGGAATGTGTGGGCCACATCACGCATGTTTCCATCATGGCACTGAACTATCCATTCTAAAGCCTTTCGGTCCTTGTAGGAGGCAAACTGTACCTTGGGGGACAGAAGAGTGCCATTCAGCCAGCTGGTACAGGCATGCAACTCTTCGACGGTTTAAATGCCGCCCGACAGAGGGCAACCTCACATCCTTTCTCGTAGCAAGAGCCAAGGCCCTCCGCGTCATGGTGAGAGTCCCCGGACTCCAACCAACAGTTCCACTTGTCTTACAAAAATATGGTAAGCCATCTGGAGGATAGAGGATAGCCGGCCGCTGTGGCCGAGCGGTTCTGGTCGCTTCAGTTCGGAATCGCGCGACCACTACTGTCGCAGGTTCGAATCCTGCCTTGGGCATGGATGTGTGTGATGTCCTTAGGTAAGTTAGTTTTGAGTAGTTCTAAGTTTGATGACCTCAGATGTTAAGTCCCGTAGTGCTCAGAGCCATTTGAACCATTTGATAGAGGATATCTGGTAAACACAATCGTTTACCGATAGCAGCAGTGCTGAAACAGGAGTGTCTCCAAACAACGCCTGGAGACATCGCTCAGATGATAGCCGAACATTTTGCAAATACTACAGAAGATGCAAACCTGTGCTCGGCATTTAGTCGCTACCGGCGAGGGGGGCAATTAAGACTTCAGATCCAACTGTTCTGAGGCCTACAACTCACCTTTCTCAATGTAGGAGCTCGAATCGGCAAAGAGACTCGTGATACTGCACCCGGTCACAACAAAATCCGGTAATGCATGCTTCGCCATTTGCCAGCGGCGACAAAGGAAGTCCTCCTCAAATGTTTTCATCTTATATGGCAGACAGGCAACTTCCCGAACTCTTGGAGGGAGTTGGTTCTGATATATCTCCTGAAACCACTGTACGACGCGGACAGAGAAGCAACCTTTTCAGAATGTCAGGAGCGTTTGGGACAACATCTACACAGATATTATGCGTCGTCTTGGGTGTGTATCCAATAGACATTACAGTACGTTTCAGAGCTCCAGCATACTGGATGAAAAAGGGACGAAAGGACAAAGTGCAGGATATTACAGGGAAACAAATACAAGAAAAAAAACTTAATGAATGGCGAAATGATACTTGGCAGACTGAATAGGACGCAATATAAAAAGAACGCAGCGAACACACATTTTTCCCGAACATCCGAGAACTAATGAATATCACTGTATCGATATACTTTTTCATGTCAGTGAGGCATATGATACTATTTTGAGACACTGCATTCTCGCACAGCTACTTCATTTGATGCCACCTTCCCGTCTTCAAACAGTCTTTCCTGTGTCATCGGTTTTTTGCGATCCGCATTGGTGCCTCACTGTCAGATCGATTTGAACACGAGAACTGTGTCCCTCAGGGCAGTGTTTTAAGTGTTATTTTCTTTTGCCATATCCATTAACAGTGTCACGTTTACGGTAAGGGTTCCTGTACAGTGCTCCTTATTTGTGGATGATTTTGTCGGTTTCTGTTTCTCCTCCAGAGTTACGACAGCGGGCGCCAGATGCAAATTACAATGCGGCAGTTAGAGGAGTGAGCTGCAAAGAGGGGTTTCCAGTTTTTTGCAGGTAAGTGTGTGTGTTTGTGTGTGTGTGTCTGTGTGTGTTTGTGTGTGTCTGTGTCTGTGTGTGTGTGTGTCTGTGTGTATGTGTTCATTTTAATCGTTCTGGTCATATTTTTAATTTACCTGCCTTTTATAAGGGGGGGGGGGGGGGGAGGGGACACTGTCCTTCATTTCAGAGACTCCAATGAGGTTTCTGGGCTTCATTTCAGACTCCAAATTGCCGTGGTTGCCATACTTGAAAGATCTGAAAGCCAGAACCCTGAAGACACTAAACTTCAAGTTCCTTAGCCACAGGTCTTGGCGAGCGGACAGGATGTTTCTGCTCCAGTTTTACAGGGCTTTCATGCGTTCACGGCTGAGGTGCATGGTTTATGGGTCAGCAGAGCCCTCTTATTTGCGGACCATTGATGCTGTCCACCATCAGGGGATTTAGCTGACTATGGGTACTTATCAGACCAATCCCCTACCCAGCCTCTGTGCCGAGGTGGGGGAGCTACCACTTACCATCCGGCGCCAGCTCCTCGTGGTGCGTCAGGCGTGTAAGATCCTGGCAGCTCTGACTTCACGCACACACCATACTATTGCTCGTCCACCGCTGGAGCACCTTTTTCCCACCGTCCACGATCCACGATATCATTTGGTATCCACACGCAGGGTGCGCTGAAGTCACTCAGTGAGGAGCCAGTACGACCCCAAATCCATCGTTTTAACCGTCTGTCGCACTGTTTATTGGAGAGGCTTAGAGTGATTTTCGATTTGGTGTGGTACACGAGAGATAGCCCTCCTGCTACAGTTTTTAATGAGATAGTTTTTGACATTTTATCTGAGCACCACGACTGTGTCGCTATTTTTTCGCATGGGTCAAACGAGGGGGATCATATTTCTTGCTCATTTGTTTTCCCGGATCGTGAACTCAAGGTCCGACTGCCTCAAGCCTTTACTTTCTTTGATGCAGAATTGTATGGAATCTTGCGGGCAGTGTAGCAGATGAAACGTTCTTCAAATGCAAAATTTCTTGTCTGTTCCTATTCTATGTGTGCCCCTCTCTTTGAAACGTTTGTGCCCAGCCGATAAAGTCATCCAGTATATCCAGAACATCCTGCTGCAACTACAGTGACTGGGGAAAGAGGTTTCCTTCTGCTGGGTCCCTGGGCACATTGGAATTGCGTGGAACGAAAGGGCTGATCGGGCAGCCAAGGGGGCGTATCGTGACCCTCAAATATTGCGGTGTGCTATCTCCTTGCAGGCTATCAACTCACTGTTGAGGTACAAAATCATGTGTCAATGGGAAGACGAGTGGCTGGAAGCGACCGACAACAAGCTCCGTGTCGTAAAGCCCACAACTCGGCCGTCGAGTACTTCCTTCCAGCCACGTCGACGGGACGATGTTCTCCTTACTCGTCTTCGCTTAGGTCACAATGCTATGACGCATGGATTCTTACTCCGGTGACAGGATCCTCCAATGTGTGGTGCTTGTGGCGTCCAGATCACGGTCCGCCACATTTTATTGGACTGTATTTTATTTTTCGATCAGCCTACTGTGGCAGTTTTGAGGGCGGGTCTGCACTCTATTTTAAGCAATATTAAAACGAATGTGGTTCAAGTTTTAATGTTTTGTGAATTGTTCAACATTATTATCTAGAGTTTAAGGAGAGGCTTTTTAAAGTGTCTGCTTGTGACGGTCTCAGCCAAGTTTTTTGTAAGTGGTGAGTCAGCCACATTTCCGTGTGCTTTTCTTTTAGTTCTTCTGTTTTGTTTCATTTGTGGTTTAGTTTCTTGATTAGCTATCTTTCCTCCTAACTGGTTTTAGTGCATGTGAAAGTGCATGTGAGATAGAGTGACTACGTGGTCATTTCGGGTGCAAGAGTGTAGCACAATTTTCGTTCATCTCCACATTCGTTAGTTTTAATAAGCGTAAGGCCGCTGATTACCTCGCCGTTAAGCTCTCGTAAGATCCAAACACTCAAACAAACGCACACACACAATCACCATGTTACGTTTTGAAGCGGCTATCAGGACAATATTTCTTTTAGCCATCAGCGCTTGAATTGACGACATATGGTAATATTTTCTTATACCTGGTCGTGTGAAAATATCTGCCACGACACAGGTGAGTGGAATGACTGAAAACCTCTGGAACAGTAACTTTCTCAACAAAACAGCCAGGTGTGTATTTGTGAAAATAATAATGTGATATTCATGATATTTCGATGTAGTTAATGGTAAAGAACACCTGAACTATACTAATTAAGTCGAATTCAGAGGAAAGTACTTTCAGTAATGTAGGAAAAGGTACATTGTTAAGCATTACAGCGCTAGTTGTGTTATTGGTCACAGCCAGTAAAAGTGTATTCCTGTATAAACTCAAGTAGGTAAACTTATTGTTCGCGAAAGAGGCGCTTTAAACCATCGTGGATTGAGTTTCTTCGGTAACATAACTTCACTAAGGTTTTGCTCGAGAGTGATATTACATTGATATACTAATGAAAAAATGCATTTGCATATACATAATTGCGTGCACATCAAAACACAAACAGTTACAATTACTTCACATATAGTTTGAATTCGAAATACGAATAATTACACTTCTGTTATTTTGTAAAGACTCAACAGATTCATTGATACAGAAAAAGTTTTTTAATTTCATGTTTGAACTAATAGCACTTATATGTAAAGTCAACTTTAATTCAAATGTAACTCATCTCAATGACTTCAGTAATGACCATTTTTGTAATCTATAATTTTATCTTTCTATGAATTAGTGAGTGTATGAGAATACGCAAGCAGATGCTTGACACAGTGCAACAAAGGAACACAGATTGTGCATTTGTTGCGACAGAACAGTACCAAGCGTCATTTCAGTTTCAGTTGAGAAATTAAAGTAAGGCATTTAAGAACAGTGTCGCTTGGAATCATAATAACAATTTTATTTAGCAACTGTTACAGGACGCTTTTATTGTCATAAAAACATAACAGTTTAGATCAGCCCAACAGTCTTTGGAAAGGATGTCCTGATTAAGTTGAAAATGTCATCAATAAAAAATACACAGCAGCAGAACAGAACATAAACAGAATAGAACAGCAACTACAAAAGATTTCATCGAACGTTATCATTTGTGGAGTACAACATAAAAATTTTGAATGATACTGCGGAAAGGCTAAATTTGTGAATTTATTGTGTAGAAGAGGAGAGGTTGTTCACACAGTGGATTTTGAGCAGTGTTTACGAAATAATATTTCACCATATCAGTGTGAAACGAAGAAAATATACTGACAGAAAAAATAACAACACCAAGAAAGAGTAGTGCGAAATAATTGAAAATGGGCTGGCGTGTGTATATATCTGAAAGATGCTGTCTGTTAGGATTTCGTGCCAGTCGCATAAGAGGCCACCCACTATGAGGATGCACATCAGTTCTGCTTTAAATACACACTGCAACTGACGTGAACTTGGTTACCTCTGATACTGGACGCCGTTAGTTGATAATAGCCGGGAACACAATTAAGGCAACGAAACGAGGTTGTGTAATAGGGCTACGAGTAGGCGGATATACCTTCTATGATACTGCAGAAGTACTTGGTAGGAATGTAGCTGCTGTACATATTACTAGCAACGGTGGTCACGAGAAAGTGCGGTCGCAAGAAGATCAGACTCTTGGTGGCCATGTGGCAATTTCGTGAGGCAATACCATCGTGTTCGGCGTGTGGATCTGGTGCAGCGAATTGGATCTACAGCAGCAATATGAGCAGCAGTTGGCACCACAGTGACACAATGATGTCTTACAAATCAGTTACATCAAGGAGAACTTCGAACAGACTCCCCGTAATGGGAATTTCACTGACCTTAAAATACTTGTACTCCTGCTTTCTGTGGTGGCAAGCGACAGCTCAGTGGAGAGCAGGATAGAGGTCTCTTTCGTTTTCTTATGAAAGTTGGTTGTTCTACTTCGGTGCCAGTGATGGCAGCATTTTTGATAGAATGAAGCCAGTTGAGGGCCTACAACAAACCTGTTTGCGTGCTAGACACACTGAAGTTATGGTATGGGGTGCAATGTCGTATGACAGAAGAAGTACTGTCACGGTTATCCCACGCACTGATTGCTAATTTGCACGTCAATCTGGTGATTATACCTGCTGTGTTGACATTCAAGAACAGCATTCCAGGGCGTTTCTTCAACAGGATAATGCTCGCCAGCATACCACTGTTGTAACCCAGCATACTGTTCAATGTGTCGACTTAATGCCTTGGCCTGTTACATTAACAGTTCTGTCTCCAGTCGAGCACATATAGAACATCGCCGGACGAAATCTCCAGCGTCATTCACAAATAGCATTACTCGTCCCTGTACTGACCGATCAAGTGCAACAGGCATGGAACTTCATCCCACAAACTGATACCAGACACCTGTACAACACAATGCATGTCAGTTTGCATGCTTGCATTCAACATTCTGATGGTTACACCGGTTATGAATGTACCAGCATTCCATGTTTGTAATGTTTTATCCTGCGCTTACATTAATCCGTGATGTGGCGGTATTAACTAGAACAATGTGTTCCCGAATATTCATTACCCTACATAAATTTTTTTGAGTGTTGCGATTTTTTGCCATCAATGTAGATGCAGATTACAGCATTATGACAAGAGGTAACTATGGTCATACGACTCCTGAAATCAACATTAAACATGGGTGTTATTAGCGAGAAGCTTATTCGGAAGATTTAGTCGGAGGCAATTCAAACTAATCCAATGAAAGAATTTTATGTAGAGCCGGAGTACAGTGGAAGCAGCGTTTCAGCTTATTGTCAGATGATGTTGAACTAGGTAGGTCATACAAATATGTGTTTTGTAATGAATTAAAGCTTTCAGAAGCACAATCTGAATTTAACAACGGATAACGAAGACGTATGAAGGCGATAACAGAAGATCGAATAACAGAAAGAATTTCAGAACAATATATTGGAGAATAAATTATTAGTAGAATAACACAGAAAGTGAGGGCGAGCATGTATGAAGGTCCGGGCATATGCACGATAACAATCAGTGACGGAAACTTAGAGAAGGATGAGAAGGAAGTACAACTGTTATGAGTCAGTGGGAAGGCAATATCAGAATAAAAAGTACAGAAATTATTCTGAAGATTATTCGGAAAATTCTAGGAGATCATCTACATCAGGACACGGAGCAATCGACGGAGGGAGTAATAAATACACAAACACAAGTGAAGTCACGCGCAGTGAAGTGGAGGGCAGCATTAAGTCGTGAGAGGAGCAGTATCGAAGCAGGCAGGAGATGAGTGGAGCAGCCAGTAAGGGCAGCGGCAGCGGCGAAGGCCAGATGTCACGTGCAATAGAGAGGTTTTTGGAACACATTTAAAGAGAGCAGTGGATGCACAAAAGGAAGCTACGTAACACACAACGACGAGACAAGAGAGTTTTATGGAGTTCAGTCATGAACTCACGGTCTGCTAGGGAACTGGCCAGGGCGGACTTTGGTGCAGTCAGCAGAGCTGTGCTATGGCTAGCGGTTCGTGGGCTAGGCTGTGGACTATATTGCTAATTTGTCTTTCATACTGAGCGTAGTAAAGTATAAATGAAACAGCAGTTTGTGGGTTTACTCCTAAAGCAAACGGTACATTAATTATTTGCTTCAGTTTTGAAGTAACTATATTAGCTGTGACACATACACACATTTTCGTTAGTGATTGTTTCATACTTTAGCACAAAAGTTTTGTATCAAATACTCCAATTCAAATTTGCTACTACTGCTAAATTTCAAAACACATATACACAAAAACACACACAGGCACACACACACACACACACACACACACACACACACACACACACACACAGAGAGAGAGAGAGAGAGAGAGAGAGAGAGAGAGAGAGAGAGAGAGACAGTGAGAGAGAGAGAGACTGAAGAGTCCATGGCAAAATTTTAAATGAATATGTTCACTCACACACATATTAACACTAGAATTTTCTCTTTTGTTAGCAAGATTATTCAAACTTCAGAGTTCATAAGGGAAAATTGGAAGAAAATGCCTCAAGAAAATATGGCATATATACATTACGTTACTGAAAATTACATTACAATAGTCAAGAAATATTATGGCATCTACTTATTTATTTACTGAAAATTTCATAAACATGTTCCATGTAGTACTCAGTTATTTCAACTGCCTGCCACTTCGTTTGCTCGTGACCGTGTCATTGACATTCTTGGTCATACAATTTATCATTACCTAGGATGATTCAAAATTGGTGATTTGCGATACGATCCTCATAATTCTCTGGCATTTGCAAACATTACTTAAATGACCCTCAACAAGATCACAATCATCCAGATTTAGACTACACATTTTGTGGAAAACAGAAATTGAGTGAAAACTATCAATTTACGTGCCTGAACACACATCCACATACCTTTCAACATGATACGAGCAGCAGATGTTAACGCAACATCATTCTCAATGCGAACTGTCAAACTTTTCGTGGACATTTCTGGTATAAAGTTATTTGGGATGGACAATTCAACTTCCGTATCAGATTGTATCCAAAAAGTGCAAATCTCAAACATTTTAAGAGAAAGTTCCTTTTTTACATCATAGCCAGAAACATACACCAGCACAGGCAGGGTACCCGACTTCTTTGATATTTCAAAATTCTCCCTTTAACACCACAGAATTTTTGTCAACGTCAGTAAATTCATTATATGTTCCAGAACGATGAAGCAAAGTTCATAGGATTATTTTTTTATTCAAAGAATTTGAAGCAACATCATACCTTTGAATTTCTTTTTTTTTTTTCCACCCTCACGTGTTTGGACATAGCTTACATTGTAAACTGGGCCCAAGATTTGCAATAACAAATTCATCTACCTCCGGAATTGTTGTTGTAAAACTTACCCAGCAATAGCTACAGGTGTTTTTCCTTTAAATTACTTCAATTAATATGTAATCTGTTTTGTAATGTTGAGATACATATGGAATCAAGACAATAACTGCGTCAAGTGTGTAGATGAAAGACTAAAAGGTGCGACGACTGAAGGACTGGGGAGGGGGCTAGGAACACACAGCATCCAATTTTTTTTTCAGCCATAATAACATTCCCTTAAAAAATTCGCTTAGTAAGGAACTATTTAGCCTAATAGGCTCCCTGAGTGACTGTTGAATATTTTAGCTTCATGTGTACCTTTTACATTCATAGTGTCCAACCCTCACAAATGAGTTAATTGGAAGATGCTATATGATTTGACTCTGAGAAGTCTGTGTTCCTAGAAGCAAAGGCCTTTAAAGGCGTTATTGGTCTTTCATCAAAAACCTTGAGTACTAGATTATTATGTTGTTTTGAATATTGGAAGAGAATAAGGCCGTAAATAACAGTAAACGACTGTGTTTTAGTACCGAGCCATTTCATTAAAAAATTCCCCAATATTCAAAAGCTGCAGTAACTGTTATGTCAAAACCGTTAAAATCAAGAAAATTCAACAGTCTCTTAGATTTATCAGTTTATCATTTGGTAAGGATGGATTTCAGTACATATACAGTGCCAAATTTAGGAATAACTTCTAGCAACAGCACGTGCAATACAAGGCTGCAACCTATAGAATCATCATTTAGAAATCTTATATGAAGTGATTTCATACCTTCATGTCGCCTAATAACCTTCTGAAGTAGCTCATAGGAGAAGTTTATTTATTTATTTACATGTTTCAGTGCTTGAACTGGTACAGACAGCCATATAATCAGCTTCCTCGTCCAAGTGAAAACATGTGCCACGCCAGATATCATTGATAAACTTTTACCGCCGGTATTCTTACAGTCTCAGGTGAAAGGGTTTACATCTCTGGAGAAGCCATTTTCATACATAAACAGGTGAGTGTGTGTGGGTGAAATTAATGAAACATGTGTGGGTGAAATTAATAAAATGCTAGGCGCGTAGTCCGGAACCGCGGGACTGCTACGGTCGCAGGTTCGAATCCTGCCTCGGGCATGGATGTGTGTAGTGTCCTTAGGTTAGTTAGGTTTAAGTAGTTCTAAGTTCTAGGGGACTGATGACCACAGAAGTTAAGTCCCATAGTGCTCAGAGCCATTTAATAAAACGCCCCTGACAGTATTTTGATGCAGTTAACAGCTAAGCACACCACAACTGTATTAGCTATACCAGAATTCAGTAGCAAAAACTAAATAGTTTGAGCTGTGTAGGAAAAGCTTTAAAAACAGTGAGCAGGTACAACAAAGCGAAAGTCAAGTTTTTACTCCCAGCCGATTTATCCCTATATAAATTCAGGTATGTAAGCTTTAGTCATTTAAACAAAAACTCTAACTCATTCTAAATTTGTTACCTTAATAACACAATTTTGTTTAAGGTTTGCTTGACAGTGTCACTACATTGACATAGTAATAGAAGACTGCACCTGACACATACGTAATTGTGTAATACGTAGAAAAAGCCATGCTGTTTTTTCGCGTATAGCCTCAGTTCAAAATACTATTAATGGCGCTCAGGTTATTTGGTGAAGATTCAGCAGATTCATAACACAGCAAGGTCTTTTAGGACTTTCATCGTCAACAGCAATACGTGGAAATTTTTACTTTAATTAAAATGCAACCCATCTCACTAATCTGAGTACTCAAATTATCCTATTTTATAATTCTGTCTTTGCATTCGGCTGTGTGTATGGATGGGTGACTGTGAGATAACATGCATTCGCTTTATTTATAGGTGAAAGTGTAAGCACAAATATAGCTACACAGTGAGAATTAGCTGGTTTCCTTTTTGTTCTGATAAAATAGTAGCTATTGTAAACACAGTCATTAGAGTTTTTTACGAAAGAAATTACTGTCAAGCAGTTACAATGATGTTAAAGGCATCATAATTACTTTTGAACAAGAACTGTTTTTATCTTACGTGCGTATCTCGGATCAGCTAATTCGTGATGTTTTACCATCTCAGAGGCAAATAGCGGTTGTCTATAGAGATATAAAATTAGAAATTCTCTTCTGAGCTCACAGCGGAAAACGTGGAAATGTCCTGTACACGTATCAGACTGCCGTATCAGTATTCGACAGAGTTTGAAAAGGGCATCATCGTGGGTGTGCATTTGGAATGCTGGGCCAATAGTCCCATACACATATTTGTGGGGCATTCGGATGTGACAGCGGCTCGATGTTGGACTGCGTGGGAAAGTGGGGGCAGGGGTACTCATTGTCAAGGTTCCAATTTACCACGTCTGACTAGCACAATGAACGCTTCTCAGCTCCTTTTCATCAGCACTTGCCCTGAGAGAACAAATGACGGACACCCTGCAGCATTCTGTATCAACCCCGCACCACTGGTCGAAGACTAACAGTAGCCGACCTAGGAAACTATCGTCCAGTGGATATGTTGCCGTTAACACGACGACACATCTGGTGTGGGGCAGTAACCGGGAAACACGGACTGCCGATGAATATTGTCGCTTCGTGTTCAGAAACGTATGGCGCTTTCGCACTATCCCGTTGTCTAGTTTTGCGGCGATCTGGCCTAGGTTCCAATTCTTCCACTGCTTTGGAGAGGTGCGACATGTTACTCGTGGCCTCCTGATGTGGGAAGCCATCTGGTATGACTAACAGTAGAATGAAGGCTTTCACGATCGGATGACACAGCTGATGGTACACCTTTCGGGATGTGAGGTCGTGGTCCCAGAAACTCTTCTGTTTCTCACGTTTCGTCCAAAACTGGACAGGACATCCTCACAGGCGCTCCTCCGCTGAGTCTTGCCGACTGACTGGTCGGATGTCGGAGATAGACATAAATACTGTAGGAAACGGAGCGTGGTCAAAACTATCGATTGTTGTCGTGTCAAAGATGAAACTCTCTGGCGATTCTGCAGTGCTACAGTCCATATGTGGCTAAGTTTCATTGCCTTTTGTTTCCTATTAAAATTTTCCTGAGGATTAAAAATTTCAATGGCTTCTCTACATAGTCGTGGATAATAATTTGACGCTGTAAATAAAATTTATGTTTCAGAAAACGTCACTGTCGACCTGTGGTGTATCCAAAATTCCGTGCACGTGTGGTAAAGTTTATATTGCAACTATCAAGAGGAGCGTAAATATACAGTTAAAAGAGCACAAAAGTCTGGAAAAAATAGCAGTCAGGCTGCCACGAAGTGAATTTATCTACATCGTCAAATTATTGTCCACGACTATGTAGAGAAGGCATAGAAATTTATAAGCATCAGGACAGTTTTAATAATGAGGAGGGGGGGACAATGAAACTTAGGGACATATGGACAGTAGCTCCGCAGAATCGATAGACAGTTTCATCTTTGACAAGACGACAATCGATAGTTAAATTTTATCTCTGACAAGGATTATCTCTGCTCATCACGTCTTACTTTGATCACTCCCCCTTTCCTAAAGTAATTATGTAGCTCTCAGGCATCTGACTAGTCAGTCGGCAACACAGCGGAGGAGCGCTTCTGAGGATATCCAGCGCAGACATGGACCAAACGTCAGGAACAGATGAGTTTTTGGGACTACGACCTCACATTCCGAAAGATTTACCAGCAGGTATAACTGATAGTGTTTGAGGGAACTCCGACAGCACTTCAATACGTCACGAATATCCTGCGTCGTCATGTGCTATCTCTCGTACGACAGTATTGTGGTAACATTTATCAAGAGGACAATATCTGTCATCTCACGGTACATGTCTGTCTGAGCTGGCGGTGTGACCTTAGGTACATCCGTGGCCAGCAAGATCCCCAGATCTGTCGGCGATGAAACATGTCTCAGACCAGCTCGGAAATCAACTCCTTCCCAAGACGAAGTTCAGAATATAAAGGACCAGTTACAATATTTGGGGTCCACCATGCCTCACGAGAGGAGAGGACGGCTTTATGACTCCCTTCCCACCCGAAGGAGAGCATGCATTCAGGCCAGGGGAGCTGAAACGATATGATAATTAGGTTCATGCTGCCAAGTTCTTTCTAAATTTGATTCGATTCTGCAATCATTGCAGTAACGTCAAATAACTTCCCAAATTGAGAAGTTTCATTTCGTTTCCTCCTCCCCTTTGGCATTTCACTTTTGTGTCGGGCAGCGTACTTTGATTGCAGGATGCAAAAAAATTTAACAGTTTGCAGTCCCATCACGACCGTATGTGATTCACATTTATATAACATATTTCTCATCCCTGCTGAGCGTCTGAATTAAATACAATGATTAGCTTACGTATGACAATTCAATTTCATCCTCCACCTTTGAATGTAGCTGTAATAATGAAACTCATAGACAAACACTCGAGCGGCGAAGTTCAAAAGTGTAGATGCTGTGCTAATCTAGTGAGTTATGTTGTAGGTCATGTACATTTAACAGATTTTAATAATAACTTCTTCAAGTAACGAAATGTTTCTTTAGATCCAGTGCAATTCCAGAAGAAATAAAGCATCCAGTTAACAAAACTTTGCAGACCCCCTATTTTGCAGGAACATCCTGAATACTGTTGTTTTTTAAATCTGTTTACAACACATCATGTCCTTCATTCTCATTTCTGATATTCTTTGGATGTGCTAGTAGCCATTTTTATGATCTCTTTCTTCATGAGAATACATTTACATGCTGAAATGAAAACATTTCAGAAGTTTTCCCTAAAATAGATAGATTTAACAAGTTCGTTGTGGCGGCCATTTTTCGGAGAAGCTGTATGCGAATTGCAATAGATTTCAAGAAATACGTCTTTTGCACTGAAGACATCTTTTTTTTTTACTTTAATTATGAGCGCAGATGCCTTTCTCCTTTTTAACAACGCAACTTCAGTAGGTGTTCTGGAAAACAGCAGAATTTTTTTCGTTGACAAATGTAGGTTACAGGCTTAAAAACAGTCATTGAAACTTTATGTAATGAAATTGGAATGGTACTTGTTGTACAGCATCTGATTCCCAAATTATTTCAAAACTATGCAGCCTCCCCTCACGTAGAATACCGGCTGACAACATCCACTTTTCGTGTAGTCACTGTACTTTTATAATACAACACCTTGATCCCAATTTTCGCTGTCTAACCTCATTAGCTTCTGTGCTCGTTGGCAGCTTCTCGGCTTTTCCTTTCATTTGATTTCCGTCGAACTGTATGTTCGTTGTAAATTTCTCTCTCTCTCTCTCTCTCTCTCTCTCTCTCCCCCTGTGTGTGTGTGTGTGTGTGTGGGTGTGGGTGTGTGTGTGCACGTGCGTGAGCGCTAGCGTGCATTGGCGCGCGTGCTTAAGTCGCGGAAGGAGGGGCGCGTTGCAGTTGCAGTACGTATGTGGCTATCCAGTTTTTTTTAATTTGTTTTAGGCCCTGCGTAGGTGGGAAATGAGATTTGTGTTCATCTGTTACGATATTTTTCAATTATATACTCAATCTGTGTAAACAATGAATAGCTACATTCAGTTCGTCATTTAAACAGCCGTTTCTATCTGCCTTTGCAGTCAGTATTTTATAATTTTCTTGTAAAGTTAATCTTCCGTTGTCCATCCTGTTTTCATGTCTTTCTCTCTTGTAGTTGGCTTGTGATTCATTTTTCTTAAACATTCTACAACTGTTGAGTGGCTTGCCATATTTTTCCAGGCTGTGATACGTTCTTTTTATTGGATGTCGAATGTTCTGCTTTTCCAACACATATCTCGCATAGTGCTTGATATATTCTTGTCGTGTGGTACATGTCTGTTATGTGTTTTGTTATTTTTGGAATGTGCCTTTCGAGTGAACTCTCTGTTTAACTCCGTATTTATGCCTTATTTCTTGAAAATATTTGTGAGTTTGTATTTGTATTTTTTTAATGTGCCAGCCTGAATCTTGTTTCTCTTGTTGAAAAAAAGTGCATCGTAAAAAATGATTTTTTTCTTGTAAATTGCTGCTACTTACACCTATTAAGTTTAATTGTCTACTGAATCTGGACATTCACAAATTTCTCAGGCACCAATACACATTTTTGCCTCTAGCATTAACGAAAGACTGAGTGCACATTGTTGTACATAACGCACGAAGGAAAACATAATATTTTGAAGATATATTAGCGCAAATTTGTTTAAAATTCAAAACCAAAATTTCTGTTCATTTTTATTCCTCAAACACGACATCACTACAAACAAATATTCTGAAAACTAACTTCGCGAGCAGGGGTTTAATACTACATGATGCTAACCTATTGCCTCACCAACGTGTGATAACAGTATGATTTCGATGTGGCATGTAGACGCACGTGATCAACACCACGCTTTTCTTTGTGTTGTTTGTCAGCTTTTCGAAATTCGATCCGATACTTCTCATTCAAATAAATCTAAGAAGAGTAACAATCACAGGAACGAAGCACATCAACTGGAACTTAGTTTCCTTCTACACTTAGTTTCTGTGTCTATCGGTTACCATCAAGAAGTTATTCAGCATCTCTATTACAGCGAAAAATTATATCGTCTCTTAGTAGTCAATTTCCTCAAGAAAATTTTTATTATTGAGAAATATTATGAAATTGACCAGTTTCCGTCACGGAGTCCTCATAAAAGTGAATCCAATATATGGAAAAGGTATAAGGTCTGCAATGAAAGTCATGAGTCTACAGTCAGTAAGCATAACAATATTTTGAAAATACCGTGCACTGCTTCCACGATCGAGGTGTTACAAATGAGTGATTAGTGGTTTCACTCTCTGTGTTTCTGTCTCTCTTTCGTTTTCCCTCTCTTCTGGAGCAACGATAATTCCTCGTTTAGCGTGACTTTAACCGTACCGTTGCGGTGCAGTCCAGTTCAGTAAGAAAATCTGTCATCCATCATCCTCATTCTGAAAAAGACAACAGATGGTCCTGTCTATTGCATTAGCTTTGTAATGGAGTATAGCACGGGTCGACAGTTTCCTGTGTTCTTACAGTGTACAAAACCGATATATTTTAACGTATGATCTGGCGGTAGGCTAATCGAACACATACGGACAACGAGCGATGTGGCGCAGTGTTAGAGATACTGTACAAGTATTCGGTACAGCTGTGCTTCAAATTTCCGTCAATACATCCAGGTTTATCCTTAAACTTTTGAAAAATATCACAAATAGCAGCTGATGACATAAGTCTTTGTTAACTACTAGTTTCAAAGGTATGTCGTGAACTTAATCGGCGTGACGTTAAAGCATAATCAGCGCCGTTGACATCTAAAGATGGGTGACTCAAAAACGTGCCAAGGTCTATAAAGCGTTGAAATGCGCATAGACCCAAACCAGCGTTAGCAATGCATGAACGCTTGAAACCAACGTCTTTGTTTGCGAATAGAAATATAGTGCAGTACAACTATAGCTGTTATTTGTGTTGAGAAACAAAGAACTTGCACCCTGGTGTGCACCTGTCACCTAAAACAAGCTAATGCCTAGGCCTTGGAAGTATGTACTAGGATGGCTGAAACATGCAACTATTTTGGAGGGAAGTCGTTTTCCTACGTAGACTGTGTTATTTTTAAATAAACGCTTTTTTATGATTTAACAGTTGGCTAATATGGCCCCCTTAGCTTTGTCAAGTTTGATAATACCCGAGGGGCTGTAGTTAGTTTATCGCTAAATCATTAAATAAAGTGGTTATTTCAAATAAAACAACTTATTCAGGCGCGTGACGCCCTTAAAAAAATTCATAGCGGCTTCGAATCCACAAAAAAATAAAACAATAGAACTGTTGGTGCGAATACTCGTTGTCATTGGCATAAACAGAAAACTTCCTGTTCAAATAATATCACGACGTCAATTTTTTATTTTGTATTAACGTAGAGAGTAAACCCATTGTGAAATTATTAATTAGTGTCTTCTTTAGACCGCAACTTTCCAAGCGGAGAACGGCTCATGTTCTCTACAGATCAGCTACAGATGTATTATGATTGAATGTCGAGAAGTTATTCACTAAAGCCGGATCCCACAAAGTACGTAAACTTTACTAATGATAGCTAAATATTCTTCATACTGAAAAGAATAAAATAAATCGACAGAGACGTGAAACAAACTGACACTACCAGCAAACAACTCCAAGAGAGCTTTTAATCATGATACACATCTGATGATCGTGGTTTCTACGCTTTCACTGTTACCTATTAATAGAGTCCTACAACGACGGCACTTCAGAGAAATTGTAAAGAAATGAAGATTGGTCCCGTAAGTGTATGTAATTGTGTAAATTTCCCTAAAATATTTCTTGAAATACTTTACTTTACTTCAAATTCATAGGGCCCAAATTTAGCCTCAGACATGTGGCAGTGGTACAATATACTAGTTGGACTCGTGATTCGCATTAAAAATGCAGCAGATACCGGCAACTGATGATGGAAGAACACTTGCAGTATATCTCTCCACAACCAAATACTCGACAATGAAAAATCATTAGCATATTACTACTAAAATAGAGAATAATTTGTTACTGATTGTTGAACGTTTTAAGAGTATTTCTGTTTAAACTGACAAATATTATTGCTAACCAATGAAAAACTTAGACCAAAATAATTACTAATTTATTCCTAAAAGAAGTTACAGCTTGATCCACTATTTTCAGGTAAGTGGGAGCAATGACAGATAGAATTGCTTAGCAGTAATAGAAAGATGAATGTCCGTATTACAAACTTAGTTTGGGGCAACGGCAGCGATGGTGGGAGGTAGGCAGGAAGATTAGCGATTCAAGTCTAATTAGTAACATCGTCATGGAGTACAGAGTACCAGTATCATGGAGGAGGGACGTGACTGTTATATTGTTAAAATAATCGGTCAAATATTCACATGGACAGATGGTGGGTAAAACAGAACAATTTAAATGTAAGTTGTCTGACACGAATATGAACATTGCACCGACAGAATCTTAAGTGCCTTTAATGATAAGCTACTTTTCTCAGTACTGTTGAAAGAGAATACTAAATCACTGCACTTATGGAGAGCACTTCTGTCTTATGAACTGAATACTTCTGTAATACGCATTCATAGGCTAAAGAGCGAGTAAATGGTCGAACCGTCATATTATCTCCTGTGAAGAACTTATCGCTCATTTGATGACTGAATTAACAGCCGAGTCAATGCGACGCCTTCTCGGGAAATAACCCAAGAAGAATAAACTCGCGTATTGCAAACTTTCGATAACTGGTTAGCGATCTTTACAATAATTTCAAATTATGGTTAAAGGATAATAGAAAAAAAAGATGACGCAAAGAAAGTATTCAAAGAACCATATTCTTCACGTGACATACACATAGTAAAAAAATAAACGGTAAAAGAATTGCCCCCTGGGATATATGTAGAAGGAGCTGTTGACTGAAATAAAGAGTGGAAATGTGAATTTGAGTGATGAGCTGTTGTGACATAAATTCGCTTATTAGCTAAGTTGTATAGATGCTATATGTAAAAACCTTATAATGAAGTAATAGCAAGTAAACGTTTAAAAGAAGGTGTCTTACCTCATCAAGAAACTAAATATCTCACTGTGCTACGGCATGCTTTAGTAACAAGTACACTTCTCAAAACGACTTTCCATAAATAAACTTCTCTTGAACACATCACTGTACGTAGTATAAAACGCAATCACATCCAAAACAACTGGTGCACTCTGTTAAAATTTTATCGACGACTGTTAAGTTTCGACAGATTGTCGAGGACGGTACTTTGCAGAATTTCTTAATGTGTATCATTTCTTTTTCCGTTAAGAAACTAAATGTGCACTTCTACACTAGTCACCTGTGAAAAAAAGTTTCTGCAACATCTGTTGTGAAGTGTGAATAGCGTACGGCATTAGTACTTTTTACGTAAATCACTGATTCTACTGTCCACGGCATACCAGAAATTAAATCCAAAAAAGTCCATACACCTTCTTCTGTGCCTCCTTTTATAAAGACTATCCGGTGTCGAAAGAATGTCCCTATATTTGTGAAATTTATTGCATTATTACCTTCAGAAATAAACATTACAAGGACATTTGTATGTTTTTAGTAGGGAAGAGGCAAGCCAGTTTCCTTTCTCACAAGCTACGACATAGTCGCGAATACACACAGTGATCCAGGTACTGTCAAATGCTTTTTATTCCAGTCTTTGAGCATAGTATAAAGACCTTCGACGATGACCGGTTTCAGTCAGTAAAGACCATCTTCTGTTCTGTGTTACAGCATGTCCTGGTGTAGAACAGGTCTGAAGAAAATAGCACCACGTAAAAATTACATTTTTAGAAAGAGAAATTGAGAAATTGCAAAAATTTATACTGTCGTGACTAGAGATTATAGATGAATTAAAAAAATGGTTCAAATGGCTCTAAGTACTATGGGACTAAACATCTGAGCTCATCAGTCCCCTAGACTTAGAACTACTTAAACCGAACCAACCTAAGGACATCACACACATCCATGCGGGGGACTGATGACCTTATCTGTTTAGTCCCCCTTAAACATCCCAACAACCACCACCACCACATCCAAGCCAGAGACAGGATTCGAACCTGCGACCGTAGCAGCCGCGTGGTTGCGGACTGAAGCGCCTAGAACCGATGGACCACAGCGACCGACTTATAGATGAATATGAAAGAAAGTAGAAAAATGGTAATGGAAGGTAAACGAATGAAATCAGGCAATACTAAAAGAAATAGATATTGGAATGAGACGCTAAAAGCAATTTGCTGCGTGGACATAAAAATAACTGCCGATGGTCATAATTTAATCGATTAAAGTGCAGACTGACAGTACTAAGATAAGCATTTCCGAAACACCGAAAATTGTTAACAGTGAATATAAATTTCGGTATTAAGAAGCATTTTGTGAAGGCAGTTGATTCGAGCGTAGCCTTGTACGGAACTGAAACGCAATTTAAACAAAAACAAATTTTCTTGAAATGTGGTGCTGCAGCAGAACGGTGTAAATTATATGAGTAGATCGAATAACTAACGAGGAGGTACTGAACTGAAGTGGGAAAAAATAAATTTATATCGTAAATTGACTAAAAGAAGGGATCGATTGACAGGACACGTCCTGAGGCATCAGCGAGTCTTGAATTTGTTATTGGAAGGAGTGGTGGCAGTGATAAAAATTGTACTGTGAGATCTAGGTTTAAATACAGGAAACAGGCTCCGATGAATGTAGGTTCCTGTACTTATGCAGAGACGAAAATGCTTCAATAGCATGGACTACATGCATACCCCCGTATTCTGACCGAGATCGCAAAAACAACACACTGGGTCATTATAGACAAAGACATTTGTTAAATGTCTCAGAAAATGTTCTGCTATTATTACACAGTGTCATGACATGTTAAGCACATACAACTACAGTATTTGCTTGTGACGCTTTCTAGAGTCATCCATTTTTCTCATTCACATGTACACCGTCCGTCAAAGTTGCCCTGAGAATTATTTTATTCCTGCCTTTTAAACGACGTCAGCGAAGTAGCCATGGTGGCAGCTTGAACTAACAACTGTAAACAAGAGACATGAAGGCAGTGTTAGGAATCTGACAAGTGACTACAGTGTGTCTACGCTGAATCAACTGTTCAGTGTTCAGTACATTTTCCAGAACATTTAGAAGAGAAAAAGTGTAGAAACAAATCGGTCCTATACATATGAGAAGGTCGGATAATATGCAAATGTGACGCTCGAGTTGAACAATATCCCAAAGAAAGACTTTTTCTAACAGTTTCGCATGGTTTTATGAACTTTCTGTGCGTTGTTCTCAAGTAGTGGGAGAATTTGCACAACATCTGAAGCATTAAACCACCATCTTAATGCTTCTGTGCTTTCTGTCACTCGAGCCTCGTAACCTTTTTGAATGACGGGTCTATGTATATTATTTGTTAAGTATCTAACAGATTAATTCGTTGTCAGAGTTACTTCCTTAATCTCAAACGTTTTGTGCAGTAAGAGTATTCATGTGCTACATTGTGCTTCTTACCTTCAGTCCTCTAGTTCTTATTATCAGTTATGAAAGCATTCTACATTTGCTACTTTCGACTGTCGAAAATGTAAATAGTAATCAGATCTCTACTAGGGATGTCATTAAAGAAAGGAACCTAATTTTTGAAACCGATGAACTACTTCAACTCTTGCTGGAGATATTTACATAATACTTCTGAATGTTCAAAGTCATTTGCGCGTATCATCGACTATAAAAGCAATCACTTCCAAACGAAGAATTGTGAAGCTCAAATTACCTATACAAATTTTTCATTTTTAGCCTACTGCTGTCTGGTTGAAATTTTATTTAAAGTAAAAAATCATATTTGCGAAATTATCTTCGGTTAAGTAGTGACATCAGCATATAATAACCTTATACATAAGGTAGTAAATCACATTTCACTGGAAAGTGAATACGAAAACAGGAAATAATCGGAAAAGGTGATAAGATGAAGAATATTTATTTAAAAAAAATTGGATCTCCTCTCAGCTATATCAGTCAAAGTACGACCACTAGAAACAAATGATCACAAGATCGGAATTATTGGCAGCCAGGGGTTTTGAACATAGGTAGAAAACCTTTATAGCACATGGGAACTCTTAAGGCATAATTTACAAATGTTAATTTTATCTTTGGTAGCCTCCGACGGTGTAGCTGTAGGTGGGAAACATCTAAGTAAGTCAGTTACAGCGTTGTCGTGAATAGAAACAACTGATACCTCTTTCATGGAAAGTGAACAAACATTGAGCTATACGATTGATCCTACCGAAGCTCCGGTTTCAAATGTCCATCATTCCAGTATTTTAGCAGCCCTGCATTTCACATAACAGCTCACGTAGGTAGTTTTGCACTGAAAAAATGCTATCTATCTGACAGCAAGGGTCTCAGTCAGCCCCCCACGCTTCAAGTATACTTGGACTGGATTACGTCGTACTAATTCTAAGTAGGACAGCAAATACTTTAGGTCTATCTCCAAACAACTGAATCATTAGGAACTACGGTTTATGCAAAGTCCATTATTAATAACACCTACACGAAACATCTTCTAAAAATGAAGCACGATCAGATTTGACGCTTTGTTTAACTATTTCCGTGCAAGTATGATAGATCTGAAAGTGTCCTTTACGTTTTAAATGTAGAATTTAGGACTAATTTAAGAGCACAGCGTTTTATTTTATTTCAGAATGAAAACGATAAGGAATATGTTACTACATGGTAAAAGTTAACTATTCAAATGTACCTAGCTATTCAACAGTAACAGGTCTACAGGTCTCCATTATATGTGATTCATCCATGTCTTTCACACTATTTATTCAGTTCTCAATAATACACTCCCTTCTGACTGTTACAGAATAGTGAAAAATTTTAGATACATTGCTGAATTTTGGTAAACTAAATTTAAGTAATATTTACTTACTTATTCATCGAATTATACAAACTTCTCGACGTGTAAAATACTTGAGACTGAATTCAGCAGTGAACGGGTGATATAAGAAAAAGATTAAACGCCAAAGAGAATCAGATTTGAAATTGTTGTTGCTGTTGTGGTCTTCAGTCCAGAGACTGGTTTGAAGCAGCGCTCCATGCTACTCTATCCTGTGCAAGCATCTTCATTTCCAAATAACTACTGGAACCAATGTCCTTCTGAAACTTCTTAGCGTATTCATCTCTTGGACTTCCTCTACGATTTTTACCCTCCACGCTGCCCTCAAATACTAAATTGGTGATCTCTCGATGCCTCCGAACATGTCCTACCAACCGATCCCTTCTTATAGTCAAGTTGTGCCACAAATTCCTCTTCTCCCCAATTCTGTTCAGTAATTTCTAATTCGTTATGTGGTCTACCCATGCGATTGGAAATTATGGACATGAAATTCTGAGCTTTTTCAACGCTGAAAGATTAGTTTAGTAATGGGAAACAATTTTAAAGTTCAGCGCTTTCGATGTTTTGAAATTTTGTAAGGGATTGATAGGAGGTCACAGTATTAAATATTCTGATAATAGTGTAGTGTTCAGGCGTAGGTGAAAAAATTATATGAAAGGCAAACAAGGTGATCAGATGCTATAGATGACCAAGTAAGTAAATTTCCTCATGTCTGACGTCAACGCCTTAGACAGCCAGATATATTTGACTTGCGACCGATAGCCCCCAAATTTATGAAGATGAATGCGTCTGAGTGAAAGATACAAAGTAAAGAAAAGTTCTTTGCTAAATACGGATGCTAAGTCGCGGGGAATCGTAAGTCAATGAAATAAACAGTACAGTGGGACCATTGAAATTAGCTGAAAAGGAAACAATTTTCTGTGTAAGATATAATAGGTAATTCAGCAGCACTCATTCATTCATTCATTCATTGCCGTGTCCGGTCAGCATTTCCAGAAGGTAGCAACTCCGATGTCGTTTCCCTCGATCAGGTCCTGTGTTGTGAAGGGTCGTTCAAGTTGAGGGCAAATCATCTGGAAAATGCCCCATTTTCTCAAGTTGGTCTTCCAAAGAGGAACGCCCACCCTAAGACGACTGAGCGATCAACGCAGAAGTAGTAAATCAGCAGCAAGTATAACTGCAAACACTCGTTTAGCTTTAATTAATTTGATCCACTAGAGCTGATGGAGTCGTAAATCAGAATAACGAATGAAACAGTGGCAGTGAGTGTATGAAGATATTACCACCAAGGATTGTTTAAGAGCTATCTTCTAATATATAATGTTTTGGGGCTACTCAATTTGATGAAAAAGAAATTTGTGCCTCAGAAAAAGGCATTCGGAACTATTTACAGAGTCAGTCTATGGACTACTGGTAGACCGTTATTCATGCGTCCCCTGATGCAAACGAGGTGCTCCTATTGAGAAGAAAAACTGCTGCATCCACTCAGTGTGCGTTAGAAAGGTAAACGATTTTCACTTCAATAAAACTTCCTGAATAGTTAGTAAGAAAGGTGTACCCATTTCTATAGGTTTTACTTTAATAAGCTACCACCAGATCTGTAAAATCTGATAAAAGTGAAATTATCCAACACTTCGTGTCTCACTTTAATTTCATTCAATACGAAATGTGCTAGAAGTATTTGGGCCATAGGACTTTCGGTCACACGTATAAAAAACTTAAAAAAGAGAGTTCCACAATTTTTTCTGTCTAAATCGGACTAGGAATACATTTCATCACAGCCACCCTCGAATGCTACAACACGGAACATGTATTACCAGTTCCGGTTCAAGGATCTTACACACTGAAGAGGAAGTGACAATTCAAACTCATTTGACGCTCTGAATGGAAGAAAACCACGTTTCACGTTCTATCGTCATCAGATTATGTCCATGATCTGCATGGAAACATAAAATTAATGTATTCCTTTCATGTGTTCTAGACGGGAAAGGCGCACGGAAATAGGAAACAAAGCCCAAGATTTACATTTTGAATCGGTAACAGAGAAAAAGGTAGTATTAGCCATAGCCAGAGCCGTGTTTCCAGAAAAAGCATCAGCACATTTTACTTTTGCATTTTCATCATCTAATGAGGTTACATACAGTTTCGTAGAGAATGGTTTAAGGTTTGTGTTAGAAATTACTGAAACTGTGGTGTTTTAGCACAAAGAAGTTGCTTCATTAGATTAATGAACTCAGCGTTGCACTGAACACTGTGACTTACTTGTGACGTTTTTGATATTCCTGTGGCGGACGTGCCTGAGGGGGTGTGGCTGGCTGTGGCCGGCGGCGCACACGGCGGCGAGAAGGAAGGCCAGGGCGAAAGTGAGCGGCAGCGCTCTGCTCGCCGCTTCCACCACGCACGACAAGCAGCCTCCGGGCACCCGACGATGAGGCGCCGCGAGCGTTCGAAACGTTCCGACGTGAGCTTGCGGCTGCATCGTACTGAGGGATGGCTAACTACTCCTTTCACAAACGCGTAGACACTCAGAAAGGACACGGGGAATGATTCATCTCTTGCCAGACTTCTGCTTACTCAATAATACATGCACGCGAGTTAAAACGCACCCGTGTTAAGACAGTTACTGCATTCCCTTTTAAAATAAAGCAATTATGAAAATTTTGGAGGAACGTAACGCAAGCTGCAATATAAAAAAAATGTTTTTACACAGAGCTGTTCGTATGAGGCTCAGTGAAACCATTGAGTGTCCTGACCTTTGTCGTTAGATATTCACTCTTTTGAAGAAAGTGAACCGTATTACTATCTAAGAAATTAATAGCTAAGGAGAAACATTAAGTATTAACTACTGGAGTTTAACTGGGTGTAGAGTACTTACTTACAATAAAATAAATAATATTTATCGGCTTTCAACGAACGAAGAAACGTGATCAAATTTCATGTCGAGTATTTGAAACGCATTCCATATTTCCATGTAGGCAGCAATTTACCATGCTTGAAGAAGACAGCGAAGAAATTTAAAATAACTTCTTAATACGATCGGAGGTACATCATTACAATCGTCTATTAATATCGATAATAGTAATGGAAAATTTTGTCGCCTACTTTCGTCATATGTTATCCAACATCATACAGTTCACCAGACGCCTCCCAAGTAATAATAATTAACGAAAGCACAGTATGCCAACCCCTCTGTTCCTAGACGAAGAGTAAGAATTATCGAAATGAACTGTTTCGGACGTAGAGATGTTACTGTCGTCGGGATATGGGGTGATACAGAACTCGTCACATCGCAGATCACGTAAGGAATTCAAGTCCGGTAAGTGGGCTGCCGCTGTCCACAAGAGCAGCAGTATCCGGAAAAGTAAACTGAATCCTTTTGTCACAGAGGAGCGGTAGCTGTGCAGCTCGGAGCACTCCGTGAAGAAAGTGCGCGCTGTGGCTCGGAGCCGTCGGCGGTCGCGGGCCGACGAGTGCTGAGGCGGCAGCGGCAGCGGCGGTCTTACCCGATTGGCGGTCGCGCCGCAACTGAGCGCGAGGCAGCGGGGCAGCGAGCTTCCGCTGGGCCGCCGCCGCCCGCGCTGGCGCCGCGCCAAGGTGGCGCAAAGTGGATGCGGCGGCGGCGGCGGCGGTGGCTGCCTAACCTCTGTAAGGTGACCGCCACCAGCCTCAGCACACTGGCTCACTGCACACGGACGCGTCACGTCCTACGAGAGCCTTCAATAAATAATGCAACACTTTTATTCTGAAAGCAGCTAGGTTTAATTCAGAATTCCAATACACCATACTATTCCTTACTCTTTCGGCTACAAATCCCTGTCTTCCGTTCAGTGTGACACTCTTACGTCATGCCACTAGGAGGGTCTTCATGCTTGCATCGTTCCACTCTACTGGTCGACCTCGGAGCCAACGTCTTGCTGCATCGATAAAACCCTCCCCCACCCCCCACCCCTACGTCCACTGTGGAATGCATCCTTCATTAGGCCGAACAGATAGATGCTCTCTACACCTTTGAGTACCCCAACTGGTGTACCGTATTAACGGCAGAGACATCCAGTTGTGCAGCGAGTTGTTGCATTGTGATCCGTCGATCACTTTGAAAGAGACTGTCCGCACGTTCCTCTGCAGGTTTTCGGGGCTTGGTAGCGATGATGACAGACGCCACGTTTAACGACTAACTGTTCACTGACAAGTCTCGGTAGACATTCTGCTAGCGCCCGTACGACACTCTAGTTTACCACAAAAGAAACAGAATGATAGCCCACTGCTTGCAACGAACCTCCTTTACAGACGCCATTTGAAGCCAGGTATAACGCGGCCATCCATCGGAACTACATGCAACTATACGAGCTGAAACGGGATCATCCTACAATACTGGCCATTAAAATTGCTACACCACGAAGATAACGTGCTACAGACGCGAGATGATGCTATGATATGCAAAGGATTAGCTTCTCAGAGCATTCACAAAAGGTTGGCGCCGGTGGCGACACCTACAACAGGCTGACACAAGGAATGTTACTAACCGATTTCTCATACACAAACAGCAGTTGACCGGCGTTGCCTGATGAAACGTTGTTGTGATACCTCGTGTAAGGAGGAGAAATGCGTACCATCACGTTTCCGAGATTGATAAATGTAGAATTGTAGCCTTTCCCGATTGGGGTTTATCATATAGAGAAATTGTTCCTCGCGTTGGTCGAGATCCAATGACTGTTAGCAGAATATGGAATCGGTGGGTTCAGGAGGGTAATACGGAACGCCGTGCTGGATCCCAACGGCCACGTATCACTAGCAGTTGAGATGACAGGCATCTTATCCGCATGGCTGTAACGGATCGTGCAGCCACGTCTCGATCCCTGAGTCAACAGATGGGGACGTTTGTAAGACAACAACCATCTGCACGAACAGATCGACGACGTTTGCAGCAGCATGGACTATCAGCTCGGAGACCATGACTGCTGTTACCCTTGACGCTGCATCACAGACAGGAGCGCGTGCGATGGTGTACTCAACGACGAACCTGGGCGCACGAATAGCAAAACGCCATTTATTCAGATGAATTCAGGTTATGTTTACAGCATCATTATGGTCGCATCCGTGTTTGGCGACATCGCGGTGAACGCATATTGGATGCGTATCACCCGGCGTGATGATATGGGGGGGCCATTGGTTACACGTCTCGGTCACCTCTTGTTCGCATTGACGGCACTTTGACCAGTGTACATTACATTTCAGATGTATTACGACCCGTGGCGCTACCCTTCATTCGATCACTGCAAGGCCGGCCGCGGTGGTCTAGTGGTTCTAGGCGCGCAGACCGGAACGGCGGGACTGCTACGGTCGCAGGTTCGAATCCTGCCTCTGGCATGGATGTGTTTGATGTCCTTAGTTTAGTTAGGTTTAAGTAGTTGTAAGTTCTAGGGGCTGATGACCACAGAATTTAAGTCCCATAGTGCTCAGAACTATTTCGATCACTGCGACATCATACATTTCAGCAGGATAATGCATGACCGCATGTTGCAGGTCCTGTACGGGCCTTTCTGGATACAGAAAATGTTCGACTGCTTCTCTGTCCAGCACATTCTCCAGATCCCTCACCAACGGAAAACGTCTGGCCGACCAACTTGCTCCTGATGAACTGTGGTATCTTGATGAAGCTGCATGGGCAGCTGTACCTGTACACGCCATCCAAGGTCTGTTTGACTCAATGCCCAGGCGTATGAAGGCCGTTATTACGGGGAGAGGTGGTTGTTCTGGGTCTCTGTGCACCCAAATTGAGTGAAAATGTAATCACATGTCAGTTCTAGTATAATATATTTGTCCAATGAATACCCATTTATCATCTGCATTTCTTCTTGGTGTAGCAATTTTAATGGCCAGTCGTGTATATGTCGCACAACAAATCCCGTACTTTTCATCCAGTACTGGCAGAGAATAAAATGTGCTGCTTTACTTACTGAATGCACAGTTTCACGCAGTGCGAACTGCTAACCTTGAAACGTTTGCTAAAGCTCAGGATAATTAAATCCCTACCCAATGATGCGCCAGTCACTAGTGATTACAAACAATATTTTAGTCACGTCATAGCACGTTTCGCATTGGACTTGATTTTCAAACTTAATTCGCTGATAGCGAATTCATTGACATCGGTTGTATTAGCTATAGATCTACTACCAAATAGTGACATACGAAAATTTTGGCATGTCACGGTTGGGTAGTAGATCTATATCTGACACAGCTGATGCGTAGGAATTCACATTCGGGATTAATTTCGTAAGTAATTCATCCACCTATGGATCGTCAACATTTCTGTTCTTTTAGATATGCATGTAAGTACTGAACTTCAGTTTGGTTACAGTTTCAGTAACATTACGTCTGCGTGGTAAGAGTTAAAGTGGCATTGCTGATAGAGATCCACATTGGACGCAGACAGCTGCTGCTCCCTGTTCTTGCTACACCTGAAACTGTCTGTACAAAAATCCCTCCACACTGCCAATAGGTCTGGCCACGACGACCATTATTGTCATTCGTCGCAAAGCAAGACACATTAAGAAGGTTTAGTCACTTTGAAACGTCTCATTAGAAAAATTAGTGATTTACTGTGCTGGTGAACCCCTTACGTTATTTGATTTTCAATCAGCTGAGCAAAACTGAACGTACTCAGACGTTTATCTCTTTACTTATTCTGATCATCACTAAACTAACATACAATATTTTTAGCGCAACGCAATCTGACTTCTAATAATCCCTACAAAAGAATGGCCCTGACTAACAATAACCTATACCTTTCATGAATGACTTACCTCAAAAAACCTTCATTGCTCAAACTACTGCAATACAGTGAGCGCCGATACTGCCAGCTAAATAAAAGATTCTAACTACTGAAGTGACTAACTACTGATAGGCATAGTTAGCAAATGAAAGATTTTGATAAAGAACAAACAACGTATTTACCTTAATAGTGTTCACAAGTAATTATATATATATATATATATATATATATATATATATATATATATATATATATATATATCAGTTCATGACATCCACTCTTACAAATTCACTGTCTCTGATGGGCACACGTCCAGATCATCCGCTCTCAAAACTCCGTCATCTCTCTCCCCACATCCACCACTGCTGGCGGCTCACCTGCAAATGCGCAACGCTGCGCGCTGTTAACAGCCAACTGCCCAACACTACAATACCGAAAATTCCAACAATGCCAACCAGCCACAGACTGCACACAACACAGCCAGTGATTTTCATACAGAGCTCTACGTGACGTTACCAACATAAAAACCTAAGCAACCTACTTACAACTACACATTTCTAAACGAAGTGTATCACCTGTCCGTCATGCTGATGTCACTGTATAGAGTATTCCACGCTACTTTTACATTGTAGAGATGTACTAAAAGGCTTCTGGAAGGAAGATGGAGCGTGGAAAGTTTTCATTTCAGCTAATGATGTGCACAGATTAAAAAGGGTGTAAGACAGAAATGTAGTCCTTCACCCCTACTATTCAATATGTACGTTGAAGAAGCAGTCACTGAAATAAAAGAAAGGTTCAACAGTGGGATTAAAATTCACGGCGAAAGGATATCGCTGTTAAGAATCTCTGATGACAGTGAAATTGAAGATAAACTACATTCTCCGCAGAATAGAATGAATAGTCTACTGAATACAAAATATGGATTGACAGTAAATCGGAAAAAGACGGAAGTAATGAGAAGTAACAGAAACGAGAACAGTGAGAAACTTAACAGCAGAACTGGTGAGCACGAAGTACCGGAAGTTAAGGATTCTGTTACCTAGGTAGCAAAATAACCGGTAACAGGCGAGACAAAAAGGACTTAAAACCAGAGAAGCACTGGAAGAAAGGGCACTCCTAGCCAAGAGAAGACTACTTTCAACAAAAATTATAATTTAAGGAAAAAATTTCTGAAAATTTTCATTTGAATGACAGAATTATAAAGCATAAAACATGTATCGTGGGAAAATCGGAACAGAGGGGAACATAAGGATTTCAGATGTGGTGCTACAAAAGAATGTTAAAAATTAGGTGGACTGATAAGGTAAGAAATGAGGATATTCTCCGCAGAGTTGGCGAGGAAAGGAATATATGGAAAACACTGACAAGAAGCAGGGACAGGATAACATCAGGGAATATTTTCCCTGATACCACAGGAAGCTGCAGACACTAATAAAGACTGTAGAGGAAGACAGAGACTGGGATAAATCCAGCAAGTAATTGGCGACTAAGATGAAAAAGGCTGCAGTTGGATTATTGTGTGGGTAGTGCCATGTCGTAGGCTCTCGCCTACCGAATCGGCAACCCTTCGAACAGCGCCATCACATGGGCAGCCAACACTGCCCCTGCGCGCCCCTGCAACGCAAGTATGACACGACGCCGTCAAGATCGACCACCCGGAAGCGAAGCCGGCGTCTGCAGAGGGCGCCGACAACGCGGAACCTGAAACTTCCTGGCAGATTGAAACTGTGTACCGGACCGAGACTCGAACTCGGGACCATTGCCTGAAAAAAGTAAAGCTGTGAGGACAGGGCACGAGTCGTGCTTGGGTAGCTCAATTGGTAGAGCGCTTGCCCGCAAGAGGCAAAGGTCCCGAGTTCGAGTCTCGGTCCGGGACACAGTTTTAATCTGCCAGGAAGTTTCATATCAGCGCACACTCCGCTGCAGAGTGAAAATCTCATTCTGAACACGGAACCTACTCGTGTCCGCGTGGCACGTGACAGGGAATAATTACAGTAGCATTCCGTCGCAGGCAGCTATATTAGCCAGCGACAGGACAGCACGAGTCAGTCAGGCTTCGAGAGCCTCTTCTGAGACAGGCGTTGTGTGCTACCCACCCCATCAAACAAGGTTGCTCTGGAAGTCCATCGTTAGGAACAAACTTCGCTGTCGTAAGTCATCGTCAATTCTTCTTCCGGGTTTTCACACTTGCTGATGTCCAGGGACGTTTACATCTGTAGCAGCACACTGTGTTCATCATTAGTGACGTTATTCGGAAGTGGGTATTCCGGCCTTCGGCCCCAAACTCTTAATGCTTTCTTACTGAAAATGAACCAGAACATGATTCTGCAGTGCACGCATGCCCGAGAGAACAAGCACTGCAGCAACTACAGCTCTTATGAAACACATGAAATACCTTCACAGTTGCAGACATGGACAACGTATGACGGAATGATGACACTGAAAATCCTTGCAAGAAGCGAGAAATATGGGTTCGAGTCCCGTCATTCCATTCAAATGAAACCTATCTACCTTTGCCGTACACGTAAGGTGGCACCAGTAACTACGAGTATGTAGGCGCCATCTATTGGCAGAGAGACTGACACGTGCACACCGTTTGATGTAGCATAGCGCCAGTGTATTCCGTCAGATCACCGAAGTTAAGCGCTGTCGGGCTGGACTAGCACTTAGATGGGTAACCATCCGGTCTGCCGAGCGCATTTGGTAAGCGGGCTGCACTCAGCCCATGTATGGCAAACAGAGGAGCTACTTGATTGAGAAGTAGCGGCACCAGTCTCATAAACTCAAATACGGCCGCGGGAGCGGTGTACTGACCACATGTCCCTCCATATCTGCATACAGTAACGCCTGTGGGCTGAAGATGACAATGTGGCCGGTCGGTACCGTTGGCCTTCCAAGGCCCGTTCGAAGGGAGTTTTAGCACCAGTGTGGTTTCATGCCGGAAAGAAGATGACGTTGTCTCCTTGCAAGATAATTCCCGCCCACACATGGCCATTGCGGTGAAGACGACATTGCAGCAGTTTCGGTGCGAAACGCCGGAGCATCCACCGTACAGTTCCGACCTTTCATGTGTTTGGACCTCTAAGCTATTTGCCGACATCGATTCGCAATGGACGACGAAGTGTGTGACTGGATCCTGGCCTGAATCCGACGGCAGCATACGAACTTCTTCCAGGATCTACCGTCCGCTGCCGAACATGCCGTCGAGTAAGCGAGCGATTCGATTTTTGGCGGCGGAGAGAGTTGGAGGCCGTGAAATGTATCGACGGATGAAGGAAAACAAGTGTCAGAGCAAGCAGTGGAAACAATCGACTTCACCACCTCCAAAGAAATCGAATGCCCGCCCACACACGGCCATTTCGATGAATACGGCACTGCAGCAGTTTCGATGCGAAACGCTGAAGGAACCACCTTACTGTAGAGGACAAAAGGTTATTTTTAGGAAATATGGTGTGATATTTTAGTGTGTTTCAGTGCGCGGTGAGACCGCCTCACGGCAGACGGCGGACGAAGGCTGGCCAGCGCTTTATGCAGATGATACAGTTTTTTGATTCAGGAAACGATAACCACAACAAAAGCGATACGCTTTGCCCCCATCAGGTGATTTTTTACGCAGTATTAGGACAGGAGCGGACCAGGGACTACTACTGGTTTCTATTATCCCATCCCTAAGCCGTTGATTAATAAATTCGCCATGACAAGCTGTAAACATTTTGGAACACGATATAGATGGTTATACACCGTTCTTCATTCCCAGTGGGGATGTAATGCTGAGGTCGCCCGGTGTTGCCGTGCGGTTCTAGGCGCTTCAGTCTGGAACCGTGTGACCGCTACGGTCGCAGGTTCGAATCCTTCCATGGGCATGGATGTGTGTGATGTCCTTAGGTTAGTTAGGTTTAAGTAGTTCTAAGTTCTAGTGGACTGATGACCACAGATGTTAAGTCCCATAGTGCTCAGAGCCATTTGAACCATTTTTGTAATGCTGAACTAACGGTGTGGCGGGCACTGGATCATGAGGATTAAATAACTCTTTATATTCCGTCAAAAGGTTCTCCATGACTTCTCTGTCTTGCCCTTCTAAATGTTCTACTTTACCCCTCAGTGCGGACCAGCTGACAGACTGTCCCGGCATTGTGTAATCTGCTGCGAAAGCCTTATCCAGTTCATCTTCCCCTATTATCTCCAGATTCGCTGTTACGGTACCCCGTGCTAACTGCACCTCTTCAAGGCCAAAATTATAAATACTGACAGGGACAACCTTTTATCCTTTTATGTCCCGCACGTAGGACACGCTACGGCGCGTAAATCACTTCATTTTATCCAGCTGCTCATTCTCAGACAAAGGTTCAACGACACGCAACGAATTTACCGTCTCGCTAGCACCAACATCTGCCCAGATTATTTTCCCTGTACCCTTCGGTATAGAATTCAGCGAGTTAACCTTAAGGAACCTTGTACGCAGTTTAGGTGGCCCACCCGACGTCTGGGCGGTCCCTTGCGACTGTAATGGTTTTTTGGCCGCAGAACTTAGGCGAAATGGTATTCCGTCCAGTTCTACTGTACGCCGTTCCAGGTTAACTTTTGCGTGATGCGCAACCAGGAAATCCCTGTACCCTTCGGTATAGAATTCAGCGAGTTAACCTTAAGGAACCTTGTACGCAGTTTAGGTGGCCCACCCGACGTCTGGGCGGTCCCTTGCGACTGTAATGGTTTTTTGGCCGCAGAACTTAGGCGAAATGGTATTCCGTCCAGTTCTACTGTACGCCGTTCCAGGTTAACTTTTGCGTGATGCGCAACTAGGAAATCCAATTCCAGTATGACATCATAGCTGCTGCCAACAACTGGAAGTACTTCTACCTTCACCTGGAAGTTCCTCATTTCCACTCGGAAGTTCTACACCGCTGATCCGAGTGACTTCACCTGTCCCCACCCCCGCCACTTAACGCCCAGCGGGGTGGTTTTAGTTCTACTTTACCGAGTACATTTCTACTCGCCACGTATACCTGAGACCCGGTATCCAATTAAAATTTGCACGGTCTGCCCCTCACCAAGCCGGTCAGAAAAAAGTCTGCCACTGATTCTGCACTAGCATTAATCCTTACCAGGGGTGTTGCACAGTGGACACACCACCCCCTGCCCCGTTTAACGGAGGGGGGGGTGGGCCCCACCTTGCGGTTTCCTATCATGTTTCTGCCAGGACCCATCGCAATTACGCTCCATATGACCCCAACGTCTGCATTGCCTGCACTGCACTTCCTTGCAATCGCGTCTAATGTGTCCCATCCGACCACATCATTTTATTTCTGCATTAAACACTCCTTTCCTGTCCTGTATCTTTGTTACTGCTTCAACTTCCTTTAAAGCCACACCGATTCCAACTGCCACATTAAGAGACTTAGGGAATTTCATACTAATCTTGCGGGAGATTTCGGATTGTATTCCCCGCAAAAATGCGTCTAGTGCGCTCTGCTCAGCTTACTGCAGAATGGCTTCATTAACCCTATCGGAATCCGTTAGCTCATAGGTATTAACATTAATTTTTCGAATTCCATCTACAAAAGTTTCTATTGATTCCACATGCCTTTGATACATTCTGTTCAATTGTTCCCGATAATATCTAGACGTATTTTTCCTCCGATATCCCTCCAGCAACCCTTTTTGAATATTTCAAATGCCTGAGCATCCCTTCATTCTTCATTGCTTGTAACGTACGCTCCGGCATCCCCAGTTACTTTCAACTTAGCCACATGTAAATGTGTTTCTGCACCCCGATTTCCCAATTTAGCGGCCGTGCTAAAGTTCTAAAAAAATTAATAATATCCTCCCCAGCTTTTCCCGAGAAAGGGGTGCCCAAAGACGAAGCGTCAGTGTCAATAATTACTGCATTAACAGGAAACCGTTCTTTGCTCGCTTCTTTAGGCCAAGCAAGCTCTATCTCTAATTCTGACACTCGGTCAATTAGCTGCTGATAGCCACCTCGGCTGACACAGACTGCTCCATCACTACCAGCTATCGAATGAAGACTACAGTAAGCCCAGAAAGCAGAACAGGAAGGGAAGACGGACTATGCTACAGGTTCAGGCAAACCACCAAACGAAAAATTGGCACTTACTTGTCATGTTGCAGGAGTTGCTGATCCATTGGTGCCCTTCTCAGGTGCCACATATCCTCATCGATTACCAGCCACAATTTCCTCCAAATCCAGGGAGAAGACCACTACTGTTACCAATTCTAACAGGAGTGTGTGATGCGCAGCTTGCCCACTGACACCAGTTGTAATAGGGTGATTGGAGTGGGTGGCGTGGTTGGGGTTGCAGGGCGTGGCTGGGTAGAAGGAGGTTGCTGTTTTTAGCAATCTTCCTCTTTAATTTGGTTCTTCCAATACATTTTCCCGCAGTTCCGCCCCACCACTCGTGTCGTGGTGGAGAAGAGCTGATGCACGCAGTCTGGGGAACGCAACGCCGCGCTTGGTCAGTGGCTGCGCAGGTGGTAGGAGGTTAGCGGCATGAGGCCTGGCCCAGCTCGCCTGCCTCCTGCAGACGCTGCGCTTGTGACGACGCCGGGAGTCGCCGGTGCCGCAGCGGGCAACACCCACCGCCAGCCGGTCCTCGGGGACAGCGTCACTCGTGACGACGACGTGACAGCGACCGAACGCCCATTCGCTCGAACCGAATGCTGACGCCCACCTCTGAGGGCCTTAAATAGTGCAGACCGCTGCTGAATCCGCCGGTTACGCGGTGGCGTGTTTATTAGAAGGTTCTCGGTGAGTTGGCTAACGCAACCGCACCACACGCGGCCCGCGCCTGCGTAATTCTGCTAATGCTGTGTTCTGATGGCTGCCGCACATGTACACACTTACCGACGCTCGTTGCAAAACTGTGTCAACTGCATAACGCGCTGGCCAGCCTTTGTCCGCCATCTGCCGTGAGGCTGGCGTATCGCGCACTGAAAGGCACTAAATCATAATTTCGCACCATATTTCTTATAAATAGCCCCTTGTCCTCTATAGTACAGATAGGACCTTTCACCGTGTTGTTTCATGTGTTTGGACCTCTAAGCCATTTGATGACGTCGATTCGCAATGGACGACGGAGTGTGTGACTGGGTCCAGGCCAGAATCTGACAGCAGCATACTAACTTCTTCAAAGATGGAATCGACCAGCTAATGTTGCAATGGGATAAATGTGCCAACAGTTTATTTTTGGGCATGTGTACTGTGTATAACTACATCTTTGAGTTAGTAAAATCGTTACCGTTACTTTACACTAGTGACCGGGTTTCATTTGAATACTAGTCCATAATGGCAAATGTGAATATATATAAATCAGGACAGTCGCCATCCAGGGTCTCAGACTTACAGGCCACGTACTTAGCACCTAGCTAGTGACCAATTCCGAAGTTAGCGTCCAGCAAGGGCTCATTCCCAACTTCGCTCGAGCAGTATTAGCTACGTACAGAGCACCACGCCAGTGTTTTCTCTGTGAACTTAGTCTCTGACCAGTACCCACTACATTTAGCGCCATTCTGACCTCACTGTGATTCACACTTATTTTCTATCTATTTTGTTACTCTTGTAACTGTACTCTTTTCAACATCAGACATTCTTTGTTCAATTAACTTCTATACCCTACATATTGTTTTCCTGTGTCGCGGAACGCGACATTTCAGGTAGTTAGATGGGTCATGGTGGTAGAAGAAGGATTGATGCGGTAATGGAAGGAGCGATGGTTTGATTCTCGAAAGAAAACTGAAACTTTTCCCATCAAAAATCTTATATTACTTCCAACGTGACAAAGTGAGATCATCCTTGCGTGAAAGTGATGACAGACTTTATCTAAAACCTCTCCTTTCCATCTGAGTTACTCTGGGGTTGAAAAACGCCTTTGGATGTGGAACTCCCAAGGAGAGAACTATTGGATTATTCGAATTCTTTTGGAAATTCCTTTTGAAAATTCCTGCCCACCACCTGTTAAGAGAGCCAGTTATTTACTTGAGAAATAAATGCTGGACTGGAAAGAGACAGAAAAAGGCAAGTCCTGTGCTGTCCTCGAACAGTGTGTTCAAATCCAACTGCCATCTCCTCCCGTGAAAGATGTTGTTGAAAAGACGGAAATGCGAAGTGTGATACAGAGAGACACTGGGTGGTAAGCCTCGTACTGATTGGACGTTTCAGAACAAAAAGAGTTTGGCCCTTTTCCTTTTGAAGCGGAAGGAACACTCGCGGATGAATGGGGATGTATAACGAGAGAGCTAGGTACAGTTGTGCTCAAAACTATCCAAACGACCTGAATTGCATTTCGCCTGATTCGCATGCAACCCACCTAACGCAGCTGTCTAGCAGGTCCTCTAATCGCTCCTCGGTACAGTCGTTTGACTATTGAAAATGGCTGCAACAAGTCACCACTAGAAAACACTATTCTCAAGATGTAAAGTACCAAGGTACTGCAAATAACAGGGAACACCCTATCACAGATAAGACTGTCCTTAAGGCTTGTAAGCTCACATTTATTACAATAAATGATATACCTGAAGTGTTACCACTCTCATTATTACGTCAGATAGCAAATGCAGGTAGTAAGTTCATCGTATTCTAGATTTCCTATTCAAAGTATCATACCGTACTTATTATTTCACACAAAATGACAATAAAAATTTAAGTTATTCACGAGCAGCTAGTTGAGAATATGTATGAACTTCAAACTACACGACGAAACGTCTCTTTCCGCATATGGATTCAGACTCAGGTCATGCAGACTAAGCAAAGATTTCCTGACTGACGGAATCTAACAGTCATTCCTGACTAGGCATAGAGAGAGTCATATACCTCAATTTTAGACAGTATCAGTTAGCAAATTTCAACTTTAAATTACATAAAATAAACATTTTTAACGGACGCGAATTCCTACCCAGCACCTATTATCACTGCTAACGAACTAAAGGAGATGTTAAATATTGCTTCCTCACAAGTAACCTACTTGAAATGCCGTGAGGTAAAGCTTTTTGTTAGACAGAGATTCGAACCCGGAACCTAACCGGATTGTCATCGAAGCACAATCAGCTGTGACATATCGGATTTTCTCGACAGTAGCTAAATGTTTTAACTGAGATGACGAGAAGAAACATTAATTTTTTCCTTCCCAGGACTCCAAACTGGAAGCTATCGCTGATATATTCTAGAGGAAACGAACGTCAAATATGGGTTTGTTACACCAGCAGCGTCATGTGAGCATGTTTGAACTAGAAATATTATGATGAAGAGTTCAGTGCTGACTGGCAATAGAACCCCACACTTATCGTTGTTGACTGCACACAAAGAGACGTGAGCTACCGAATTTTTATCCATCAGCAGCTCGGAATAACTTCCTTGAACTTACAGTGATCTCGTAAATAGTTCTGTATCTCACTGGGAGTCAAAAATGTCAGATATCGTTACTGTTGACAACGAATGAAAATACATTAAAATACAAAATTATCCACCAGCAGATAGATGTTCTAATGCTAGAGCATCATAATACATAATGAAAACTTTAGTGCTGCGCCAGGATTCGAACCCATTCACGCGCAATATGTGGAGATGTTGAGGAATCTGCAGTTTTGAACAAACAAAAAATTGAATTCGGGCTGTATTGTCACAAAGGGACCAAATTCCGCGTTAAGGCTGGTCTGAGTTGCATTCCCAGTTCCGAATCAATTTTATCCACATACAGCACCTCAAATAAAAGATGAAATAATTGTCCTGAGATATTATATAGCGTTTGCTTCATCACTAGAAATAAATAACTAGTATAACAAAGGTTACTGCTGATAGAGCTTATACGTGTCACAACTCCTGACTTTATTGTGGTTCAACGTAACGTCTACTTGGTAGAGAAGGAATATCATGTTTAACGTGAATTTCAGACCACAATGTCATTATATCATCTTCACTTGGCATAGACAGAAGAGAAAAGAGTCTATTTCTTCTTATCAAAAATCATCAGCAGAAGTTGGAATCGAGCCCAGACCGTAAGTAGGGGAACCTACCACCTATCCAACAGACCACCAAATCCCTTTCTCCCTGACTCCTTTTTTTTCTAGCATAACAATGTTGGACCACACTGGGTGAGAATTCCGACACACAGGCTCCTGTAGTGGTTTGCAGCATGTTCAGTACAATCATTTACTTGGTTGACCAAATCACCATGAACTAGCTACCTCGGCTACCCAGTGCATACATTCAACTCTATTTTGTAATCAGAGAAATAAAATCACGTAATTGCCACCTACGCAGAACTGACAACACTACAGGATGCAGAAATTTAATCTCTCAGTACTGGGAAATGAGGAAGTTCTGGAGGAATTGTTGTTGACTTCAGGAGGTGTTGTAGCTATGTGTCAGCTAGTAGCGTAACGGTAAGCGTTGCGCACTCTAGATGAGATGTCGCGAGTTCGAGTACATTCACTGCTACATGTTTTAAACCGCGATTCTGCTGTCTGCTCAAGTTATCAACCTAATGGAACTTTGAACATAATTCCCTTCACTTCTAAACCCTAAATAATCACATGTGGAAAAAGGGCTAATTTCTGTGACATTTTGTTCTTTTCAGGTTTAATAGATGGCCAGGTTGGTTGGGTGGTTTTTGGGACTGAAGGGACCAGACTAGATGGTCAGGCTGCAGATGCATCTCGAAACTGTTGTATTATGTATGGGGGAGTGCATCATTGCAAAATACGCCTGAAAAGTATTTTCTATATTAGCTGTCGCTGGTAGTGGCATTTTATTTTTCATCAAACCTTGTTTCACAGATTTAACTCAGAACAAGTTTTCTAAATGCATGTAATCTATAAACTGCATGTGCATTGTCAGGCTGTTATAGGTAACGTCAGAGAATTCGCCTATATTGTTGATGATTAATTTCTCTCTCACGTTTACTATTGTTTTAACAACACTAAAAAAAGTTGCCAAAATTGTGCACTGTATTATAAAATTTGAAATAAAACTACCCAGATAACCTTACAAAGAAAGTCTGTTTCATTTAAAGGGAGTATCTGTAAACAAGCATACCTCTGTCGGCACGAATTAGTAAAATACTACTCAATTATATTTCAATTGGGTCTGTGTTTGATTGGTATGCTGTGTCATACTCAAGTGGTATGCAAATGTGGCATTTCATCAGTAAAGTCACGTATTCCTAGAAACCCAAAATTTGCTTGTCAGCAGCGGAAAGAGGCGTTACCTGTTGTGTAGCATTGTAAGTTTTTCACCATTGCACTATAAGCCGAAAGCATTTTCTTGCGACATCCTTATCGACGTTTCATCTGACTGCTTGTAGCTCTTTCACAGAAGGAATAGAAACGTTAAAGTCAGCAAGGCTGGAACCACAAACCATAACAAACGCTTGGCACAGGTCAGCACGTTACCACAGTGCTAGTGGAGAAGCATGTGTCTAGGCTTCCACTTATGAGGCCACTAGTGGCTGGAATTAGTAAACCACTATTTAAGGGACGAGATTAGTTGCGATTTCCAAGTGCAACGACTTTCCTGGGCTGAAAACCGTACATTTACAATCTTTTCTTACACCTCAAGCGGTAGTAACTCAGATTATTCAATGGAAATGACAGGAAAAATCAAGTGAACTTTGAGGCTTAATTCCGTGCACACCAGGAAGTAACTCGTCGATCACAGAGTTGCCAAACATACCTTGCCTTGTTGCCAAATTTCAGTTACATTACCAGCAGGAAGAAGACGAACCGATGTGATCCTACAGCGGGCTGAGAAGTGACCATAGGTGGCGCCTCAAAGATGCGGCTGCTACGGCCTGGAATACGTAACCCATCTGATTCTCATTTCTGTAACTAGGCTTACGGACTCGAGCGTAGTAACTAATAATACTCAGAACTGACTGCAAACTAAGCATCATAAATCAGTAACTGTCACAGTTGTTTTTATATTTCTTTCGTAAGTATACTCAAAACTAGGCAACTCATTGATGGACGTTTCCGTGCCTCGCCGATAGTCGAGCACAACAAAAAAATAAAAGTAAAAAAAGAATGTGTGTGTTAGTGCGTGTGTGTTTGAGAGAGAGAGAGAGAGAGGGGGGGAGATAAAAATAAAAAAGAATGAGAGAGGGAGAGTAAAAAATTGTTGTAAAGAAATTGAATGATGATATGTAAACTATTATTCCATTAAAATGACGCGTTTCACATCATTTCGAAATGTATTCGTGATCTATGGGACAAGTATTAATCTAATCTAATCTAATGATATCATATTGTTGACAAGCCATGCAATAGCATGAATTTGCGAAATTTTCGCCAATATCAGTACGAACCCAACACGTAATCGAATTGTTAACTAAGTAAAATCAAATGTCCCGTATCGGTTTTTCTTACCAGCTGCTAGTTGTCTGAATCTAAAATAAGGATACAAATTTCACAGAAGGAAAAGCGGGACGGAATGCCTCTCACTGGAAGGTCATGTTGTTTAATTTAAATTATTACAAAATCAGCTAAAACTAACATTGGGGTTGTCAGTATAAGCACATTGCTATTGTCAGTATGATGTTCCACTGCCCAGGGCCTGTAACGATAAAGGTCCCGTTTAGGTCAAGCATATTCTATACAGAAGTGGAAGAGAGAGCACCACTAAATTCTACAATCCGTATGCATTGCATATACACAGAGATTATTGTTACAGTGTACTAATGGAGCCCAATGAGTGAATTGCGTATTTTTCAGTGAGCAAGAGGCTGGTAAACAGTCATCGCTACATTAGGTTACTTGAACTGGTGTCACTCTGAGCTAGAATTTGTGTTCCGGTCAATCAGCCGGATTCAGGTTTTGCAACTGTGAAATACTTCCCTACATTATAGAAGCGAATATTAAATTTCAACTAATATTGCGAAAATCTTTCTGTTTATTGCAAAGGAAAACAATTTATATTCTAAAACATTCTCTGACATACACAACTTGAAACAGGTCACGTCGACCAAATGACATGGAGGAACTGATAGTGACGTATATCGGAAGGCAGTAAGATTCCTTGGCTTTTGGTTTGGCAGTATTCGACAGCCATGGGTAGAGGAAAGAGGAAGGAAAGGTGGTGAAATACAAGGGGATGGTTAAAGAAATGGAGGGGACAAGGAGGTGAATAGAGAGGGGGGGAAGAAGAGATGGAGGGGAAGAAGAGATGGACAGAGGGAATGGGCAAGAAGACGTGGGTAGAGAGAAGAAGGAGGAGTAGGAGCGCTAATAGAAGATGGAATTAATAAATGTCCGAGAAATGAGTACTTAATAAAAAACTTATGATGGCACCCTAGGCATCAGGCGCCGACGGCTCCACGCACAACACATTCACTGCGGTTTGCATTGAAATCAGCCCCAACAGTGTAGCACTCAGACTTCAGGCCACGGGACCATCTGACCGCCGTTTCATCCTCAGAGGATGATGCGGAGAGGAGGGGCGTGGAGTCAGCACACCGCTCTCCCGGTCGTTATGATGATATTCTTGACCGAAGCCGCTACTACTATGCCGAAGACTTCCGGCATAAGAAGTCAGCCTCATTCTGCCAACGGCCTTGTCAAAGAGGGCGGAGGAGCGGATAGAGGTTCAGGGCACTCTCTTGTCCTAGGGGTGGGAAATTGCCCCTAAAGGCGGAAGAATCAGCAATGATCAACGACATGAGTATGCAGAAGGCAATGGAAACCACTGCATTAAAGACACGTAACGTGTATCCACAGAATATGTGGCCTGTAACTGAAGAAGTGTCATGATGATCTCTCCATTGGCTAAAGATTCCGGAATAGTCCCCCATTCGGATCTCCGGGAGGGGACTGCCAAGGGGGAGGTTACCATGAGAAAAAGACTGAATAATCTACGAAAGGATAACGTTCTACGAGTCGGGGCGTGGAATGTCAGAAGCTTGAACGTGGTAGGGAAACTAGAAAATCTGAAAAGGGAAATGCAAAGGTTCAATCTAGATATAGTAGGGGTCAGTGAAGTGAAGTGAAAGGAAGACAAGGATTTCTGGTCAGATGAGTATCGGGTAATATCAACAGCAGCAGAAAATGGTATAACAGGTGTAGGATTCGTTATGAATAAGAAGGTAGGGCAGTTGGTGTGTTACTGTAAACAGTTCAGTGACCGGGTTGTTCTAATCAGAATCGACAGCAGACCAACACCGACAACGATAGTTCAGGTATACATGCCGACGTCGCAAGCTGAAGATGAACAGATAGAGAAAGTGTATGAGGATATTGAAAGGGTAACGCAGTATGTAAAGGGGGACGACAATCTAATAGTCATAGGCGACTGGAATGCAGTTGTAGGGGAAGGAGTAGAAGAAAAGGTTACAGGAGAATATGGGCTTGGGACAAGGAATGAAAGAGGAGAAAGACTAATTGAATTCTGTAACAAGTTTCAGCTAGTAATAGCGAATACCCTGTTCAAGAATCACAAGAGGAGGAGGTATACTTGGAAAGGCCAGGAGATACGGGAAGAATTCAATTAGATTACATCATGGTCAGACAGAGATTCCGAAATCAGATACTGGATTGTAAGGCGTACCCAGGAGCAGATATAGACTCAGATCACAATATAGTAGTGATGAAGAGTAGGCTGAAGTTCAAGACATTACTCAGGAAGAATCAATACGCAAAGAAATGGGATACAGAAGTACTAAGGAATGACGAGACACGTTTGAAGTTCTCTAACGCTATAGATACAGCAATCAGGAATAGCGCAGTAGGCAGTACAGTTGAAGAGGAATGGACATCTCTAAAAAGGGCCTTCACAGAAGTTGGGAAGGAAAACATAGGTACAAAGAATGTAGCTGAGAAGAAACCATGGGTAACAGAAGAAATACTTCAGTTGATGGATGAAAGGAGGAAGTACAAACATGTTCCGGGAAAATCAGGAATACAGAAATACAAGTCGCTGAGGAATGAAATAAATAGGAAGTGCAGGGAAGCTAAGACGAAATGGCTGCAGGAAAAATGTAAAGACATCGAAAAAGATATGATTGTCGGAAGGACAGACTCAGCATACAGGAAAGTCAAAACAACCTTTGGTGACATTAAAAGCAACGGTGGTATCATTAAGAGTGCAACGGGAATTCCACTGTTAAATGCAGAGGAGAGAGCAGATAGGTGGAAAGAATACATTGAAAGCCTCTATGAGGCTGAAGATTTGTCTGATGATAGAAGAAGAAACTGGAGTCGATTTAGAAGAGATAGGGAATCCAGTATTAGAATCGGAATTTAAAAGAGCTTTGGAGGACTTACGGTCAAATAAGGTAGAAGGGATAGATAACATTCCATCAGAATTTCTAAAATCGTTGGGGGAAGTGGCAACAAAACGACTATTCACGTTGGTGTGTAGAATATATGAGTCTGGCGATATACCATCTGACTTACGGAAAAGCATCATCCACACAATTCCGAAGACGGCAAGAGCTGACAAGTGCGAGAATTATCGCACAATCAGCTTAACAGCTCATGCATCGAAGCTGCTTACAAGAATAATATACAGAAGAATGGAAAAGAAAATTGAGAATGCGCTAGGTGACGATCAGTTTGGCTTTAGGAAAAGTAAAGGGACGAGAGAGGCAATTCTGACGTTACGGCTAATAATGGAAGCAAGGCTAAAGAAAAATCAAGACAATTTCATACGATTTGTCGACCTGGAAAAAGCGTTCGACAATATAAAATGGTGCAAGCTGTTCGAGATTCTGAAAAAAGTAGGGGTAAGCTACAGGGAGAGACGGGTCATATACAATATGTGCAGCAACCAGTAGGGAATAATAAGAGTGAACGATCAGGGAACGAAGTGCTCGTATTAAGAAGGGTGTAAGACAAGGCTGTAGCCTTTCGCCCCTACTCTTCAATCTGTACATCGAGGAAGCAATGATGGAAATAAAAGAAAGGTTCAGGAGTGGAATTAAAATACAAGGTGAAACGATATCAATGATACGATTCGCTGATGACATTGCTATCCTGAGTGAAATTGAAGAAAAATTAAATGATCTGCTGAACGGAATGAACAGTGTAATGAGTACACAGTATCGTTTGAGAGTAAATCGGAGAAAGACGAAGGTAATGAGAAGTAGTAGTAATGAGAACAGCGAGAAACTTAACATCAGGATTGATGGTCACGAAGTCAATGAAGTTAAGGAATTCTGCTACCTAGGCAGTAAAATAACCAATGACGGACGGAGCAAGGAGGACATCAAAAGCAGACTCGCTATGGCAAAAAAGGCATTTCTGGCCAAGAGAAGTCTACTAATATCAAATATCGGCCTTAATTTGAGGAAGAAATTTCTGAGGATGTACGTCTGGAGTACAGCATTGTATGGTAGTGAAACATGGACTGTGGGAAAACCGGAACAGAAGAGAATCGAAGCATTTGAGATGTGGTGCTATAGACGAATGTTGAAAATTAGGTGGACTGATAAGGTAAGGAATGAGGAGGTTCTACGCAGAATCGGAGAGGAAAGGAATATGTGGAAAACACTGATAAGGAGAAGGGACAGGATGATAGGACATCTGCTAAGACATGAGGGAATGACTTCCATGGTACTAGAGGGAGCTGTAGAGGGCAAACACTGTAGAGGAAGACAGAGATTGGAATACGTCAAGCAAATAATTGAGGACGTAGGTTGCAAGTGCTACTCTGAGATGAAGAGGTTAGCACAGGAAAGGAATTCGTGGCGGGCCGCATCAAACCAGTCAGTAGACTGATGACCAAAAAAAAAAAAAAAAAGTTCCTCATTTGGCATCAAGAGGCTGAGTGCGGACTTAAAAACGGCAACAGCGCAAGGCGGCTGAATGTTCACCCATCAACTTCGGTGATCTCGCGGGAACCAGTGTACCCACTGCGGCAAGGCCGTTGCCTCCAACAGTGTAGGTGACATGTAATCTCCGTGGCCGTACCAGCAGAGCGCATCAACAACACTACGGACAGTTCGACAGGCTACGTACATGGTGTCGGTAGATTTCGTTGGTGAACAGCACCTCTTCATGCATCCACCATGTCGCAAGTCAAAAAATAGTTCCGCAGGTATATGTATGTCCACAAGGCATCTATTTAGGCCGAAGCACGAGCTCTGTAGAGCAATTCTGTCGCAGCCAGAAACCTGAAGTAATCAACTACACTACACCAAGGACTAGGCCTTCGACTTCTGGATACCACGCAGCCTACTCAACTGGAACTCTAAGTAATCAGTGACCTGCTCGATGAAACTTGGTATAATTGTCGTATTGTTCCTCTAGCTGACAAGATAGTGTTCGAAAGGAAGTTTCTATCCTTGACGGTCTTAGATGTTTCATTACTGTTGGCTCTCAATACTTCATCAGCAAAAGTACATCACAAGGATTGTAGAGTGTTAATTCTTCTCGCCTGAACCTTGAATCTGGAATTTGATTTTAAGCCTGAAGTAAAAAACTGATTTTTCTGTTTTAACCTAAAGTTTTAGGACTTCAAGACTCTGCTCTTTAAAGAGGGTATGTTTAAAGGAACTTAATTCACTTTTGAAACGTAAAGCTCTTAGGACCTCCTGTTGTAACATAAATATCTTACGAGATTAATATTGTGTTCACTGAAGCGGTTGTGATTCTTTCAAGTATCACGTATCTTATTTATTTACTTTGTGATTCACGAAACCTAAGTGTCTCCGTTATTTACGAACCGTCCTTTATTTTGTACCACTTACTGAAGAAATAGCATCCATTTTGTTTCGATTATTTATGAACCATCCATTCTTTTGCTTGACTGTAGAGTATATCTTTGTGGAACTATTCGGTTGTTTACTTGTGCCCGGCGAACACATCAGAACTGTTTTATATTCATCGCTGGTTTGTTAACCGCTTCCGCACACGTCACGCACGTCTCTCAAACAACCTATAAACGACAGCAGTCCTAGGAAGACTCAGGCACATACTGACAAGTAATATCAGTTTTAGGTTTCACTCGGTTTCTCCGCAGCTATTTCCGGCTCACTACATTTCGGAGCCGAACAGTGAAAGAGCTACTTCCGACCGTCACTTAACGCATTTTGGAGCCCTTATTTACTGAAACACTTTTTTTTGTTCTGGTCCATACTGCCACCTCAAGAAAAGTTGTAGATGGAGTTCTTGTTCACCCTCTGTATTAATGTCTCAAAAATGGTTCAAATGGCTCTGAGCACTATGGGACTTAACATCTGAGGTCATCAGTCCTCTAGAACGTAGAACTATTCTAACCTAACTAAAAGCTAAGGACATCACACACATCTATGCCCAAGGCAGGATTAGAACCTGCGACCGTAGCGATTAATGCCTCCCTCTTCAGCTTAAAACCAATTTTTCTGAGAGTTTCGTACGTTTTGTATCATTCAATGCTGTCAAACACCTTTTCTAGATCGAAACATCCTATAAAGTGTCTTCCTTTATCTTAAATTTTGCTTTCATTATCAAGCGCCCCCCGCCCCCCAAGAACCATGGACCTTGCCGTTGGTGGGGAGTCTTGCGTGCCTCAGCGATACAGATAGCCGTACCGTAGGTACAACCACAACGGATGGGTATCTGCTGAGAGGCCAGACAAACGTGTGGTTCCTGAAGAGGGGCAGCAGCCTTTTCAGTAGTTGCAAGGGCAACAGTCTGGTTGATTGACTGATCTGGCCTTGTAACAATAACCAAAACGGCCTTGCTGCGCTGGTACTGCGAACGGCTGAAAGCAAGGGGAAACTACGGCCGTAATTTTTCCCGAGGGCATGCAGCTTTACTGTATGATTAAATGATGATGGCGTCCTCTTGGGTAAAATATTCCGGAGGTAAAATAGTCCGCCATTCGGATCTCCGGGCGGGGACTACTCAAGAGGACGTCGTTATCAGGAGAAAGAAAACTGGCATTCTACGGATCGGAGCGTGGAATGTCAGATCCCTTAGTCGGGCAGGTAGGTTAGAAAATTTAAAAAGGGAAATGGATAGGTTAAAGTTAGATATAGTGGGAATTAGTGAAGTTCGGTGGCAGGAGGAACAAGACTTCTGGTCAGGTGACTACAGGGTTATAAACACAAAGTCAAATAGGGGTAATGCAGGAGTAGGTTTAATAATGAATAGGAAAATAGGAATGCGGGTAAGCTACTACAAACAGCATAGTGAATGCATTATTGTGGCCAAGATAGATACGAAGCCCACACCTACTACAGTAGTACAAGTTTATATGCCAACTAGCTCTGCAGATGACGAAGAAATTGAAGAAATGTATGATGAAATAAAAGAAATTATTCAGGTAGTGAAGGGAGACGAAAATTTAATAGTCATGGGTGACTGGAATTCGAGTGTAGGAAAAGGGAGAGAAGGAAACATAGTAGGTGAATATGGATTGGGGCCAAGAAATGAAAGAGGAAGCCACCTGGTAGAATTTTGCACAGAGCACAACTTAATCATAGCTAACACTTGGTTTAAGAATCATGATAGAAGGGTGCATACATGGAAGAACCCTGGAGATACTAAAAGGTATCAGATAGATTATATAATGGTAAGACAGAGATTTAGGAACCAGGTTCTAAATTGTAAGACATTTCCAGGGGCAGAGGTGGACTCTGACCACAATCTATTGGTTATGACCTGTAGATTAAAACTGAAGAAACTGCAAAAAGGTGAGAATTTAAGGAGATGGGACCTGGATAAACTGACTAAACCAGAGGTTGTACAGAGTTTCAGGGAGAGCATAAGGGAACAATTGACAGGAATGGGGGAAAGAAATACAGTAGAAGAAGAATGGGTAGCTTTGAGGGATGAAGTAGTGAAGGCAGCAGAGAACCAAGTAGGTAAAAAGACGAGGGCTAGTAGAAATTTTTGGGTAACAGAAGATATATTGAATTTAATTGATGAAAGGAGTAAATATAAAAATGCAGTAAATGAAGCAGGCAAAAAGGAATACAAACGTCTCAAAAATGAGATCGACAGGAAGTGCAAAATGGCTAAGTAGGGATGGCTAGAGGACAAATGTAAGGATGTAGAGGCTTATCTCACTAGGGGAAAGATAGATACTGCCTACAGGAAAATTAAAGAGACTTTTGGAGATAAGAGAACCACTTGTATAAACATCAAGAGCTCAGATGGAAACCCAGTTCTAAGCAAAGAAGGGAAAGCAGAAAGGTGGAAGGAGTATATAGAGGGTCTATACAAGGGCGATGTACTTGAGGACAATATTATGGAAATGGAAGAGGATGTAGATGAAGATGAAATTGGAGATACGATACTGCGTGAAGAGTTTGACAGAGCACTGAAAGACCTAAGTCGAAACAAGGCCCCCGGAGTAGACAACATTCCATTGGAACTACTGACGGCCTTGGGAGAGCCAGTCCTGACAAAACTCTACCATCTGGTGAGCAAGATGTATGAAACAGGCGAAATACCCTCAGACTTCAAGAAGAATATAATAATTCCAATCCCAAAGAAAGCAGGTGTTGACAGATGTGAAAATTACCGAACAATCAGATTAATAAGCCACAGTTGCAAAATATTAACACGAATTCTTTACAGACGAATGGAAAAACTAGTAGAAGTCGATCTCGGGGAAGATCAGTTTGGATTCCGTAGAAATACTGGAACACGTGAGGCAATACTGACCTTACGACTTATCTTAGAAGAAAGATTAAGGAAAGACAAACCTAGGTTTCTAGCATTTGTAGACTTAGAGAAAGCTTTTGACAATGTTGACTGGAATACTCTCTTTCAAATTCTAAAGGTGGCAGGGGTAAAATACAGGGAGCGAAAGGCTATTTACAATTTGTACAGAAACCAGATGGCAGTTATAAGAGTCGAGGGACATGAAAGGGAAGCAGTGGTTGGGAAGGGAGTAAGACAGGGTTGTAGCCTCTCCCCGATGTTATTCAATCTGTATATTGAGCAAGCAGTAAAGGAATCAAAAGAAAATTTCGGAGTAGTATTAAAATACATGGAGAAGAAATAAAAACTTTGAGGTTAGCCGATGACATTGTAATTCTGTCAGAGACAGCAAAGGACTTGGAAGAACAGTTGAATGGAATGGACAGTGTCTTGAAAGGAGGATATAAGATGAACATCAACAAAATCAAAACAAGGATAATGGAATGTAGTCGAATTAAGTCGGGTGATGCTGAGGGAATTAGATTAGGAAATGAGACACTTAAAGTAGTAAAGGAGTTTTGCTATTTGGGGAGCAAAATAACTGATGATGGTCGAAGTAGAGAGGATATAAAATGTAGACTGGCAATAGCAAGGAAAGCGTTTCTGAAGAAGAGAAATTTGTTAACATCGAGTATAGATTTAAGTGTCAGGAAGTCATTTCTGAAAGTATTTGTATGGAGTGTAGCCATGTATGGAAGTGAAACATGGACGGTAAATAGTTTGGACAAGAAGAGAATAGAAGCTTTCGAAATGTGGTGCTACAGAAGAATGCTGAAGATTAGATGGGTCGATCACATAACTAATGAGGAAGTATTGAATAGGATTGGGGAGAAGAGAAGTTTGTGGCACAACTTGACCAGAAGAAGGGATCGGTTGGTAGGACATGTTCTGAGGCATCAAGGGATCACCAATTTAGTATTGGAGGGCAGAGTGGAGGGTAAAAATCGTAGGGGGAGACCAAGAGATGAATACACTAAGCAGATTCAGAAGGATGTAGGTTGTAGTAGGTACTGGGAGATGAAGAAGCTTGCACAGGATAGAGTAGCATGGAGAGCTGCATCAAACCAGTCTCAGGACTGAAGACCACAACAACATCAAGCGGCATGCTGTCCCTCTAGTTCGTTTCATTGATAAAGCCAAAGTGATCGTCATATAACGATATCTAAACTTTCTTTTCTAGAACTGTCCATTATTTTTTTTTACCAACTTGGATGCATGAGCTGTTAAGCTCATTCTATGAAGTTCTCGCATTTATCTCCCCTTGCTATCTTCAGGAATCTGTAAAAGAATGTTTGATGGTATATCGCCAGCGTCATTGATTCTATACACCAACTTCAATAGCTGTTTGACTGCATTTTCTACGAACGATTTTATAAATCTGGAGTAATCAACCACTTTGCCTTGTTTGACGATAAATCTTCCAAAGAAGTGTCAAACCCAGCTGTTTGTTCCCTAAGGTCTTCCAAAGAGTTTTCCATTTCATCTTTATTCAGATTGGCAGACAGTTTTTCGTAGGGGCCTTCACTAATTTTTTTTCCGATTATCTGATCTCTCTTCTGGATTTCAAAGAGGAATTAATCATACAAAGTGACAATCAACATGTTAATACAGTCGTCCGTAAATTAAAATAGTACTCAAATAGCAATCAAAACCTAGTATCCAAGTGTACATATTATCGTACTAATGCTAGTAGCAGATCTGAGGCATCTTCTGAATACGTCGTCCATTCTGTGTGTAAATGAGTACAGTATAGTTTGTAGATGAGTAATTTACAGCACCAAATGAAACCAGCCTTGTATGCAGATATTCCCTTCTTTTGTGTCCTCATCAAATGATAGTTCCGTTGTAGTGTTAAATTGTTAAAATTGGGTGTTATCGTTGCGTTGAAATCAATCAACAGTTGTCAAGGAAGAGAGAAAAGAAGATAAGTAATTAACGTCCCATTGACAACGAGGTCATTATAGGCAAAGCACGGACTCTGATTGACAAAAGGTGAAGAAGAAAGTTGTCCGTATCCGTTTCAAAGGAACTATTCCGGCATTTTCCGTCAGGCGTTTAGGGAAACAGTGTAGAAATTAATCTGGATGACTAGATAGCAATTTGAATCTCCTTCTTCCCAATTATGAGTCAAAAGCCTTAGCTAATGCTCCATCTCGTTCTCTACAATTAAATGATTAAAATACAATGTCATGGTTCCACCTCAAATGTTACTTAATTAACAACTATTTAGTTTACTACGGTTCGGCCTCAGATGCCATATTCAACTGCTACAGATATAGACAACATACAACTAGAAACTCCCTGGCAGATTAAAACAGTGCCGCGCGGAATTAGCCGAGCGGTCTGGGGCGCTGCAGTCAAGGACTGTGCGTTTGGTCCCGGCGGAGGTTCGAGTCCATCCTCGGGCATGGGTGTGTGTGTTTGTCCTTAGGATGATTTACGTTAAGTAGCGTGTAAGCTTAGGGCTGATGACTTTAGCAGTTAAGTCCCATAAGATTTAAAAAAAAATTAAAACAGTGTGCCGGAGCGAGATTCGAACTCAGGACCTTTGCCTTTTGCGGACAAATGCTCTACCAACTGAGGTACCCAAGCACGACTCGCGACCCGTCACCACAGCTTTAATCTCGCCAGTGCCTTGTCTCCTACCTTACAAACTTGCCCGCGATAGGCAAAAGTCCCGAGTTCGAGTCTCAGTCCGGCACACAGTTTTAATCAGCCAGGAAGTTTCATATCAGCTCACACTCCGCCGAAGAGTGAAAATTTCATTCTAGAAACGTCTCCCAGGCTGTGGCTAAGCCATGTCTCCGCAATATCCTTTCTTCCAGGAGTGCTAGATCTGTAAGGGTCGCAGGAGAGCTTCTGTGATGTTTGGAAGGTAGCAGACGAGGCACTGGTGGAATTAAAGCTGTGGGAACAGGTCATCAGTCGTGCTCGGGTAACTCGGATACAGCACTTGCCCGCAAAAGTCAAAGGTCCCGAGTTCGAGTCTCGGTCCGGCACAAAGTTTTAATCTGGCAGGAAGTTTCATATCCGCGCACACTCCGCTGCAGAGTGAAAATATCATTCTGGAACATACAGCTTGACAATAGCCTGAAAAGCCGAAATTGTCCAATCGTAAGGAGCTTAATAAAATGAACACACATTAGGCAACAGCTAAAGAAGAACCATGACACAGTCGTTTAACAAATTCACGGCTGTGAATCCCTAAATCAAGAAACTAATCTACAATAAAGCGAGTGAAGAACCTTACTTAAATAAATTACATCCTCAGTGAAACTAGGACTAGCTTTGTTGATGTTGGAAGGCTGCGATACTTTCTGTGATCATCATGTATCATAATGCTATGAGTGATCGATCAAAGAACAGCAATGGCACTGTTGTCACATGCAGGCTCTTATTGATATTGCGCATAATTGTGCACTTTGGCTGTTACCCAGCAGCGGCTCCGCTCATGGCGCTTGAGAGGGCTTTTAATCACGTACCAGGTTTCGTAGCATGGCTTGGTCTGCCAGAGAAGACAGAAAGTTCTGTCTGGGAACAATATATATATAAATGACCTAGTAGATAGTGTCGGAAGTTCCATGCGGCTTTTCGCGGATGATGCTGTAGTATACAGAGAAGTTGCAGCATTAGAAAATTGTAGCGAAATGCAGGAAGATCTGCAGAGGATAGGCACTTGGTGCAGGGAGGGGCAACTGACCCTTAACATAGACAAATGTAATGTATTGAGAATACATAGAAAGAAGGATCCTTTATTGTATGATTATATGATAGCGGAACAAACACTGGTAGCAGTTACTTCCGTAAAATACACTCCTGGAAATGGAAAAAAGAACACATTGACACCGGTGTGTCAGACCCACCATACTTGCTCCGGACACTGCGAGAGGGCTGTACAAGCAATGATCACACGCACGGCACAGCGGACACACCAGGAACCGCGGTGTTGGCCGTCGAATGGTGCTAGCTGCGCAGCATTTGTGCACCGCCGCCGTCAGTGTCAGCCAGTTTGCCGTGGCATACGGAGCTCCATCGCAGTCTTTAGCACTGGTAGCATGCCGCGACAGCGTGGACGTGAACCGTATGTGCAGTTGACGGACTTTGAGCGAGGCCGTATAGTGGGCATGCGGGAGGCCGGGTGGACGTACCGCCGAATTGCTCAACACGTGGGGCGTGAGGTCTCCACAGTACATCGATGTTGTCGCCAGTGGTCGGCGGAAGGTGCACGTGCCCGTCGACCTGGGACCGGACCGCAGCGACGCACGGATGCACGCCAAGACCGTAGGATCCTACGCAGTGCCGTAGGGGACCGCACCGCCACTTCCCAGCAAATTAGGGACACTGTTGCTCCTGGGGTATCGGCGAGGACCATTCGCAACCGTCTCCATGAAGCTGGGCTACGGTCCCGCACACCGTTAGGCCGTCTTCCGCTCACGCCCCAACATCGTGCAGCCCGCCTCCAGTGGTGTCGCGACAGGCGTGAATGGAGGGACGAATGGAGACGTGTCGTCTTCAGCGATGAGAGTCGCTTCTGCCTTGGTGCCAATGATGGTCGTATGCGTGTTTGGCGCCGTGCAGGTGAGCGCCACAATCAGGACTGCATACGACCGAGGCACACAGGGCCAACACCCGGCATCATGGTGTGGGGAGCGATCTCCTACACTGGCCGTACACCACTGGTGATCGTCGAGGGGACACTGAATAGTGCACGGTACATCCAAACCGTCATCGAACCCATCGTTCTACCATTCCTATACAGGCAAGGGAACTTGCTGTTCCAACAGGACAATGCACGTCCGCATGTATCCCGTGCCACCCAACGTGCTCTAGAAGGTGTAAGTCAACTACCCTGGCCAGCAAGATCTCCGGATCTGTCCCCCATTGAGCATGTTTGTGACTGGATGAAGCGTCGTCTCACGCGGTCTGCACGTCCAGCACGAACGCTGGTCCAACTGAGGCGCCAGGTGGAAAAGGCATGGCAAGCCGTTCCACAGGACTACATCCAGCATCTCTACGATCGTCTCCATGGGAGAATAGCAGCCTGCATTGCTGCGAAAGGTGGATATACACTGTACTAGTGCCGACATTGTGCATGCTCTGTTGCCTGTGTCTATGTGCCTGTGGTTCTGTCAGTGTGATCATGTGATGTATCTGACCCCAGGAATGTGTCAATAAAGTTTCCCCTTCCTGGGACAATGAATTCACGGTGTTCTTATTTCAATTTCCAGGAGTGTATCTAGGAGTATGCGTGCGGAACGATTTGAAGTGGAATGATCATATAAAATTAATTGTTGGTAAGGCGGGTACCAGGTTGAGATTCATTGGGAGAGTCCTTAGAAAATGTAGTCCATCAACAAAGGAGGTGGCTTACAAAACACTCGTTCGACCTATACTTGAGTATTGCTCATCAGTGTGGGATCCGTACCAGATCGGGTTGACGGAGGAGATAGAGAGGATCCAAAGAAGAGCGGCGCGTTTCGTCACAGGGTTATTTGGTAACCGTGATAGCGTTACGGAGATGTTTAACAAACTCAAGTGGCAGACTCTGCAAGAGAGGCGCTCTGCATCGCGGTGTAGCTTGCTCGCCAGGTTTCGAGAGGGTGCGTTTCTGGATGAGGTATCGAATATATTGCTTCCCCCTACGTATACCTCCCGAGGAGATCACGAATGTAAAATTAGAGAGATTAGAGCGCGCACAGAGGCTTTCAGACAGTCGTTCTTCCCGCGAACCATACGCGACTGGAACAGGAAAGGGAGGTAATGACAGTGGCACGTAAAGTGCCCTCCGCCACACACCCTTGGGTGGCTTTCGGAGTATAAATGTAGAATATAGATGTAGATGTAGGAGCGTGGAGTCCGTTCTGAACAGACAAGCGGTTTGGGCACCTACAGAGCAGTGTATGGACGAGAGCCTGACGCCAATGCGGTTCCCATCTGTTAGCGCAGAGAGGGAGCGAAGTAGGTGGCTGCATATCGGCCAGGGGGTTAGTCGGCTCTTGATGCATGTTCAAAGGAAGACTGGTGTATTTGTTACCACTTGGAACAGCACCTGTTCATCCAAAATGAAAAAAAAAAAGAAAACAGAACTTGGAGGGCTCATTTCAGAACATTTCCTGTTGCTGTGCACTCGTGGCGCGGAGCCGATTTTAAAATTCGTATAGTCCAGTCTGGTTTAGTGCTTCTTGCCTGAACTTTACTCTGCAGTCAGTTCCTCACTCGGTGTTGGTTGATGCCACTCTTTTTTTGGTCATCAGTCTACTGACTGGTTTGATGCGGCCCGCCACGAATTCCTTTCCTGTGCTAACCTCTTCATCTAAGAGTAGCACTTGCAACCTACGTCCTCAATTATTTGCTTGACGTATTCCAATCTCTGTCTTCCTCTACAGTGTTTGCCCTCTACAGCTCCCTCTAGTACCATGGAAGTCATTCCCTCATGTCTTAGCAGATGTCCTATCATCCTGTCCCTTCTCCTTATCAGTGTTTTCCACATTTTCCTTTCCTCTCCGATTCTGCGTAGAACCTCCTCATTCCTTACCTTATCAGTCCACCTAATTTTCAACATTCGTCTGTAGCACCACATCTCAAATGCTTCGATTCTCTTCTGTTCCGGTTTTCCCACAGTCCATGTTTCACTACCATACAATGCTGTACTCCAAACGTACATCTTCAGAAATTTCTTTCTCAAATTATGGCCGGTATTTGATATTAGTAGACTTCTCTTGGCCAGAAATGCCTTTTTTGCCATAGCCAGTCTGCTTTTGATGTCCTCCTTGCTCCGTCCGTCATTGGTTATTTTACTGCCTAGGTAGCAGAATTCCTTAACTTCATTGACTTCGTGACCATCAATCCTGATGTTAAGTTTCTCGCTGTTCTCACTTCTACTACTTCTCATTACCTTCGTCTTTCTCCGATTTACTCTCAAACCATACTGTGTACTCATTACACTGTTCATTCCGTTCCGCAGATCATTTAATTCTTCTTGAATTTCACTCAGGATAGCAAAGTCATCAGCGAATCGTATCATTGATATCCTTTCACCTTGTATTTTAATTCCACTCCTGAACCTTTCTTTTATTTCCATCATTGCTTCCTCGATGTACAGATTGAAGAGTAGGGGCGAAAGGCTACAACCTTGTCTTACACCCTTCTTAATACGAGCACTTCGTTCCTGATCGTCCACTCTTATTATTCCCTCTTGGTTGTTGTACATATTGTATATGACCCGTCTCTCCCTATAGGTTACCCCTACTTTTTTCAGGATCTCGAACAGCTTGCACCATTTTATATTGTCGAACGCTTTTTCCAGGTCGACAAATCCTATGAAAGTGTCTTGATTTTACTTTAGCCTTGCTTCCATTATTAGCCGTAACGTCAGAATTGCCTCTCTCGTCCCTTTACTTTTCCTAAAGCCAAACTGATCGTCACCTAGCGCATTCTCAATTTTCTTTTCCATTCTTCTGTATATTATTCTTGTAAGCAGCTTCGATGCATGAGCTGTTAAGCTGATTGTGCGATAATTCTCGCACTTGTCAGCTCTTGCCGTCTTCGGAATTGTGTGGATGATGCTTTTCCGAAAGTCAGGAGTATATCGCCAGACTCATATATTCTACACACCAACGTGAATAGTCGTTTTGATGCCACTTCCCCCAATGATTTTAGAAGTTCTGATGGAATGTTATCTATCTCTTCTGCCTTATTTGACCGTAAGTCCTCCAAAGCTCTTTTAAATTCCGATTCTAATACTGGATCCCCTATCTCTTCTAAATCGACTCCTGTTTCTTCTTCTATCACATCAGACAAATCTTCACCCTCATAGAGGCTTTCAATGTATTCTTTCCACCTATCTGCTCTCTCGTCTGCATTTAACAGTGGAATTCCCGTTGCACTCTTAATGATACCACCGTTGCTTTTATTGTCACCAAATGTTGTTTTGACTTTCCTGTATGCTGAGTCTGTCCTTCCTACAATCATATCTTTTTCGATGTCTTTACATTTTTCCTGCAGCCATTTCGTCTTAGCTTCCCTGCACTTCCTATTTATTTCATTCCTCAGCGACTTGTATACCTGTATTCCTGATTTTCCCGGAACATGTTTTTACTTTCTCCTTTCATCCATCAACTGAAGTATTTCTTCTGTTACCCATGGTTTCTTCTCAGCAACATTCTTTGTACCTCTGTTTTCCTTCCCAACTTCTGTGATGGCCCTTTTTAGAGATGTCCATTCCTCTTCAACTGTACTGCCTACTGCGCTATTCCTGATTGCTGTAACTATAGCATTAGAGAACTTCAAACTTATCTCATCATTCCTCAGTACTTCCGTATACCACTTCTTTGCGTATTGATTTTCCCTGACTAATGTCTTGAACTTCAGACTACTCTTCATCACTACTATATTGTGATCTGAGTCTATATCTGCTCCTGGGTACGCCTTACAATCCAGTATCTGATTTCGGAATCTCTGTCTGACCATAATGTAATCTAATTGAAATCTTCCCGTGTCTCCCGGCCTTTTCCAAGTATACTTCCTGCTCTTGTGATTCTTGAACATGGTATTCGCTGTTACTAGCTGAAACTTGTTAGAGAACTCAATTAGTCTTTCTCCTCTTTCACTCCTTGCCCAAGCCCATATACTCCTGTAACCTTTTCTTCTGCTCCTTCCCCTACAACTGCATTCCAGTCGCCCATGACTATTAGATTGTCGTCCCCCTTTACATACTGCGTTACCCTTTCAATATCCTCATACACTTTCTCTATCTGTTCATCTTCAGCTTGCGACGTCGGCATGTATACCTGAACTGTCGTTGTCGGTGTTGGTCTGCTGTCGATTCTGATTAGAACAACCCGGTCACTGAACTGTTCACAGTAACACACCCTCTGCCCTACCTTCCTATTCATAACGAATCCTACACCTGTTATACCATTTTCTGCTGCTGTTGATATTAAATGATACTCATCTGACCAGAAATCCTTGTCTTCCTTCCACTTCACTTCACTGACCCCTACTATATCTAGATTGAGCCTTTGCATTTCCCTTTTCAGATTTTCTAGTTTCCCTACCACGTTCAAGCTTCTGACATTCCACGCCCCGACTCGTAGCACGTCATCCTTTCGTTGATTATTCAATCTGTATCTCTTGGTAACCTCCACCTTGGCAGTCCCCTCCCGGAGATCCGAATGGGGGACTATTCCGGAATCTTTTGCCAATGGAGAGATCATCATGACACTTCTTCAATTACAGGCCACATGTCCTGTGGATACACGTTACGTATCTTTAATGCAGTGGCTTCCATTGCCTTCTGTATACTCATGTCGTTGATCATTGCTGATTCTTCCGCCTTTAGGGGCAATTTCCCACCCCTAGGACAAGAGAGTGCTCCGAACCTCTATCCGCTCCTCCGCCCTCTTTGACAAGGCCGTTGGCAGAATGAGGCTGACTTCTTATGCCGGAAGTCTTTGGCCGCCAATGCTGATTATTTATCAAAATTTATGCAGTGGCGGGGATCGAACCCGGGACCGGAGACGTTTTGATTATGAATGAAAGACGCTACCCCCCCTTTTTTTTTAGTTGCTTTATTTCGTGGTATCTGCTCGGAGCGGACGTCGTAAGACATCCATCTAAGTTCTTTGTTGATCTGTTAACTCAGTTTTTTTTTTATTACAAAGGGCAGCTAGCCCTCTGACCGAACACGCTGAGCTACCGTGGCGGCAAAAATGTGGAACGCTTCACGATTTTGCGTGTCATCCTTGCGCAGGGGCCATGCTAATCTTTTCTGTATCGTTCCAATTTTAGTATATGTACCGCCGAAGCGAGTACGACCCCTAGACCACTCACAGACTTGAAAAAAAGTTGACTGTCTATTGTTTTATGTTGAACTGCTTCTGCTCTAATTTGTTCCTGTTATCTCAGGTTGGAATTAAACGCTATTTGCACCAGCTATAAACTACCCATTTATTCCTGTGAAAACTGGAATGTGTACAGAGACTTGATTTGAGTGATACAGCTGGTTTGGTGTTGCTTAATGAGTTCGTCCAGTTTTAAATTTTTTATTGTGTCAGTATTATAACTTGTTGTTGCCGATGCTGTGCATTTTGCTTGATTATGTTTGATTAGGATTCTATTATCAGCTCTGTTTGTTGCAAGTTTCATCCTAGCTGCAGGCATTATACTTGTACCTTGTTTTCCAGGACATGTTGTTAGTTTTGTAATTGAAGAGATACAAAAAATGGTTCAAATGGCTCTGAGTACTATGGGACTTAATATCTGAGGTCATCAGTTCCCAAGAACCTAGAAGTACTTAAACCTAACTAACCTAAGGACGATACACTCATCCATGCCCGAGGTAGGATTCGAACCTGCGACCGTAGCGGTAGCGCGGTTCCAGACTGTAGCGCTTAGAACTGCTCGGTCACTTCGGCCGGCTGAAGAGATACAGCTCTTGCAGTTAGATACATGAACTATTCCTTTAACTTACTCTTCTTCATGGGCTTTCAAATATTTGTTAGTGTTGTGAAACGTTATTTAAAATATTTCTGGGCGCAGACAATGCAGTGTGTAACCCTAAAAAATTTTTATTGAACTGCTCAGTTTTAGAATTTGTTATTTCATATTTGTTAAATGTAATCAAGTAATATATATCAAAAGTACGAGTGACTGAGCTATCTGGCCATTGTTCTGCTGCATGGTGTGTCCACTGCCATGAACGGGTGCTTTGTGTAAGTCCTGTGCTCATTTGGTTGATTTTAAAAGAAAGCTGACTGGACACATTCTAGCGTTTATTATTGCACTGTGATCTTTTCGACAACCATTTATATCTTGTTACTTGATCAACACAGTGCTGGTTTATTTTAATGAAATTGTTATTGTGCAAATGATGTTTATCTGATGACCTATTTCTACCACTCCCCAAACACCATTTCACTGGCCATTTCAGCTTAAGCATCGTTTGTGATCTTTTTCCTTTTCTCAAAAGGAACATAAACTAAAATATCATTTTAATATTTGTAGGTAGAATCTAATTGTTGTTTTGTATCTTTAGGTGTACTCATGTGCGCTATGGAACCAAGAGCTGTCCTGGGGGATAACGTTTGTAAAGAAGGAACAGTTACAATACGAGCTCAAGCCATGTGGTCAATCAGGTGAGGGAGATACCACTGGGTGCATGGCTGTTGGGGAAGTGGCGTGTCTACTGAAACGCAAAGTGGGGAATGTAGGCGAGGTGAGTACCACTCTGTCTGTTTATACCTCCTCTCTCTCGAGCGTAGTGAGAAATATTCTAAGCCTGGACTGTAGCAATCTGTCCCATGTGCTGATATATCATGTACAAGTGCAGATTAGCCATTCGCATAACCATATTCAAGACTTGCAAGTAATTGATCCTCAAAAGAAAGTTTGTGTCCGAGGGACGTGCATAAATATTTATTTCGTTAGATTGGCAATACTGTTTTCACTATTGACAGGAATGCCCTTGTAGCTTGATAAAATTTCTTTGTCAGTCTTGTAGTGTGAGTCATTGTTGATGGTCTCAGTCGCACGTGACGTAATAGTTGTTTTCTCAAATATTAAGGTGTCTAAGAGGCACATACTTACAGTAACGCAAGTTTTACTGTGTGTCTATTATACTTGTATTTCGAAAAGTGATACTTCCTTTTCCGGTGAATATAACGAGATGCAGCTAACTGCCTTTTCTTTTAGTCAGCTGCAAGGCCTAGCATCTTTGTAACAAACTACACAGGTGGCAAGATTGGAGCAGATTACATTTATGTCACGAAAAAGAAAACAAACCAAAGGATTGAGAGTGGATGACCCTAGTTTTAAAGAATAGCTTGCTAGGATACACAGAAAAGTAAATGGAGAGCAAATGGATGATTTATTTTCGAACGATTACGATTGTTATTCTTGATTTCTTCCTAAAAAAGCAGCACCAGTTCCACTGAACAAGGCTCTGTTGCAGGTGTTAACTATTCCTGCACAGGTGACCAAACAAATATCGATATTTCATATTTGAGTTCCTCGCATTTAGAAAGAAAAGTATAGGTTTTGGTAGGAGTCAAAAGAACCACCAAAGGCAAGTTTAATCTCTCGTAATAATATAGTGTGGGGTATAGACGACTAACAACGGCTGTTAAGATCGGGTGATAGTCTTAATATACAAGATCTCTGGTCTCTGAAACTTCATGATGAATTTATAGAAATAATTGTGGAATGGATAGCCGCTAAAATGGAACAGTAGACAAAGAAGACTGAATTGCAATAGCAAAGTAATCGCAAATCTTCTGGTTTGAAATAAAAGCGCTTATGGCGCTTTGCATGCTAACTTCTACCTGTAAGCCTGGAGAGAACATACGCTATCACTGTTTTCTGCTGTTTTTATTGAAAGGACTGTATTTAGAGCCACAATGTCAGTAAAGAGGCTCCCAATCCGGTTACATTGTTCCCGATTTGATGACCCTGAAAAGAGGAACACACGGAAGAAAGAAAAAAAACAGCACCAGTTTCTGAAATATTTTCCAGTTTCATCAGTAATTGTGAAAAAATATATTCCCTTGGAGTATATTCTTCCTCATACAATTTCATGACGAATATGACTTCAATCTATATGTGCGCAAAAAAACCATCAAATATGGAATAGCCAGCCGGTCTTTGTGGCCGATCGGTTCTAGGCGCTACAGTCTGAAACCGTGCGACCGCTACGGTCGCAGGTTCGAATCCTGCCTCAGGCATGGATGTGTGTGATGTCCTTAGGTTAGTTAGGTTTAAGTAGTTCTAAGTTCTAGGGGACTGATGACCTCAGAAGTGAAGTCTCATGGTGCTCAGAGCAAAATATGGAATAATTGTCTTGTATATAAGAGATGCCCGCACAACACATTAATAAAGTTGAAACGTCCCCTTTGAACTATTATACATAACTGTGCTTAAACTGACACACAACGTTTTTAGCGCAACGCAATCTGACTTTCAAAAATCCCTACAAAAGAATGGCACTGACTAACATTAACCTATACGTTTCACAAATCACTTACCTCACAAAAATCTTCGTTACTCAAACTACTGCAATACAGCGAGCGCCAATACTGCCAGCTAAACAAAAGATTCAAACCACTGAAGGCACTAACTACTGATAGGCATAGCTAGCAAATGAAAGTTTTTGCTAGAGAACAAACAATGTATTTACCTTAATAGTGTTCGAAAGTCATAAAATATATATATATATATATCAGTTCATGGCATCCAGTCTTACAAATTTACTGTCTCTGTCCAGATCATCCGCTCTCAAGACTCCGCCATCTCACTCCCCACATCCACCACTGCTGGCGGCTCACCTCCAACTGCGCAACGCTACACGCTGTTTACATCCAGCTGCCCAGCACTACAATGGCAGACAACAATGCAAACTAGCCACAGACTGCACACAGCACAGCCAGTGATTTTCATACAGAGCTCTACGTAGCGTTACTAATAAGAAAACCTAATCAGCCTACTTACAAAGTGCCTACATGTAGGATGAGTCAGGGGGAAATGCCCAATGCCTGCATGTAGGGTGAGTACTCAAAACATTTTCAGAAGCAGAAAACAATCGTTCTACATCAACTGAGATAAGTGGGCAATATTTTAATTTGGATGCCATGCTGGCACTTAATGTTTCTGATAAAATTTCTTCCATTCCATTAATAAAACTATCAATTTGACACAAGGGTTCACCGCCTGGGCTATTGTTGTAAACTTATCTTTAAAGTTTGTTGGAAATACCTCCGGTAATGAAGAGTTCACTAGAAAAATTTTATTCATTAACTGAATGGTTCCATTCAACGCCAAACCCTGAGTTTCAACCTTTTTAATAGTTGCAGGTTTATGGGAAAAATGAGTAGTAATTACAGCAATGTCTTTTTTAGAACAGAAATCATAAAAGCTTCCCTGCACTGGCACACTGCCAAAGCCCTGCACTATCAAAGTCGTTTGCTACCCCTCTAATTGCCTCGAAATGTTCATTGTAAAACAACACAGCTCCGACCCACGTACTCTAGCGAGTTACCACTTGTCCAGGAGGTAAAGAAAAATTTGGTAATTTTTCTTTGTAGGTGTTGATGCGAACAGGAGCCTTTAGAAACACTTTCTTTGTGGGTGAAATCATTTTATTTACATTAACACACGTGGAAAGTACTTCTTCCATGAGAAAAGCACGTCACATGAATCAAATCGGGATAAAATACTCTGCAGGCTTTTCCTGGTTTGATAATATAGGAATGAGCATCTGAAATAAACACAAACACCCTTTCATCTGCAGAAGATTCTGAAAATATTTTTCTGATACCCTCATCCACAAATTTGGCGAAAGTACAATGATTTACTTTCGCAAGTTCTTTGCAGGCTGCCTGTTCCTGTTCCTCGTCTGTTATGATTTCACTGGGCAGTGGCCTATCGGTTAGCGATTGCACGTAGTTCTAGGTCGCGGTCAATCTGTTAGACCTCAATACTAGATAGAGCTGGAGACAGCCAGTCTAAATTTTTAATATATTGTAAACATTGAGCGAAAACATGCATCGTAGCCAGTTTTTAGTTAAAAACAGAAGAAGGTCTTTCACCGTGGAACTTGTGATACTTGCCAGTGAACTGGTTTTCTTTTACGTCTTGACAGTTTTACCTGTCTTGAAATTAGAATTATTTTCTAATAGTACGTAACTGATAAGGCTTTCGTGGCCACGTATTAACGAATTCCCCGTGAGCCTCTGTATTGGGTTCTTCGGCCTAAGTTCTTTTGACGATTTTTCGGATGTTTCGCCGTTATCAAATCTTCACCCTGGTGGTGGACGTCTGCAGACTGTATGTACCTGGCGCGCCGACGTCGGAGTGTTTTCCCTAGTCTTTGTCGGTACAGCTCTCCCCTTGCTACGTGCAACTGTCGTTCGCTGCAGCACGGGATATATCATCCTCAAGGTGAAAGGATCCTGGATGTCCGTGCTGCAGAGAACGACTGTTGCGGGCAGCAAGGGGGAAAACGCAGCGGTAACGAACACGTAAAGTTCTTGGACGTTGGCGCGCCAGGAATATATCCTACGCCCGCTAGGTCGACTCCCGCTCACCGCCAGCAATGGAGGGTGAAGCCTTGACAATGCTAGCCAACATGCAGGCAGAACCCCAGAAAAGTTGTCCAACAAACGCAGTAGGCAATTTCTCAGCATCTAACAGCTTTTATATCAAAATATATTTAACTTGAAAATTGTTTTAGGCGACACTTTTCCTGACTTGATTTCACTTACTGATTATTGGTGTGAATAAGGATAGTTCCATGAGTAATAAACATTTTGTTTCCTGAAGGCAAGTACGTTTCATTCTGGATTCCAATACACCATTGAATTCTCCACTCCTATTGTTCAACATAGTCTCCGCTCAGTGCGACGGCCTTGCGTCACCTTGCAGCGAGAACCTATAAGCTCAGAAGGTACGAGTCTATTGCTCGACAGCAGAGCCAACGTCTTGCTGCATCAATAATCCGCAATCACCAACCTTCTGTTTCCTGCGGAGTGTATCTTTCGTTGCGCTAAAGGAATGGAATTGGGCGTGTGCGAGATTTGGGCTGTAGAGCAGATGAAGAGCTGTCCAGTGACGTTTTGTGATCTCCTCTCGGGTGCGCACACTTGTGTGAAACCTTATGTCGTCATGGATTTTGAGAGGCTCGTTTTTATTTTTGTGGCGACGAATTCTGAAGTCGTTTCTTCAGTTCCCTGGGGGTAGCACAGTACATTTCCGAGCTGACCGTTGAACCGTGCGGGAGGACATCAAACAGAAAACATATACATTTACATGGCTAGTTCGCAAATAAGATTTAAGTGCCTGGTACAGGGTTCAAATGGTTCAAATGGCTCTGAGAACTATGGGACTTAACATCTGAGGTCTTCAGTCCCCTAGAACGTAGAACTACTTAAATCTAAATAAGCTAGGGTCATCACACACATCCATGCCCGAGGCAGGATTCGAACCTGCGACGGTAGCAGTAGCGCGATTGCTACAGGGATCATCGAACCACCTTCACAAATCTCTATTATTCCAATCTCGTATAGAGCGCGGAAAGAACGAACACCTCCGATTTCCACTACTTGATCATGGTGATCGTTTCTCTCTATGTAGGTCGGTGTCAACAAAATATTTTCGCATTCAGCGGAGAAAGTTCGTGAGAAGAATCCGCCACAACAAAAAAAAGCCTTGGTTTTAATTATGTTCACCCAAAATCCTGTATCATTTCAATGACACTCTCTCCCTTATTTCGCAATAATACAAGACGTGCTACCCATCTCTAAAATTTTTAGATGTACTCCGTCAATCCTATCTGGTAAGGATCCCACACCGCGCAGCAGTATCCTAAAAGAGAACGGACAAGCGAGATGTAGGCAGTCTCCTTAGTAGATCTGTTACATTTTCTAAGTGTCCTGCCAATAAAACGCAGTCTTTGGTTAGCCCTCCCCACAACATTTTCTGTGTGTTCTTTCCAGTTTAAATTGTTCATAATCGTAATTCCAAGTTATTTAGTTGAATGTACGGCCTTTAGATTTGACTGATTTACTGTATAACCGAAGTTTAGCGGATTCATTTTACCACTCATGTGGATGACTTGAATTAAATCGGGTGATGTTGCCAGAATTAGATTAGGAAATGAGACACTTAAAGTAGTTTTGCTATTTGGGGAGCAAAATAAGTGATGATGGTCGAAGTAGAGAGGATATAAAATGTAGACTGGCAATGGCAAGCAAAGCGTTTCTGAAGAAGAGAAATTTAACATCGAGTATAGATTTAGGTGTCAGGAAGTCGTTTCTGAAGGTATTTTGTATGGAGTGTAGCCATGTATGGAAGTGAAACTTGGACGATAAGTAGTTTAGACAAGAGGAGTATAGAAGCTTTCGAAATGTGGTGCTACAGAAGAATGCTGAAGATTAGATGGGTAGATCACATAACTAATGAAGAGGTATTGAATAGATTTGGAGAAAAGAGAAATTTGTGGCACAACTTGAATAGAAGAAGGGATCGTTCGTTAGGGCATATTCTGAGGCATCAAGGGATCACCAATTTAGTATTGGAGGGCAGCGTAGAGGGTAAAAATCGTAGAGGGAGACCAAGAGATGATTACACTAAACAGATTCAGACGGATGTAGGGTGCAGTAGGTACTGGGAGATGAAGAAGCTTGCACGGGACAGAGTAGCATGGAGAGCTGCATCAAACCAGTCTCTGGACTGAAGACCACAACAACAACGTGGATGACTTAACACTTTTCGTTATTTAGAGTCAACTGTCAATTTTCTACCATACAGATATCTTTTCTAAATCTTTCTGCAAATTGGGTTTGATCTTCTGATGTCTTTACTACGCAATGAACGACAGCATCTGCAAACAACGTAAGACGGCTACTCAGAATGCCGAAGTGGCGTCCAATCGATAGACTTGCACCAGACAAGCGGACTACCCGACGGGAGGCCCTCGTCGCGACATTGTTATTATTATTACATAAGCTTTCTGTAGATCCTTTCCACATGCCGTACACATAACATTAAAAATTAAAACTACAAAAACAAACTTATCCTATTCATTTGCTGACATGTCATTATCTTCGCTTACTTACATTATATCCGGCTTGTCGTTTTGTTTACGACGTTTTGTTAAATTACAATTTAATTACACTGATAAATTTCAGATACATGAGAACCCTTTTTATTCTCTTTTGGTTTTACATTCTTTCCATAACATTTATACAATAATAGATTCTGTTTACCTTTATGACATAAACTGACATACATTTCGTTTCAATTCACATGACTTCTTGTCGAAACATATTTATTAATTCCAAAGAATTAAAGAAGTAGACAATAGTCGCTACAACAGACTCTACGCGCAGTTCAAATAACTACACATGGCCTCGCCTCTGTAGCATTCTCCAGGAAGGATCTACACACTGCATGGTTGAGGGAATTTCACGCGAATGCGTTTATGTGCTCAGTTACCTCTAGTTACTGGTCTTAACTGTGTTCCCAAGAAGAAAATAGTTTCTTGTTTATAAACACAACTCAAATCTGAAGATACCAATCGTATCAAATACTAATTCAGTGTCTGAAAGTGCAGCTCAACATTTACTTGTGTTGTTCATTGTATAAAGGATAACTATTTCATTTGCTGCGGTATACAGAGTTTTATCATCAATACGATATGTTATGCACAATGAGCGTAAAACATTGTTTTCATAAATAACAAACACGTATAAAAATTTCAATGTAATTCACGTGTTTGACGATTTCATGGGTGTTCGACGATCACAGTAATTTGGTTTCGACCCCTCGATTATTTAGTAGCACTCAACGTTAGTTTAGCTTTGTGATAATCACATTCATACGTATCCTCAGCTTGTAACTATATTTATCTTGAGGTGCTGTCCTTTCTTATTTTTGTATGGTATCCAACACTCTACAAGCATTTATCTTTCTTCACTTTAAGACGTGTAGATGCATCGTTCCCTGGAAGAAACAAGAACTTCATACTAATATATATCTAAATCTTCATAGATAAGTGTATAGTGGCTCGATGCCTACTAATACCTTTTTCATATATTCGACCATGTATTCATTCGCTTCAGTGGGCAGCCATGCTATCACAAAATTTATTTAATGTTATGTGTGCGTCAATACTTACCTTATAAATCTGAAAGATCAAGTGTATTATAGGCGTGGTGCAACCTCTTTACCAGTTTTCCCCTTATATTGTAGTCGTTTGTTTACCTGCAGCAAGACTTTTCAGGTCCTTCAAATATGATTAGTGGGTATACTTTCACTACTTACATTTGTAAATATTGTATACATGTAGAAATAATGTATATAGTAGCGTAACGTCAGTAAATATCTTGTAGTTTAGCGTCTTTTTCCTGTGTATATCATCTCCAAGCTTATCTTTGTTTGTGTGTATTGTGCAGATAGTCGTACTTGTGGTATAGACCTTCTCTTACTCTTCTATGTCCCTGTTTATGAATACGCTTTACAAATGCTAGTGCAGGCTGTAGCTCATAGCGATTGTCTGTTCTAGGTGCTGGTACACTCCCAGCTGTGTTTGCCTGGCGCGCTTGTGATTGCGGCTTGTTGACTAGCTTGCTCCCCACTGCGCATTCGCTGCGTCGCTCTGATACCACTATCGTCGCGGTGAGTTGTGTATTGCATTGCGCGCCACCCTATGTACGTTCAAAATGGTTCAAATGGCTCTGAGCACTATGTGACTTAACATCGGAGGTCATCGGTCCCCTAGACTTAGAACTACCTTAACCTAACTAACCTAAGGACATCACACACATCCATGCCCGAAGCAGGATTCAAACCTGCGACCGTAGCAGTCGCGCGGTTACGGGCTGAAGCGCCTAGAACCGCTCGGCCACCGCGGCCGGAACGTATGTACGTTTCACATGTTTGTGTATTTGCTTACAACTACGCCAGGCACAAGGTGAAGCGTTGTACTCAGAGTATCGTCATCTCTAGACACATAAAAGTAAAATTCTTCCTTGTTACATCCACTCATCTTGTCGTGTACAAATTTGACATATAAGAAAAAAATGAAACAAAAATTGTCCTCATCAACTAACAACACAAATTCTGAAATGTAATTTTCCAGCATACTAAATCTAATATTGTTATACATATATACAACTTAGAGGATATACCTGCCACCATCGTATCTGATAAAACAAGTGTCGATCAAGCTCAAGTTTTCCGGCGTCGCGGTGGCATTGGTCTCTGGGTTAGGCGTAACTTCGACTGTATGTACCGTTGGTGTTTAGTTACGAAAGCCGGCCAGAGTTGCCGTGCGATTCTAGGGGCTGCGGTCTGGAACCGAGAGACCACTACGGTCGCAGGTTCGAATCCTGCCTCGGGCATGGATGTGTGTGATGTCCTTAGGTTTAATTAGTTCTAAGTTCTAGGCGACTGATGACCTCAGAAGTTAAGTCGCCTAGTGCTCAGAGCCATTTGAACCATTTAATTACGCCAAATAGTATCCTGTGGGGCTCTCGACTGAAACTCTCTTTGCGCGTTATTCGGCAGATATGCGTTATTTTGCTGGGCCAATCCCGCTGTGTGTGGGTTAGTCGGCTGTCTGGTATTATTTTGTGTTAGGGAAGCGATGAGTCTGTGCGTATTTTACACTCTGGCCATACGCTGCTTTCCGTTGTAGTTTTCTTTGCTAAATTCTTGGCCATTTCTTTTACATACGCCTTTGAATTTACAGCTTTCTCCATTGCCGTTGCGATTACCGTTACCGTTACCATAGGTCTGTGTGGGGTAAGGTTGCCATCCGTTTTGTACTACGAATTCGTTGTTAATATGTTGCTCCGTAAATGTCTGTGGAGCTATCTGCATATAGACAAGTTTAGGATTTACTGCTTTCTCTTTGTATATCAAATCTATTTAGTCCAGTACATGTGGAAAAAATTCTATGTCGTGTTCTGGAATGGTAATGAGTTTTTCCCAAATGTGGACAGGAAGACGGTGCTTTAACATTTTCAGCACTTCTACTTGAGATACGGGGTTCGTTCAGTATCTGGTTTCATTCAAATATTTTTCAAAATAGACCATTAAGCTTCGGTGTTTGCTATTGAACGGAGCTGGGTTGAATATTCACGTCTGAGTCTCTCTTGTATGGCCTCAGACCAATATTTATCAAGAAAGGTTCTCTCAAACTGTTCATAGTAGTGGCAACGTTCCACTTTGTTCGTAGCCCATAGCAGAATGACACACTGTGTGTCCAACAACAAATCTAATTTTCTGGGCTGCAGGCCAGGTACGAGGTAAAACATTTCTAAATATCCTAATAAATACCACGGGGTGTGTTCTTTTCCCTACAGAGGTAAATATCAGAAATTGTCGATGCCTAAGTAATCCCTCATCTACTAGTAATGTTGACAAACACGCCGCGCTGTCAGCGACGGACGTGTTTATGTTCGCTTGTGGCGTAGAGTATGGCATCTGCACCTACTCGACAGTTACAGCTGCCGGCAAGTGTTGCAGCATTCTGCAACATTCGCTATTTTCCTTCGACGGGCTAGCCCCATATTGTGGGTAACCAGGGGAGGTATCAAACTTCTCCAAACGCATGGGTTTGTTCCCTTTTAAATGTTGTTTTGAAATGTCAGTAGTTTTAGCAATACTGCCTCGTAACCTTTCCTCTGCTTACTTTCAACCTGAATCTGTTTTAGATGGAAGTTGACTTTCCTTCTCCTTTAGAGCTTCTTCTACAATATCTACATAAATTTTGCACTCCGACACTACCTAATCAGCAAGGCTTCTGCCCTTATACAGCATCCCAGCTTCAAATTTTTCCGTTATTTACTTTACATCTGCACATATCTTGTCTCGTTGTCTTTCGGCAAATTTTGGCTCTAAACGTAACTGGTTTATTCTTAGACTATAGTTTTGTACTTCTGTAGGTAAGTTTTTGCACACGTCGTGCACCTGGCTGAGTGCATTCGCCATATTTTTTGCCGAAGCATCCACGAGGGGTTGCGTCTGCTGAATTTGAGAATATGCTTCACTAAGGTTTTGTAACTCTCCTGAAAATTTTTCCTGTTTATCGTCTACGGGTGATACCTTTCCCGTTAACGTATTTATACTGCGGGACAAGTCGGTAATTATTTCTAGTTTCAGTTGTTTGCCAACTTCCCGGATAGTGCGTCCGATAATTCAGTGCGTATAGTCTTGCTCACCTCACTGAACTCTTGACTAAGATTATTCTTGATATTGTTAAATTCCTGATTTTGGTGTGTAAACCGTTGTCCTATACCCTGAAGTTGCTGTGTTTGCGGAAATTCCTGTTGTTTTCCAAACAGTTGTGTTCCACTAACCTGATATTCGTGTTGCTTTATAAACTGTTGCGATATTAGTTGCATAAGTTGTGTCAAATTGTGGGTGTCACTGGTTTTTACATTGCTTTTACGAACTGTTTTCTGTCCTTGCTTTCGCGACGTTATGAGCAAACAGTCAGAGGAAGTTTCGCTGTCGCGCGCTTCAGTTACACTATTTGAAACAGTGTTTCCCGGTGAGAAATGAGAAACCGTCTCATCGAGCGTCGTAGAAGTGATATAACTTTTGATAGTGGGACGCAAGCCTCGTTGTTTTCGTACTCATCGACCAGTTCACGAGTTGGCGCGTTACTTTCAGCTGTTGCCAAGCTCGGGTTTCCGACATCTTGGCATACTGCATTTTGTTATGAGTTTTCAACAATGGCCATTACCTTTCACTCTATTCTTAATAGTATTAAACAACATTATGAAAACAATTTTCCAAAACTGAAATTTTGCCAGTATCAATACTTTTCCATTAAAGTAGATTTACCTGCGTATTCACTAATGAACCTGATTATTCTTTAATACAGCCTTGTTGAATTTGATGAGTTATCTTGCATTAAAAAGTTGACTTTACACAAATTTTCGACTTTTCTTTAGAAATGCTCTTTCCGTAAAGGATATTAATTGGAAGGAAAAGAGATTATCCACTGTGAGAGGGACGGCGCCAAGCGCGGCTATATAAGCATTCAGCGGAGCACCTTCCTACCTTGACCGCTGAAATCAGCATTCCCGGCGCGTCTCGTTTGTAGGCAGAATTTAATTTTAATTTGCTCCTTCAAGTTTTTATTGGCCCCAATCTCGTGGACATATAACAAATGCATCAAAAGTCCCATTAGTTTTTTGTAACGAAAAAATGGATCATTTATCTCAAAAAAATTATATCTCAAAAATTGTTTATATTCCTCCACTGAATAGTGGCAGAATATAGGAGGGCGGACAAAATACTGCAATGTAATGGAAACTAATTACTAATTGCTGCTTGAATAGTTAAGAAAACTTAGTTGGAAAGAATAATTGAAAGAAGTTGGAAGGTACCCATATCCTGGGTGAACTTCAACCGGCACTAATATCAACAGACGTTCTATGTCAGTACATTTATGATAAACATTCACCATATAAATTTACGTACTACTTCTCGTTATTTCCACTGTGCATAGAGCTGGTTATGACAATGCTGTTACCGGATCGCCCATCCGCTACTCACGCAGTTTCCTCTCGTCTGCTTCGAACCTCTTGATGCAGGATACTCGACGCAGGTGAAATGATGAACAGATTGGGTTATTAATATAAATATCTGTATAAAAACTTACTCTCCCTAATAACTTCTATAACACTTTTTTGAAGTGTTGTTGGGTCTGTCGCTAGATCGAGTTTCACTAGGCATGGCCTGCACCTCAATAGGTATGGGAATGTGAGGCTTGCAAAGCTTATATGTGACAGTGTAGTGGGTGGTGGTGGGATGACTCATGGAAAAATTCCTGTAGTAGTTGTTGTTAGAGCTGCACTTATTTTAGATTGAAGTCAGCTGATAGGTATACTTGCTTATAGAAAGCTTCTCTAACTAAGGGCTCACCTTCAGATGACGTCATGTTTCCAAGTACAGAAGGAATTAGCATATTTCATCAAAATATAAGAGGTATTAGAGATAAAGTTAGTGAACTGATTATAGACGTTGACTGAAATTATTGGTATGTCGGAGCACCACTTAAATTATTGGGCAAGTCAGAGGCTTCCTTTACCAGGATACAGATTAGCTGATTGTTTTTCAAAGAGTTACTTGCCGGATGGGGGAGTTGCTATGTACGTAAAAAAAACAGTACTCCATTTGAGTCCATAGATGTATCAAGGCACTGCATTGAACAGATATTTGAATGTTGTGCAGGGGCAATTTAATTTAGTGAAACTAAACTTCTAATTGTTGTTGTTTATAGGTCCCCCAACTCCAACTTCAGAGCATTTCTGCTCAAGCTGGAAAGGGTTCTTCATTCACTTTGTAGGATGTAACAGAAATTAGTTATATGTGGTGACTTCGATATGAATTTTGTATGTGATGGTACAAGAAATAGAGTGTTGGAAGATCTCTTAAATTCATATAATCTGATGCAAACTGTTTTTTTGGGATATGGTGCAGGTGAACATTAGAACAGCCATAGACAATATTTTTATACGTTCTTCATTACGGCCGTGCGGTTCTAAGCGCCTCAGTTTGGAACCGCTTGACCGCTACGGTCGCAGGTTCGAATCCTGCCTCGGGCGTGGATGTGTGTGATGTCCTTAGGTTAGTTAGCTTTAAGTAGTTCTAAGTTCTAGGGGACTTAACTTCTAAGTCCCATAGTGCTCAGAGCCATTTGAACCATTCTCCATTACGAGATGGGCATTGTGTTAGTAAAAGAGTGAATGGCCTTTCAGACCATGTTGCACAAATTTTAACGCTAGAAAAGTTAATCCAACAGCAATAGAGAGTATTTTAACCTTGCCGAAGAACAAGAGTGGCAGACTGATTATAAAGCCGATAACGTAGATGATAAATATAATGCTTTCCTTAACACATTTCTAATTCTTTCATGCTTGAGAGTTGCTTTCCACTAGAACGTTCTGAACATGGTACAAGCAGTAATAGGCAGCCCGGATGGCTGACTAGTAGGATAAGGATATCATGTAGAGCAAAGTGGGAATTACATCAAAATGTTAGAATAGTCTCAATCAAGCTACAGTAGCCCATTACAAACAGTATTTTAAAGTGCTTGAAATGTTATTAGGAAGGCAAAGAGTATGTGGTATGCAAATAGACTACCTAATTAACATGATAAAATTAAAACCATATGGTCAGCAGCAAAAGGTCGACTATATAAGGTCAGTTCGTAGTAAAAATATTTCTGTTACTGATATATCAGATATATCCACAGTATTTAACAATAATTGCTGGTGAATTAAATAAAAGTTTAATTTCTAAAAGAAATCATATAACTTTCTTGGCAAATGCCTTTCCTAGATTGGTGTCTGAAATACTCCTGTGTGATACAGACAAGGGGGAGATTGAGTCAATAATTAAATCACTGAAGGCTAAGGACTCTCATGGCTATGATGGAGTGCCTAGCAGAATATTAAAGTACTGTGCTGTGCTTGTTAGCCCTGTATTTAGCCATATTTGTAATTTTTCCTTTAGGTATGGTTAGTTTCCTGAACGATTAAAGTACTCGTAGTAAAGCCGCTTTATAAAAAGGGAGAAATGGATAATGTAGATAACTTTAGACCTATTTCTGTGCTATCAGTGTTTGCTAAATTTATCGAAAAGCTATGTATGTAAGGATAATTGACCATTGTATATTACACGATTTGCTATCAAATGTACAGTTCGGCTTTAGAAGTCGTTTAACAACCGAAAATGCTACATTCTCTTTTCTCTGTGAGGAACTGCATTGGTTAAACAAAAGGTTCCGAATACTAGGCATATTTTTTGATTTAACTAAGGCGTTTGATTGTGTTGATCACAAAATATTGCTCCATAAGCTGGACCAATTCAGAATAGGGGAAATAGCTCACAATTAGTTCACCTCTTACTTTAGCAACAGACAGCAAAAGTTCATTATTCACGATGTTGAGAATGGCTGTGATATGGGGTGTTCAAAAATGGCGCTGAGCACTATGGGACTCAACTGCTGCGGTCATAAGTCCCCTAGAACTTAGAACTACTCAAACCTAACTAACCTAAGGACAGCACACAACATCCAGCCATCACGAGGCAGAGAAAATCCCTGACCCCGCCGGGAATCGAACCCGGGAACCCGGGCAGGGGAAGCGAGAACGCTACCGCACGACCACGAGATGCGGGCGATATGGGGTGTGAGTGGGGTGTGGTCAAGTGCGGGATGCCCCAGGAATCAGTGCTGTGGTCACTACTGTTTATTATTTATTTAAATGATAGGCCCTCTAGTATTAGCAGTATCTCTAAATTATTTCGGTTTGCTGATGACACTGGCTTGATAGTAAAGTGTGTTGTGTGCAACATTGGCTCGATTTCAAATAGTGCAGTTCATGGCCTAAGTTCATGGCTTGTAGAAAATAAACTAATGCTAAATCACAGTAAGACTCAGTTTTTATAGTTTCTAACATACAATTCAGCAAAACCTGACGTTTTAATTTCACCGAATGGGCAGATGGTTAGTGAAACTGAACAGTTCAAATATCTAGTTATTCAGGTAGATAGTAAACTGTCGTGGAAAGCCCACGTTCAGGCTAATGTTCGAAGATTTAATGCTGCCATTTTTACTATTCGAACGTCATTGAAGTGAGTGATCAATCGAAATGAAAATTAGTCTACTTTGCTTATTTTAATTCGCTTATAGCGTGCGGTATTATATTTTGGGGTAACTATTCCCATTCTAAAAGGATATTTTTATCTCACAAACGGGCGGTTCGGGTAATAAGTGGTGTAAGTTCCCGAAAGTCTTGTCGACCACTGTTCACGAGTCTGGGTATTTTGAAATTGGCCTCTCAGTATATATATTCCTTACTGTCATTTCTTGTTAATAATATTAGCATGTTCCCAAGAATAAGCAGCTTTGATTCATTCGGCAGAAATCATACCTGAATTTGGATTAGACTTCCGTAACTCTTGTGCAGAAAGGTGTACAGTATACTGCTGCATCCATTTTCAATAAGCTACCATTAGAATAGAAAAATCTTGGCAGTAATCCATGCGCTTTCAAATCGAAACTGAAGAGTTTTCTCATGGGTCACTGCTTCTTTTCCCTTGAAAAATTAAGTTCATTCTTGTTGCATTGTTGATTACGTTTACTTAAAAGTATGGATTGCCTTTTTTCGGGTTTGCAAAAATTTATTTTTATCTGTTATTACTTTTATGTTGGAATTTCATGTACTCACGCATTGTATGACCTTGGAAATATGCTCCTCAATTTGGTTCTACGGTACTTGACGTGTAAATAAAATAAAAAAATAATACACATTTTTGTTCAATACTGGCACAGCGGAACTCGTCATACATCGAACGAAGAGAAAAAAAGGATCCATTACACTGTTTCACATGGAAATGAAGTCCCATGCTTCTTGAAAGACCGTAGGGGAACAATGCGGGAGACCCGCACCGCCGTTCTAAGCAAGGTCCAAATTGAGGTGGTTTGCCGTTGCCTTCCTCCGACAGTAATGGGGATGAAATATGATGATAAAGACGACATAACAACATCCCGTTATCTCAGGGCAGGTGAAAATCCCGGATCCCGCCGGTAATCGTACCCGGGACCCCGGTCCCGGGAAGCGAGACCACGAGCTGCAGACGTTGTTTCACATGAACAATGTTTCCTAATTACATGCTGACTGTGTGTCAATAGACCGTTTTCTTCGCGGTAATTCATAATGTTCGAACACAATATATGTTAAAAAATCCTGCTGCGTATCCAAATTAATCATATGGCCTGTAATTTAGTGGATTTTCTTTCTTGAATTTTGGCGTGACTTGCGCATCTTTCCGGTATTTGAATATGGATCTTTAGTCGAGAGAACGGTTGTATATGATTGTTATGTATGGCCCTATTGCATCAGCATACTCTGAAAGGAACCTAATTGATGTAGAGTATGGACCAAAAGGCTTGTTTGTATTAAGTATTTTGAGTTGCTTCACTACTCCGCCAGGTTTCGAGACAAAGTTTCGATGTGGAGACTGTCGCAAGCATCTCGGATTGAAGTCCGTTCTACATTTAGAATGTCTGTAAAAAATCGCCAATCTTGGAGATATTGCGTCTGTTTAAATTTGACATGTTTGTTTCGTTGTTTCTGCAACAGTGTTCTTACACGTTTTGTCTACCAAGGAGGACGAGTTCTGTGATTTGTTAATGTATTAGGTATAAATCTCTCAATTGCTGCCGATACTATTTCTTTGAATTCAAACCGCATCTAGTCTATACATATATTGTTAATTTGAAAGGAGTTGAGATTGTCTGTCAGGAAGGCGTCTAGTGAATATTTATCTGCTTTTTTGAATAGGTATATTTTACGTTTATTTTTGGATTTTGGGGTTACTATAGTCAATGTCGCTACGACAACCCTGTGCTGTGTTCACTGATCCCTGTATCCGTTTTGATGCTCGCTATTAACTCAAGGCTTATTTGTTGCTAAGAGGTCAAGTGTGTTTTCACAACCGTTTACTATTCGCGTGGGCTCATGCACTAAATGCTCGAAATAATTTTCAGAGAATGCGTTTAGCACAATTTCGGATGATGTTTTATCCGTACCTCCGGATTCAAACATTTATTTTCGCCAACGTATCCATGGTAAAATGAAGTCACCACCAACTATAATCGTATGAGTCTGGTACGTGTTTGAAATCAAAGCCCCATTAGAATTTCAGAAGACAGTCATGATGACCTTACCGGCGGTGACTCTCTACTCCATAGACTGCAGTTTTGCTACCGTTTTCAAGGGATATACTCAAGTTTCAATGCCTGCTGCAATGTGCGACTAAATATTGCCGTTATCAGCCTCGCAATACGCAAGCAATTCCGCACACATTATCCTCCGTTGCTCTTAATGACCTTAGGCAGCGAAGAACCCGGCGGGCATACATCTGTGAATACCCCCAGCTGAAGGACGAGCTTGTCAGCACTGCCAACAGGCACATCCAGCTGTGCAGCGAGGTGTTTGATTGTGACCAATCGATCACCTCGAATGAGAATGTCCACAACTTCCAACACTGCATGGGTCACAGCTGTATGCACCCCGCCGGCACGTGGAAGAGCGGAGAGGTTTGGCGACCAAGTTGTGGTGATGACAGACGCCTTGCTCAACAATTCAGTGTGCTTTTGTTCAATGACCGATCTTCGTAGACATTGTGCAAACGCCCACGAATATCTGTGATGCTCTGGTGCCGGCCGCTGTGGCTGAGCGTTTCTAAGCGCTTCTGTTCGGAACCGCGCTGCTGCTACGGTGGCAGGTTCGAATCCTGCCTTGGGCGTGGCTGTGTGTAATTACCTTAGGTTAGTTAGGTTTAAGTAGTTCTAAGCCTAGGGGACTGATGACCTCAGATGTTAAGTCTCATAGTGCTTAGAGCTATCTGAACCAGTTTATTGCTCTGGTTTTTCGCTAAAAGAAACTCAATGACTGCCCTCAACATGGAACGCACCTCCGTTAGAGTCGCCATTTTGAAACCAACGTAAACGCCGCCACCAATTGGAACTACTTAAGTCTATATGGTTTAAAGTGTTAACAATTGGCCGAGAAAAAAATGTGTTGCATTATTTATTTACCGCCATTTGTAGTAGAGTATAATGTGACATATACAGCTTTAACAAGATTTTCTCTATTGCAGCCATTTTAAATTTCAGTTGAATGGTAGTTCCTATGTACATGATCATGTCGTACCTCGTAATATGTTTTCACATTTGGAAACCTTATTTTTCGAAGAATTTTTGTAATGGCACTTAGAACGAGAACGCATCACTTACAGAACGAATAAAAATTTACTGTACTTTTGTTACAGAGCTGGCTAGAAGCGAAAGTGTGGAACGTGTACCAGTTTACAACATTTTTCACAATTATTTGAACTGATGGTGGAGTTATCAGAAAGGAAAGGAAAGGAACTACGGATGTCAGCTGCATCGGGACTTTATGCGGAATCTGTGACGGCGAGTGGAAATGCGTGCCATACCGGGATTCGAACCTGGGATTTCCTGGTTGCTAAGCTGTTGAGCTAACCACTGGGCCCTCCGGACACAGTGTTTATCGCAATTGTGCGGACTATCTGAGCATGCCTCTCAGCTGACTTACATTTTTACCTTCCGCTATCTATTCACAGTCCGCGTCCATGTCCTCCATGCTCGCTGCTTAGAGTCCGCAATGAATGTGGTGGATCATTCCCTATAGAGGCGAATCTGATATATGAATATGTGGTGACTTCTCCGAAAGAAGTGGCACCACGTATTCATCCTTTCGCGCAAATTATTCAGCTGATCCGAGAAATATTTCAGATATCGTATGTCTCTTATTTGCAAGTATGTTAAGTAAGAACGTAAACGGCAATACTCGGTTCGGTATTACCATGGTAAATGTAACATTTTCCTTCCAGTGCTTTGCGCTTGAAGACTACCAATTAATAATAATTATTCTGCATGTCAGAAGTGCTAACCCGAGGAAACGCGGGACGATCCTCTGTCGATGTGGGAATAGTGGAGTTTGTGTCCATGTCACATTGTGACAACTTCAGGCACAAGGAACTTGTGGTAACGTGACCGCACTCCATTCCACTGCTGCTTACATTCCTAAGACCGACCGAACTTCTGCTTTCTCCTGGAAACTTCCTCCAGCTACCAAATCATAACACCATAATGGAGTTGGATTGTAGTTCTCGTCATCGCGTCTGTGGGAGGGCAGAAGTGCCAAAACACCTCGTGTACAACGCGCAGCGAGAACATTTCGAATAACTTGAACATGTGATCCAGACTACAGTAAGAGAATATAAAATCAATTATTATACAAAATTTCGGTTAATTAAACTTTAGATTCACGTCACTTTCTGAGAAAATGAATTCAAGGTGCGGTATTGAATGTTTCACACTAATCATTCTTGTGCTGTTACAATTCCTCAGTGTGCAATAGCACTCATTTGATTTTATACCCCATTTTACTGTGTGCCTTCATGCAGGAGATTCCAAATTCCGTAACTTCATGGTTTCTTGTATTACGCTATCGTATTCTTATGCCCTTTTATGTATTATATTGCGCCGGCTGGTGTGGCCGTGCGGTTCTAGGCGCTTCAGTTTGGAACCGCGTAACCGCTACGGTCGCAGGTTCGAATCCTGCCTCGGGCATGGATGTGTGTGATGTCCTTAGGTTAGTTAGGTTTAAGTAGTTCTAAGTTCTAGGGGACTGATGACCTCAGAAGTTGAGTCACATAGTGCTCAGAGCCATTTGTATTATATTGAAACTTGCGTAATACAATGAAAATAAACCTACAACAATATGAAAGTTTGTACGCATGTTTGCGGAGTGAAGGTGTTATTCTGGAGACAGTTCCACTGATCGAGCCGAGTCATGGTGTGACTGCTGTCTACGGTTTAACGCAAGTAAAACTGCTGTTTATGAAATGTAAAGATACGGTATCGAGTTTGTTTCTGAAATACAATTTTACTCTTTCATGAACTTTGAAGGCTATGTAATGCTTTCAGTTAGGTACAATGCTCCATATCTGCAAAATCTTCTTCAGGTGCGCCCATTGTACTTCTAGGCGAATAATCACTCAATCGTTAAAAATTCCAAAACTGGTAACTTCTTTTTCCTATATATATGCTCATTATTTCTTGAAATTCAAATAAATTTTCCCATGATAAATGCTACACCCTTCCTCAAAAATACACCTGCTATGTAACACCTGTTGAAGTTATGGCAGTCAGACCTAGATTTAATTACCGCTCTACTGCCTTAATGGAGATATTTGCTAAGTTCGTTTTGGTGCTAAATATTAAGATAGACTGTTTATACACTGGAACCACAAGTCAGGAATTAGTTATAATGAATTTCGAAATTCTTGGTAAAGATATTTAGTATGATACAAATTCATTTCATTGCATCATCGTCTCACTCAAGGAACGACCAGTGAACGCCAAAGTAACTCCTTCTATGTCATTTACATAGGAGATCAGAATACGCTTATGCTCTCTCAGGTCAACATTTTCGTATAGTATTACGAGAGTCCAATCGAATTATCCAAAACAGATTCGCAATGCCAATATAATCCTTCGACGCAGATACTAGAGAGCGTACTTAACTGAATGACTGTCCACGTATTTACCAAATCCGCTTATCCCACGCTGAAATATCAATTATTTGTTTAAATACCATGTCAGCAGTTTGCTCTTTATCCAACTTCCATTGTTGTTGTTAATGCGGGCTTCACTCGGCTGCTTTGGGAAGAAAGTGATTGTATTTTAGAGAGCAGTCTGATCGTGAAATTTATTTCCTATTGACGTTGGCATATTATTGTTAAATTTTTGGAACACTCTCGTTATTCTTTCCTGTAGGTGGCCATCATGTTTTCCCTTCTTGTGTACAGGCCTAGGTTTGTCCTTTACCTGCTTCTACATCTTGCACTTTCTGCTAACGTCATTTCAAAACGTCTGTGTTCCCTTTCACGCTCTTTATTTGCTCTACTTACAATTTATCTCTCTTCATGAAACAAATTCAGTGTCTGCTATGTTTACCTACTACTTTATTACCCTATCTGTTTGATTCTCCACTGTCTTCGTTTTCGCCTTTCAGACAGACGAAAGCTAATATCTTTTGCATCTCATGACGACAAAGCTAAATGAAATTGTTGAAGTTATTCGTTGCAAACTAAGACTAGTAAAAGGGATGCGATTTACCAGACTGAGAACAGTTGAAGGAAATATTTCGGAAGGTTCAAATAATTCAACATCTGTGGTCATCAGTCCCCATGAACTTAGAACTACTTGAACCTAACTAACCTAAGGACGTCACACACATCCATGCCCGACGTAGGATTCGAACCTGCGACCGTAGCGTAGCGGTCACGCGGTTCGAAACTGAAGCGCCTAGAACCGCACGGCCACACCGACCGGCATTTCGGAAGGCTTTTCCACTCTGTTTAACCAACATTTAGTTGCAAGAAACCCCATACTTCTTTTCTGGTCACAGTTTAAGAGGGCGGGTGGAGCCCTTTCTACCTTTCGTCTTTCAGTGTTCGATCTGTTTGAAATACGACCATGGCAAAACAATCCTAAGTGTTTTATCGTGTAGGACCTCAATATGTGGACTTCCAGTACGCATTTACCGCGGAGATCATCAGAAGGTCACAAAGAAGATATGACTGGAAATATACATGAAGAGAAGCCTGTCTATACTTGGTTATGATTGTATTGGAAGATAAAGACACTACACTACTGTTGCTGAAAGACACTAGCCCATTCTCGTGACAGTTGCTTTGCCCCCCCCCCCCCCGCCCCCTGCAAATAATGCCTGATCCGTTGTCAGTCACACAGTCACAGTGTTGTGTCCGTTGCGTTCACAGCAGCAAGCTAACGTGTCATCTCCAGTCTTAAATGATATAATGCTGGCTGTGCCCACTAGGCCGCAATAGGTAAGCCGAGCTTATTTATTTACTTAACATGAAAAGATCTGGACCATCAGGCCGGCCGTCTCTTACATCTAATATACGATTCTACATAATTTGCTTGACGTATACACGGCCGGAAAAAAATGGTATCCCTGGAAAGACAACGTCGATTTTGATCCGTTGGCGTGAACTAACTCGGGGATAGTAGATGTACTTATAATGGTTTCAACGTCATCTGCCAACAGACACCGTAGTGGCTTAGGTAGCAAAGTGCCGTCTATTTTTTTAATAAGGAGTGCTCACAGCCAGAAGGCTGTGTGGTCCAGACGCGCTCGTGCTTCCTTCAGCCAATTGAACGAATTTTAAAGGGGTCAAATTGTGTACTTCTGAGTCGTAGGATTGTCCTTTCCGAAAACTAACACACAAGTTGGACGTGCCGCATCAGTTGTCCAACGATGTCGACATTAGTGATCTCGTATTTTCGCACCCGTAGACGAGATTCAGGACGTACACGCAGCTCAGATGCTCTCCATGATCGTAGTATTTTAAGGGCATCATTGGCAGATCGTACAGCTACCACAGCACAAATAACGGGGCATGAGAGCCCAGACGTGTGAACACGAACTGTTGTGAACCGTCTATTAGCAGTGAGATTAGGGGCACACACAACTGTAGCCCGCTTTTCCTTTCACGCCACAGCATCGACGTGCATGGCTCAACTGTAGTAATCAGAGGATCACTTGGATGAAGGCACACAGTGGTCTTCGGCGATGAAAACCGATTCTGCTTGCACACAAGTGCGAGTACCATGTAGATCTAGTGAGCGCTATCTCGTAGAGTGCGTTCCTCTGAGACACATGGACCCATCCCACGCTTCACGATCTGTGGTGGGATAAGCTACAATTGTTATTCACCGTTGGTGTGTTTGGCGGAGACGCTAAGCAGCACTCGGTACGTGCAGAATGTTGTTCGACCCGTTCTTTTCCCATTCTTGCAACGGGAATCTGATGTTCCAAAGGTATAATGCTCGTCCACACTTATCCGTGAAACTCAATGTTCTCAGCAAGACATGCAGCAACTTTCCTGCAACTTCCCCTTGTCTGCAATCGTGCTCGTGTTGGATGTGATTGGATGAGAAGTGATTCAGGAGACTCGTCAACAACAGCTCTTACGGTGCGACTACACTATTCTTGTGACCCGTGCGCTTGTGAGACTCACGAGCCATACGAGTACTGTGGATCGAGGTAGGCTCCGAGGGCAGTCCGTGAGATCAATTCGCGAGCCGCCCGGGCCTGTGCCTTTCCTGACTCTGCCTGTTGTCGTCTCTCTGCTATCGTCCACTTCGATCTTGCTTTTTTCCCCTCCTTTTTCTCTATTTTAGACATAAGTTTTTCATTTAAAATGCAGTCGACTGACGATTTGTTATTATAAATATTTATGAACAATGTCCTGTGTAGCGGGATGCCACAAATTCCCATTATGAAACGAAAGTTGAAAAAATAGTGAAGCCTTGGATTCCATCGCGCCAGAACTCTGTGTGGATGTGGCTGAATTTGAAGAAAAAAATAAAAAGCTTACTAGCCGCATATAGGAAAGTCCGCCACAGGAAAATTGAGCTTGTGAAGTGTGGCGCTGGGGTTCATGAACTGAACGTTCCAAACCGTTACGCTTTCAAATGGTTCAAATGGCTCTGAGCACTATGCGACTTAAATTCTGAGGTCATCAGTCCCCTAGAGCTTAGAACTACTTAAACCTAACTAACCTAAGGACATCACACACATCCATGCCCGAGGCAGGATTCGAACCTGCGACCGTAGTGATCGCGCGGTTCCCGACTGTAGCGCCTAGAACCGCTCGGCCACTCCGGTTGGCTTACGCTTCCAAAAGCGTTTGAATTTCTGCTCTGCAAACGTCAGCTGTGGAAGACAATCAACTCAGAATGATGCAAACAATATTCATTTTAGGAAAATAAATGAAAACCTGTTAACAAATTGAGTATGGTTCAGCACCTGTTGGGCTATTTCAAGGCAGTAACTTTTTGTGTTTCTCGACGTACTTTTCAGTCCTTGTTCATCTGTTATTCTTAATTTTTTGTATTATTCCATGATACAGTATTAACTTGCCTTTACAAGCTCCTTCAAGCTGCCAGTAAGAGTTGCAGATACTTCAGGAATAATGTTCGACGTAACTTGCTTGGAGGCTGGAGTAGGAATCGCCACTTGCTAGGTATCTGAGCTTAAGGGGTGGGGTTTGCTATCTTTTGGTTCAAAATATTGATATTTTTAAATTACGTTTCTGGATCCATAAAATTGCTTAGAATCCACCCCTGAAACGGTTTTTATGAATACGGAACGTAAATGTTTGTTGTTCGCGGTTGAACAAAAAAAATGCATCTGTCTGAAATCGGCCTTTTTCACGCACCAGGTTCTTTCCGGGAATTTCGACTTTGTAGCCGCGAAAAATAGCCCATGACTAAAACTGATAAAGTGATCAAGGAGCATACGACGTACTATGGATTGGCAAACCGACGGCATTCCAGTTCGGTGGAACAGATGAAGAATGCAATTTGGGCAAAGTATTTCCACAAGTGTTCGACGGATTGCCATCCACAACACTAAAATTGTCCGGCTGGGGAAACTAGTTGGCACAAGAGGCGCATTGCAGAGGCTACTGGACATCGGGACGAATATCAACACGACCAGCCGCTCGCCAAAGAAGTTTAAAAAGTCATTCGTCCGATCTACGAGGCGCTTTCGGAGGACGAGTTATTGTGCCGGTGCTTGCGATGAAACACACATAATTCAAATGAAAGTTTGAACGAGTGTATGGGGAAGTTAGCCCCCAAGCATTTGCATTCTGGTGCGAAGACTGTGGAGATTGCGACTTTCCTGGCAGTGAACAGTTTCAACGAAGGGTAATCAGCAATTTTGAATACCATGACAACGACGGACGTCACCCTGGGACTCTATTCGACATAGTTCGCCCAGCATTCTGACGACCAGCATTCAAGCGGCCGTATACCGCTAGTCACCGGCCGTACGAGCGACTCTGGAGCAGCGCAGGATGGCCCAGATCGAGCAGAACGCCCTCTATGAGGAAGAGGAAGGACTAGTTTATGGACCCGGAATAGCAGATTGACGTAAGTTGCATAATATTGCATTTATATGTAGTCAAAACTTCAAACGCGTTTGTCTCAAACTGACTTCTTTTTTTATCGCGCGGTATTGTAACTTCAAATCTACTGAACCGATTGGCATGATTCTTTGTTTCCGACGAAGCCAACTAAATTGTCTAGGAGTTGTATCACTTTTATTCCGATCCATCAACTATAAATATTTTTACTCGGCCGACGAATTCGAAAAATTGATGAAAGAAACTCTATTTCTTTCAATTGCTGCCATTTTGTTTACTATGGTCCAAATAACTTAAGCGACGTACAAATCCTAAAGAATCTTATTTACTTCGCTAACGTCAACTCAATTTTGATTTCCGACAAGACGGCTGACCTGTGACATACCGAGCGTGGAGGTCTACATCGAAATTTGGTTTCGTTCCGATGGCACTTCCACCTTTGCTCTTCGATATTTCCGGTCTAAAAAATTCCAGTGAGTAGAGGAAATATCAATAAACATTTTGACTAAATTTGAAATTGATATCTATAACACATACCGAGAAAAAAATTCTCAAAGAACATGTTTTTTTCGGGCCAAAGATAGTAAACCTCCCCTTAAGTGCCAACCGACCAGTAACTTGTATAGCTTTCCGAAATTTGCTGTCAGCCATTACTATGTTCGATCCAATCGAATTTATCAAATATTCGAAATCGTATGTGTAAATTCGGCAAAATTTCTTGAAATGTATATCTTCAACGTCCTAGTCATCCGTCAAATGACTCACACTATAACTTTTTCTGCTTCTTAAAACTGTGGCCATCCACTACCGGCGTTCTCTAAGGTACTTGTTGCATCTTCTTCTATCTGGTTTCTGAGCTAAAAGGCGTATTACAAGGACTGCCTATACTATTGATATCTAAGTGTAGTCATTTCATGTACTTCATATTCACTGTTGCAACAATAGATCCTGAATGCAATGCAAACTTCTATTTCCGTTACCATACATTTACAAAATTAAAAATTGCGATAGTGGAGATAAAACACACACAGTTTATAATGGTACATGGGAGGTACAATAATAATTAGATATTGTGGTAAGGTAGGTTTTTAATTTTGAGTGCTAGAAGCAATGGGCATCAGAGAAAGGGTGGAGTACGAAGGGAAACAAGAAAGTGACAACACACTGTTAATGAACACAAGGGGAAAAAGGTGGCGTGACTCACAGAGAAAGGAAATGAGAAAGAAGTGTAACTGTGAGGACACAGAAGCACTGACTTCACTATTTCAGAGAGGGAAAGTTGACCATATGTATGTTTACTTTAGTGAAAACGGTTCTTATGAAAAGCAGCCGGCCATTGAAGTGTGCGCTGAGTGCAGGGCATCTTGCTCCAGAGGCTGACAGAAGCGACAACGAAGGCGTCTGCAAATGTTTTCATTTTAAACGGGCTTAGCAACGGTACCAGGTAAGTGAGACCTTGCGTTTCTATTATGGCGACCTGAAGCGTTTAGTCTGTGATGCGAAGTACTTGGATGCTTGTGCACTGAGAAGCTGGTGAAGTAGACACAGCGTATGGTAGTCTCGTAAATTGTCTGCCTGTATCCATCCTAACTGAAAGTATGAAACACTGACATGGTCACGATAAAATAACGTTGCAGATGCAACCCACAAAGTCGTCCATGCATAGTTTAACGGTCTGGTGTTTTCACTACTCGTCCCATTACACCACAGTAGTAGAGGTTTAGTAGAAAGAGTGACTGCACGAAACTTTTTCGGGGCATAGAGCCAAGCGGAAATCTTCCTCCATAAGCCCGTAGTATTTTCTGCTCTACTGAGACGCTCATTCTAAGTTACACGTAAGTTCTTCGCCGTTTTATGATTTGTTATAGGAAAACCGTCATGTAGAGCAAGAGGCAATTGTTGGTCGAATTTTTAAATTGTTCAGCTCTGATGTCATGCTAAGGTTATTTATGACTTTTTGCATTTTGTTTAAGCCACAGTTTTATCAACCACATTTTTGATCATCGTTCATCTGGACGTCGCAGTGTTTACACTAGAACATTGTGACCACCTACCTAACAGTCGGTATGTCCACCTTCGGCACGGGTAACAGCGGCGACCCATCGCGGCATGGAAACAATGAGGCCTTGGTAAGTAGCCGGAGATAGTTGGCACACACAAGTCATCTAATTCCCGTGAATTCCAAGGAGGGGGTTGATAGCTCTGATGCCATGTTCAGTGATCTTCCAGATGCTTTCGATTGGGTTCAGATCTGATGGGTTGGGGGCCAGAACTTCAATTAGAACTAAATGATAATTAAATCAAGAACCTAAGCTGATGACAAGCGTTGATATACATCAAGGGGGGCAGTTGAAAATGTGTGCCCCGCCCGATACTCGAACCCGGGTACTCCTGCTTAACATGGCAGACGATCTATCCGTCTGAACTACCGACGGCGCGGAGGGTAGTGCGACTGCTGGGGTTTATCCCTTGCACGGTCCCCTCGAGACCCATAATCCCAGCTTAATGTCTACACACTGCATTCGTAGTGCCCCTGCCCATTACACTCATTACTCGCGGCAGACAAGCTTACCGAGTCCCGTAAGAGTTCGGGCAATGCGTGTGCATCCAGCACAGAAGAAGGTCAATGGCCAGTTAGCCTTAACTATATTAAGATGGTATCTGTTCTTTCGGGCATGTCCAAAAGATCAGATACCATCTTCATATCAATTAGAACTCGCCACTGTCTTCCTCGAACCACTCCATCACACACCTGGTCATGTGATATGGCGTGTTATCCTGCTGAAAGATGTATACGTGGTTTGCAACCAGTGTTCTTAGACTTGGCTGTCATGATGCCTTGCATGAACTCCATTGGTTCCAAGGATGCACACGTGATTGCTCCGACAGCATAATGGAGCCGCCGCCTGTGTCTCAGTCCTGTATTACAGCTGTCAAGGAGTTGTACCCCTGGAAGACGTCGGATTCGCTTCCTCCAGTCGTCCTGATGGAGAAGGTATGGGGATTATTCAGACCACGCCACGCTGTGCTACTGAGCCAAAGTTCAATGCCGATGATCACGTGCCCATTTCAGTCGTAGCTGCCGATATTGAGTTGTTAATGTTGGCATGGGCCGTCGGCTGCAGAGGCCCATCGTTAGGAGTGTTCGGTGCGCTTTGTGTTCAGACACACTTGACTGCCCAGCAATAAAATCTGATGTTAGTACCGCCACACTTCGCCGCCTGTCCTGTTTTACCAGTCTTCCAATTTACGGCCTCTGACACGTGTAATGAGGGGTGGCCGCCCAACCCCACGACATCTGGACCTAATTTCGCCTTGGTTTCGCCACGTGTTGAAGACACTCACCTTGGACCCGACACGATCTGCCCTCGATCAAACTCATATTGATCCCACGCCTTGCCCATTCTATACACCGAGAGTACGCTCACAGGTACTACATGCACTGTGCGTGCGTCTGACCAGCTGATCAGCTTATATCTTCAGGTGTAGCGCTTAGGTTGTCGGTATACAAATGATATTTACATAAGGGCGTGTAACGCCGGAAATGCATATCCTCCTATTTCCATCTATTGTACTGTAATTTTTTCCTTGTTTTGTTACCTCAAGATATGACATTTCTGTCTCTTTATATATTGTAATTGTTTTACTGTTTGTATATATATATTTATGCATTTATGTTGGTTTGTTTCGTAAATATTATTTGTACTTTTACGCTGGGTCTTGCCTAGGGAAAACTGCTGTCGAACGATTACATCGATAGGTCGTGTGAAGAATCAAAGTGTGTAGGATCTTTGGTGGTGTTAACTCTGCCGCGTGGAGCGCGGGCTGAGCAGAAGGAGTCTGGCTGGAGTAGCGAGTGGAGCAGGTGCGTGGTGTGACGCTCCCGCGAGTTGCCGCGCTTTCGGGGTTTGGCAGCATGTAATTGCGCTCGACTTGCGATGATAGTTTCTGACATGGTGTCGCGGACGGGAAACATTAACTAGCGCACATCAAGAGCCCGTTTCGTCTGGTGACCGTGTCGAGAAGAAGGCGCGCCAACATCCAGTTTCTGCAACAGCGACGGCCGACAATGAGTGACTGTCGCCACCTCCTCGATCGACGGCTTCAAACCTTCAATCAACCAACAAGACTGGAAGCAAGTAAAGTTTTAGAACTGTATGGCAGACCTCAGCTTTTCAAACTGTTCCATTTTCGTCAATATCATTACAGCAACTTAGCATGAACTTTTGTTGCTCATTGTCCCAATTGCATTACCAAGTAGAGTCCCTTCCTTTTCCGGAATGAACCCGAGTGTCATTGAAATTCGAACGCCAGCATTAAAGTAATATTCTATTTCACTCCTTTAATTTCAAAGTTCAGTTAAAGTCTCAGAGCTGGCTACAATATTCAGATTACACAAGCACAAATTAAGAGTGCGAGTTTTGTTACCATATTTTAGCTTACCTGTGACTGCAGCTCAGCTTGGTACGTACTAAATTTTACTATTGTTAATTGTTCAGAATCATTTAATTCAGGCTCAAAGTTAAATCTCTTCTTTCTAAATTGCGTAGATTCAAGTAGCTTTTGAAATGATTGTTGAGGTAGTCCAAGACTAACCGTATTTTACTGAATTTCGATGTGCTTCAGAAAGAAAGCTCACTATTAACTTCAGTCACTAAATTAACTTTCGATTTTTCGGTTTTATTAATTCTTTTGCTAAATTAAGTCAGGGTGTAGCGAAATTTATTACTTCTGACAAACTTTCAGTTTTCACACTACACGTGTCAACCTTCAGTTGCCACGCTTCTAGTGCTAATTATATGTGTAATAACCTTTCTTTTTCAGTTACTATAGTAATTGTCCTTAGGACTGGCGACCGTGATTTCCCCCAAATCTCAAATACCTAATTACCGCTAGTTAATTGTTAGCGTAATGGCTGCACATTTACTTTCCTTATTAACTTTACCCCTTTTCAAAATTAATTTCCACCAGTTTCATTAGCACATTTCCTTTCATTTAGATGTAACCCTTTCCTCCCTCTTTACCGACAGGTTAACTTCGGTGACGATTGCTTTTCCAAAACTCCCATTAGGTACACGCGGTTTCATCTTTCACAGTCATTAAGGTCGGTAAGTGAGGGGGAGGTTACAGGCAGACCCGACGAAATAACATTGACATACAAAGAAAACAAAAGCGGGGACAGAACTAACCACTGTCAAGCCCTTCAGGGAACATGTTTCCCGGATCTGTCTTAATTTCCACAGAAAACACATGACAGTCTGTTTTTCAAGTATCTCTCAAACCATTTCAGCGCACTGTCTGAGATATCCCACTGTTGCATTTTTCTGATCAGTATGTCAAAGTTGACACTGTAAAACGCTTCACTGAAGTCTAGAAGTGTCAGTAATGTGGCCTCATTGCTGTACACGGCGTATTACAGGTCATCAGTTAACTTAATTTGTACTGTATTTGAACTAAGGTTTTTACAAAAGCCGTGACTTTATTTGTCACCCAAGACGAATTCGAGCAAGTATTCAGTAATTCAGTCGTGAACAATATATTCCAGGGCTTTGAAAACAGCAGGAATTATTCTGATTGGTCGATGATAACAAGGCGACTATATGTTTCGATTTTGGGGGTAGATCGGACTATGCTTCTTTTCCATGCAGTGGGATGCGTTGCATTCACTAGAGAAAAATAAAATGCCTTGTAAGACTGGTATTAAACTGTCGATGACATTCTTGATTATGCTGAAGCAAATACCGTCGTTGTCTATCACGACAGAAGAGATTACCATTATTGTTTTTCTTATTGTAGTTATTGTTACGTCTTTTAGGTAGTAAGTGTCGAGCTTAGTTACGTAGGTAGGCAACGGTTCTTTGCCACATGATGACTGCCTTGTGCTGAGAAAATTACATTCAGTTCTTCAGCTGTGACCTGGAAATCAGTTTCTGATTTTGCCTTTCTCACACTCAAGCTAAAGACATTCTTCCACGGAGTCGCTGAGTTTGGCATTACGAACGCTTTGCTTTACCGTGTTTGTTGGATTTCAGTACTATTTGTCACGTTTGTGTTTCCGATTTGCACCGAAACGTATCCCTAGTGTTCATAATGAGACAATAAACAATCAGTTGCGTGAAAGTAATTTAATTCCTTCGCCGGCCACGATGGTCTAGCGGTTCTAGGCGCTCAGTCCGGAGCCGCGTGACTACTACGGTCGCAGGTTCGAATCCTGCCTCGGGCATGGATGTGTGTGATGTCTTTAGGTTAGTTAGGTTTAAGTAGTTCTAAGTTCTAGGGGACTGATGACCATAGATGTTAAGTCCCATAGTGCTCAGAGCCATTTGAACCAGTAATTTAATTCCTTTATTGATTTTGGATACTTAGTACCCTTCTTCAGAAGGTTATACCTATCGCATTATTAGCGCGTGTCAATAATAATATGCATACAGCAAAATGCGATGGTCATGTGGTTGATAGTGCCTGTACGAAATTAGGATCGGTCTGGTCGCCATTAAATGAAAATACCCTTGGGAGAAGAGCAGATGAAGAGGATATGTGTGGTTTCAGCCACTTTTCGCACAGGAGGTTTGCGTGACAGTTGGGTTGGTGATAGAGGATGCTCAGCCCTTTATCATATGCAGATGCGGATTGGATACTAAACTGCGCTACTAACAGCTCCTACGCATTGCGCTAAGCGGCTTGCTTGCCGTTGTCTGACAGGTACACTCATGTGTTGACTTCTACCTGCTGTGAGCGGCACTTACAATATTTCCGTGAAGCGGCATACCTCAGGGGTAGCCAGGATTTTACGCGCTCTATTGAATATTGCTCGCTGACACTGAAGTAGAGGCGAACGTAAAGTTAACAGTTCTGAGATTACAGAAATATTGAAAATAGGGGGTAAGTAATCGTTGTGCTGGGATATGACCAATATAGTGACAGCTGTAAACAATGCTATACAGTTCAAGGTTGAATGAAAATGGGGATAATTTATACGACTGATGCTACCATTGGTTCAAATGGTTCTGAGCACTATGCGACTTAACTTCTGAGGTCATCAGTCGCCTAGAACTTAGAACTAATGAAACCTAACTAACCTAAGGACATCACACACATCCATGCCCCAGGCAGGATTCGAACCTGCGACCGTAGCGGTCACGCGGTTCCAGACTGAAGCGTCTAAACCGCACGGCCACACCGGCCGGCGCTACCATTAGAGACAGATAACAATAAAATTAGCATATAAAGCTACACAAACAAAACTGATGGTGATTACTTGTATTGGCAGTTTAAACCAAGAAGACGAGCGAATACTGTAACCACGGAACAGATTAAGAATCACAGTGCTTCTATTACAAACAGCTAGGGAATTTGCAGAAACAGGAAAAAAATGTTAGTGTCTGCATTAACTGAAATTAACTAGCAGCTACAGTTAAGGGTAATACAGTGAGAATAATAAGCGAAGGCAAAGCTAGAAAGATAATTACAAATAAAAGTAGAAGATGAATTTTAGAATATAAGGAATGTTGATCTACGTTAGCACTGAACCAAGGCAAGCAATGTTAACGTGACACTTCGGCTGTTGTTGATAAGCAATGGAAAGTAAGACTGCCGCAATCCGCCGACCGTGGCTATGTGGCTGCTTACCAACGACGACAGAGCTATTGTCGTCTCAGTACTACCCAACCATGATAGTACTGCACTTCGACTCCCGTGGCCGTTCTGGGAAACAAGCGATGACGTTACAGTGAACAATTACTCTGATGACCTAAGAAAAATGTATTGCATTGAGAATGATTTCAAGACAGTTTTGCTTACAATATCAAGTGGTTCAGCTGTCCTCCTAAAACATCACGATAAAAACTCATGGTAAACCAACAGGAGGGCCCGCGCTCCCAAATGCGGTATTATTTTGGTCGACTAATACCATCAAATGCACTTCCCAGCAACATCGAGGACTAGTTCCTAAGCAGTGTATTATACCTTATAATGATTATTCTGAGACGTATATGGAGCACAGCACAATAACCGAAAAAATCTCATTTTTATGTGCTAGTTCCAATTCCAATGAATTGTAAATGGTATACAGCTCATTATACGGCTGCGACATGCATAATATGTAAAGAATAATAAAAATAGCTTACTTTTATTTACATAAAGGCAGCACATTGCAGTTAGTGCAATTAGATAACCAGGCTGGCCTCCATGGCCGGATTCTACATCGTAGACGCCCGGAGAGAGAGACAGACGGAAAGAGAAATGTATGCCGGAGTTCAATGTTTTTAATTAAACATGGATTTCGCAAGAAAAGGAGAGAAAATATTGTCTCAGCGTGTCCTGATACAAACATCAACAGGTTCCTGTTCTCTCAGACACTGGAAACAGATCTAATATATGCTTATAGAGCAGCATATTATAATTTATGACTATGCATTGAACGCATTGTTACACAGATTTAAAAATGGAGTACTTGATTAGACACCATTCTGCATGGAACAAATATCTGGGAGACAGCACTGGGAAGTATTCTGCAGAGATACTTGATGGAAGTGACTTAATGATACTCAAAGACGGAAATAGTTGCTTGCCAGCCGATCAAACCATTGTAGTAGTGCAGTCTGCTTCCTATCTCCATCAATGGGTGCTGTTTTCACATGGGAGGTAGGATGAGTCACTACGCTCAGTCTATTTACTAATAATCCTTACACCCTGCCAGATCTATTAACAAACCTTTATTTGGTTCAGTGGAAAGTTATATCTAATACACACTGCGTAACAAAGAAATAAAGAACCCAGAAGACATGGTCGGATTCCGTGTAACTTTTACACGTGCACAACGTTGGTTGTAATGTGAATAACTGGAGCTGCAATTCTCTGTGACAGGTACAACGACCGCCAGAGTGCACTGCGGTCGTTCGTGTTTAGTGTAGTTGCCGAGCCTGGCAGGGTACACACGGTGATTCGGCCACCCCTATCAATGATTTATTTATGCAACGCCGCGAGGAGTGGCCGCGCGGTTGGAGGTGCCATCTCACAAACCGCGCAGCCCCTCCCGCCGAAGGTTCGAGTCCTCCCTCTGGCGTGGGTGTGTGTGTGTGGTCCTTAGCGTAAGTTAGTTTTAGTTGTGTGCAACTCTAGGGAACGAGGACCTCACTAGTTTGATCCCTTAGGAATTCACACACATTTGAACATCTTTTATGCAACCCGCAATGCTATACCTAGCCTTCAAAAACCATGCAAGAGTGTTACATAGTCCCTCGCTTGGACACGCAAAAGTCGTACAGAAAAAATGAACCGGACCTTATCTGTAGAAAATTTAGTGTAGTTTAATTTTGTACTGCGATACGTTTTCGCTGGAGGCCACGGATTTCAAGTTACTCAAGAGAAACATACAAAAGTGACCTTCGAAAGCACCTCCATCGCGGCCCCTCCACCCTGCCGCCCCCTTCCACGGTCAGGATTCCCAGTATGTTGTTCATGGCACTCCCTCTTACCACTGTACAAAAATTTGCGACTACACTAATTATTTTTCACTTTCGACACTGGTCTTCATGACTGGCCTTATAAGGCCACAGGCTTATTAGAACGCTTACAAATTGTCAAATGGAGATTTGCGTAAATATACCTAACAATTTTGTGATTTTTAACAGCATAACACTTAAGCCTTTGTTTTCGGCAGGGTTTGTGACTACGAAACTATTGTGCCTGTAGGGGTTAGTTTATAATCGAACTGTTAACGTAATTAGTTTCAGTGTAACGTTTACAGAAATCGTTTTTCTTTCATTATCCTCATTCGCACATTTAAATTAATGGCGTTAGTAAAATCGCCGACCGAGCGAGCAAGGTGGTGCAGTGGTTATCACACTGTACTCGCCCTCGGGAGGACGACTGTTCAAACCCACATCCAGACATCCAGATTTCCCTAAATCACTTCAAGCAAATGCCGGGAGCAGTCTTTTGAAAGTGCACTGCTGACTTCCCTCCCCATCCGTCCCTAATCCCGTGGGATCGATGACCCCGCTGTTTGGTCCGCTCCACCAAACCAAACCACCAAAGTAGCCGCCTATACTTTTGGTGTAATAGACCAATTAAAAGGGCAAAAAAGGCGAATGTCGGTAATAGTTCGTGTAGTCATAAGTTTTTGTTATTGGTAGGAGGGAGTGCCACACAAAAATTCCTTACTCTGAGGGATAAGTGTGGGGATGGAGGAGTGTTTGAACATTACTTTTGTACGTTTTTCTTTAATAACTTGAAAACCGTGGCCTCCAGTGAGACGTAGCCCAGTCCAAATTTAACTATGTTAAATTTCCTACAAAGACGCCATGTTCTTCTTTTCTGTACGACTAATAGTTTGCGCGTAGCGAGCGACAGAATATGGAATTCTCTCACGTGATTTTTGAAGTCCAGATATAACATTGCAGGTTGCATAAAACGACATCGGTAGGAGCAGCTTAATACCCAGTGTAAGGGTTGTGAACAGCGTCAGGTGTGTTGTGATCACTGCCAACGATACTGAGACGCTGCGCAGCACCTGACACAGTTCAAAAAGGGCTTCATTGTGGGTCTCCATCTGGCTGACTAGTCGAATCGCGCAGTATGCAGGTATGTGGGGCTTTAGGATATGACAATGGCCCTGTGTAGGACTGCATGGGAAAGTGAGGGCAGGCACACTCATCGTCAAGGTTCCAGTTTTGTGTTAGTTGTATGTTAAATCTATCGTTGTAAAGTACGCAACACAGACAGGAGAAACCAGAATTGTAGCATCCCTGATGAACAGGTTCGAATATTGCCTACGTAACACACTAACGACTGGGTGTGACACATGACGTGGCGACTGTAACGCCAAGTAGAGTTCTTTGCAACAGCGGCCATTCATCTCTTGCAGACGAAAGTTTATAAAGGCGATTTCTGCTTTAACACCTTAGGTGAATTTTCAGTGCTGAGCGGGCGTAGATTTAGACGGGGATGGTGCGACCCCTCGTTGATCTTGCGTGTAGGGAAAGCATTTCTGTTGTAATATACTGCATTGATTTCATTTTATCTGCTCTGTTTATTTCACGAGTGATAAATCCATCCATTTTATTAATGGCCTGCGTAACGAGGATGTCCACCGAATCTTCCAACACCTCGTATAACATTTACGTAGGTTGTATCAGCTAGAAGCACCATTCCATGCTTTTGTAACTTCCTGTCCAGCATTATCTGCGAAAGCATTAAATGACTGTTCTTACCACAGTGTTTCAGGGATAATGTACTCTGTTAATAATTAACGTCTCCAATGCAAGTGGACTTCCTCAATCTCTTTATGGATCTTATACAACGTTGCGTTACGTGTCCACCTTTACGTCAGATGTATTTGTAAAATACTCCAGTGACTTAGTAGACGTCATTCTTCACAAGTGGAATAAAATAATAATTGGATGTTTTATCGACCTTCCAACTCAGATGATATAATTAACGAAAATTTCAAAGAAAACTGGAATCTAATGCAAGCACGAACACCGACTCATGCAATTATAGTTGGTGGTGACTTCAATTTACTCTCAACATGTTGGCGAAAACACGCTTTTAAATCAGGAATTATGCATAAAACATAATCCGAAATTCTCCTAAACGCATTATCTTCAAAATTATTTCGAACAGTTTGTTCATGGGACCACTCGGACAGCAAATGGCTTTGAAAACACACTTGACCTCTTAGCAACAAATAAACCTGAGTTAATAACGAGCATTAAAATAGATGGATTGGTGACCACAGAGCTGTCGTATTGAAACTGAATATTGTAACCCCAAACCATCCGAATATGAACGAAAAATAAACCTCTTTATAAAAGGAGATACAAGTTCAATTGACGCCTTCCTAAGAGACAATCTCCACTCCTTTCAAATTGACAAGTTAAGTGCAGACCAGATGTGGCTTTCATTCACAAAAATAGTATCGACGGAAATTGAGAGGTTTATACCAAATAAACTAACAAACGATGGAGTCGATTGCCCTTGGTACACAAAACGGGTCACAACGCTGTTACAGAAACGACGAAAGCATGCCAAACTAAAAACGAAAGAAAAATTCCCAAAATTGTTGATCTTTTATAGACGCTCGAAATTTTAGCGTGGATTTCAATGAGCGATACTTATAAGTTTCCACAACGAAAATTGTCTCCACCCTTTCCAAAAGATATTCAGAGATTCTGGTCGTACGTTAAGTATGCTAGCAGCAAGACACAATGCCTTCTCTGCGCGATAGCAATGGAGATACTATCGATGACAACACTGCTAATTCAGAGTTACTAAACACAGGCTTCCGAAATGTCTTCACAACAGAAGACGCAGTAAATATTCCACAATCTGAATCAAGAACAGCTGCGAACATGAGTAACTCGAAATGAGATATCCTCGGAGTAGTGAAGCAACTTAAATAACTTAATAAAAGCAAGTCTTCCGATACGGACTGTATACGAACTAGGTTCCATTCAGACTATGCTGATGCACGAGGTGCATCATATACAACCACTCGTTAGGCGAAAGATCCGTAGCCAAAGACTGGAGAGTTGCACAGGTCACACCAAAATTCAAGAAAGGCAACGGTAGTGGCTCTGAGCACTATGGGACTTAACATCTGTGGTCATCAGTCCCCTAGAACTTAGAACTACTTAAACCTAACTAACCTAAGGACATTACACACATCCATGCCCGAGGCAGGATTCGAACCTGCGACCGTAGCAGTCGCGCGGCTCCGGACTGAGCGCCTAGAACCGCTAGACCACCGCGGCAGGCGGCAACAGTAGTAATCCACTAAATTACCGGCCCATATCATTAACATTGATATGCTACAGGATTTTGGAACGTATATTGTGCTCTGACATTATGAATTACATCTAAGAGGACGGTCCATTGACAATGTCAACACAGATTTAGAAAATATCGTTCTTTTGAAATACGACTAGCCCTTTACTAATAGGAAGTGTTGAAGGTACTGACAAGAGATTTCAACTTTGTTACGGATCTCTAGATTTTCACACAAGCGGCTTGTAATCAATTAGCGTGTTATGGGATATCGTCTCAGTTATGCGATTTGATTCGTTATATCCTGTCAGAGAAATAATGGTAACTTGTAACCTCCCCCTCACTTATCGACCTTAATGACAGTGAAAAATTAAACCGCGTGTACCTAATGGGAATTTGAGAAAAGCAATTGTCACCGAAATTAATCTGTCGGTAAAGAGGGACGAAAGGGTTACAGCTAAACGAAAGGAAAAAGCAAATGAAACTGGTGGAAATTAATTTTGAAAAGGGGTAAAGTTAATAAAGAAAGTAAATGTGCGGACGTTACATTAACAATTAACTAGCGGTAATTAGATATTTTAGATTTGGGGGAAATTACGGTCGCCAGTGCTATGGACAATTACTATAGTAACTGAAAAAGAAAGGTTATTACACATATAATTAGCACTAGAAATGTGGCAACTGAAGGTTGACACGTGTAGTGTGAAAACTAAAAGTTTGTCAGAAGTAATAAATTTCGCTACACTCTGACTTAATTTATCAAAAGAATAAATAAAACCGGAAAATTGAAAGTTAATTTAGTGACTGAAATTAATAGTGAGTTTTGTTTCTGAAGCACATCAAATTCAGTAAAATACGGTTAGTCTTGGGCTACTTCAACAATCATTTCAAAAGCTACTTGAATCTACGCAATTTAGAAATAAAGGATTTAACTTTGAACTTTAATTAAATGATTCTGAACAATTAACAATAGTAAAATTTAGTACGTACCAAGCTGAGCTGCAGTCACAGGTAAGCTAAAATACGATAACAAAACTCGCACTCTTGATTTTTGCTTGTGTAATCTAAATATTGTAGCCAGCTATGAATACCTTAACTGAACTTTGAAATTAAAGCAGTGAAATCGAATTATATTACTTTAATGCTGGCGTTTGAATTTCAACGACACTCGGGTTCATTCCGCAAAAGGAAGGGACCCTGCTTGGTAATGCTATTGGGACAATGAGCATCAAAAGTTCATGCTATGTTGCTGTAATTTAGTGAGAAAAATTTTACAGTTTGAAAAGCTGAGGTCTGCTATACAGTTATAAAACTTTACGTGTTACCAGTCTTCCTTGTTGGTTGATTGAAGGTTTGAAATCGTCGATCGAGGAGGTGGCGACAGTCACTCATTGTCGGCCGTCGCTGTTGCAGAAGCTGGATGTTGGCGCGCCTTCTTCTCGACACGGTCTCCAGCCGAAACGGGTTCTTGATGTGTGCCAGCTAACGCTTCCAGTCCGCGACACCATGCCAGAAACTGACATAGCAAGTCGAGCGCAATTACATGCTGCCAAACCTCGAAAGCGCGGCAACTCGCGGGAGCATCACACAACACACCTGCTCCACTTCCCTACTCCAGCCAGACTCTCTCTCTGCCCTGCCCGCGCTCCACGCGGCAGAGTTAACACTACCAAAGATCCTAAACACTTTGGTTCTCCACACGACCTATCGATGTAGTGGTTCGATAGCATAGTTTTCCCTAGGAAAGACCCAGCGTAAAAATACAAATAATATTTACAAAACAAACCAATTATACATCGACATTAATGCATATATATATATATATATATATATATATATATATATATATACAAATAGTAAAACAATTACAATATATAAATACACAGAAATGTCATATCTTCAGTTAACAAGATAAGGAAAAAATTCATAGTACATTAGATGGAAATAGGAGGATACGCATTTCCGGCGTTACAAACTGACGGAAAATCATCGAGTAAAACAGAAGTGATTCTTGTCGTTAACAAAAGACCTTCTGCCGATCCTTACGTACATAAACGGTGAAGGATCTGAGCAGCCGTGTTAGGTTGTTTACAGATGATGCTGTCATTCATTGCCTCGTAAAGACATCATAAGATCAAAACAAACTGAAAAAAGATTCAGGAAGCATATCCGTACGGTGCGAAAATGGTAAACTGACTCTAAATAATGAACAATTTGAGGTCATCCACGTGAGTGCTAAAAGTAATCCTTTAAACTTGGTTATGCGATAAATCAATCAAATTTAAGTGCTTAAATTCAACTAAATATCAGGAAATTATAATTAAGAACAACTTATTTATAAAGAACACAATGAATATGTTGTGAGGAAGGAAAACCAAAGGCTGCGATTTACTGGCAGAACGCTTAAAAGATGCAATATATCGACTAATGAGTCTGCCTAAACTACGTTTGTCCGTCCTCTTTTGGAGTACTGCTGCGCGGTGAGTAATCCGTACCAGTTATGATTAACGGAGCATATCGAGAAAGTTCAAAGAAAAGCAGCGCGTCCTTTACTACCGAGAAAAGGGAAAGAGAGTGTCATGGACATGACACAGGATTTGGAGTGAATGTCATTAAAACAAAGGCGTTTCTCGTTGAGGCGGTATCGTCTCATGAAATTTCGATCACCAACTTTCTCCTCCGAGAGTGGAATAATGGCGGATTACTGTGAAGGTGCTCAATGAACCCTTTCCTCGGTGCTTAAGTGTGATTGGCAGAATATGTAAAGGATGTAGAAGAAAGTTACTGACTAAAAGTAATAAACTAAAATTTCGTTCAGTTGTGATTAATTTTTTGCAGATTTATTTCAGGTTTCTTCAGTTACTACTTAATATGCATGCAATAATGCTTTAAGCGAACGTTCTACCTATATGTCTCATCCTAGAAACTGTGTAGCTATGTCTTATGATAACTAACAATTTTCAGCCCTGCGAGGTACAGTAAGACGATTAGCACAAGAGACTACATACGGTGCTCTTCCTTCATACAGAATCAAGTAAAATCTTTTCACAAGCTGCACAACTGGCTTACAGTTTTCAGTCAGTTGAGCTTTTGTTTATAATATAAATTCCTATACGTTTCCATGCTGTTTAGATTGTACTCACGTGTGCTCTGCACGGATGATTCTTAAAAGGAACAATTGTGTTGCAATTTGTTTTTTGGTGCTAGTAACGTTATCCACATTAGACTCACGTGTGCACTACACTGATGATTTATATAAGGGAAAACCATATTATATTCATATTCTTAGCTGCAATTGGTCCATTTTTTAAAAAAATGAGGCACTCTCCATTTAGATTATCCTAACATGGTATTTCAACCAGCAACTAAATAACACGGTAACTTTCACAGGGAACCCAGTTCTGGGTTAAAGTCGTTTCATTAAAAGTACTGAAAAAGTGGCAAAAATTGTCAACAGAGCACACAGTTCATCCCATGACAAAAGACGTCTTCGTACTGTGCTCAGGAAAAAGGTAGAAACTATGTGAAATGGTGTTAAAATCTTAGAAATGACAAGTGAAAAAAACTGCATTACTTTTAGTAAAGTTCAGACGAAAATGAAAGGCTTCTAAGAGAAACAAAAAAAAAATAGTGTGAAGAGTTTAAATATAAGTTTATGTGGGGAAAATATTAAAGTATCAAAAAAATGGTTCAAATGGCTCTGAGCACTATGGGACTTAACTTAGAACTACTTACACCTAACTAAGGATGGCGATTGTCACCAAAATAACATGGTTTAGTTTATACCGGTTTATTTCGTCTCCATTGTAACCCGAAAGTTGAAATCGCTGAAAGTAACGTGTTTCTGAAAGAACTGACTTTCGATCTCTTATTTCTTTTATTTCTAATAATAAAAGCAGGTTATGAACAAGGTTTAAAGATTCTAATCAAGGTGTAGGAGCAGAAGATCTCAGTCAATATGCCTATGGAGATAAGGATGTGGCAGAAATTGGTCTCGGTTCGTCCAGCAAAACTTACAAAGTTGAAGGAGATTGACGCTGTGACAGCTAGAGCGAGAGATCGCAATTTGTTGACTTCTCTGCATTTTCAGTTTTTGATGATATCAATGTTCCATTCTGCAGCAAACACTAAAGTTAAGGGTTTAGTTTCATATCAAGTTTATAACACGTACATGAAACAAATTGTCCTTTAGTTCTAATGTTATTACAGCAAATGGAGCCTTTTACTTCATGATATTGCACTTCGGAAAATACTTTCAAACTAGGAATGGTACCACCCTGCAACACTAAAAGAGCATAGTTTGTATTTTGTGTGTGGTGCACTGCGATGTGTGTGGCTGGCTGTAGCAAAAACTAAATGAAATATTACTGTTAGCTGTGTGGCTGTGCAAAGTACAGAGCGTTTTGTTCTATGATTTTAGCATCAACTTGCAAAAGTTAAACGACTGAAAGAAATTATCAGTGCAGCCACACACCTATCTCATTGTAAAACAAGTAAGAGAACAAGCCTCTTCATAACAATTCACATCTGACAGTATGTTACTACTCTCTTTGGGACTTTTTACTGTGTTTTAGACGACGATCCTTGTCCTTGAAATCCTTGCTTCCTTCTGCGCATTCAAAATACACTATGCAGTCACATTAATGTGACCAACTGTTAAAAGCCTGAAAAACCACCTTTTGCCATGAAAACCGCTGCGAGACTTAAATGTAGAGAGTCAAAGAGGTCCTACAAGGTAGCTACCCGGGGATGTGGAGGCAACCCGACTCTAGTGCCGTGACTGAAGACCCAAGGCGCTAACACTCCGGTCTAGACAGTCCCACGGATTCTCTATTCGGTTTAAATGCGAGGAGTTTGGTGCCCAAGAAAGTACGGTAAACACTTCCCGGTGCACTTCAAAGTATGCGCGTACACGGCGAGCTTTATGACACGCTGCATTGTTCCGCTGGTAGATACCATTGTACTGAGAAAATACTAACTGCGTGCAATGATGGAAATGGTCTCCATGGATAGATACATACTTGTGTCGACTCGTTATGCCTTCCAGGATGACGAGATCACCCAGGGAATGCCACGAAAACATTCTCAATACCATTATGCCCCTCCTATGGCCTGGACCATTCCGACAATTGTCGCAAGGTGTTTACTCACACATGTTTCAGGTCCAATGGAGAAAAACACGTGATTCATCTGAAACGACCAACTGCAGCCACGCTGTGGATGTTCAGCTGCGGTACTGGTGTGAAAATTCCAGCCTTCGTTGCCGACGAACAGCAGTGAGCAGGGATGCATGAAAAAGGCGCCTGCTCCGGAATCGCGTAGGCAGCAACGTTCGCTTAGTGGTCGTATTGGTAGCTTCTTTGTAACTTCTTGGTTCGTCTGGGTGGTCAGATGCTCAAGGGTTGCACATATGTTCGTCCGTACACATCTCCGCAGCAGTCGTTTACTCCTGTTACTGCACCGCAGTTGCCTCAGCGCCAGTTTTAGATAGCGCCATTTTGCTATTTTTCTGTGCAAAGCATGCTTTAACCACGGCGGCACCCGAACCATTGACAAACTTACCCGTTTCGAAAAGATTTGAACCCTTGGCTCCCTCCCGATACGCTCCGCAGTGCCGTGTGGCTGTTAGTCGCGCGTGCCGTATGCCGCAGTGAATATACCGAAATACAAGTTATTAATTTATTGAATATTCATTTTTACTTACAAATTTTCACATTTAATGTTGAGAGTGTACCCCCCTGTTCAATTCGTCTAATCATGTTTCCAAACACAAGCTGTAACTTTTCTTCTATAACAGAAGCAGTGAAAGTGGATATTGCAGTTTTCAGTTCATTGATGGATTTGGACGGTTTTTATAGACAGTTGCTTTCGCTGCACCCCAGAACAAAAAGTCAGGTGGTGTTACGTCAGGCGGTCGTAGAGGCCAAAGTCCTTGTCAAATTATGCGATCTCCAATAACATCAGCAAGCAATGACATTGAAAAGCGAGCTGTATGCGCAGTTGCATCAACTTGTTGAAAATAAACATTCAGTATTTCACGTAACACAAGTTCTCCTATGAATGGGTACAGAGTATCACTGCAGTATAGTTGTGCGTTTATTGGTTTGTTGACAAATATAGAACCCACAATCCGACGTCTAGAAATTGTAATCCGAATTCCTATTTTCGCAGAATGAAGTGGTTCCTCATGAATACACAACGGATTTGCAGTACTCTACATACGAGAAATTTGCGAGTTCATGTGCCCGGATAAATGAAACCACGCCTCATCAGTGAAAAACGTTTCATTAAGAATATCCCTTCCATTTTGTTGAACGAAGTTTTTCAACCATTGACAATAATGCAGTCTCTTGCCATGATCATTATTTTTCAGTTCCTGCAAAACTGTCACTTTCTATGGGAAAAGTTCTAATTTTTTCCCTACAGCTGTATGGGCCGATCCGACAGTAACATTGATTTCCTGAACGTGTTTTGTTACAGACGTGTTCTGACTCATGGACATTTTATCGGAAATATCGAGTAGTTTATCCTCAGACAAAACGTTAGGATGACCACTTCTCGGTGCATTTGTCACTGAACCCGTACTTCGAAATTTGTTAATCAAATCTCGCACAGTATCGCGATGTGGAAGTGTTGTCTCCGGGAAAACTGAATTGAATGTTTGACGAACTGAAACTGTCTATTTACCGCCAACTTTGAACACTTGTTCGACTAAAAATGGTTAGCATTTTAACAGTGACAAAAACGAAACAAACGAACAAAGGAACTAAACTTAAACGTTCACGTCAACACGAAACGACGCACACCAACGATACTACTGACGCTGGTTGAGATAAACGAAACAGTGGAACGTTGGGAGTGTCCACTTGAAGGGAGGTAACCCAGGCAGGCGAACAATCATACGGTACGCGCGACTAACAATCTACGGCACTGTGGAGAGACTTTTAGATCATCCCGTATATACCGGGTGATCAAAAAGTCAGTATAAATTTGAAAACTGAATAAATCATGGAAGAATGTAGATAGACAGGTACAAATTGACACACATGCTTGAAAAGACATGGGGTTTTATTAGAACCAAAAAAAATACAAAAGTTCAAGAAATGTCCGACAGATTAGCATAACAAAGTAAGACAAAGGAAAGATGATGTTCTTTACAGAAAATTCTCAATATGTCCACCATCATTCCTCAATAATAGCTGTTGTCGAGGAATAATGTAGTGAAAAGCATTGTAAAGCATGTCCGGAGTTATGGTGAGGCATTGGCGTCAGATGTTGTCTTTCAGCATCCCTAGAAATGTCGGTCGATCACGATACACTTGCAACTTCAGGTAACCCCAAAGCCAATAATCGCACGGACTGAGGTCTGGGGGCCTGGAAGGCCAAGCATGACGAAACTAGCAGCTGAGCGCACGATCATCACCAAACGACGCGCCCAAGAGATTTTTCACGCATCTAGCAATACTTTGTTTTTTTTTTTTTTTGTTTTAATGAAACCCCATGCCATTCCAAGCATGTGCGTCAATTTTTACCTCTCTATCTACATTATTCCGTGGTTTATTAAGTTTTCAAATTTACACTGACTTTTTGATCACCCGATATATATATTAGTGCTGCCACCTGCCATCTTTGAGTTATTGTTGCACGTTGGCCTCGCACAAAGGCAGTGGTCAGATATATGTGTCTGAACTGTATAAATCACTTAAATCCTCAGAATAGAACGTAAGATATTTGCGCCGTTGTGAATGACAATCTAGCAACGCTTAGGACTGCGCCAAGGTAGCTAAATTGGGAAGACTGGGAGAAATTAAATGGTGAATTAAATGGTGAGACATGTTGTAAAATTTTTCATTTAAACATTTATTTCCACGAAATCTGGCATTAATACACAAAAAATGCCATTAACAGTTCCTTATGGCTAAATTATTCATGAAATAACATGAATTAATATATGTATAGAGGCCAAAAAGTCTTCTGGTTGTTGAACCACACATGAAATTCAAGGAGGCGAAAGGGTGGCTTTGCACATTCGTAACTGGATTCACACAGAAAAGATTATGTAAAGAAAGAAATTAGACCATTACACAAATACAATTATGGCAGAGAAATTCTAAGCGGCTGACATGTTGAGAATGCATAAAACCAAAACTAATACAGGATGTAGAAAGTGACCTGAAAATATTCACACACAAAAACGAATGAAAGAGTCCATGTGGTTGCGTAATGTAACAAAGGTAACAAGCACCCGAATTATCGTAAACGGTAATGAAGTAAGTAACCAAGAAGAATTCGAAAAAAATTGTGAGAAATGGAGAAATTTGGAAATTTGTGGTGAGGCGTTATGGGACCAAACTACTGAGGGCATCGGCCCCTAAGCTTACACAATATTTGAACTAACTTAATCTACCTTACGCTAAGGACGACACACACACACTAATGCCCGAGGGAGGGCTCGATCCTCCGATGGGGGGAAGCCGTGCGGACCGTGACAAGACGCCCTAGGCCGGGCGGCTACCCCACGCGGCTGTGAGAAATGCGTTAGTGCCGATGCTGAGGACGCGATCTGTTTGTAGCAACACGTGGTTTACGTAAACTATGCAGGTTTTACAAACACATAAAATTCAAGATTAATTTCACATATCAAAGAAGTTTAAATTCAGAATATTCAATTTAACAAATGATTACAATTGGAAAAAGGGAATGATTTAGCCGAAGGCTCACTAACAACACACGAACGCGCGAGACTAGTAGGACAATGGACACAGATACAGGATGCAAAGAAAACTCGGAGAAATATTGAACTATAGCAAGAAAAAGAAGTACGTATGTGCAGAGACAATATTACACTTGTATTCATACTAGCAAAGGAAACATTCTAACACAAGCTAAGCATTCGAGGTAAGTCACACCTCCACATCTCAAAGCTCCAGTGGAACAAAGCAAGTTCCTGAATAAATTAAAAATTGGTGGCAATTCTTCCATTCCCCACTCTGAATGAATCATGGAACGTGATTCCAGAAATGAAGCTGCAAAAGAAAATGGTTAAATACTTCAATTAGGCTGAATATATACAGAACCACGTTACGATACTGTGTTACCACTCTTGCGCTTAACCGACATTGTTCACTCACCAAATCCCACCAGCAGCGTTCCGGTGCACGTTTACTGACCAGGAGTCACTTCCGCCACCAACCTAACAGCAGTCGAATGACTTACACAGAGAGGACAAATCTCTTCGCCTTGGTGAAGCTTCTCAACGTTGGTAACACTGTCATTACGGTATACGAAAAATGCTACACTACTAAGGATTTTCGAGATATTGGTTCAAATGGCTCTGAGCACTATGGGACTCAACTGCTGTGGTCATCAGTCCCCTAGAACTTAGAACTACTTAAACCTAACTAACCTAAGGACATCACACACACCCATGCCAGAGGCAGGATTAGAACCTGCGACCGTAGCAGCAGCGCGGCTCCGGACTAGAGCGCCTAGAACCGCACGGCCACCGCGGCCGGCTTTTCGAGATACAAATCAGACGCACACGTTCACTCACTCTTTCATGCAAGGGAAAGAAATCAACATTAATCGTTAAAATAAATTATGCTACTAGTCCCGCGTGTTCGTGTGTCGTTAGTGGGCGTTCAGCTCCATCATTCCCTGTTTCCAATCGTAATCTTTTGTTTAATTGTATAATCTGAATTTAAACTTCTTTGATGTGTGAAATTAATCTTGAATTTTATGTGTTTGCAAAACCTGTAAAACCTGCATAGTTTACGTAAACCACGTGTTGCTACCAACAGATCGCGTCCTCAACATCGGCAGGCTCGCCTGATTTTGGAATGGGGGACTGATGACCTTCGCTGTTTAGTCCCCCTTAAACATCCCAACAACCACCACAACCACCATATATATATATATATATATATAGTAACCTCCCCACAAAGAATTAATAATTAAATGAAAATGTGAGCCAAGAGTGACCTTCCCACAAAATATAATAACTTACAAAAATGAATTTTTAAATATTGTAACCTCTGAACAAAATTGATTTTAATGTAACCTCTGAACAAAATTGGCTCCCATTTATAGTCTCTGTGCAAAGAATGCATTCACACTTAATATTCCCACAAAATTCTTTTCTCATTTAATGTCAAGTTCGGAATAGAAAAATTCCTAAACACCAAAAATAATAAAAAAGCTTAGTAACCTGATAAATTTTATGAGGACAGCAGCGCTGCCCTTCGGCCCTGTATTCTGAATAAAAAAGCAAAAATTCTTACCTCAATAAAACTGCAATTATATCTGCTCTTAAATTAGTCATTTTTCGACACAGCTTCGTGCAATGCTGGCGTTTTTTTTAAATTATTATTATTGGAAGGAATGATCATGCATTTGAAATATTCTTTAAATTGAAAAGAATGCTTTTCTTTAAAAGAGTTGCTTTATATTATAAAAATTATTATTGGGGCATTTCTTTGAGCAAATTAAATTACAATTAACATACATTATTAAATATGCGCAAGGCTGCTTCTTTACCTTCTACAACAATACTCATCCTCCAGAGTCCTGACCAGAGTCGCGAGCAGAGCACACAGCCGACGCATGCCGGCTCCCGCCGACTAGCACGGACTAGCACGGACTGACGACTACTGAAGACTGACAACTACTACTGTCGGCTCGCGCGGTCAAGCGCAGACTAGCAACAGCTAACGATAAACTACTCTCTGGTCAGAGATTCTGTCATGCCTCGCCCATCGCCGGCAATGTATACGTCTTTCAATATATATATATATATATATATATATATATATATATATAGAGAGAGAGAGAGAGAGAGAGAGAGAGAGAGAGAGCAGTGCCGGGCCAAGGGTGGAAACAGCGCAGTTCGTCAACTGTTAGCATGCCGGGCAAAAAGGCGCTATCCAATACTGGCTCTGGGGCAACTGTGGTACATCGCAGGCCACAGATGACTGTGGTAAGCGACCGATTTATATTTTGGTTTTTTCTCTCGGTTATTAGTAAAAAATAAAAAATTCCTGTTATAACCGAGACCCAACAAAAACCGAAAAACACTGGTAATTTAGAACTGAAATAGAGCGCTATTGTATTCAACCAATCGATTTTTCCAGTCCATAATGCAGGTACCAAAGTGTAGTTCCTTCCCTCCTCAATGAACAGTAAATAGATTTTACATCACCTTACAGCTGATTCTTTGAACTTAGCTGGTAATGAATCTAAGGAAGGTGCACATAATTTCTTGTAGGAGAGCATAATAATACATGAACTAATTCGAGAAGGCAACCTCCTAAAAGCATTCATTATGTCATGTTGGACAATATACCACAAAAAGAGAAACTAACTTTGCATTATTTTAAACACATCTAGGGTAGTCTCCAGATGTGCTGTGGTCCTGTAGACCTACTGTAGTACAGTCACATTTTGTGAAGGTATTACAGTAAATAATTAAACATAGGATAGAATGATGGTGCGAACATAATGCCTGTCACATATTATACACTTAGGTTTTCATGCACGATTCGTAACCGTCGAAAGACTAGGAACATTTATTACACATCTTCGTCTCTGCCCAAGCAACAAGATTCCTCATAACGGTGAATATGGATGATGATAACGCCTATGACACAACTGACCTTAAATTTGTCGGGATGCTTATTTCTCTTCTCAAACAGAAAAATCAGTATGAAAGTAAAAATACTCTGGGACCAACAAGAATTGGTAAGGGAAGCTTACAAGAATGTTTAGTGTAAGCAATTCTGTTCAATAAAATCTTACCGAATTTCACGACACGTCAGTTCAGATGAAACTTTCAAGGTCATCAGGAGCAAGAGCTACTTACTGCCAGATCTGAGACCACATTCCGCTCATATAGCCCCGCCGAAATGACTCATACGCAGAGAGGCGAGTTGAGTAGCTCCTGGCAGCAGCGGCCCGCCGTGTGTCCGAGCCCTACAAATATGAGGCATCCGTATTTGCTTCGTCTCAAAGTCCAGTGCTCGCCCACTTACCTTAACCTCATGCCTCTCTAAGCGAGAAACCCATATCTCGGATAAAATTGTTGCAGTTTATTCTGATCTCAATCGTCTCCTTTACAACGGAGTCCCAGGTCACGATACAACAGCCTCGTTATTTCAGATTGTATGTCATGTACGTTCTTTAGGCTTTGTTCACCCACGGATAAATAATAATAATAATAATTATTATTATTATAATCTCGTGGGGCTCAACAGCCTGTTGCAAGTCCATAGTCCTTAGATTTGTAGGATTTCAGACTCACTATTTAGCACTAGACTACCAGACTCATCCGCAGTACTGTTCAGGCTCCCTTTCCCTGATGTGTTGTAGACAAGCCAGCCGCTGTGGATGAGCAGTTCTAGGCGCTTCAGTCCGGAACCGCGCTGCTGCTACGGTCGCAGGTTCGAATCCTGACCCGTGTTGGCTGTGTGTGATGTGCTTATGTTACTTAGATTTAAGTAGTTCTAAGTGTAGGGGACTGATGACCTCCGCCCTTAAGTCCCATTTGAACCATTTGTTGTAGATACTCAGCACAACGCTCAGCGACACGGCGATTCCTTTGATCTACGTAAATGCTGCCGCACTGGCATAGGCATACACTCCAGACACTAGCTACGTCGTCTTTAATGTGGCGTAATGTATTTCGTATATTTAACCCTAATACTAATCCGTACCTCCGCAGGACAAGTCTTATTTTTGTCTTCGTCGACCCCATCATATGACTCTACTGCAGGGGATTTGGCTTCTTCCACAGAGACATAGTGGCTTTCGAAAGCGTTGATAATTTCTTCCTTGCTGTAACTATTTTCTCAGAACCCGAGAATCAAATCCTATACTTCGAACTGAAGAAGGTCGTCCTTATAAATTATATTTCTTCTGGGTAAACCTGTTTTCTTGTTGATTGAAAATTATTTCTACTCAGCTTTCCTTTGGCGTCGGTTGGTTTCCTGTACACTGTACGGTAGTGCCAGCTTTCCGTACAACTACAAGAACCGGAAATGGGATCTTGCCGTAGCTCTCCATTTCGACAGTAATTTTAATCTTAGAATGAACAGCATTTAAGGTTGGTTGGTTGGTTGTTTTGGGGAAGGAGACCAGACAGCGTGGTCATCGGTCTCATCGAATTAGGGAAGGGTGGGAAAGGAAGTCGGCCGTGCCCTTTCAGAGGAACCATCACGGCATTTTCCTGGAGTGATTTAGGGAAATCACGGAAAACCTAAATCAGGATGGCCGGACGCGGGATTGAACCGTCGTCCTCCCGAATGCGAGTCCAGTGTCTAACCACTGCGCCACCTCGCTCGGTGCGAACAGCATTTTTGTGCAATGTAGTGCAGTTTCAACGTGACATTGTATCAAGAAGGCATCGTACACGTACTGTCGGGAACAAGGCGGGAGACACGTGGTAGATTTCCTAGCGTGAGTTTCAAATTTCAGTATTGGTATGTGACCGTGGAGGGGGTGGGATTTTCATACCGACTATAAAAAAAGTGGAGGATACAACTCAATACTACAGGGTATTTATAAATGAATATTGGGGTTTTAACGCCTATTAATTGCATTAAACTTACAGTTATAAACGATATGTCAAATGAAAGAGCAACTCAAACAGTTGTGTGTGGCACCAGTGCGCATGCGCAGCGCGCAATGTTTCCGCGCTTACTTCAGTTACTTCACTATACCCAAGCGCTGGATAGGCCGCAAGGGGCCCTATGACAGGGATTGCTTTGCATGGCCTCCACGTTCACCCGACCTGACGCCCTGCGATTTTTTTCCTTTGGAGCTTCATCAAGGATCGTGTGTACGTGCCTTCGCTACTAGCAGACCTCCCTGAATTAAAAAACCGGATTGAAGCAGATGTTGCTACAATCACTGAAGGCACACTTATCAACGTTTGGGAAGAACTATATGTGTGCCGCGTGACAAATGGTGCTCATACTCAACATTTATAAGGTTCTTGGTAAATCTGTTAGAGTTGCTCTTTCATTTGACATATCATTTATAACCCTAAGTTTAATATTATAAATATTATAGAGCGTTAAAACCCCGTTATTCATTTATAAAAACCCTGTATTATACATGTTGGTCAGGCCAATGGATATAAAACGAGAAAGATGTGTATATTGTTGCATTATACTTGTTGGAAAGAACTACACGAAAACCATCCAAAGAAAAAAAATGTAATTCTCACACATCGTGTGGCAGATTCCATGGCTAGATATTTGCAACAACACGGGCCACCAACCCTAGCTGATCAGCACAGCTTCCGGCATACCAGCTGCTTCCCAATAGCGACCCAGTTTTCCCGGGCGCTGACCATCATTCAGGAAATGGCAACGTTGTTGACATACGAGGCAGCTCTCGCCTTCCTTTTCCGCAAGACGTTCGTCACACGGAGGAATACATCAGTGATATTCCTGCCAGACAGCCCTTGAGACCACCCAGTCATCATTCGCACAGCTGGATGCTTTTGTACTGCCCGACCTGAGATAATCGATGCCGTGAATGCCGTACCGATGACACAGACACCACCACTGACGACATGCCTCGTATGCTGACTGTTGTTTGACTTAAAGGCAGCTCCGCAACTCTACGCTGTCAGGCTGGTGCCATCGCCTCGTAGTCCGAGGAACGCATAGACGTCCACCCAGCTCCATGTCATTGAGGTCTGATGTCGTCTGTTGCTCAGCTGCAGCCAGCGGTCTTGGTTTCTTATCCTGTCTCAACTATGGCATCGCTGGGACACCGGACCACCATGGCAGGAGACATCGCCTGGAGACTGCACCAAGACGAGCCTACTGCTGTGACCACCACCGCAACATCAGCATCCTGTCTGATGACAATCACAAAGTAAGAATGCCGCTTTCAACATGTGTGCGTACACCGCATAGCCACTTGAAGTACCTTCTGTACTGACACTGGGTCATTATGGGAGAGCGCCAAACCACACCAGGCATAAGGGAACCCACAAGTTTTTGGTCGACTCTAATAGAAGAATAAAGGGCTGACATGTTTCCCTGTTGTTTTGCTTTAGCCTTCCACACCAGACTCCTGGCCCCTCCGCCAGCACACGAACGCAGGTCGCAATGCCCCCTGAAAAAAGATGTCTCCCACCACGCAATAGCGGTCACTGAACTACCAACCCGCTACCTTTTGGTGACGGAAGTGAGATGGAGGTGATGGAGAGTGCAATGGTGATTCATCTTCGGCAACAACCTCTCTAAGTGGCAGTTCGGCTTTCAATTTTCAGTCGTGGGATTCCCTACATTCTTAGTATTGACTTCTCTTTACAATTCCCCTAACGTCGGAATTTGCTACTGTCGTTGTACCCAGTAATGATCCGAGGCCTGAATAGCGAACGTCTGTGACATGTCTCCAGTGCAATTTATCTGGACACTCCACTCCACATACCAAGTCGCACGCTGTAGGATGCTTAGATGCTACTAGTCCGCCAGTTATCGTCGAGAGTACACCTGGCTCATGTCTGGGAATCCTTCGGCTCCACGGGAGCTTAGGAATAGTCCAAAATAGCTACAGGAGTTTCCTTATAATACAATTTTTTTAAGTTAGTGTGAGTAATGGAAAAAGTTATATAATTATTACACGAACTTTTAGGTGAGATTTCTGTTAAGTGGAATTTGTACTTTTGCAGTATGAATCGTAGAAACTTAGTTATTTTAATTTAGTAGATGACTTAGCCTATGGCACACAAGGCACACAAGTCAGATGTACTGCTCTTATCTGTTTCGCCGTACTGTGAAGTTTATAGAATCCCTCAGTCCGTTTAACATTTACGTGGTTCTAAATGTGCATAACAGGTGTACGTACCAAATTAGATTATCGGGGAACTCTTGAGGCATACACAGAACCCAGTTACTGTCAAATGAACTGGTTGATCCACACAAACTCCTTTATCCTATTCGTAACACTGCTAAATATTCTCCTGCATTCTATCTTAGAGAATGAGGCTTTTACCCTGTCCTGTCAACCAACAAATTTTGTGGTATGATGATGCCTTATTGCGCGTTAGGAATTTGTTGCCTAGGGTTTTTCGTGCTTGGGCAATTATTATTATTATTATTGTTCGAGTGAACAGCAGTAGCAAAACGGCTGTACAGATCCTGTAGAAGCTGCGCAGACATCGCTACGTCAGTTCTCGTCAGGCAGAGAGCGAACCCGTCATTTGTCGAGCTGGCGATTCGGCGCGGCAGGGCGGCTGGCGGCATGCACAGTGCTCAGTGCTCAGGCCGCAGTCGGCGGCCGCGCCATCCACAGCGGCGATCGCCGGCAGCGATACTCGGCGCCACACGGAACGCCGCCCACCCCACGTCACGCCCCACGCCCCCGTGTCCTTCAGAGCGGCGCGCCACCCCTGCGAGGCCAGCCCGGCCCCGCCGCGCGCGCCTTTTGATATCTCGCAATAAAGGCGGCCACGCCACACCACGCGTAGCGCGGCGTCGACTTTCTGCGCCACCGACATCGATTTCGTAACGCGGAGCAGCTTGCGCTCTGTTTCGCGTTCGTTCCTCGCTTGGCAGCGGCCACTCGCTGCTACACCAGACCTTTCCCACTCCCTCCCTCCTCCGTACTCCCTCCCTCCTACAACGTAGAGACCCGGGGAAAAAGAGAACAAGACGCAGAAAACTGGAGAAAGTTACGGCAGGCAGGAGAGTGGAAGCAGCTGAACAAAAACAAGCCAGCTGTTGCGAAAAACTTGCCGCCTCGGTGGAACAATGTTGGCCATCTTCCCCTCGCCTGGTTATAGTCAGGCTGCATCCCTTAGCTTGTTACAGATGCAGGCGGCTGCCCATGTGTTACAGATTGGGTGTTTACCGTCCATAAGACACAATGATTCCTAAAAAAAGGCCTGTGTCAAGCACTTCTCTTGAACGTCCGCGTTTTTGCTAAACGGAATAAAGAAAAAGCTGAGCACGAAATAATAATTCCGAATTTAAATCAAGGGTGCCTTAACTACGCATTGGCAACACGGTCCTTTGGTACGGAGAAGGAGGTCAGACGGATAACTATGTGCAACCTGGTCCCATCCTAACAACCAAGCGATGTAGTCCTGTGGACAGGGCACTGGATTTGCGTACGGGTGGAGCGTGGTTCAAACTCCATCGTAAAACAGGTTTTAGCAGTAACACGACTTCGCTAACCTTTTTTTTTTTTTTGAAGGCAACTAACATCACACGCGAGGTACAGGCTACGCTGTCTATTTGTAGCATCGTGCTTGGAGCAGAGCGGAAGTTCTAAACCAGAGGCTGAGATGAATCTACGACAGCATGGGATGCGTATTTCTCGACATCCGCTAAAGGGAACAGAATTGTAGGGTTTTCCTTGATAGGTGAGGCGTGCACTGTGAGAAGGAAGTGGCTGCTAGGGTAGCGGAGTACATGTGACGTGCAGTTGGTTTTTTTTTTTACGTTAGAGAAACCTCGCTTGGGATCAAAGACGATTTGTCTGATATGCCTCAGAGATACAAAATTTAACGTGGTCTTACTAAACTGCTGGATCACCCTAGGAAAGGTCCCAGAATTAGTATCGCTTACTGAAGGTTATTATGAGCAAATATTATTACGAACAGAAAGTTGGTTGAAACCAGACGTTCATGACAACGAAATCGTAAGCTCAGAATGGAATAAACTAAGTATTAAGAAAACAGTCTTAATCGCGTTTTTAATTTATTTAGTGCCGACCGGTTTCAGCCCATCGTAGGAGCCATCTTCAGGGTGAACATATGGTCCACTGCTGATGGCGTCACATCTACCGAGGTGTGGCAGGAGACTCTCTCTTGCTACACCTCAGTAGACGACTGGAGGTACTGCGCAAGAAGGAAGCACAGCAACTGCGTACGCTTACTTTCCTGCTACGCTGCCGGGACACCGCGAGAGTGCCGAACTTTCTGAGGGCCAGGAGAATGTTTCACTCGGCTCAAGCGAACCGTATTTACAACCGCATGGAACTAGCGGTGCTACGGGAACGAATTCACCAGACGTGGCAAGAACTAGCGGCAACTAGCAGTAAGCTGTTATATCTCCATTTATATATCAGAAACATAATGCAGTGTTGTAACAGGAATAAGGTGGACTGTCTAACGTTCAGGACCATGGAGCTCAGTGCAGAAATTGCAACTAATAGGCAGATGAGGAAGTTCGATGGCCTACAGAAAGGTAGAAGTGAAACATCATTCGCTATCAACTCACCAACTGTGGTTAACATATCTGGGAGAGAATTAACAAAAGAGGAACATTCAGTTCCATCGAAAGGAGGCAACTTTGCAGTTACGTCATTAAGGTTCCTACGGAGGTCATTATAGCGAATGTGAAGGCAGGAATAAGTTTGTTATCATCGCATTCAGCGAATGAAATCAGGACTGAAACAGCGAGAATACTACGCCACGTGAAACCACCTACCAGAAATTTGTCCCAAGCAGAAAGGAGGGGACTGAGGGAGACGAATGCGGATACGAGCACTATTGTATTTGCAGTTGCTAAAGGAGGTGCTACGGATTTGCTGAACACCGAAGATTATAACAAGAAGATTAGTGACTTTTTGGATCCCACTACGTATAAAAAGCTTCAGAAGGTTCCAAAAACCAAAATTTTGAGAAATACCAATCAACTGTTAAACAATCTTCACTATTTTTTTTTAAAGAAAGTGCAGTAGCCGGACGACCTTAGAAGATGTCTCACGCAGATGCAGACGAAACGTTGGGTGGAAATTTTATACATCGACCACGGCCTCTCAGCCCGGAAGTTTCAACTGAAGACAACGCCGGCCGTGAAAACCTTCATTGCATGATTAAACATAAATTCGTTTTCCGCATGTTCCTATGCCAATAAATGACAATGCAATTGAATGGTAAAAATTTGGAAATATGAAGTGGACTTTCGGGAGTCACTGTGCGTCGACATTGGCCAAGGGGACAAATCGGCAACAAGGCACAACATGCGAGTGTTGTAGGTAGTCTAGCCGCTCACGAGAAGGCGAGGCATGCGGCGTCAAGCGACGGTCTGCGTGACACTGCCAGCAATGACAGCGCCCACATCTGTCTCATACCGGTTACGCTGGCCAATATTATGTATCGCGGCTAGTTGACATAGGAAAAGGAACGTGAGGAGGGGCTGCACCACTGTACATGCATGTTTTATAATTCGGTTTTTGTGTCCCAGACTTAGTTTTAAGAAACAAGTACATAGATGCAGAATACAAAATACAACTACACAGGTATGTGGCAGTTGATACAAACGAATTCAAATGGTTCAAATGGTTCTGAGCACTATGCGACTTAACTTCTGAGGTCATCAGTCGCCTAATTAAACCTAACTAACCTAAGGACATCACACACATCCATGCCCGAGGCAGGATTCGAACCTGCGACCGTAGCGGTCACTCGGCTCCAGACTGTAGCGTCTAGAATCGCACGGCCACTCCGGCCGGAAACGAATTCAGTATAGCAGTACAAATCGAAGACTGTTGACATCAACAACCTCTCCATCATAAATCACAGGTTTCAGATGGCCCCACAAAAAGAAATCCATTGGATTCAGATCTAGCGATCTTGCTGGCCACGCTACAGGGCCTCCACGACCGATCCATTTCGAAGGGAAGGCATTGTCCAGGTGGCGTCGCATTGTGCCGCAGAAGTGAGCGGGGGCACCATCATGCATGTACCACAGGTTCACACGAGAGGCCAAACTAACGTCTTCCAACAATTCCGGTAATGCAGCGTCCAGGAAACGCAGATACCGCTCTCCTGCAAGCCTTTGAGGCAGCACATGTGGCCCTATGAAATAGTGATCAACAATACCACACCAGATATTGACACCGCATCGTTGTTGGTACCCTCGTATCACTGTGCTGTGGGGGTTTTCTTCCGCCCACTAGTGCTAATTATGAGAATTCACTATACCACCCTTCGTGAAATAGCTTCGTCGGTGAACAGTATTGTTCGTAAAAAATGCTGGTCGTGTGTCTGACGCCGTAAGATGAAGTCTATTAACAAGGGTGCCTCACGTGTTACAAATAGCAACCCGCGGTCCCGACATATTTTTCCTCATTTGTGACTCACCCTGTATTATAGGCCATTAAAATTGCTACACCACGTAGATTGCGTGCAACAGACGCGAAAGTTAACCGACAGAAAGAAGATGCTGTGATATGCAAATGATTAGCTTTTCAGAGCATTCACACAAGGTTGGAGCCGGTGGCGACACCTACAACGTGCTGACATGACCAAAGTTTCCAATCGATTTCTCATACACATACGGCAGTTGACCGGCGTTGCCTGGTGAAACGTTGTTGTGATTCCTCATGTAAGGAGGAGAAATGCGTACCATCGCGTTTCTGACTTTGATAAAGGTCGGATTGTAGCTTAACGCGATTGCGGTTTATCGTATCCCGACATTGCTGCTCGCGTTGGTCGAGATCCAATGACTATTAGCAGAATATGGAATCGGTGGGTTCAGGAGGGTAATACGGATCCCAGCGGCCTCGTATCACTAGCAGTCGAGATGACAGACATCTTATCCGCATGGCTGTAACGGATCGTGCAGCCACGTCTCGATCAGTAAATCAACAGATGGGGACGTTTGCTAGACAACAACCACCTGCACAAACAGTTCGACGTAGTTTGCAGCAGCATGGACTATGAGCTCGGAGACCATGGCTGCGGTTACCCTTGACGCTGCATCACAGACAGGAGCGCCTGCGATGGTGTACTCAACGACGAAACTGGGTGCACGAATGACAAAACGTCATTTTTACGGATGAATCTAGGTCCTGTTTACATCATCATGATGATCGCATCGTGTTTGGCGACACCGCGGTGAACGCACATTGGAAGCATGTATTCGTCGTCGCCATACTGGCGTATCACCCAGCGTGATGGTGTGCATTGCCATTGGTTACACGTCTCAGTCACCTCTTGCTCGCATTGACGGCACTTTGAACAGAGGACATTACATTTCAGATGTGTTTCGACCCGTGGTTCTACCCTTAATTGGATCCGTGCAAAACCCTACATTTCAGTAGGGTAATGCACGACCGCATGTTTCAGGTCCTGTATGAGCCATTCTGGATACAGAAAATGTTCGACTGCTGCCCTGGCCAGCACATTCTCCAGATCTCTCACCAACTGAATGCGTCTGGTCAATGGTGAACGAGCAACTGGCTCCTCACAATACGGCAGTCACTACTCTAGATGAACTGTGGTATCGTGTTGAAGCTGCATGGACAGCTGTACCAAGCTCTGTTTGACTCAATGCCCAGACGTATCAAGGCCGTTATTACGGCCAGAGGTGGATGTTCTGGGTTCTGATTTCTCAGGATCTATGCACCCAAATTGCGTGAAAATGTAATCACATGTCAGTTCTAGTATAATATATTTGTCCAATGAATACCCGTTTATCATCTGCATTTCTTCTTGGTGTAGCAATTTTAATGGCCAGTGATATAAAGGGTATCCCACTCAAACTTCGCAGATTTCAAAGATGCAGGAAAAAAGCCCAGCAGATCTGACAACGAAAAATTCACCACATTGTAGAGCATCTGAAAGAATTTATTTATTTATCATCAATACACCTCTACATGTGAACCATTGTAGCATGAAGAATATTTAGTCTATATTCAAGTTCTTGCCAAGTTCTTTCTAGCATTTCGTCAGCAGCTCGTGGTCGTGCGGTAGCGTCCTCGCTTCCCACGCCCGGGTTCCCGGGTTCGATTCCCGGCGGGGTCAGGGATTTTCTCTGCCTCGAGATGACTGGGTGTTGTGTGCTGTCCTTAGATTAGTTAGGTTTAAGTAGTTCTAAGTGCTAGGGGACTGATGACCATAGATGTTAAGTCCCATAGTGCTCAGAGCCATTTTTCCCGCATTTCCTTTGTTATTGTAGCAATATTATTAGTGGTACGATGTCGCAACGCAGGAATATCGTCCACTTTGGTCGCCTACAAGCGCTCCTTTACGAATCCCCACATGAATAAATCAAGCAGCACAATGTCAGGTGAAATTGTTGGCCAGGCAAGAGTGCTCCACGTCCGCTCCAAAGATAGGGAAATTTCCTATCCACGAACTGGCAAACAGGCGTTGTCCAATGTGGCGGAGCTCCATCTTCTTGAAAATTGATGTTGGGTTGCAAGTCTTGTATCTGAGGGTACACAAACTGCTCCAACATGTCCAGATACACCGACCCATTCATTGTTTGCTCCGCAAAGAAGAACGGTCCACCAAACCTATCGTGCATTAGCCCGCACCAGACGTTTAGTTTAGCGCTATCATGAACAAGTTCAATAACTATGTGCGGATTTAGCGAAACCCAAATCCAAACATTATGCCTATTAACCCTTCATGATAGATGAAATTTGCCTCATCTGAGAATAAACATCTTTCCAGGAGGCTGTTATCCATATCAATACGCTGCAGCATATCTGCAGCAGATTGTTGTCGGCGTGGTTTGGCGTTCGGCGTGGGATGTTGCAAAATTGGCGCTTTGTAAGCACAGGTACGAAGACGCTGCTGAACTGCGCGATGCAATGTTGATTGAGGTACATCAAGTTGCCTAGACACCTAATGAACTGACTTACGTGGGCTTCTGGGAAACGTTTGTTTGACGTCCACTGTCTCTTCTGAGCCGCCGTAACGTGCACCGCCAGAATGTTTCAGAACACTTCCTGTTGCCAGAAACTTCCTATATCATTCCTTCATTGTTTTCACATCAGGTGGATCACATTCATACACACGATGATAGTTTCTTTGCACAGTCATCGGCGATTTTGTTTCTGTAAACGACACTACTGCTTCCGCGCTCTGCTGTGGAGTCGCCATTTTCACTTCATGCGGCCATGCTGGCGACGATACTTGGCACTTCTGAGGCGGGAATATAAATTCTTTGAGATGCTCTACAATGAGGTACATTTTTCATTGTTGTATATACTGTGGTGTTTCTCTCTCCTGGGTCCTTGAAATCAGGGAGGCTTGAGTGGGTGACCCTTTATATATGCCAGAGATGCTCTCTGAAATTCGTCGAGTTTCCTGTGATGCTGTGCTCTTGTACACTTGTTCGTACGCTTACGAGTATTTTGATGCCACTGGCTGTGCACTGTTTACTGTGCATGGAGTCGTTGTTGGGGTTACGTAAGGACTGGTCACGAACATCAGCGTCGTGGATAAATTGTCTGAAGAATTTGTTGGAAAAGTTGAACGTATCACGTTGATCGTAGAGTGAACGTGATTTATGATCCGGTTAATCCGAAGAAAGATGCATAGGATTGTTTATGATTTATGTGAACGAAACAGTATGGTGTTTGCTAATCGGTACTTCCGTCATAGAATATATTATTATTACAGTGACGGTATCTAACGGTTACTATCGCTGAGCTGCTCTTCTTAACAGCATTCTGTGGAGAATACCTTGGTCTGGAAATATTTGCATAGTAAAAATATGTGAAAACGGTCATAAGTCAGTATATTAAATCTTTCAAAGATGATAGCTATTGCGCAATGCCCTCATCTGAGATATCGTTTGTCGAAATCGCATGAATCGTTTAAAAGGTTTGTTGTTGTTGTGGCCTTCAGTTCAGAGACTGGATTGATGCAGCTCTCCACGCTACTCTATCTTGTGCAGGCTACTTCATTTCCAAGTACCTACTGCAACTTACATCCTTCTGCATCTGCTTAATGTATTCATCCCATGGACTCCCTCTACGATTTTTACCCTCCACGCTGCCCTCCAATAGTAAATTGGTGATCCATTGATGCCTCAGAACATGTCCTACCAACCGATCTCTTCTAATCAAGTTGTGCCACAAATTCCTCTCCTCCCCAATTCTATTCAGTACCTGCTCATTAGTTACGTGATCTACCGATATAATCTTCGGTATTCTTCTGTAGCACCACATTTCGAAAGTTTCAATTCTCTTCTTGTCTAAGCTATTTATCGTCCACTTCCATACAGGGCTACACATTATACAAATACTTTCAGAAAAGACTTCCTGACACATCGATCTATACTCGATGTTAACCAATTTCTCTTATTCGGAAATACTTTCCTTGCCATTGCCAGTCTAGATTTTATATCATCTCTACTTCGACCACCATCACTTATTTTGCTCCCAAAATAGGAAAACTCATTTACTACTTTAATTATCTCATATACTAACCTAATTTCCTCAGCTTAATTCGACTACATGCCGTTATCCTCATTTTGCTTTTGTAGATGTTCATCTTATATCCTCCTTTCAAGACACTGTCCATTCCGTTCAACTGCTCTTCCCTGTCCTTTGATGTCCCTGACAGAAGTACAAAGTCATCGGCAAACCTCAAAGTTTTATTTCTTCTACATGGATTTTAATTCCTACTCCGAAATTGTCTTTTGTTTCCTTTACTGCTTGCTCAGTTTATAGAACGAATAATATCGTGGATAGGCTACAACCCTGTCTTACTCCATTCCCAACCACTGCTTCCTCTTCATCCCCCTCGACTCTCATATCTGCTACCTTGCTTCTGTAAAATTGTAAAAAGCCTTTCGCTCCCTGTACTTGACACCTGCCACCTTCAGAATTTGAAGGACGGTATTCCAGTCGTCATTGTCAAAAGATATCTCTAAGGCTAGAAATTGAGCAGTGTTGGGCTCATGTTATGCGTTGGTTTAAACCTTGGTTTCTATTCTGTGTTTGGTTTCCCACAGTTGTTGCGATTATGTTGTAGTTCATTCTCTCCCTGAGAGGCAACAGCGGTGTGTATCGATATTCGCACCTTGTACTGTCTTTGGTCTGTTGCTTATAATTTCCGGCTGTGCTGTGTGCGAGCAGTCGGTCGGTTGGCATGGAGCAGAGAGAAAATCTTCGAGGGGCATTGTTTGGCTGGGCCTGCTGGTGGTCTCTACGCAGTGTCGGAGGGCGCGAGGCTGTTCCCATTGCTACGAGGTCCATGAATCATCGACCCTGGACACGAAAGTTGAGCTTGGATTTAATTTATCAGCAAGTCAAGACTGTTCACATTGTACAGTCTGGTTCTCGTTGTTGTCCGTTGGGACATTCCTGCGAGCAACAACGTGTGGGTTAAGAGTTGGCGAAGGTTTAGCCACCGTCCAGTGGAGTCTAACTGTATTTGATTATTTGCAATTGAAGTGCACCAGTGGAAATTTCTGCCTTGTGGCCGTTAACGTTCCTGTTACCTGCCCTGGCTGTTGATGTAAATTCAGGCAGTGTCCTTTCCTCACCATGTTCTCGCTGTAGTTTGACAGCTTAATGTATGCTTGGTTGTGGGCGTCCATGCCTTTTACGTTTTGGATTGAACTCCCAGTTGTGTGCTGATTGAGCGGAGCGCAAGTTACTTTGTCAGTGGGTCCGTTGACTGTCTGTTGGTTGGGTTGTCGACGGATCGAGAATGGTTGGGCCTACTGCCTGTCTCACCTAAGTGATCTTTAGTATTTCAAGTGCTGCTCGACCCCCGAAACTTTTGAGCGCACTTAGCTGCACTGCCTTCTCTTATTTTCTGTTGTGTATATTTGTATGGCCCATAGCCGATGGTTTTGAACTAAAGTTGAATTGTATTTAGTGGTGTTTTCAGTCATGGGCCTTCAACCACTTTAAAATTAAAATTCATTGCTTGTCAGGTGTTAGATTGCTTGGGCCTTCAGCCTGATTAATGTATATGCTTTTACATAAACCCTTGCGCCTTCAAAAATGGCTCTGAGCACTATGGGACTCAACATCTTAGGTCATAAGTCCCCTAGAACTTAGAACTACTTAAACCTAACTAACCTAAGGACATTACACACACCCATGCCCGAGGCATGATTCGAACCTGCGACCGTAGCAGTCCCGCGGTTCCGGACTGCAGCGCCAGAACCGCTAGACTACCGCGGCCGGCTTGCGCCTTCTTCCTACTAATAATTATTTTAGTTGTAGTTTGAGTCATGGGTCTTCAGCCGTTTTAAAATTAAAGTTCCTTGCTTCTCAGGCATTAGATTGTTTCGGGCCTTCAGCCTAATTGAAAATAAGGCCTTCTGCCTTGTTTTTTTTATTTCATTTTACCTTGAGTCTTAAATCATGGGCCTTAAGCCGACTTTATATTAGGGTTGTTGCTTTTCAAGTGTTATATTTTGGGCATTTAGCCAAATTGTAGAACTTACTTAACGTGAGGCTTTCTGTCCTCTAAATATTCTCTTTGGCGTCTGAATTTTTAGTCAATGGCTTTTAGCCTTTTTTTTTTTAATTTAGGTGGTTGTGCCCTTGAGGCATAAGATAGTTTGGCGTATTCAGCCGATAACTAAGTTCAAGAATTTGTACTGTAATGTTTGGTCAAATAAGTAAAGTAATATGTGTTCGAGTGAACTGACAGCCGCTCATTTTGGCCCCTTTCCACGATTCCAAATAACTGTCCTGTCCTGCAGGTTTAGCACGGCTATTCAGAAATACTAGAATCGTAGGTTTGCCTTTCCTTAATCTACCTTCTAAATTAAGCCGTTGGGTCAGTAGTGACTCACGTGTTCCACCATTTCTACGGAATCGAAACTGATCTTTTCCGATGTCGGCTTCTACAAATTTTTCCATTCGTCTGTGAGGAATTCGTGTTAGTATTTTCCAGCCGTGACTTGTTAAACTGATATTTCGCTAATTTTCACACTTGGCCGCACTTGCTTTCTTTGGGATTCGTATTATTATATTCTTCTTGATGTCTGAGGGTATTTCTCCTTTCTTATCGTCAGTTTTATCGTGGCTGGCTCTCCCAGGGCAACCGGTAGTTCTAATGGAATGTTGTCTATTCCCGGGGCCTTCTTTCGACTTAGGTCTTTCAGTGCTCTGTCAAACTCTTCACGCAGTATCATATATCTCATTTCATCTATAATTTACGTCCTCCTCTCTCTCCATAATATTGCCCTCAAGTTGATCGTCCTTGTATAAACCATCTGTATACTTCTTCCACCTTTCTTCCTTCCCTTCTTGGCTTAGAACTGGTTTTCATTCAGAGCTCTTGATATTCGTACAAGCGGTTCTCTTTTCTCCAAAGGTCTGTAATTTTTCTGTCTCTTACCCCTAGTGACATATATGCCTCTACATCCTTACATTTGTCATCTAGCCGTGAAACGTCCCCTTACAACAATTATACACGACTGTGCTTAAACTGACACACAATAATTTTAGCGCAACGCAATCTGACTATCAAAAATCCCTACAAAAGAATGGCCCAGACAAACATTAAACTATACCTTTCACAAATCACTTACCTCACAAAAATCTTCGTTACTCGAACTACTGCAATACAGCGAGTGCAACTATTGCCAGCTAAATAAAAGATTCAAACTACAGAAGGCACTAACTACTGATAGGCATAGTTAGCAATTGAAAGATGATAATAGAGAACAAACAATGTATTTACCTTAACAGTCATAATATATATAGTAGTTCATAATATCCAGTATTACAAATTATCAAAACTCCGCCATCTCTCTCCCCACATCCACCACTGCTGGCGGCTCACCTCCAACTGCGCAACGCTACGCGCTGTTCACATCCAGCTGCCGCTGCCCAACACTACAATGGCAGACAACAATGCAAACTAGCCACAGACTGCACACAGCACAGCCAGTGATTTTCATATAGAGCGCTACGTAACGTTGCCAATAAGAAAACATAAACAGCCTACTTACATAAAGAAAACATAAACAGCCTACTTACATAGCCCCCATGCTCCCCACAAAAAATTTTACAAATTGGTTTGGGCAGTGGCCAATAATGATTTGAAAAAAAAATTTCATAATTACAATAACAAAGATATCAAATGCACACACTTATTTATACAATGTTGGTCAAAAGCGAAAATTTTCTCACAGTCAATAAAGACAGTCCAGATTGTTCATCACAGTAAAATTTCAGTGTTTTTTTTTTTTCAAAGTCTGAGCAGTAAAAGACAATGCACACGGAAGTAGTGGATTTCCATGCAGTCTTGAAGAAGTAGTGTTGTCCTTCCAACTGAAAGACAGTGCTGACTCTTGACATACTGACAGGTAATGGGCCACAACAGAGCAAACCCACAGCAGAGTCATTCGACGTTTTGAAGAAGATTGGTAGGTAGGTCATCACAGAGCAGACCCACTGTAGTCCTGGTAGAGAGTATGGTATTGGTGGGCCACCAAAGGTGCAGACCCACTGCAGTCCTTGTAGAAATTGTGGACAGGCCCACTGTAGTCTTGGTAGAGATTGTGGTATTGGTGGGTCATCAGAGATGCAGACCCACTGTAGTCCTTGTAGAGATGGCCAGCAGCCATCTGTTGTGACTGTGCGGGTGCACAATCACCATTGAAGAGTCTTTCAGTTAATATAGCAAGTCCATAATCACCACTTGTGCACTCACAAAGTTTTTGGAATTGTCCTTAGAACCAGCATTGCTGTTATCCAGTCCCTTGCTGAATTATTAACACATGTGCAAACACTAACAGTCCCTTCTTCTCACATATTGTCCGTATACTATGACCAACAGAAACGTGTGCAGTGAAATGGAACTTACAAGTTACTAATATGATGAAATGGTGTGAATTACAATTTTGTAACATAAGAATACAATTACAAAGATACAGAAAACATCATTAAAGAACATAACAATACATATAACATTTGTAGTACAAGCTATCCAAAAGAATCGAACTAACATATACACCAGTGTTACAGGAATTATGACATGAGTACATACATAAAAGATCAGAATAACTTTCGAAACATCAACTTTACACATGATGAGCATTAAAACAGAACAGAATTAATAATGTCTAAACACCTTTACAAAGTAAATAACAAATTATTAATGCCAATTATATTTGAGGATAACAGTATTCCTCATCATAGTGAATGTAGCTTAATATTAAAAGAAGAAAAAATTCTATGAAATTACACAGAGACAGGAAGAAAACAAATACACAAGGGTACACAAACACATAGTGGGATAACACAAAAGGAAAGGACAGGGTTTGTTTTCAGTGTAACATTTGGTACTGCAGTCCAACCCAAAACTTCATTCCATAGAACTTTCGTCTTATTTCGATATTTTCTCCAGCCAAAAAAATTCTATCCAAGCATGCTTTCTATATTCTGTTCACACATTTCTTACCTCATTATTTATTTACCATTATCTTACCTCAACATTTATTTCCAAGAAAATCCTACCTAAACCTGTTGTCCCTAAACCCTAATTTTTTTGTTCATATCCTCTTTCAAAATTCTTTTTTTGGCCACACCATTTTCTTATAGCTTCTCAATGCATTTCTTCCAATTCATCATAGTTAGTTTCTTATATAGTCTACCCCCTCTTAAGCTAACTTAAATCTACTGAGCTCAGATGCATAAACTACGGGATGAGGCAATGCAACAGCACAAAACAATTAATACAAACAGCAATGACAAAAAAATGGAAATTGGTGAAGTAACAATATTACAACTAAGATAAGGCACTGTGCAGCAAACAAGAAAAATAAATCAGTAGTAAAACTAGCTTAGAAGAGTAAGACAAATTAAAATTCAGTAGCACTATGCCTGGCAAACAGCAGCAGCAAATATAAAAAATATAAAAAATATAAAACTTATATCCATACATGACAAAGCTCAAGCAGAAAATATATTACAGTAAAAATGGCCATGTTTAATACTTATATCACATCTTAACACTAGAGTGATGCATCACAAAAACTTACTCTACCAAAATAAGAAATTACCAAGTAGTTGAAAAGAAAATTATGTATGCAGTTCCTGTGAAATGTCTTTGTGCTCCCCCATTTTTGGGAATTGTATTACAAAATTAGTATTTACTGGATCTGTAGACAAACAATATTTATATTAGTACATCTATAAAATTCTATTTTAACCAATGCTGCAGTGCAGCTAGAAACTTGATATTAAACAAAATGTGTAAATAAATACATGAAGCAAGCCATATGGCATTTTTCTCAACTAGCAAGACAATAGCCGTGAAATGTTTCTCATCGTTTCATTAGGCATTTCAGTAAATATCATAAATTAGGAGCTCCACAGTATGCTTTCAACAAGGAAATGTCAATAGCGAGGATAATGGCCTCCCTTTTTTTTCTCTACCTGTGCTTCCGAAAAGGCACACCCTAATGGCTTGTTCTCCAGGCGTCTGACACAGCTGGGTGCCCACGACGCATTACGTGCAGGTGGTCACTTAACTTTCTTACGGAAATTTTTACGACAGCAGTTTCCGCTACAGTGACAGTCTCATATACAAAATTTCACAGGTCGAGAATTTGCGTTGCAAATGTGTAGAAACAAAATCTTATGAATATAACAGAGTCCAAAAAATTTTCGTCGGCATTATAATACATTCACGCATTTACATACATTTCATAACTCTTAAAGTACGATTCTTGGTTTCCAACATCCTTATTCACAAACCAGAGTCCCTAACCACTACTCATTATTCCTTACCTCATTATACATATACATATTAGTCGACACTTCTTCAATATTTCATCATAAGAGATACGTAGCATAATCAAATAACTCATATAGCATCAGCCTATTAAACATAAACATACCTCAGCAGCATAATACACATCGTCATCGTAATAATAACATCATAACAACTCAGTCAAATCTCAAAAACGTCGTAGCTTTCTGCAATAATTTCAAAACCTAAAGAAAATTCTCTGCTCATATCAGTAGTGTCATCTACCTCAAACGGACTTTAAAAATCACGATCTTATACCAAATACATCATTCAAAGCTCTCATTGTATCACAATGGGTCCGAAAAAATATGAACAGTTCACAAAGGACAGACAAAATACAATTTCGTAAGCGTGAAGTAATCCAGCTCTGTAATTGCGTAAACATGTGTCACTGACGTAATAAAAAAGTTTGTCTCTCTCAGTTAAATGATCAGATAGCTGTGTAATTTATGTATTAGAGAAATATGGTACCGATGTGTAAAGTTGTATAAGCAAATACCATATTAGCTAGGGCTCCTTGTGCTTGCCAAACACATGGTACACAAAGTAGGCGTATACCCCCCTGAGGATTAATGTAATTATACCCTCAGGTGTTACAGATGGAATGAAATGTGCTATGGAACCTTTGTATCATTGTACTTCAAATATCTTTAAAAATAAATGATTTAAGTACAAAATCAATCGCTCAAATACGTGTCCTGTAGCGCTAAATGTGTGTCTTGCTGTAAGATAATCTCTGTGGAAGTGTCGTAGTTATTGTCCTCCGAAAGCTAAGTTCTGCAGAAGTCAATGTACTTACCTCATGATAAACAAAAGTGAAATGCTGTGCGTATAGATATCTTAGTTATTACGCTTATTGTTGTGATGATGAAAGTACTGTGCTGTAACGTATTGTTGTGCTACGGAAAAGGCTGTCTCATTGTAGCTATTCAACAAAAGTTACTACTAAAACATGTTTTACTTTCCAGAATAATTCAGAAAAACTGTGCAGATATGAAACAGAAACACCGCAGAAGCAACATTGTAAATTGTCACTCATTAGTAGCGTCGTGATAAAATCGTGTAGCTGTCACATAAACTAACCACTGTCTCATCTGGTATCTCACAGAAAGTACCTCAAATAACGAATGTCTTTTCAACTAAACCAAAATGTTGCATTAAAATCTCAGTAACAGTGTATGTACTAAGTATGTAAGCCTGATAGTCGTTATGTAATCGTGGAACTAACAAGCAAGAATGTATACACACAGTAACACTGAGTCCTCTGTTCACTATCGCAATGCAGTGGTAATTACTGTCTAAATATGTACCCTAGGTTATAGACTGCATAGTTAACTTCAAAACATAGTTGCATGATAAGAGTTTCTAAGTGTGACAATGCATACGCGAAATGTGAAGCAAAACGTATTATGGCAAAGACAAAGTTAAAAACCAGATTATCTCTCAATAAATGGTTTTACATGTGAAATGTGGTGTAAACCTTTACTCTTCCTAGTACGCAGAGTTTCAACTTCAACACAATTATCATGTGGTATACGTCGGATTCTGTAAGGTCCAATGTAAACTAGAAAGAATTTGTGACTCAAGTGTTTCTTGTTATGTGACAATGAATGAGCTTTAATGAGAACTTTCTGACCAATATACAATTTCTTTGCATTTGCTTTACCGTGTAGTTTTTTCCTTTTGTCTGCTGCAGATTTTATATTTTGAAGAGCCAAATCAATTATGTCTTTGTGTCGAAGTTTACGTGAATTCGGGAAAGGTACAAGCTCTCTGATTCTGTTCGGTGGTTCTTCATTCTGGTAAAGCAGTGGAATCATGAGGCATTTCATTCAGCACATTTTGAAATAAGTGTAAATATCTGTCCCAATGCTGATGCTTTCTGTGACAATGAAGTCTGCAAAGCTTATTGATTTCTTTCATAATCCGTTCAGATGGGTTACAATGTGGTGAGTACAATGAAATAAAAACAGGTTTGATTTTATGATTCCGAAGCATGCGTGACCAAACAGCAGATCTGAATTGCGGTCCGTTATCTGAAATGACTTTAGCAACGTGGCCAACTTCACGTAAGAAATTTTTAACAAAGGCGTTGGATACAGATCGTCCAGTGGCTTTACGTAACGGAGTGAAAGAAACAAATTTTGAAGTAAGTTCAACAGCGACTAGAACGTACGAAAATCCATTCGATGTTCTGACAAGGGGTCCCAAGAGATCAACAGCAGCAAATTCTTTTAATTTAGAAGGAATGATAGGAAACAGCGGAGCACGATGGGAGATAGTAGATGGTTTCGCCTTTTGACAAAGTTTACAAATAGACAAGACTCTTCGAATTCGCTGTTCCATATTGTTAAAATAACAAGTCGTTCGAAGAATATGATAACATTTTCGTGGGCCAAAATGTGCGTAGCTGAAATGAATGTACCAAATGAGCTTATTAACAAAATCGTCAGGAATACAAAGTACCCATAGCTTGTCATCAGCAGTGCAGCGTTTGAACAGTATGTTGTTTCTAACCAGATAATAATGCCGAATATGAGTGTGCGGCTTTTCATGCCATTTACTTTTGATGTCTTTCCAAATCGGATCTTTATCTTGTTCATGAGCAATGTCCTTTAAAGATGTGGTGATGAAGTTTTCAAAGGCGACTTTCTGAATGTAAGGAATACTGAAATTTTTCTCGAGGTTGCGTTCTGTGTTACTTTTCTCAAGCCCAGCCGGTGCGCGTGACAGCGCGTCCGCAACAATGTTCTCCTTGCCGGGAATGTAGACTATTGTGAAGCGGAATTCTTGCAGAAACAATGCCCAACGTTTTAACCTATCATAATTTAATTTTGAAGACATAAGAAATTGTAATGCACGATGATCACTGTATACTTTTACGTGCTTACCAGAAAGAAAGAAACGGAATTTGTTAAATGCCCAAACGATAGCTAAAGCTTCTAATTCAGTAACGGAATAATTTTTTTCAGATTTTGTTAGCACTCGGCTAGCAAAAGCAATGGTTTTCTGAATGGTAGTGTCATTTTCAATGGCTTCTTGAAATAAATGGGCACCTAGACCGACTTTAGAAGAATCTGTGCTAAGGCAGAAATCTTGTGACAGATCTGGATGAGCTAATATTGGCGCGTTAAGTAGCGATTCTTTCAAAGAATTGAATTCCAACTGTGCTTGTTCGTCCCAGTTCCAAATAGCATTTTTTCCAGTGAGTGAACAAAGTTTTGGTGTAACAAGAATTTGCATATTCAGAAAACGGCGGTAAAAATTTACGAGACCTAGAAAACTGCGGACTTGTTTTTTTGTGGATGGAACTGGAATGGCTCTGATTGCTTCTAACTTTTCAGGATCCGGCTGAATGCCTTCAGAAGAAATAATATGTCCCAAAAACTTCACCTTTGTCCTACCGAATTCAGACTTTTCCAAGTTAACTGTAATTCCAGATTCTGCAAAAATACGTAACAAACTGTTGAGGATGCGATTATGTTGTTCCCATGAAGCTTCTGCTATTAGAATATCGTCCACGTATAAGGTGATGTGACGTTTCAAGAACTCAGGTAATATGGAATTTAGCCCGTGAATGAATGCTTCTGAAGAAATGTTCAAACCAAAAGGAAGTTTCCGAAACTGATAACAAACGCCGAAACAAAGGAAAGCTGTGTATTTTCTACATTCTGGATGAAGTTCGATCTGATAAAAGCTGGATCTGAGATCAATGGAAGACAACACTTTTACACCATTAAAATTTTGAAGTTCTTCCATCGTCTGCGGCCTGTCTGTTTCAGGAATGATGATAGTATTGATTTGTCTCGAATCTAAAACAAGCCTGATCGATCCATTTTTCTTCTCAACAACATGTAATGGGTTGTTGTATGAGCTTACTGCAGGCTCAATAATGCCCTCATTAAGCATAGATTGTATTTCTGCTCTAACACGGTCCCTATAATGCGCCGGAATTACGTATGGTCTAACACAAAATTTAGTATGCTCACGAACACGAAATTGGTATTGAAATCCCTTGATTGTTCCTGTTTTGTGAGTAAAACAGTGGAAAGTGCTTGTAAAATCTCAAAAAGGTCCTGCCTATCACTGTCATTACAATTCTAAATTGTTTGAATTTTATTCTGAATTAACTCATTAATTTCAAATATGCCATCGATGTCATCCCTGTCAGTACTTGCAGAGTGATTGTTAGTGTCTAGTTCCGCAGAAAATTCCGAACTGTTGTCTAACAGCAGGTAAAGCCGATTAATTTCCTCGTCATGGTTTGAGAGCCAATCTTCAAATTTCAACGAGATGACTGGGTGTTTGTGTTGTCCTCATCATTTCATCATCATCCAGGAAAGTGGCGAAAATGGACTGAGCAAAGATTGGATAATTGTACGGGCGCTGATAACCACGCAGTTGAGCGCCCCACAAAACCAAACATCATCATCAACATCATCATCAAATTTCAAAGCTATTGACTTGCCTTTTTTCTCTAAACTTATTTCAGCATCGTGAAAGTTTAAGATTGCTTTGTATTCATTCAAAAAGTCTACTCCCAATATAATTTCCGTCGACAATAATGGAACAATAAGAAAGTTCATAGAGAAGCAGTGGCTTTGACAAAAGAATTCTAAGTTGGTTTGTTGGCGTACATCTACACTTTTTCCAATGATTGCACCTTGTAATTTAATCTTACGTAACGGAAGTGTGGGGCAATCGGTCGATTTGTTGCACTTGCTAAAAGCTGTTTCACTAATTACTGAAATGAGACTGCCAGAGTCAAGTACTGCCGTAAATTTTACGTCATTTACAGTAATGTGAATCACAGGATATGCAATGTTGTTATGTTTTACGTCATGTTCCTGGAGTAAGATGTCCCTAATGTCTTCCATTTTTACGTAATTACTAGCTACGGCAGCTGCATCGTCAATTTCATAAGTACGTTTTGTGGCTGCCAGCGGTGTGAGTCATTGCCTATTGTCTCTTTGTTGGCGCGCGTCGTTATTGGGATTTGGAGCCCTAACTTCTACAAATGCACCGTGACGAGAGGGCCCTGCTCTGTTTAAATCCCACCAGTTCTGATGCAGTTCAGGTCTGTCGTTAGGATCATATCGTCTGTCGTCATGTCGGTAGTTCCTGTACTTTCTTTCTTGTCGGTTAAGTGGTTGAGAATTTCTCCCTGAATCGTAACTGCCCACTGAACTGTTGCGTCTGAAATTGTTCTGTCTCCCTTGATAATAATTATTTTGGTTCCAATATTGTCTGTTTCTCTGATTGTCTCTGTGATAGTCATTACCGCAGAGAGGTGATCTTTCTCTGTAATTATTACTACTCTGCCAACGATTGTCATACGGGTGGTGTCTGTTTTGGTCACGATTTACGTTAAAAGAATAGCCTTGTCGTGTATTATTTCTGTCATCGCGGAATTGTGACAGATGTGACCTGTAATTGTTGTGCTCCTGTTTTCGCGTTCCGCGATTGTCAGTGTCAATTTCCAGTTCTTGTAACAGTCCCTGAAAAGCTTCAATGTCGTCTTTGCAACGTCCTGCTAAAATAATATGTCGTAAATGTTCAGGCAGTTTGTTTAAGCAAATGCGGATGAGTTCTGAGGGGCTGTATGGGTTTGAAAGATACTGATTCTTATGCAACATGTCTTCAAAATATTTCATAAGACTGGAAAATTCAGATTGTTCGAAACGTTTCATCATTATGATGCTATGTTTTACTCGGTCTTGTGTAGCTTGAGACCAATATGCTGAGAGGAACGCATGGTAAAATTCTCCTTCACAGTGACAATCGTGAATGACCGATCGCATTCTTACAGCTGGTTCATTCTCCAAGTAGCCACACATAAATTCTAACCTGTGCTCCAATGACCAGTTGGGAGAAAAACAATGAGAGAATTGATGGAGCCACGCTTGTGGATGAATGTCGTTGGCAGAATTCTTAAACGTTTTGAATTTACGTGTAGTAATGAACAGCTTATAATCAAAATCATCATGTCGGCGAGTCGCATGTCAGTCATTGTTACGTCGTTTCGGCGGTTCCATCTCAAAATTCGGTGTACCTTGCCAATTTCTTTCATAATTTCCGAAGTGCCCTGTGTTATTATTTTGTGGCTGTTCCGTATTTCTATGTCCCTCTTCCCGTATGGGAGCGCGAGTGTCCTCTGAAATACGTAATTCTTGTATTACCTGTGTCAGCTGATCTTGTACTTCCCGGATTTCTCTTTGGTGTTGCGTATTAATTTGATTCAGATTTTGTTTCAGTTTCCTAATTTGTTCGCACTCTTCTGTGTCATTAAAGACTACCGGTTTTGTGTCATTCAGATTATCATCCACCTTCGTAGATAAGTTAGTAACCTGATCCGAAAGTTCGGCTACTTTCTCTGATAGTGAACACATTTCCTCAGTGTGTTTTTCTGAACCAAGCTTCAGAGTGTCCATTTGTGTTGAAAGCGAATCTACTGTGTCCTTTAAGTTTTCCTGAGTTTTTGCAAGTTGCGTAAGCGAATCGGTAGATGCAACTGAGTCAATTTTAGCCCACAAGGTCTCATGATTTTCATGAACAATTGTTTGCAGTTCTTTTATGGCTGCTTCGTGATTCTGTAATGCATTTCCATGCCGCAAAAAAATAGGATGAAAATGCTCACAAATTTGTGTTTTTACGTCGTTACAGACTTTTTGACATTTCGATTCAATGTTATGTAACTCAGTAGTTAAATCTTCACGTGTTTGTTCAAGTGTGGTGTCTAGCTTCCGAAGATTTTGTTCCATTGTGTCTAACTTTTGAAGCTTTTGCTGTGTTTGTCTCTGATTTTGTTCCATTGTGTCTAAATTTTGAAGCTTTTGCTGTGTTTGTCTCTGATTTTCTTCCATTGTGTCTAACTTTTGAGGCTTTTGCTGTGTTTGTCTCTGATTTTGTTCCATTTGTTTCTGATTTTGTTCAAGCGTTGTGTCTAACTTTTGTAGCCTTTGTCCCATTTGTTGCATTAACTGTAATAACAGTGCACTGGTGTCTGAAACATGTTCCTCAGTGCTATTCGGCAACGCATTTGAACCGGCAATATTTGCAGTTTGAATAGCAGAAAATGTGTCTTGACTTATTTGAGAAAAGGGTGAGGACGCAAAACCTGAATCTACAGTATTTGCAAGATTGCGTCCTGTCATTTCGGATTCCTGAGGCAAGCTGTTGCCGACCGATCGACCGATAATGCTTCCCTGTTCACTAATTGTTTCACTGTCTACACCATTGTTTGCAGCCCGCTCCATTTCCCTATGTACAATTACCAAATTACTACTTTGAACATTAGTTAATTCATTACTCGGTGGCGCTAACACACTGCTTTCGTCTTCACTGTCATTACTCAGTTTACTTTGGAGCCTAGTATTACGTTTTTCACACGCCATTATTGTCACAATATTTCACACGACAACACAAAAAAACACAATTTGAAGAGAAAAAATAAGAGAACACATTAACATAGTACTGAAAATAATATCTAGTTAATTGCAGCTGCGAAATACTTGGTGCAAATCTACATACATTCCACAACTGTTTTACTGTACAACAGTGAAAGACTGCAACTGCAAAGGAAATTCTCTCTACAATTACGCGCTAGCAATAAACAAAATCTACACTAATTACACAAATTACAAGAAAAAATCAGAAGATTCCAGTGAGGTATCCTCGGCTAAGGGTCGACATATGAAACGTCCCCTTACAACAATTATACACGACTGTGCTTAAACTGACACACAATAATTTTAGCGCAACGCAATCTGACTATCAAAAATCCCTACAAAAGAATGGCCCAGACAAACATTAAACTATACCTTTCACAAATCACTTACCTCACAAAAATCTTCGTTACTCGAACTACTGCAATACAGCGAGCGCCACTATTGCCAGCTAAATAAAAGATTCAAACTACAGAAGGCACTAACTACTGATAGGCATAGTTAGCAATTGAAAGATGATAATAGAGAACAAACAATGTATTTACCTTAACAGTCATAATATATATAGTAGTTCATAATATCCAGTATTACAAATTATCAAAACTCCGCCATCTCTCTCCCCACATCCACCACTGCTGGCGGCTCACCTCCAACTGCGCAACGCTACGCGCTGTTCACATCCAGCTGCCGCTGCCCAACACTACAATGGCAGACAATACAAACTAGCCACAGACTGCACACAGCACAGCCAGTGATTTTCATATAGAGCGCTACGTAACGTTGCCAATAAGAAAACATTAACAGCCTACTTACATAAAGAAAACATAAACAGCCTACTTACAGCCGTACCTGCTTAGCCATTTTACACTTCCTGTCGATCACATGTTTGAGGGTTTTGCATTCCTTTTTACCTGCTTCATTTATTGCATTTTTATATTTTCTCCTTTCATCAGTTAAATTCAGTATCTCGTCTGTTACCTAAGGATTCCAACTAGCCCTCCTCTTTTTACCTATTTGATCCTCTGCTGCTTTCACTATTTCATCTCTCAAAGCTTCCCATTCTTCTTCTACTGGATTGCTTCCCCTGTTCTTGTCAGTCGTTCCCTAATGTTCTCTCTGAAATTCTCTACATCCGCTGGTTCTTTCAGTTTATCCGGGTCCCATCTCCTTAAATTCCCGCCTTTTAGCAGTTTCTCCTATTCTACAGTTCATAAACAATATAACAAATAAATTGTGGTCAGAGTCCACGTCTGTCCCTCTGTCTTACCGTCATATAATCCATCTGAAACCTTCCAGGGTCTCCAGGCCTCTTCGACGTATACAACCTTCTTTCATGAGCCTTAAATCAAGTCTTAGTTTTGATTAAGTTTTGCTCTGTGCAAAATTCTACCAGACGGCTTCCTCTTTCATTCCTTATTCCCATTTCATATTCGCCTACTACTTTTCCTTCTCTTCTTTCTCCTACGATCGAATTCCAGTCTCCCATAACTATTAAATTTTCGTCTCCCTTCGCATCTGAATAATTTCTTTCATCTCATCATACATTTCGTGAATCTCTTCGTCATCTGTGGAGCTAGTTGGCATATAAACTTATACTACTGTGGTAGGCGTAAGCTTCATGTCTATCTTGGCCACAATAATGCGTTCACTATGCTGTTTGTAGTAGCATACCCGCACTCCTATTTTTTATTCATTATTATACCTATTCCTACCCCTGTTTGATTTTGTATTTGTAAACCTGTATTCACCTGACCAGAAGTCTTGTTCCTCCTGTCACAGAACTTCACTAATTCACACTATGTCAAACTTTAATCTCTCCATTTCCCTTTTTAAAGTTTCTAACGTAGCTGCCCTATAAACGGATCTGACATTCCACGCTCCGATCCGTAGAACGCCAGTTTTATTTCTCCTGATAACGACGTATTCCTGAGTAGTCCCCGTCCGGAGATCCGAATGGGTGATTAGTCGTATTTTACCTCCGGTATATTTTACCCAAGAGGGCGCCATCATCGGCATCATCATTTAACCGTACAGTAAAGCAGCATGCTCTCGGGAGAAATTACGGCTGTAGCTTCCCCTTGATTTCAGCCGTTCGCAGTAAGAGCACAGAAAGACCGTTTTGGTTATCGTTACAAGGCAAGATAAGTCAGTCATCCAGAGTGTTGCCCCTGTAACTACTGAAAAGGCTGCTGCCACTCTTCAGGAGGCACACGTTTGTCTGACATCTCAACAAATACCACTCTGTTGTTGTTGCACCAAATTTATGGCTATCTGTATCGCTAAGGCTCGCAAGCCTCCCCACCAACGGCAAGGTCCATGGTTCATGTGGGGGTTGAAAGCTTTATCGTGAAAATATTTAGTCACTGTACATTATTAACATTTGTTGTTTTAAAGTTATTGAAATGGTCTTGTGTCACTGCATGCGCCTCATTTATCTGAAATCCCCAATGTATTCAGATTTGCTTTAACACTTGTCTATGAATTATTAGATTCCCCAAGAGCTGTAAAAATCCATCTTTCACATTTTCTGAAACAGCGTAATTTTAGGTGCATCGCCTGCACAAAGGCCACGTGAGCTACAGCCATAGCCATCCAGATTCCCAGCTTTGAGTTCATCCCGTTTCCGGCTGCACCCTCCCTGTCTCTGCACCTGAGATCGCCCGCGGCGGCCACGCGACGTTCTCGTCCCGTAGACTCGCACCCAGCCAAGAGAGTAGTTTCACGTTACCTCTTGCCAACTATGAGTGGTCGAACAATTCACTTACATACTAGTAACGCTACAGTAGATACTTGAAAAAGGTTTCCGCAGACAATGATTACCTGTCGAACCAATGTGGAAAAGTACACTACTGGACATTAAAATTGCTACACCACGAAGATGACTTGCTGCAGACGCGAAATTTAATCGACAGGAAGAAGATGCTGTGATATGCAAATGAGTAGCTTTTCAGAGCATTCACACAGGGTTGCCGCCGGTGGCGACACCTACAACGTGCTGACATGAAGAAAGTTTCCAACCGATTTTTCAAACTCAAATAGCAGTTGACCGGCGTTGCCTGGTGAAACATTGTTGTGATGCCTCGTGTAAGGAGGAGAAATGCCTACCATCATGTTTCCGATTTCGATAAAGGTCGGATTGTAGCCAATCGCGATTGCGGTTTATCGTATGCCGACACTGCTGCTCGCGTTGGTCGAGATCCAACGACTGTTAGCAGAATGTGGAATCGGTGGGTTCAGGAGAGTAATACGGAACGCCGTGCTGGATCCCAACGGCCTCGTATCAGTCGAGATGACAGGCATCTTTTCCGCATGGCTGTAACGTATATCGTGCAGCCATGTCTCGATCCCTGAGTCAACAGATGGGGACGTCTGCAAGACAACAACCACCTGCACAAACAGTTCGACGACGTTTGCAGCAGCATGGACTATCAGCTCGGAGACCATGGCTGCGGTTACCCTTGACGCTGCATCACAGACAGGAACGCATGCGATAGTGTACTTAACGACGAACCTGGGTGCACGAATGGCAAAACGTAATTTTTTCGGATGAATCCAGGTTCTGTTTACAGCATCATGATGGTCGCATCCGTGTTTGGCGAGATCGCGGTGAACGCACATTGGAAGCGTGTATTCGTCATCGCCATACTGTCGTATCACCCGGCGTGATGGGTGATGGTATGTGGTGCCATTGGTTACCCGTCTCGGTCACCTCTTGCCTGCATTGACGGCACTTTGAACAGTGGACGTTACATTTCAAATGCGTTAAACCCGTGGCTCTACCCTTCATTCGATCCCTGCGAAACCCTACATTTCAGTAGGATTATGCACTTCAGCATGTTGCAGGTCCTGTATGGGCCTCTCTGGATATAGAAAATGTTCGACTGCTGCCCTGGCCAGCACATTCTCCAGATCTCTCACCAACTGAAAACGTCTGGTCAATGGTTTCCGAGCAACTGGCTCGTCACAACACGCCAGTCACTACTCTTGATTAACTGGTAGCGTGTTGAAGCTACATGGGCAGCTGTACCTGTTCACGCCATCCAAGCTCTGTTTGACTCAATGCCCAGGCGTATCACGACCGTTATTACGGCCAGAGGTGGATGTGTACTGATTTCTCAGGATCTATGCACCCAAATTGCGTGAAAATGTAATCACATGTCACTTCTAGTATAATATATTTGTCCAATGAATACCCGATTATCATCTGCATTTCTTCATGGTATAGCAATTCTAATGGCTAGCAGTGTAATACAATAACGGTTTCTTCATATAATGAGCTCAACACAAGGGTGGATAAGTTTTGGCATTTTTAAGGACTGTGTTAGGTACCAGACGGATAATATATTGAAGTGATATTGATTGTTGTTATTTCACGGTGACTACCATTTTTAATTGAATGACTTCAGCTTATGAAAATTGTAAGAAATTCGTTTTCTTACTAGCCGCATTGTCAGGTTTATTTTGTAACGAAGCGTATTCTCTGTGAATCTCCAACAACTAAAATAATGAAGCATTACAAGTTTCACTTATAGACAATGATGATGTTTTATTGTATCATTGTCAATGATCTGTGGATTTGTTAGTCTCACAAAGACCAAATGTGAGCATCACATGCTCATGTGTTCCCTCTTCAGCACAATCACATAAGAATGTAGCTCTGTTTCTATTCGGCAGGTTAGCATAAAATGGCCAATGGCCTATTGGAAAATGAACCACAAACCTCGTTGACACATGTGCATCCTTTCCTTGACATCTGGCAAAAATATGAATACACTCGATCAGTAGTTCCGTTGCTATATTGTATCTAGTAGCGCACTGCTAACTACCTAACTTTAAATATGCCATATGCCAAGCATCTGGAGCAAAGCTTCAATAGGTGTTGTGGGAAGCCCCTGTGAGACCGAGGACCACGTCGCACTGTAGATAGTCCAGTACAGATTTGCAACTCTTTAGGTTAAGCCGGTGCGCCCATACACCTAAAATGACTTTAGAATTTTCAGCGTGACAGACCTAAGCAGTACGCGGCAGCTACACTCCTGGAAATTGAAATAAGAACATCGTGAATTCATTGTCCCAGGAAGGGGAAACTTTATTGACACATTCCTGCGGTCAGATACATCACATGATCACACTGACAGAACCACAGGCACATAGACACAGGCAACAGAGCATGCACAATGTCGGCACTAGTACAGTGTATATCCACCTTTCGCAGCAATGCAGGCTGCTATTCTCCCATGGAGACGATCGTAGAGATGCTGGAAGTAGTCCTGTGGAACGGCTTGCCATGCCATTTCCACCTGGCGCCTCAGTTGGACCAGCGTTCGTGCTGGACGTGCAGACCGCGTGAGACGACGCTTCATCCAGTCCCAAGCATGCTCAATGGGGGACAGATCCGGAGATCTTGCTGGCCAGGGTAGTTGACTTACACCTTCTAGAGCACGTTGGGTGGCACGGGATACATGCGGACGTGCATTGTCCTGTTGGAACAGCAAGTTCCCTTGCCGGTCTAGGAATGGTAGAACGATGGGTTCGATGACGGTTTGGATGTACCGTGCACTATTCAGTGCCCCTCGACGATCACCAGTGGTGTACGGCCAGTGCAGGAGATCGCTCCTCACACCATGATGCCGGGTGTTGGCCCTGTGTGCCTCGGTCGTATGCAGTCCTGATTGTGGCGCTCACCTGCACGGCGCCAAACACGCATACGACCATCATTGGCACCAAGGCAGAAGCGACTCTCATCACTGAAGACGACACGTCTCCATTCGTCCCTCCATTCACGCCTGTCGCGACACCACTGGAGGCGGGCTGCACGATGTTGGGGCGTGAGCGGAAGACGGCCTAACGGTGTGCGGGACCGTAGCCCAGCTTCATGGAGACGGTTGCGAATGGTCCTCGCCGATACCCCAGGAGCAACAGTGTCCCTAATTTGCTGGGAAGTGGCGGTGCGGTCCCCTACGGCACTGCGTAGGATCCTACGGTCTTGGCGTGCATTTGTGCGTCGCTGCGGTCCGGTCCCAGGTCGACGGGCACGTGCACCTTCCGCCGACCACTGGCGACAACATCGATGTACTGTGGAGACCTCACGCCCCACGTGTTGAGCAATTCGGCGGTACGTCCACCCGGCCTCCCGCATGCCCACTATACGCCCTCGCTCAAAGTCCGTCAACTGCACATACGGTTCACGTCCACGCTGTCGCGGCATGCTACCAGTGTTAAAGACTGCGATGGAGCTCCGTATGCCACGGCAAACTGGCTGACACTGACGGCGGCGGTGCACAAATGCTGCTCAGCTAGCGCCATTCGACGGCCAACACCGCGGTTCTTGGTGTGTCCGCTGTGCCGTGCGTGTGATCATTGCTTGTACAGCCCTCTCGCAGTGTCCGGAGCAAGTATGGTGGGTCTGACAACACCGGTGTCAATGTGTTCTTTTTTCCATTTCCAGGAGTGTATTTGTAATTCACCGAATCTGCATGGGCAGTTTTGTGCATTATCGTATCTTCAGTTCTGTCGGTTACCGGTAAATGTCTGCTTTCTAAAACAGGTTATTGATCCTTAGGGAGGGACGCATGTTATGCAGGAGACTATATTCTAGGAATCGGTAATGTATCTGGTGCTGGTTTGTTGTGGTTTAATCTTGTCTGTAGATGTTTTAATATGTGATTCTCTTGGACTGTGGCATCATATTGTACGCAGATTGCGATGTAAATCGTACGTAGTGCTACAGGAGTATGCTAATTATTACTTTGTTTTATTAGAAGAACACGGCGATGAAGCTTCAATTCGGTTACTATACTCTAGTTATTTACAAGTATGCATATTAAGAACCAACACCTCGCTTCAAGAAGACAAGGCTTGTTTAAATTTAATTTAAGTAGTTTATAGTCACTGCATGCGATACTAATGAACTGTTTATTACACACACAACAGAACGGTCTGCATCGACGTGATCATCTGGCCTTTAGCACAGATTCTGATTTATTTATTTTATTCTTTTTATTTAGATAGGCCAAGATATATTCATTAACGATTTACCAAAATGTTTCAGCTAGCTCAAAGCATACGGCCGGCCAGAGATTCGAACTGTCTGCACCAATGAAATTTTCCACTAACCCTTGTATGTCGATATCGATACTGTTAACTTTTGAATATATTCACATTGAAATTCAGTTAATTTCATGTTTTACTTTTCACCTGATAATTCCATTTAACGTCAAATGTTACAAATCTTCGGTTCCAATGATTCAAGGATGTATTTTTCTCCCTCGTTAAAAAGTTCAAGTCTCTGATAGTATATCTTTGCATGATGAAAATTAAACTGGCTTGGCGCACAGACACTTTTTAAAATAACTTGGTATATTTCGAGCACTTCACTGTAAACTGCCTCTTATGTTAGCAGTCGCAACAACAATAATAACAGCAACTGGAACTGGAATCGGAATAGTAATCCGAATAGTAATGAGCTAGCAATGATGGTCACGAGCGTATATAGGGAAAAACAATCTGCGGTATTACAACTATGTTTTAATCATTTTACTTCCTTTTAATTAAAAATTTTACTCAAATATTTCACGTCATGCTAATTAAAAGTTATTATGAAAGAAAGAATTAGTGAAATATTTACCTACCACTGAAGGAAATGCGGGAGTGGTTTCAGCAGGTGACCTTGTTTGATGCTGTTACCAGATTGTTTACCATGGATCAGTACTACATCTATTTACGAACAGCATTTGTACTTTCTTCCTGCCGTATGCGAGAATCAACAGGGGTCACATCCACGACATCATCATCACAAACTACTCCATCAGCAATGTTTTACTGTTCTAATAGCATCAACAGTGGCTTGATTCTAATATACGAAGCAATAGGTTCTCTTATAGCCGTCGTTGGGAAACGTTTGTCATTTTCCTTCATTACATAATGATTCTGATCCAGCTAATCAACTGTTTCGCCCTTGTAATAATTGATTACACACTATGACATAAAATTAATACCTAGCACTTTTATTTGTTTGGTGGCTTGCATAATTGCAGCTAAGTATTGCGAAATACTCGAAATATTCATGTTAAATTCTCCGATGTAGTCAATAACTGCGTGCGTCTAAGTATTGCCTGCCTGTCCAGGAATGCAAAAATATCGTCTGAGGGCCGCTGTATTTAAAAGCAGTGGCTGGCCTCTGTGACGTACCAGCTTAAAATACCGCACCTGTGTGACGATACTCGTTCCCGTCAGACAGCGCTCCCCGCACTGGTCACAGTCTGCGGGCAATATCGATGCCACAACTGGTCTTCCTTTGAAGCGGTAAGAGAGCCGTATTGGCGTATCGATTCTCGGTTGGACATGACAGGAGCCAACCTGCGTAACGCGATCACGTGTGGTGGGCGGCGCAGGCGGCGGCGCAACGCGGCCTGCCGGACAAAAGCCAAGGATTTGGTAGTCTCTTCACGTGGCACGCCACACTGACGAACGGCGCCATATTGCCTCCGCATATCAGTGCCGCTTAAACGTAGGTCCAGCGCAGTGATTCATTGCGCAGTTGATTGCTAACGTAGCAAATCTGAGGACAAGGAACTCATTATACACTCCTGGAAATTGAAATAAGAACACCGTGAATTCATTGTCCCAGGAAGGGGAAACTTTATTGACACATTCCTGGGGTCAGATACATCACATGATCACACTGACAGAACCACAGACACATAGACACAGGCAACAGAGCATGCACAATGTCGGCACTAGTACAGTGTATATCCACCTTTCGCAGCAATGCAGGCTGCTATTCTCCCATGGAGACGATCGTAGAGATGCTGGATGTAGTCCTGTGGAACGGCTTGCCATGCCATTTCCACCTGGCGCCTCAGTTGGACCAGCGTTCGTGCTGGACGTGCAGACCGCGTGAGACGACGCTTCATCCAGTCCCAAACATGCTCAATGGGGGACAGATCCGGAGATATTGCTGGCCAGGGTAGTTGACTTACACCTTCTAGAGCACGTTGGGTGGCACGGGATACATGCGGACGTGCATTGTCCTGTTGGAACAGCAAGTTCCCTTGCCGGTCTAGGAATGGTAGAACGATGGGTTCGATGACGGTTTGGATGTACCGTGCACTATTCAGTGTCCCCTCGACGATCACCAGTGGTGTACGGCCAGTGTAGGAGATCGCTCCCCACACCATGATGCCGGGTGTTGGCCCTGTGTGCCTCGGTCGTATGCAGTCCTGATTGTGGCGCTCACCTGCACGGCGCCAAACACGCATACGACCATCATTGGCACCAAGGCAGAAGCGACTCTCATCGCTGAAGACGACACGTCTCCATTCGTCCCTCCATTCACGCCTGTCGCGACACCACTGGAGGCGGGCTGCACGATGTTGGGGCGTGAGCGGAAGACGGCCTAACGGTGTGCGGGACCGTAGCCCAGCTTCATGGAGACGGTTGCCAATGGTCCTCGCCGGTACCCCAGGAGCAACAGTGTCCCTAATTTGCTGGGAAGTGGCGGTGCGGTCCCCTACGGCACTGCGTAGGATCCTACGGTCTTGGCGTGCATCCGTGCGTCGCGGCGGTCCGGTCCCAGGTCGACGGGCACGTGCACCTTCCGCCGACCACTGGCGACAACATCGATGTACTGTGGAGACCTCACGCCCCACGTGTTGAGCAATTCGGCGGTACGTCCACCCGGCCTCCCGCATGCCCACTATACGCCCTCGCTCAAAGTCCGTCAACTGCACATACGGTTCACGTCCACGCTGTCGCGGCATGCTACCAGTGTTAAAGACTGCGATGGAGCTCCGTATGCCACGGCAAACTGGCTGACACTGACGGCGGCGGTGCACAAATGCTGCGCAGCTAGCGCCATTCGACGGCCAACACCGCGGTTCCTGGTGTGTCCGCTGTGCCGTGCGTGTGATCATTGCTTGTACAGCCCTCTCGCAGTGCCCGGAGTAAGTATGGTGGGTCTGACACACCGGTGTCAATGTGTTCTTTTTTCCATTTCCAGGAGTGTATGTTTATTATGGCCGTCTGTTTTTCGTATTGGACTGTGCTACTCACTTCGTGGAATGATTATAAAGTTCTACTTTGTACTGTCGGCTGTGGCTAGAGGTTTCACTATAGGCACTGAAAACGTAACAAAACTTACTTCATAACGAACTCGTGGCTCTATAAATAATGAGATGAATTACATATGCAACGGTCAGCCCTTACTTACGCGTATGACGCCTTGCACCTACGATACGAGTGAACAGGCTTATCCAGAACATAACAAAATAAATATTGCTAGAACTTTTGATACTACAGTGTACTGTCCGCTAATATCAACGTAAGAATGTATATCTACGTCTACATCTACATTTATACTCCGCAAGCCACCCAACGGTGTGTGGCAGAGGGCCACTGTCATTACCTTCCTTTTCTGTTCCAGTCGCGTATGGTTCGCGAGAAGAACGACTGCCGGAAAGCCTCCGTGCGTACTCAAATCTCTCTGATTTTACATTCGTGATCTCCTCGGGAGCTATAAGTAGGGGGAAGCAATATATTCGATACGTCATCCAGAAACACAACCTGCCACTTGGTGTTTGTTATTAAGTTGACGCACTTTCAATGGAGCCTCAGTAGGCTAGGCTTTGAAATGACCCACCGTAACAGGAAAATAGTCACCAAACTTATATACTGCAGCTGTTGACAGATTCTGTAGTAAAAGGTTCACTAAAGATTAAAAAAGTTACTTGTTCCTTGTCAACAGAATGTTCAAATTGGAAAAAAGAAAACAGTTTCTCCACGTTGTCTCTTTGACGATCGAGACAAATATACTGCCTGACAAAACAAGAGAAGCACTCTGAAGAGGAGGAGAAAGCCAGATGAATCTTCAGTTTCTGAGACAAATTTTATGCTAATTTCAGTGATTACAAACTCGAGTCAAATTTACCAATATCTTAACTCTCTGACCCCATTTAACAGTATGATGTTGAATCCATCTAACCTCGGGGGGGGGGGTCTTCTGGAGATACGTGGATGACACTTTCATAGTGTGGCCCCACGGAGAGGATAAACTGATAGAGTTCTTGGAACATCTCAATTCCATTCACGGAAACATCAAGTTCACTATGGAGCGAGAGAAGAATGGCTGTTTACCGTTTGTGGATATGCTGGTTCGCCGGAAAGAAGATGGATCTCTAGGTCATTGCGTATACCGTAAGCCCACACACACAGACCTGTACATGCAGGCGTCTAGCTGCCACAATCCGTCTCAAATTATGAGTGTTCTGAAAACTTTGGTCCACAGGGCTCATGTAGTGTCTGATGTTGACAGCCTGCAGGATGAGCTTGTACACCTGGAGGCAGTTTTTAGGAGAAATGGCTATTCGCAACAGCAGATTAACAAAGCCCTGCAAATAAAAACTGCAGAAAAATCACAGGGAAAGGATGAGGAAGTGGAAAGGGAAGTTAAATCTACAGCCTTTCTCCCATACGTGGGTAATGTTTGTTCTAAAATCGCTAGAATCTTGAAGAAACATAAAGAGGATGTGATATTGCGCCCACCAGCTAAGACTGCAGCCTTGTTGGGAACCCTTAAGGATGATCTGCTCTTGCTAAAGGCGGGAGTTTATGAAATCCCTTGTGAGTGTGGCAAACGTTACATAGGGCAAACCAGGCGCACTGAACAGGAACGATGCGTCGAACACCAGCGGTACACACGTTTTCTTCAGTCCAACAAATCAGCAGTTGCCGAACATTGCATTTCTACTGGCCATGCCATGGATTATAAAGATGTTAAGATTTTAACTACTGCTTCATCTTTCTGGGACTCAGTTTTTAAGGAAGCTGTAGAAATACAACTCGCCGACAACCTGCTAAACCGTGACGAGGGATTTCATCTTGACAATGCTTGGAAACCGCTTATTTCACACCTTCGTTCGGAAAGAATTTCTGCATCTTCACTTCCGACAGATGTTACCACTTTTAAAGATTAATTATTTATTTACAAGCACTGTGGATTCGCGGCAGCACTATTTTGTTGCACTCTGCGATTATATGTTTATCTTTGCTGTATACATCTTATCTATGACTAGCGCAGTAGTGGCGACTTTGATATCTTTGACGCATGCGCTTTCAATCCTCAGCAGCTTTGTATCATGTGACCTTCCGAATAAATAGGCACGCGCAAACGCTATGAACTCAGTCTCCGACTCGCCTTGAAGATGGCTGGGAGGTTTCTAGCCGAAATATCGCAAGAAGAATTGTCGCTGTCCCGAGTGCACGCCCGAACGGTGATGGAACTGTATCAACTTTCTCAGCGCAGTGTGACGACCGTGCGTATTACGCTGTGGTACAGTCATGTGTTATCGGATTATCTTGTTTAAAACAACCTTTACATTCTACGAATACGCAAAAAAAAATGCAGTCTCAAGGTCGACGGGATGTCAATTACACAGTAGTTTCAGTCGGACGGAGCTGCCTGCAGTTTTGTACTCATCCACATCGGGAGCGGGAGCGCAACCAGCCCTGGCCCCGGTTTACAGACGGGCAGCCGGCCCCAGGGAGCGTTCCACGCTGGCTAACAGCCTCTTAGCGGCCGTGCCGGAACGGCCCGGGACCGCGGCGGGGTCTCCGAGCTGATTACAAACCGCAGTCGCGCTCCCTTGTGCCTTGCGGTTCCGGCGGCCAAGCAGCCAGCCGCCGCAGCACGCCAGAGCCTGCGACCGGCAGGCCGAACGTCTGCTCCAGATTCTTCCGACTGTCGACGCAAGCAACAGCTTGAACCTCGAATAGCACTGTATGAGACTAATTGAAATGCTGATTCATTTCGCAGGGTATCCCATTTACCATGATCGCTCCAAAGAACTTTCTGTCCGGGAACAAAATAAAACATTTATCAAGCAAAAGCAGTTAAGCTATAAGTGGGGCATTAAACAGTATAAGTTCCTGGCATCTTTGATCGTCATGGACAGCAATACGTCTTATTTAAATAGCACCCTGAAATGTTTTATTCGGCAATCCATTTCTGTCTTTGTTCGCTTTCCGACAGGCGCATACTTGAATTCCAGGTCAGCGAGTCCAGCGCGGCGAGAGCGTACAACTGGCACACGGTGGCCGAGAGTGCTGGGAGGGCGGTTCGCACTTTCAAAGAGCACCCTGCACTCCCGGCGGACAAACGAATTCCTGTGGACCGACCAACACCGGCACGTCGCCCGAAAGAGAACGACGGTGCGGCTACAACCAGCTATGCGTCTGGTTCCGATCTTGAGTGAGACCGTTTGTTAAGTGCACAGGGCGCTTGTAACTGAAAAGCTGTTACATTGTGTATCGAGACAAAATTGTGCTTACACAACTTGGAAACATTTTGACTGCAACATTTTGAATGAATACATTTTGAATATATTGAATCAGAAGGTGAATCTATTATTTTTCATGTTTTGTTATTTACCAGCCAGTGGGGCTACAACGTTCTGTAATCCAACTGGTAAGACAAAAAAGCCAACAAAGAAAAGCAACATTTTAATTTTTCTTGCAGTCCATGAGTCAATCCTTTCAAATTTTGAGTCGACAAAGACGAATATTAGAACTAAAATTTTTTCTTAGTTCTAGATTGTTTGAGACACACTAGGTGAAATATTTCAAAAATGGTTCAAATGGCTCTGACCACTATGGGACTTAATATCTGAGGTCATCAGTCCCCTAGAATTTAGAACTACTTAAACCCAACTAACCTAAGGACATCAAAAAAATGGTTCAAATGGCTCTGAGCACTATGGGACTTAACAGCTATGGTCATCAGTCCCCTAGAACTTAGAACTACTTAAACCTAACTAACCTAAGGACAGCACACAACACCCAGCCATCACGAGGCAGAGAAAATCCCTGACCCCGCCGGGAATCGAACCCGGAAACCCGGGCTTGGGAAGCGATAACGCTACCGCACGACCACGAGATGCGGACCCTAAGGACATCACATACATCCATGCTCGAGTCAGGATTCGAACCTCCAACCATAGCGGTCGCGCGGTTCCAGACTGAAGCGCCTAGAATCGCTCGGCCACACAGGCCGGCGGGATGTATTTCATATTAACGGATAACATTTTAATGTTTTGCACCACCTCGATACCGTGAATTCCGGAACTTGTACAGAAAATTGGAACAGAGATTAACATAAACATCATTTCCGTCCTTTTTTTGCTCGTGAAAACTACTCATTGCATGCAGTACCATCACACAGCGAGACCATCAGAGGTAGTGGTCCAGATTGCTGAACACACCAGTACCTCTAATACCGAATTACACGTCCACTTGCATTGATGCATGCCCGTATTCGTCGTTGCACACCACCCACAAGTTCAAGAAGGCCAGATAGTCCAGATTGCCCCTCTCCTCAACGGCGATTCGGCGTAGATCCCTCAGAGTGGTTGGTGGGTCACGTCGTCCATAAACAGCCCTTTTCAAACTATCCCAGGTACGTTCGTTAGGGTTCGTGTCTGGAGAACATTCTGGCCACTATAGTCGAGTGATGTCGTAATCCTGAAGGAAGTCATTCACAAGATGTGCACGATGGGGTAGCGAATAGTGTTCCACGAAGACGAATGCCTCTCTAAATTGCTCCCGATATGCTTGCACTATCAGTCAGAGAATGGCATTCACGTTTTGTACAGCCGTTATGGCGCTTTCCATGACCACTGGAGGCGTAAGTCGGCCCCACATAATGGCATCCTAGAACAGCAGGGAACCTTCACCTTGCTGCACTCGCTAGACAGTGATCAGCCTGACCGGGTTCCCTCCAAACACGTCTCCAACGATTGTCTGCTTGTAGGAATATGCAAAACTCATCGGTGAAGAGAACTTCATGCCAATCCTGAGCGGTCCATTCGGCATCTTGTTGGGCCCATCTGTACCGCGCAGTATGGTTTTTGGAGTTGTGGTTGGAAAGATTGACCTCGCCATGGACGTCGGGAGTGAAGTTGGCATCATGCAGCTTATTGCGCACAGTCTGAGTCCTGCGCCTGCACGAAAGGCATTATTCAACATGGTGGCGTTGCTGTCAGGGTTTCTCCGAGCCATAATCCTTAGGTAGCGGTCATCCACTGCAGTAGTAGCCCTTGGGCGGCCTGAGCGAGGCATATCATCGACAGTTCCTGTTTCTCTGTATCTCCTCCACGTCAGATCAACATCCCTTTGGTTCACTCCGAGACGCCTGGACTCTTGAACTGTTGAGAGCCCTTTGTGGCATAAAGTAACAATGCGGACGCAATCGTACCGCGGTGTTGACTGTCTAGCCATGGTTGAACTACAGATAACACGAGCCGTGTACCTCCTTCCTGGTGGAATGACTGGAGCTGATCGGCTTTGGGACCCCCTCCGTCTAATTAGAGGTGCTCATGCATGGTTGTTTACATCTTTGAACGGGTTTAAAGACATCTCTGAACAGTCAAAAGGACTGTGTCTGTGATACATTAACCACAGTCAACGTCTGTCTTCAGGAGTTCTGGGAACAGGGGTGACGTGAAACTTTTTTAATTTTTGTATGTGCTAACAACACTGAAAGTGCATTTGAATTTTTTTAAATGGTACTTACATTATAAGAGTTCTAAATTGTTGGAAGAATACCTCGCAGATGGATGTATCATGTGATAGCTGCATGAGACCGCCGCGTTTTAGCTTGCCTCTTCTGATGTAGTTCCGGAACATCCCTAAACAAAGAACAAAAGTAACCGCAAGCATTGCTTCATTCCAATGGCCCTGATATCTCTGTTCCACAACAAAAATGTCCTGTCGGAATGTTTCTCCACGTTCATCACTGACTGCTCCACAACTAGGAGCGGAAAAGTCTAGGTGGGAATGGAGAACATGGATTTTAAGGGACATGTTGCACCTAATGTTACGGTATTGTTGCAGGAGCACTGTCACCAAATGAGTGTAGTTACCATCTCTTTTATTGCCCAAAGATCAACGAACAACTCCCTTGAAGGCTTCCCAATTGTAATGTATTGTTTGCAACTGGGGAGTCTTCGTCCCCACCGTAGCCTGCAGTGGTACACAACCCTAAAACAGGCTACATGAGTCCACTCACCCCATGCCACCCAACACCGAACCCCGGGTTATTGTGTGTCGAGCTAGTGGACTTGGGACGGAGCAGCAGTGAGGTCCGGACAGGTAGAACTCCCCCGACCGCTGGCGACACACATGCACTGCCCGATGGAAGAGTGTAATCGCGAGAGTGCACGACTACCTCAAGGACCGGATTCAGCGAGTTTTAGATTAATGGACCGTGATATTCGAGTAGTGCAACTTTCAGCTGTGTGTGTGTGTGTGTGTGTGTGTGAGACCTCATGGCAAAAGTTGTCAGTCGACGTTTTATACTGGGATCTGTGGCGAAATAAATAAAAAACAATTAAATTTATCGGTTTTTTGAAAAGAGGAAAAATTATGGACATGGAACTGTAACTTTAGAATTTCTGAAAGGCTTTTTTTTTTTACGGACTGTATTGACCGGCTTGAATGCGGACAAATTCAGTGCTGCGTGAAACATGCCTGTAATATAATTTACCATTCCGATTAATTACATTTTGAATTTTACGTCATTGTTGATTTAATCAGAGTTCTCACCTTAGAAGTAGAATTAGTCCTTCTGCCACAATATTAAAAAACGGTTCAAATGGCCCTGAGCACTATGGGACTTAACATCTATGGTCATCAGTCCCCTAGAACTTAGAACTACTTAAACCTAACTAACCTAAGGACGGCACACAACACCCAGTCATCGCGAGGCAGAGAAATTCCCTGACCCCGCCGTGAATCGAACCCGGGAACCCGGGCGTGGGCGCGACTGCTACGGTCGCAGGTTCGAATCCTGCCTCGGGCATGGATGTGTGTGATGTCCTTAGGTTAGTTAGGTTTAAGTAGTTCTAAGTTCTAGGGGACCGATGACCACAGATGTTAAGTCCCATAGTGCCCAGAACCATCTGAACCAACCGGGCGTGGGAAGCGAGAACGCTACCGCACGACCACGAGCTGCGGACGCCACAATATTAATTCATTATTCGCCATCGGTGTTCTTCTCTTTGTTGTCCGTGTGTATCTTCCTGAGTCGGCATCGGTTCACTTCACGAAGACGTTGGAAACCAAGGAATACAATGCTACGTCACTTTAAATAATTCTCGTAAAACTTAGATACTTCTCACTATTTTTTATTCACAATACAATAAGACTTGCTGTGCTCGTCGCACAAACCATAATTACTAACTATATGGCTGCCTTTCCGCACACTCCAAAAATCACGTCCATCCTCCACAACGCAACAATCGAAAGTGTCTCTTAGCTCCTTCTTGAAGTATGAAACAAACGAGAGTCCAATGTGAACATTACAAAGATTATAATCTACATGATTCTCAATTTAATCTTTGGCGCAGCCTTTAAGGTATTATATGTCTCTGCGTCGTAATGTGTCATTACAGATCTTTCCCGTACCTGACTTGAATGGGGACGACCGTTGGTTGGTCTTTCGGCCTGTCATCGCAGCGGACGTCGTGCATTTGATCTTCCGACCGCTTCTGACTCCTCTGTGTTTGTGCCGACCTGTAATTCGTCCTTGTTGTTTCACAGAGACTGGTTTTAGTACTGTCAGTTGTTGGTCGAATTGTTTTCCCGGATCCATGCGTATCTTGTGGTTTCGAATGAGCAGTTATTTGAATGCTGTCTTTGTTCTGGATTTGGTGAGGAGAGTGGCGAACGGACATCAGTTCGGCTTAGGGCGGAGCAGCGAGGAGGTCTGCAGCGCGAGGGCAGGCCGAGGACCGCTGGCGGCCTGCAGGAACTGTCGGACCGAGGGGCTGTAACCGACGACGGAACCCGGGACGTTTGAGGTTGTGTGAACCGTGTCCAGTACTGAAACCTCCCCTGTTTGATATCTCTCTGGTGATTGCGTGTTGCTGCTCCCAGGGTCAGTGAGACCAACCGCAACAAGTGGAGTCTGTCAGATTGGCGGAAGCTATCACCCGCCTTCTACTCCTTGATGTTAGTGTGAATGTAGTATTATTCTTATTAGAGAAGTGCACCAGCGGTATTTTCTACCTTGTGGCCGCTAACACCTCAGTTTCTTGCCCTGGAGGTTAGCGTAATTTTCCGGCAGTGTACCTTTTCTCGTCGTGTTGATGCTGTCCGACACGGCGTGTAGTTCGACAGCCTCTCGAATTGTACTGTGCGTATGTTTTTGGGAGGTCTACCTTGGTTCTAGTGTTTCCTTCAGCCTTGGGTGTGTTTCTGAAGACATAGTGCTGTCCGTCTCTTTAGCCTTGCCTAAAAATATTCCATCGTTGTATCGGCGATCGGCCGGTCGGCGCCTGAGCTACCCGTAGCGTGAGTTGCCATCTTGTTACGTGAGTGCAACTCTTGGCTTCCTGTCTCACCCCTTACACAGCTGTAGTCAGCTTCCTCAGGTCGATCCAGGGAGCACTGTCTGTCCATCACTCTGTCTTATTTGCACAAGTAGTCAAAATTGTTTGAAATTTACTCTAATGTTTTAACATATTATTGCCATCCCCACTTGTAATTCCGGCCTTCAGCCGTTAATTGTTGTAACACTGCTTGTGACCTTCAGCTGACAAATTGTTTTCAATTTTCTCTTAATAAGGCCTTCAGCAGTTACTGTAGCTTGTTACCGTTTTGATTGCTAAGAGGAAAATATCTGAGTATTTGTTAATGTGTAACTGCCTTCCTCACATGTAGTACAGTCCTTCAGCCATTGTGTATTCTGAAATTGCTACTGGCCATCAGCCGTTGCTTCAAATGGTTCAAATCGCTCTGAACACTATGCGACTTAATTTCTGAAGTCATCAGTCGCCTAGAACTTAGAACTAATTAAATCTAACTAACCTAAGGACATCACACACATCTATGCCCGAGGCAGGATTCGAACCTGCGACCGTAGCGGTCGCTCGGCTCCAGACTGCAGCACCTAGAACCGCACGGACACTTCGGCCGACCCTTCAGCCGTTAATTGTTTTAACATTGCTTGTGGATTTCAGGCGACAAATAGTTTGAGTTCTGTCTTGATAAGGCCTTCAGCCGTCACTATAACTTGTTACAGTTATTAAGATTGTTAAAAGGGTTTTCGGGATTTTTAACTTGTAATTGTTCACCTTATTGGCAATTCAAGCCTCTAGCCGTTGTTTATTTGAAATTGTTTATGGCCAGACGACGAATAATTTTGAACCTTCTTAATCAGACGTTCAGCCGTTGATTGTGGGTAACATTTCTGTGGCCTTCAACCGACAATAACTTGCAATTATTCTAATAAGGCTTTCAGCCGCTAGTGTAGTGAAATGTTTTGAAAATGATTGTTGAGATTTTTTTAAAAATAAGGTATATTTTTTTGTGTGCAACCAACGGTCCTGCTTTCCCTAGGTCCCATGTCTCATCTCAAATTTACTGTTGTATGATTCTTAAGAGTTATGTAAAGAAGGTTTTAAAATTACTTATTGTTTGAGGTGGGCTTTGACGCCCGTAGACGTTCTGTCTGTTTAGTAATGTTTAAGGTCTAGGGAAATTATGTATATTATTCTGAGGTAACAGCAGTTTGCTTTATTCTCATGCAATTGTTAAATAAAGTCTGTTGTAAATTACAAACCAGAGTTTGTGTTTGACTGGTAATTATTGCCTTGTCTTTATTGAGCTGAAGTATCCTTGAGCGTGTGTCCCACATTTCGTTTCACCTCCATAATGTGCTCGACTATCTGCACTGTGTGCTAACACAGGAGATTCAAAGTCAGTTTTCTGTTACGTTCGTAATAACATCATCTTTACACGAACAGTACACTGTAACACGTTCTGAGGAAAGGAAGTGGATTACCGACTAGAAAGTATTGTGTACTAGCAACCTGTCCCGGCTCTGCACAAGAAGCATTAAGCATTTATGGCTAGACGTCTTGTCTGGCGTTGCGTATTTTGTTTGGGCGAGAACGAATAAAATTAAGCGAAAAACGTTACGTAAGTGAATATCATCACTTGCGTACAATTCAAGGTAATTGTGTCATATAAACTACGCGATGTAACCAGCGGACGCCGCAAAAATTATCTGAAGATTTGAACGTTAACTATTCCATACTAAATTGGCGTTTGGAGTGATATCTCATGACAATGATGGAAGTACATCGTTGCGCTGGCTGACGTGGCAGAAATAAAACAAAATAAAAATACGAAGAAACACGCTTGTGTTACTGCACTGCTCTTGTAAAGCTTAGTACTGACGGTGATCAATTGCGGAGATTCATTGCAGCAATTCTTTGCCGTGGACTTTTTATGGCAGACTTCTCCGCCGTGCCATGCAAATCGCCATTTGATCCGAGGAAAGCAGAAAGCTAAAAATTGAGTCATCTGCTGCGCTGCTGAAGAACGTATTATTATGTAAGCGAAGTGAAGTTACTGAAAGAGCTTTCTGAAAAAGTTTCACATGAAGCATAAAAAGAAAAAACACCACGTATTTTGGATACGTACTTTCTTTTGCAATGCAGGGAACGTGTTGGTTAAAATATTTGTTTATTTCAAACTGTAAGCTTCGCATCACACACATGATGAGCTAGCTATCTTTTCGATATGGGTCAGACGTATCATGATACTTAAAAAATGAGCAAATCATTGCCCGTTTTTCGAAAAAATTGCAGTGGTTAAGGCTGCAAATTACAAATTTTAACCTGAGGGAAGCAGAAATTTGTAGTCTTAAATTGTGATCATATTTCAAAATGAGTAATGAACCATCTGTAGAAGTATTTAGAAATCTTGTGTATTCATAGGCAAGAAATTTCTTAATTCCAATAAAGAAGATCGAGCCCATGTCTTTATGTTCTTTGGAAAGCCTAAATGTCTTTCTCGTCGGTAGAGATTCGTTTATCATCATCTGCACAGTTTAAAGTGTCCAAACAAACAATTTATTTCGGCCCGCCGCACAGAGAATCGTGTCCGCTTCTACGACTGAATGAAAGCATGAACCCTAAAGGTGAGTAATTTGCGGCGCTGCTGCAAAACTTTCTTTATACACTGAGCAAATAAGCAACACGAAGAAGGAGCTGAGCGACATAAATGTATATTGGGAGGTGTGTTTCTACATCTGAAACATAATTATTCAAATTTCGCCTCAGCCGCGTAAGAGCGACACTAATAGCGCCACTATGAGAATGACAATCACGCTTGCTTCAAATTAGCGCTACAGTGATCGTGAGGGTTAGTGATCATTGCAACGGGACGTGGTAGCTGACGTTAGTCAAAAATGCCTTTAAGGTGACAGAGACGCCATTAGCAACACCTCACCGAGTTAGGACGAGATCTTGTGAAAGGGCTACGGGAAGCTGGATGTTGTTTCTGCGATACTGCAGGAAAATTTGGTAGGAATGTAGCTACTGTACATGATTGCTGGGAGCAGTATCCACGAGAATGGACGGTACCAAGAACATCGGGTTTGTGTTGACCAAGTGGCACTACCAAGAGGGCAGAGCATCAAGCTCAACGTATGGCTCTGTCGTATCGTATTGGATCTGCCACAGCAATCTGAGCAGTAGTTGGCACCACAGTGAAACAATGAACTGAAACAAATAGGCTGCTTCCAGGACAAGCGCCCTTCAGCGTGCATTCTACTGACCCCAAACCGACACCATCTGCGTCTTTCTTAGTAAAAACCGTGAGGTCACTGGTGTGGAAGGTGAAAGTCTCTTGCGTTTTCTGATGAAAGCTGGTTCTGACTCGGTGTCAGTGATGGTCAGAAAGAGGCCAGCTGAGGACTTCCACCCAACATGTCTGCGTGCTTGACAAACAGGCGTATGACAGCAGGAGCACTCTCACGGTTATCCCACGCACCCTTGATTGCAAATTTCTACGTCAGTCTGTTGAATGGACATACTGTGCTGCCATTTATGAACAGTATTCCACAGGGTGTTTCCCAACAGGTTAACGCTCGCCCGCATACCGCTGCTGTACTCAAACATTCTCTACAGAGTGTCGATCACCAGATCCGTCTGCAATCGAGCGCTTATGAGACATCATTGGATGGCAACTCCAGCACTGACCGTCCCTGTTTTGACCGACCAAGTGCAGTAGGTGTGAAACCCCTTCTCGCAAACTGTACAATACAATGCATGTACGTTTGCATGGTTGTATTCAACATTCTGCCGATTACACCGTTTATTAACGTACCATCTTTTCTACGTGCAACGGCTTACTTAGTGTTTACTTCAAGCAGTGATCTTGCAACGTTAATCAAGTAAATATGATACCTAGACAAATGTATTCCTGAATTTTCATTCTTCTACATTTATTATTTTTTTAGTGTTGAGACTTTGTATAAACAAAGTAAAACTACATCCCGTATTGAATTTTACTCTACATACAAAGAAGTGAAAAGCACGGTGTCTGGACTGTAATGTATCTTCTTAAACGATTCCAATCAACTGGATGTCACTTACGTGACTTGAAGGTCGCTAACCAGCTACCCAGCTGGGGAAAGGGGAGCTACAGCATAGCTTGGTACCCGTGCCCCTGACATGTAATATGTCACGCGGGAAAATTGGACGAACTGTATTTCATTAAAAATAGGATACTTTTTAAGCTTATGGAACATATCAACAATATGACAGGCTATACTGTACAAAGAAGTGGTCATGATTGGCCTTAACGTTCTTAATCAATGGAATGCACATAACGGTATCCAGTTTAATTAGACGAAAATTTGACCAGTTGACAGTATCGTTGGATTTCCAGGCGTATTACAAATGTTAAAATTGTTTAACGAAATATCTGTGGATGCAGATAAAAGACTTGCGGATACTACTGAAACCTTTACAGAAGTGAATCTTGTTTAGATCTTTCTACTTAAACATGATTATCTTTGTAGTTTTACAGATCTGGTTGAAATAAATAATTAGTTTTACCCGTAAATGTATCGTCGTGCATTTGAGAGCACCAGCCGTTTAGTGCACAGAGAGAGAGAGAGATCAGGTAACTGAGAAACAAGTAGTTTAAAGAGCCTAAGGGGAGTGTCGTTCCGAGAACGACTAAAGGAGAAAGGAAAGGAAAGCGAAAAGCTGCATCAGAACATCACACGGAATCAGCCGTGGTGTGTGAAAATGCGTGTTGAACCGGATTTCGAAACTGAGATCTCTTGATCAGGTTTTTTTTTTTTTTTTTCCACGGAGGGGAGGCATGGGAGGGAGGGCGGGGAGGGCAGAGTGAGCAGGGGTTGTAACCCGAGGCCAGACCACAGTGTCCCCTTCGTCCGACAAGTTATTAGGAATGGTGATGGGAAATCAAACGTGAGAAATTCCTTTTCTTAAGGTTTATTTATTTATTTATTTTAATTCGTATTTGCCTTATACCCCACTCAAAATACGTGTGTCTAGCACCGCATCCTGCACTAAGTAAACGAAACAAATATCCCGGTACGTTCCTACACCGAGGTAATACATATGGCGAAACGAAAAATGTGCCTCTTACACGGTGCATAAGGCTGCGTCGCTACTCTCCTTACGCTTCATCATCCAGGTGTGTCTTGACGCATGTCGTATGTTATTTCACCGAAAATCGGACATGTTCTTATCAGGTCAGTCAATAGGTGTCTTCTCCTACCTCTTCAAGAAGACCCAGCCCCTTGGAGGATCGGTAGGACAGCCCCTCAGTAACTAGAAAAATACTGCCATATTTTGGGTTCCGTGAAATCTTACAATGACGTTCTTATAGGTAGTTCCAAAATTCCAATACATCTTTAGGTCCAACGTGAAATAAGTATTGTACCGTGCACCCACGCACCCAAATGACCGTGTTGGTTTTGGTGAACGGGGGATACTGTTCATTCGGAAATAGTAGAAGCCGAAGTGTGGTATGTTCAGGCGTCAATCGTAGGAAATACGACAAAATTGGTCGCCCCAAGCGTCTGCCGCGCCACATCTGAGACGGTGCTAGTCCGTCTCCAGTACTTCGCAGTCTGCAAATAGAGACGAGTCCGTCATATTTGACTTATGGAGACGTCTTAGGGTGATCTGATCACCGTTGACTGTGATGATGTGCCACGTTTATCGGACGTCTGTATCCAGCGAAACCAAGTGTATTGTCCGCCACATCACCTCCCACCTAGCAGGATACTTTGACCTCCACCACGTTTGGTAAATATCTCTGTTGTAGGGCGCGATATATATCCCACGCCGTCACCTGTTTAGTCGGTCGTACTGCGATAAGGAGTTTTATTATAAAAAAAAGTGTAACCTCCCCACAAAAATAAAAGAAAATATTTAAATGTGAATAGACATCGTGCTAAATGTAACCTTCCCACAAAAATATGAAAATGAAAAGAATGGAATTAAATTGCAAATAGTGCCAAATGTTAGGTTCCCACAATAATAAAACTCAATGATAATCAAAATGTGCAAAAATGTTAAGTCGCCAGAAAATTAACGTTAAGATCAACCTGATAAATTTATATAAGGGCAGCTGCGCTGACCTTAGGCCCTGTGCAATATTTAATCTGATAAATTGATTCAAGGAGGAAAAGCATAGGAAATATTCTTTCAATTGTAATGATTCTTTTCTAAAAAAACGATTGCTTTGAAATCCAAATTATTATTGGGGCATTTCTTGAACAAATTAATTACAATTACCATACATTATTAGCTGAGCGCAATGCTGCTTCATTACCTTCAAAAACAATATACCTCGTCCTGAATCGTGACCAGAGATGGAGGGAGAGCACGCCGCCGATCCATGTCGACGGCCGCTCAGTACAACCGTCCACTTGCTACAACTACTCGCGACTACAACTGTCCTCTCGCTACACGCAACTCTCGCGCGGTCAAGCGCAGACTAGCAACGATTAATAACTCTCTGGTCAGAGATTCTGTCATGCCTCGCCATCGCTGCTACTGAATACATACGTGTTTCAATGTTTCAGATTTCGACGTAGAATGGGATAGGAATGATGATGGAAATAGGATCACATTTGAGAAAGTGGAAAAAATGGTCAATAGATTGCAGTCCAATAAAGCGGCTGGGGTGGATGAAATTAAGTCGGAACTCAACAAATACAGTGGAATGTCAGGTCTTAAATGGCTACACAGGATAATTGAAATGGCGTGTGAGTCGGGACAGGTTCCATTAGACTGGACAAAAGCAGTAATCACACCAATCTTTAAACATGTAAACAGAAAAGATTGTAACAACTACAGAGGTATCTCTTTAATCAGCGTTGTGTGTAAAATCTTCGCAGGTATTGTTGAAAGGAAAGTGCGAGTATTAGTTGAGGACCAATTGGATGAAAATCAGTGTAGGTTTAGTCCTCTTAGAGGTTGTCAGGACCAGATATTTAGCTTACGGCAAATAATGGAGAAGTGTTATGAGTGGAACAGGGAATTGTATCTATGCTTTATAGATCTAGAAAAGGCATATGACCGGGTTCCTAGGAGGAAGTAATTGTCTGTTCTACAAGATTATGGAATAGGAGGCAAACTTTTGCAAGCAATTAAAGGTCTTTACATGGATAGTCAGGCAGCAGTTAGAGTTGACGGTAAATTGAGTTCATGGTTCAGAGTAGTTTCAGGGGTAAGACAAGGCTGCAACCTGTCTCCACTGTTGTTCATATTATTTATGGATCATATGTTGAAAACAATAGACTGGCTGGGTGAGATTAAGATATGTGAACACAAAATAAGCAGTCTTGCATATGCGGGTGACTTAGTTGTGATGGCAGATTCGATTGAAAGTTTGCGAAGAAATGTTTCAGAGCTAGATAAGAAATGTAAGGACTATGGTATGAAGTAAGGAGGATATAAAATGTAGACAGACTGGCAATGGCAAGGAAGGCGTTTCTCAAGAAGAGGAATTTGTTAACATCGAGTATAGATTTGGGTGTCAGGAAGTCGTTTCTGAAAGTATTTGTATGGAGTGTAGCCATGTATGGAAGTGAAACATGGACGATAACTAGTTTGGACAAGAAGAGAATAGAAGCTTTCGAAATGTGGTGCTACAGAAGAATGCTGAAGATAAGGTGGGTAGATCACGTAACTAATGAGGAGGTATTGAATAGAATTGGGGAGAAGAGAAGTTTGTGGCACAACTTGACTAGCAGAAGGGATCGGTTGGTAGGACATGTTTTGAGGCATCAAGGGATCACAAATTTAGGATTGGAGGGCAGTGTGGAGGGTAAAAATCGTAGAGGGAGACCAAGAGACGAATACACTAAGCAGATTCAGAAGGATGTAGGTTGCAGTAGATACTGGGAGATGAAGAAGCTTGCACAGGATAGAGTAGCATGGAGAGCTGCATCAAACCAGTCTCAGGACTGAAGACCACAACAACAACAACATGGTATGAAGATTAGCATCTCCAAAACGAAAGTAATGCCAGTGGGAAAGAAATATAAACGGATTGAATGCCAAATAGGAGGAACAAAATTAGAACAGGTGGACGGTTTCAAGTACTTAGGATGCATATTCTCACAGGATGGCAACATAGTGAAAGAACTGGAAGCGAGGTGTAGCAAAGCTAATGCAGTGAGAACTCAGCTACGATCTACTCTCTTCTGCAAGAAGGAAGTCAGTACCAAGACTAAGTTATCTGTGCACCGTTCAATCTTTCGACCAACTTTGTTGTATGGGAGCGAAAGCTGGGAGGATTCAGGTTACCTTATCAACAAGGTTGAGGTTACGGATATGAAAGTAGCTAGGATGATTGCAGGTACTAGTAGATGGGAACAATGGCAGGAGGGTGTCCACAATGAGGAAATGAAAGAAAAACTGGGAATGAACTCTATAGCTGTAGCAGTCAGGGCGAACAGGCTTAGATGGTGGGGTCATGTTACACGCATGGGAGAAGCAAGGTTACCCAAGAGGCTCAAGGATTCAGCAGTAGAGGGTAGGAGGAGTCGGGGCAGACCGAGGAGAAGGTACCTGGATTCGGTTAAGAATGATTTTGAAGTAATAGGTTTAACATCAGAAGAGGCACCAATGTTAGCACTGAATAGGGGATCATGGAGGAACTGCATAAGGGGGGCTATGCTCCAGACTGAACGCTGGAAGGCATAATCAGTCTTAAATGATGATGATGATGGTGTTATAGCGGTTTCGTCATACACATAATAAATGTTTTCACCATAGTGTAAATAATTTATTCACCATCACTTTCATTATCTCTCCAGCATAAAATCGAGCACCATATACTACGTATATTACTGCCACGAATTATGTCCCCACTCTAATTTGTGGTTTTTCTCTTTTGTGTTTGGCCGCCCCGATAGCTGAGTGGTCAGCGTGACCCATTGCCGTCCTACGGGGTCCGGATTCGATTCCCGGATTGGTCGGGAATTTTCTCCGCTCAGGGACTGGGTATTGTGTTGTCTCCATCATGATTTCATCCCCATCCGACGCGCCGGGCGCCCAATGTGGCGTCGAATGTAATAAGACCTGCACCAAGGCGCCCGGACCTGCCCCGTAAGGGGCCTCCCGGCCAATGACTCCAAACGCTCCTTTCCATTTTCTTTTGGGTCTGGTATGGTTGGACACCCTCAAGGGCCTTTACGCTGGGGCTCGTATTTCTCGGTTCTGTATCTCATAGGAAACCGTGGATGCCCTCAGTATCAGCATGCCTTATTAAATGTAACACACCATCATCAGATTCTGCCAGTACAGAATAGCTCTCACATTTCCGCCGTATTACTTTGGGTAACGGGAGAGTAATATTCTTTAGGTTACATCTAAATAACCGGCATATTTGAAACAAATTAATCAGAAAATTTTGAAGTTACAGCGTATGATTGCTTGTCCACATAATCACAACTCAGATTTAAACACTTACCATGTCTCTTATTTCATCATACTTCTCCTTTAATTATACATCCTGAAAAATTCCCTCTGCGTTAAATTCCGCCGCCTGAGAGTACAGCAAGGTGCTGACATCTTGAAGTTCTACGATGGAGTCAGAGCACCGAAAGCTAAGATACTTTTCTTGCGCATGAAGAGGTGGGAGTCACCGGAGGTAATCTGAATCATATTTAATCAGACGCACCAATTCTTGTAATTTCCGAAGATAATGTGGCAGAAAGGAATTTTGGGACCCACTCAAGTGATATACTAATGCTTGAGTAACTGTCACATACCGAATACGCAACGAAAACTGCTACTAGCTGTTCAACAGATAAGATACTGTGTGGCGTTATTTTTCACCAGAAGTTAGTTCTATTTTCCGTATAGTTTGTTGCTTACATACATGGATGGCCACTTCTAACTTCATCTTGAGCATTTGTGGTTCCACTTTTACACAGACGACACCACTGATGCACCACATCTTCGCTCATCACTTTCAGGCCCTATGCCGTTCAAATTTCGTGATAAATATCATGAAATGTATGTTGAAAACTTTGTTTATGACAGACATCTCACATTTTGTACAGTGGGTGAGAATTTTCTCTGTGATGTGTAATTTATTCGCGAACTCGCTCGCTATTGATTTCTATTTCAGCATTTCTTAAATATATTTTGTTTATAAATTTTCTAATGATAATTATATAAACTGTGTACTGACTAGTTCTGTGACCAAGTGACTGGTGCGCATGCTCGCACGGAACCTGATAAATAGTATAAAAATAAAATGAAATACGTTTGGCACTGAAAATTGCGATAGCTATCGTATTTCGGATTCAGCGGAGTATTCCGTCACAACATTCGTTTTGAAACGCTGCTGTATTCAAATAAGAAGCTATATGGCTCTCTTTCTGCTGCAGTTCTACGTAAGCTGACCTATTTGAGAGTGGGTGTAGCGCCGGTTATACTTGTTCCATAGTTTCCATCCAACTTGAAGAAGATCATTACTTCCACGATAGTATTCGCATAAATTTGAGCAAAAGATGTGAAAGAGATGTAACAGTTCAGGAGGGAGTGAGAGAAGTTATTCAACATGTACACTGAAAACGTGGAAAATATATGAAGGAGAAATTTCGAAAAGGACGTAAAGTTCATACAGGACGTATTTACTCGTACAACTTTCAGGTTTGCCGATAACACAGCAATTATGTTAGAGACAGCAATATTATTAATGTAATCGAATTAAACATGCCAATGATAGAGGAATTAAATTAGTAAATAATATACTAATAATGATAAATTGATGTATTTGAGTAGGAAAGTAAGTGGTGATAATCGAATTAGACAGGAAATAAAATGGAGGAACAGACTAAAAATCTTTTCTGACAAACAGAATTTAACACCAAATATGAATTTAAAAATTAGGAAGTGATTTCTGAAGATATTCTCCTGGAGTGTAGTCTCGTTCGGATGTGAAACGTTGACGAGAAACCAGACAAGCGGAGAAGAGAAGTATTTGGAATGTACTGCAGAAGAATGTTCGATGTATGATGGGTACATTAGATAAATAGTGCCGAGACTAAGGAATACACTGCAGAAGTTGAGTGAAGGAAGGGACTTGTTGATATGACATTTCAACAGGTAATAGAGGTGAGTATGGAGGCTAAGAACTCTAGAGGGAGACCAAAGCGCAAAAAGAGGTCGGAGTAGTTATGCAGCATGGACAACAGCATCAAAGCTGTCTTTGAATTGAAAAGTACAAAAAAATAAATCCTTGAAACTGTCTCGTTAAAGTCTATGCATCGTTTTTATGTTCAGTAATGTAAATCAGTGTAGTAATTTCACAAGTGATAATTATGACAGGCCCTCTGTTCAGAAAACTTATTTTCCCGTAAGAGAATCTCATGATTCGGATCCGCTGGTAGCCTTTGGGATACAAACATAAACAGATGCTTACTCGGATGTACATAAACGAATGTAGCCGGCAGAGCAGTGCAGTGAGAGTCCGTGAAGCGGAGCGTGCGGCTACAGCGGCGCGCTGCTGCGCAACCCCCATGGGCTCCGCGTCCAGAGCAGAGCAGCAGCGGTAGCGGGCGGCCTCTTTGAAGCCGGCGGCATGGCGGGCACGTCCGGGCCGTGTTTACCGAGGGCGCTCGCTGCGGGCGCCGACACAGCCGCAAGAGGTCCCTCCGTGCGGCCCGCAGCGGCCGGCCGGTTACGGTTATCCCGCCGCAAAGCCGCACTGTGCAGGCTCCGGTCTGGTGGCGGGCTCTGCCCCAATATTAAAATGCTGCCCGCGCTCTGCACGCGCCACAGGCATGCCGAGCCGCTGCCCAGATTACGGCTTGTGGGTAGCCGGTTGACGGAAAACTGGACTTTGCAATTAAGCTGATCAGTTGGGGCTGCTGTCCACGTATTTATCTCCGCAAGTGGATGCAGTAAGTCGTTGTCATGGCAGAAATCATAGAAACAAATTTTATTAAAAGAATTTTTTTAATTTTTCCATCTACCTGCAGAGGATAAAGTGGCATTAAAATTTCAAAATGGGTGGACGGAAAAGATCGAGGAGCGGTCAACCATACGAAATCTGCAACGAAGGCGATCATACAGTGGTGCACAAAAATACAGAAACACCAAAACCACATTACCATGTGTAATACGATGTAGGAGATCCGTTAGCATTCAGCCAACTTCCTATGACCTCCAAATGGATGAATGCGAATCCTGTATAGCTTGATACTATTCTTCTTGCTAAATAGTGCCAAGTTCAGGCAACGATAAGGGAGGTGGAAAGCGATCATGCCCCATCTCTCCAAAGTAGACCACACAGTAGGTATCTCAGTGTTACTGAAACCTGGTGACTGTGTTACTCATGGGAGATGCGACAGTGTTCATAAAACAATCCTGAAATATGCGAGTTGTTTGAATAGAGGTCCTGTCGTTCGGCACGCAGCATTTCACATTGTAGAACAGAAACTGTACCAATGACGGACTTGATAAGCCAGAATGGTCAAACATTCCTTGGCGTCCTTAGTAATGCCACCTTGTAGAGTACCCATGCTGCCGACTGAATATCACGTTAGGACTACCCTAAACTTCACTTAGTCCGCAGTATATTTCACTCTTGGGACGTAAAAAAAAAAAAAAAAAAAAAAAAAAAAGAACAGCGTTGACACTCTCCCGACCAAATCATTTTCTTCCATTGCCCCATAGCCCAGGTTTCATTGCTACAACACCCTGTTTTCCGTTACGACCGTCTGCATCAGTAATGATTGGTTTTGGAAATCCAGCTGAACATGTAATTGCCTGCTTGTGAAGGTCCCATCGTGTTGTTTAGATGCGCACGGTGTTCGCTATATAGGATCCTTCTGTGACTTTTAAAGCTGTCGTCACAACCCTCTTCAGTGACCATCTGTCACGATCACTCAACATACACATTCTTTATCTTTGTGACATAGCGGGCTATGTTTTTAAGCTTTCCCTGAACGCGGTATAAGACTTCGACATGGTGCCTCTTGAATCACCAGATACTTCAACTGCTTTAACTACGGAAGCACCCTCTATACAAGCAACAACAATTCGCCAGCGTTTGAAATCTCTTATCTCCAGCATAAGGCACTCACAACTGAACCGAGTACTTTTATGGCCAAGACTGACACTTGCAACGTCTTGAGTATATCTCACAGGTGCAGTTCGTCCTCAAATGCAACATCACAACCTGTATATTTGGCTAGCACCTACATTTATGTTCAATCATGCAATTCTGGTGGTGTTTCCATAGTTCCGTCCAGTCCCTGTGCAACTTGGCAGAAGAATCCGCTATGATTTGGAGAAAGCGAGATGCCTGCGAGAGTTTTCGTCTCACTTAAACGCTTTGACTGAATCAGTTGGCTCTATATTTGTGTAAAATTAAACTTGAAAATGAGAATTATTTCTCGAAACGCGTCGTGCGAATAATAAAATAAAGAAAAAATCGTGACTGGTAGCAGATTATTTATTTATAAACAAACCTATTATATCTACAGTCGCAGGCTTTCAAAAACCATTTATAATGGATCTAATCAGATTGTCACCTCTGATAACACACCAAAACCTGGTCGCAAAACCATAGGAGGACTTCACCTTGAACAAAATTGTGCAATAGCAAAAAGGTGAAATTGACTGATTTCATGTATTCAATTGTGCTTCATAAAAAGCTTGGTGTTATCATTGCGTTCAAATTCTCAACAAAAGTATTTGCAGGTTGATGTTTGTTATTGCACGCTTTCTATTGTTCAAAAATGTTTCCTCCTCTTTCTGTCAGTTAATGTTTTAAAAATCCTTTAATACAAATGTAATAATACTTTCTAACTTAACGTTGGCACTCGCCAACAACATTACTAAAGTTTTCAGTTCAATAAACTTTACCAACAGCCGTATATTTTATGTATTATTTCGAATGCTACCTGTTTCGGCAATTCATTTTGCCATCATCAGGCCCCATCCGCTATTTTCGAATCAACGAGCTTATCGTGTAGCGCCATAAAACTGTAAACCATGCATCCTAATCGTTGTGCAACTGATTCTTACGAAAGCGTGACACCAAGCTAGTGTCACGCTTTCGTATGAATTAGTTACACAACGATTGGGATTCACGGTTTCCACTCTGTTTTTGTGTCGGATTTGGGCTAGTAAATGTTCCAGGATTTGTACTTGCGGGGACGGGCCGTCCCTTTGCTGCCTGCAAGATGGTACCTGTAAGGCCTTGTAGCGCTTGATACACTGTTTCGGCTGTAGGTGGTGGGACGGGAGCGATATCAGAAGCGAAAGTTTCTTGGTATCGCTCCGAGTCTATACGTTTGTACGACGTTTGGTATTGTGGGAGTGCTACCCATTCTCCCACGACGACCTATAAGATCACTGGGTTGTGATCAGAGGACATTCTGTTGATCGTCCTTGCAGCTACAATCCCCGTGATCCTCCTAGTGAGGGCTATGTCTAACACGTCGGGCCTATCTCCGTTTTTAAGAAAATGTGTGGGCTCGACTGGCCCCCATGTTTCGAAGTGATAGTCACACGCTTGTTGTTATTTGGCGCCTGCTCTGCTGGTTACTCTGGAGTTCCAGTCTGGGTGTTTGGCATTGAAGTCGCCTCCTATGAGGAGTTTTCCTTCAGTTTGCCCTAGAGTTGCTATGTCTTCCTCGTCGATTTCGTCATGTGGGGGTCGGTAAATTGCAACAACTGTTAGGGGCCCAGTTGCTGTGATTACTTCCACTGCCACTGCTTCGATCTTATTGGTAGCTGGTATATATACCTAGTGGTGGGGGATCCCTCTTTTTATGTATATCACCACTCCTGCACATAGTGTTGGCCATTCTACACGGTAACAGTTGTAGTTGGGAATGATCGCTTTTACTCCCTGCTTGAGGTGGGTTTCCTCCATCATGCATATGTCGATTGAGTACTCCTTCGTGAGTTCTCTGTACTCGACCACTTGCTTAACAATGTCATCAACATTAATTATGCACATTGTCAGGTCTTGGATATTTGGTCATCTATCCACGATGGAGTTTTGAAGTTACTGATAAAAAAAACTGATAAAAAAAAAGGGGCCCCCGGGGTCCCAAGGTCGCGATGGCGGCGTCACTGTCCCGCCGAGATAATTTGTCCTTTTAGGACAATTATCTGAGCAAGCACCCACGCCAGCAAAAGGTTGCCCAACACGTGCTGTATCGAGTGATAGAAATGTAAGCATTGATAACTGAAATTGCATAGTATATAAGGGGCGTAAAATTGTTGTCTTCACAGTATGTCCTCTGACTACACCCGGAATAGATCTATTGTCTGTGAAGAGCTGCCAGAAACAGTAAGTACATTTCTAAATAATGGACAGTTTGTACAAACTTGCACGGATTGCTGTTTGTGGAAGACTTACAAATGCTTTAGATGTATATGAATTAGAAGTACCAGAAACCATACGCGAAGACATCTTACTCCAATTCAGATATTCAAAATTCAATTTTATGTTAAATTCGTATCGACTGCCGGAATGCTATATTTTTCATAGAAGCGAAAATGTCCCAATGATTAACGAAATAGTAAATGATGCAATAGCAGCAGCTTCAAAAATAAGAGCTGGAATTCCAGTTCCTTGGGACATTCTCGCTTTAACCACAATGTCTTTCTTCGACACTACTGCATTCTGGCAGAGTCGATTTAAAATTAAAATGTTTTTTTTACGAAATTACTTATAAGCACTTCGTATTTACTATTTGTGAAAATTGCTTATATAAATTAACAGATTCTTGGCAAAATTTGTTACTGCAACCGCTTCTCATTAGTATGAAAATTAATATGGTTACCAAGGCACCATATTTTTCAAATGGTGTAATTTGTCCTCCACAAATTAAGCAATATAGCCATTGGTGCATGTTCTGTGCCAATTGTCCTTTATTCAGAAGTGTACGTTGTGGTGGCTCATTAGGCCAAGTATTTGATTCCGAAGACGACGATGATGATTTACCTGGTTTATTACTTGCAGAGTTCTAATGGAGACGCTGACCGAGATCTTTCAGTCCATCTTCACGTTGGTTCAAGCTCACCTGACGAACCCAACCCTGAAAATCTTCATTTGGATTGCTACGAGATTGAACTGCCAGTTGGGAGCAACCGATGGACCCTTAGGGACATACATATTAACAATTTTGAATTGTTTGACGAAATTCGAAAATTCCTCTTCACAATTATCGTTTGGTTGCCAGAACTTTTGCGAATATCTGAAATCTCAGAACGATGGTATTACACTGATGTCATTGTCATCAGAGGACCGAACGATATTGATGAATTTGGTAGACGAATTGCTTCTATCGCATCAGTCTACCCTGGAGAAATTATCATATGGAAACATGATGACGACCACATCCACCTCGTCCACGATTGCACATACTCCTCTAGACGATGTAGATGCCGATTTAGGGTTGACCCATTTATTGCCACCAGAATTAAGAAATGTCCACGACGAAGGAGAGCAATCACAGCCATGTCCGACCTCGACTGGTTCAATATACTCATATATTTCTTCTTGCAAAAAAGGCCAAGTCGGGGACAAGTTTGGATTAGAGGAACCCATAAGAGAGTGCCTGGTGAGTTTGAAATTGTACAATGGGTCAGTTTCATCGAGGGATCCCTCTCAGTATTGGAAAGGGAAAACCCTCGAATTAATGATCAGTTGCAACAAGAACTCACCAGAGATGGCTCACGTAAATGGCCTCATACAAAGCGCAAGCCAATCTCTGACTACCAAAGGTGCAACCCTGAAACGACGGCAAAAAAGGTACTTTCCATATTAATGTCATACAATTGTATACCACCAGAAAATTTAGTGAATGTAATACCATCTGCTCATCCATATTTTATTAATTTGATTGACCCTAAATTCAAACGATTTTTCGATATGGGTTTGGAATTGTATAAAAAAACCATAAATGAATTGGATTTACATGGTATAGAAAATTTATTGTGTTCTGGTTCAGAAGATAATATTTTTTATTCTCATTCCACGAATGTTTGGGAGTACTACTATACTCTTCAGGATTCTCTTGCTTGGCTAAATAAACTTTTATTGTTTCAATGTGCAGATGATACTGATGAGGTTACCAAATTTTTAACAAATCTTGTATCTTGGTTCAATAAAAAAGGATTGTATCAATGGCAAGAAAGTGTATATGTACCAAATAAAAAATTAAACACATTATGTATTGTTGGTCCACCCAATAGTGGCAATAATTGGTTTTTTGATTGTATAATTTCACTTGGTTTAAATGTTGGCCACATTGGACGTTGTAATAATAAAACAAATCAGTTTGCATTACAAGATGCTGTTAATAGACGTGTCATTGTTGGTAATGAAATTTCTTTAGAGGAGGGTGCAATTGAAGATTTTAAAAAAGTGTGTGAAGGTATTGCTTGTAATATTAGAGTAAAGTACAAAGGAGACGCTATATTAAGACGTACTCCATTATTGTTAATTTCAAATTCTGAACCAGTTATTTGTTCTCACCCAGATTTTAAAGAAATACGTGTACGTACAATTAGGTGGAGAAAGTTTGATGATTTAAAAAATGCTTGTAAAAAGCCATATCCTCTGGCTTTCTTTCAATTACTCCAAATGTATAATATTGATTATTAAATAAAACACAAGAATCTGTACAATGTATATTTTATTGTCAATTATTACAAGAAATAAAAATAAATTATAATTGTTACATTTGAAATTACACTTGTTTAATTTCGTATTGACCTTTATAAACAGATGATTCCTCATTCCTTTTTACATTAGACATATAAATCATATCAGATACTTGAACATTTGATACAGTTGCTCTAGGATAATGTGTCTCTAGACCATCTGCATAAACTGAACATTCTGCAATAACTTCAAACAACATCTGAGTATCAGTATATTTTGTAACGTCACTATTTAAACTGCTTGTGCTTAAAGCATATGTAGGATTAATGCCTACATGTAGGCTAGGTTGAACATTTGTATCGTGAAGTCTAATATTATATCCCGCTGAAGCAATATCAGCTTTTTCTATTAAATTATTATATCCTGATACTTCTGCATTTGTGACGGGAGTAACAGCTCCCACTAATTGTTCTTCCATTCTTGCTGGTTCAAAGGGGGTTAAAGAAAAACTATCACATGACATAAAGGGATTACAGTGCTTATCGGCATTAATATTATACCTTTGAATTACATTTTGGGAAGTAGTTGTAATAGGAAAAATATCAACATTAGCCACTTTTGGAATTTTCAGAAAACCTAATGTTGGAGTATACGTATAGTCAACAATAACACTTCCTGTTCGTGCATCTGCATCTACTTCAGAAACACAAGACTGTACGCATTTCCAACCCCAATTATGTAAACCCTTATCTTTTGAGCTAGAAACACAAGCATAATAATATTTTAAATTAACTGGTTGTCCAAATTGATGTGCAGGTACTTTAGTAAGGAAGTCTGCTTCATCATTTCTATAACCGTACCATGACTTCCAAATGGGATCAAACTTTCGTTTATGATCTATAGCAGTTGTTTCCATAGGTGCATTTGCAGTAAATGCTGTAGGCTTTACATTAATACCAGGTATTTTCAAATTAATACCTACACTTGTAATCATATTCTTATTTTGATTTAATGTTGCAAGTTCTGTATCACTTGAATTAGTGGGAAAAGCAATTCTAGGATTACGTGCAATCACTTTTACAGAACAATGAACAATTCTACTACCATCAGGCAATAAATCGAATTCAGAAGGCGTCATATACAGAAATGGCCGATCAACGGGAATTTCTGCTAAAGGAGTAATCATACATACTGCTTTTTCATGTTCAATCACTTTGTATGCTAAACCGTATGTGAAAAATCTATGAACTTTACGATATCTTGTAATGTTACCAGTATCTAATATAGAAGGAGCAGGTAATGGATCAACACGAGTATTAGGAGAATCACCCAATACATTAGCAGATGATGCTGCGGTGCCTGTCAACGTTTTTTTCTTCTTAGATCCACCAGATTGACCTGCTGCAGCCTGTCGTTTACCTGAATCTACCTGCATTGGCGAACTCATACCTTCGTCACTGTCAGAGTATGGTACTAAACGTTGTGGTGCAGAATGTTGTTGTATTTCTTCTGGTGCTTCTTCGTCTTCGTCTTCTTCGCTATGTGATACTTCTTCGTCGTCGTGATGTTCGTCTACAGAACTTGTTCCAGAGGCTGAACCAGATGTTGATGGGCGGTCGTGATCTATAGGCAAACCACGACGAACACGAGACATTAGCCATTGTTCATAGGCATACCGTTTCTGGCCTTCATGCATAAACTCCCAATTAGACCGTTCCCACGGTGGAATTTCATAATTCTGAAGGCAAGAAACGTTACAATTAAAAAATATAACCAACAATTATTATAAACAACAAAAATTAAATTTACACACCTGTTTTTTCGGCATTCGGTTGTTTCGGGTACAAAGTTTTTCCAATACGTTGTTCAACAGCTGTCTTCAATTTCAGTCCGTACTTTCCAACAAATGAATGCCAATTTCGTGTATGACTCCAGTCAATTGCAAAATCAATTATAGCTTTTGCATCCAATTGTTGAACTCGTTGTCTAAATTCTTCTTCTGTAAACGGTCGTTCCCTTGCTTCCTTTAGCAAATTATCGTATCCAACGTCGTGCTCTTTAGCAATGGCATCTGCTCCACTGCGCGGTGCGTCTATATTTATAGGATTTCCAGGTCCTACGTAATCACTACCAGGTAAAGTATATCCTTTCTTCTGTACACGTTCAACTAGTTTTGTAACGCCGTAAGCAGCACCTGCGGCGGCAGCAGTCGTCGCGCCAGCCGCTATCGCTATCTGTCCTGAACTTGTAATACCAGCTGTGCTAATTGCTGCCCCGTCCGTGACACTTTCAGATAACAAGGGCACCGTTTCGCTAGAGGTTGCTGTATCTGCACTGGGTTGACCTCGACCATGATTTCGTGGTCTATTTGGGCGGCGCCGCCGCACTCCAAGATTGCTTTCTTCTGGCGTTGTGTCAGGCACGCGTTCAAATTCAACTGTTTCGCCACTGGTATCCAAATCATCGTATGCTGCATTATGGCCATACCGTATACGATTAGCAGCATCCTCTCTTTGCACTGTTCGAATATCATTAGTACTACGAGAACGATTAACATTTGTTAATGGAATTCTTTCCCCCATTTCAATGTCTTCCTCAGGTCCCGGATATAAAACACCTCCGTCGTATTGTATAGAGCCATGGTTGCCCGTGCTTAAATACTGATTTACCCAAGACATTTTGCTGACTACACTAAATAAATTATTACTACCTTTTATATACATTACGTTATCAAACAGCACTTGTCGGGCAACCTTTTGCTGGCGTGGGTGCTTGCTCAGATAATTGTCCTAAAAGGACAAATTATCTCGGCGGGACAGTGACGCCGCCATCGCGACCTTGGGACCCCGGGGGCCCCTTTTTTTTTATCAGTTGCTGACCCTCATGAATCGAAACATGACTGCGTCGCGTCGTTTCAGCCTGAAGGGCAACGGGGATCTGCATGTTCGGCTTCTGGACCTCCCTGAATTCCTTCATCATTTCCATGAGGAGGTTCATGGTCTACTCCATGATGCCTAGCAGCTGATCGGAGGGGGAGGACTCTCTCTGGGGTTTCCTAGAACTTTCTATGCTTTGGTGGACCTGGTCATTGTTTTGTTTTTCCTGGTGTTGTTCTTGCATTTGTGTCTGGTGTTGTGGTGACAAGGCAGGGCTTCTTGGGGAAAAAACCACTTCAGCATACATTGCCCTTGGTCAGGGCTTGGTTTTACCCAAGTAATGTCTGTGTGTATTGTCTTGTTTTGTATCTTTGTGTCATTGTGGGGGTGGTGGTGGTTTGTTTACGTGTACGGTGGGCGGACTCTGCACCCTTTACCTACTGTGCATGTTTTCTTGTGGATGTTGCAGCCTTGGTACCCAGCTCTATGCGTTTCTCCACACAGTACGCACTTTACCTACGGGTCCGAGTGTCGTGGGGCTCGGCGCATTTTCTGCAGCACACGGGAATCTGACAGTGAGCAGCAATGTGGTTTAGTCGCTGGCACCTGAAGCACTGCACAGCCTTGCTTTTGCGGCGAAGCGTCCCCGTGGTGATAGGGAGCGCCAGAACAACCTTGATCTGTCTTTTGTTTTGGGTTATATCTGGCAGGGTGACATGAAAAAGTAGCCACTTGTTCTCTGCCCTGGGTTTGCTTAACTGCTGAACAGCTTTCAGCATGCACCCCTGGGCAGTCAGGTCTGTTGTGGGTCTGGGGGGGAGAGCTGTTTCAGGAAGTCCCAAATTACGATGATTTGCTTCTTGTTTTTGTTGTGGGGAATGTGTAAAAACTTTGCGTTTTGCCTTACGGCAGGTCTTGTCATGGGGGAACCCTCTTCAGAGAGGTCCACCGCATGAGCGTCCAGGGAAGTGATTCCAGTGGTGGTTTCCCGTTGCCTTCCACTGATGATAATGAAATGATAATGAGGACAACACAACACCCATTCCCTGAGTGGAGAAAATCTCCGACCCAGCCGGCAATCGAACCCGTGCTCCTTGGTGTAACAGACTGATGTGCTGACCACTCAGCTATTGAGGCGGACCGTGGGTAATGTGTAGAGGGTATATTTTTATTTGTTAAGATGTTTTTGATCACGTTGTAATCTTCTAAGGTGTTAAGTATTATTTTAATTTTGTCCCCCTCACGGCTGGTCTGGCTTTAAATTTGTGCCTTTTAAACGTGTTTAAATCAGGTCATGGATTTATTTGTAATTTAGAGGAAACACCATGACGATTGGTGGGATATGGTGTGCTGTTTGTCTTTGTTGTACTGTTTCGTGCATTATCTCTGGCATATCCGCCACCACCTCAAAACTGTTTAGGAGCCTCGGCTGGCGACAGGTTTTCCTCCCCAGTTTCGTAGTTTCCTTCCAGGACAGCGGTTTCCTGGTTCCCTTCCAGAACGACAACAGGTGCTGCCGGTGGCTCAAGAGCCATAGGCTCCTCAAACGCAGGAGGGACAACTGGAGTTGGGGAGTATTTTTATGCCAGCCGCTGTGGCCGAGCGGTTCTAGGCGCTACATTCCGGAACTGCGCTGCTGCTACGGTCGCAGATTCGAATCCTGCCTAGGGCTAGGATGTGTGTGATACCCTTAGGTTGGTTAGGTTTAAATAGTTCTAAGTCTAGGGGACTGATGACCTCAGATGTTAACTCCCATAGTGCTTAGAGTCAAATGGTTCAAATGGCTCTGAGCACTATGGGACTTAGCCGGTCGGAGTGTCCGAGCGGTTCTAGGCGCTACAGTCTGGAACCGCGTCACCGCTACGGTCTCAGGTTCGAATCCTCCCTCGGTCATGGATGTCTGTGATGTCCTTAGATTAGTTAGGTTTAAGTAGTTCTAAGTTCTAAGGGACTTATGACCTCATCAGTCGAGTCCCATAGTGCTCAGAGCCATTTGAGCTATGGGACTTAACTTCTGAGGTCATCAGTCCCCTAGAACTTAGAACTACTTAAACCTAAGGACATCACACACATCCATGCCAGAGGCAGGATTCGAAACTGCGACCATAGCGGTCGCGCGGTTCATGACTAAAGCGCCTAGAACCGCTCGGACACTCCGGCCGGCGCTTAGAGTCAGTTGAACCATTTTTACTAGTCTTTGTGGTCCTTCTTTGCATGCCGCTGCTTTGTGGACGTGTGCTTGAGTGGGGGGATTTAAGGAATTGGGATTGGGTGAGGGGCTGGGTCACAGTTGTGGGTTTTGGGAGGATTTTTGTCAGTTGTTGGGACTTTTGCTTGCCATCATTTAGGGCGAGAATGTGTTGGGCTCGTCGGTTTTCGGTGTTGGCAAGCAGGAACCTGCTCAGGAGACGGTAGGGACGGAGGGGATCGCAATTACTGACAATTTAGTTATTTGCTTATGTTTTCTGTGTAGTCGCTTTATGTGTGGGTGTCAACATGTCTGGAGCTGAAAGGGGCTTCTGCCAAGGGATTGCCAGACGCAACCATCGTTGGCACCGTAAGATTTCCCATTTCCGTTGCTAGCCCTAGTATATCGATGGCAGACGCGGAGCTTTGGACGGCGGCGGCGGGAACCTTCCCTTTCGTTCCGCGGCCGCCTTTCAGGATGTTTCAGAGCAAGCACTAATAAATTCATTTGAAACTCTTCCTAAAATAAGGTCTTTCTGTGTTAAAAATGCATTGTTATGTGGGTTAATACAAGAGGACACATCACACCACTACGCACCAACAAATGGTGCTGAAATAAAAAATGCTGCAACTAACATTTTTCATTTTATCGTTGACGGAATAAGTGAAATAACATATACGAAATAGTTCTTGAAAACACTCAAAATCTATGTATGGAATAATTGAACCTCAATAAAAGTAAACAAGAAGAGGGTTCACGGTAACAGGACCCCATAAGGATGAATCGTAATTGTACATTATCGCGTAGCATCATCCCCTTCTAATCAATCACACTGCACTAGAACCCACAAAGAAAACATAAGGTTTTTTGCAGAAGATCTGAATATTCGGCTACTCTATAATTCGTGTTAGGAATATGTAAAAAGTTGTGGAAAACAACGAGTTACAGAAAAAAGTTTCGTGGAACTATTTACAATGTGTTTAACCTTGATTTCCACACTCCTCACAAGATCAGTTGTGTACAATGTGATACTTTTGCTAACATACTCAAGCACTCAAGATGTAGAAGAAAACGTAACGCTTCAGCAGGACCACAAATTACTTCTAAGCAAGGCTGAGGAATCTCGGGAGACAACGAAAGGCAATATCAGATACCAAGTTCCTGATAGCCCCTACTATGCCTCTTCTTTTGATTTAGAAAAACCTCTATTCCTTCCTAGACTAACTTGTCAAGTAACATATTTGAAGCTAGTTTACACTTCAGGTTGCCATGAGCTGTCATCATAACCAGGAATTAGGTTATGCTGGGTGAAGTGACTGAACCTCGAGGTTCCCAAGAATCTGATATATGTTTGATTCAACAAATCTAAACAAGAATCGAATCCGAAAACATACAATATACATTGATCCCTGTGCCGGACATAATGTCTATTGGAACGTAGCCATAAGATTAATGAAACTAGTTTTAAGTGAAAGGAATTACATTGAAATCGTACATCACAAGTTCATGCCGTGTTGCCATTCCTCTATCCCCAATGATGGTGATATCGCCACAATAAAAAGCTGCAGGAAGACGCAACAGATATATTGCCTAATGAGCTGTACAGAATTATTGGCAAGTCAAGGAAACAAAATCTCTTTAATGTTAGAGAAATAAGCAATGACCTCTTGTCTGTGTAAAGCCTGTTGCAGTAAATCACCAAGAGGAAGACTGACACTGAAAATTCCGATGTCATGGCTAATGATACAGAGAATTTCTTACGACTATCCTGAAGGTATTGCATTACTGAATGGAGGTGATAGTATTGATAACAAGTAACAAATATTGTGTATAACTATTTGAACAGAAGTTTGTCAACTGAAATACACATTGTTGCACTAAACAGAACCATTTTCCTGTTTATAATAACAAGTGGCGTAACTTCATTTGGACTGTAACGGCAACGGCCACACGTAGCGTGGGTGTCGTATCTAGAGTCCCTGACGCTCACAGTCAAGTACCTACAGAAGCACCCCTATGTTACCTAACACCGAATAATAAAATGCATGGATCACAAAAACCCAACTGTCGATGTATTCAGGACCTGCTTCCATGCCATCCACTTCTACGAGTCTGGGACAATGACTAGCCCACAACCGTATGGCAACTGCTGGAGTGGGTCACTGCCCCTTTCGAGACATTTCCACATGACATGGAAACGTGACATATTCTGCATGGTCAGTGCTCGACTTCTTTATTTATAACCTCGGATCATCTGGACAGGTCATCGACATGGCAGGGCTACGTTACGACGCCCACCGTTCGTCAGTTGCCGCCGCGAGATCAACGACGATCTACTGAAGCAGTCATACAAACTAAACAACAAACTAATTTTTTCCTGCTACTGGGTTGAAAATACGCTCCACACAGTAGTTCATTTAGGCTGAATACAGAACTGCAGTCGAAATTGCTCTGGCACTTCAGGAAAAAAAAATATGTAGGTGTAAATTTTATCAAGGATAATGCTATTAACTACGGCGAATTGCGAAGAGAAAAGTTTAGGGGATTTAATGTGCGTACTTCGGGATGAAATCACTAAATATTGTAAATAAGAAGTGAATTATAAATATTTATTTACCTCTGAAATGGGTCAGGGACCCTTATTTACGCTAAAACAGACAATGGCTTCGTTTAAAAGTATGTAGAGCTTCTTGCTTTCCGCCTATGAACAACTCCTGTTGCTCTCTGCATAAACCAACTGTAATCGCCAGTCATGTTCGAATTGAAATTGAAGCGGCGTTGATACGTGTCTTGCTTCCGTGGTGGACATCTTCGGCTGGAATCTTTCAACGTGCTCGTCACTCCCGGTTCCCATATTTGACGGAAAGAAGGTGAGCTGCAACTGAAAGAAAATCATACTCAGTAACATTCGGCAACTGAGATGCTCGAGGCTGTGAGCAAATTGTCTATAGTTTCTGCATTTTTGTCTGCTCTGTGGTTCCCAAGAAAGTTGTGCACGACAAGCACAAATGCGTCCCAAGCTGCTAGTTCTCGTTCCATGAACTCCAATCTGAAATGTAGATCTTCAATGAACTTTCATATTTCTGGTCCAACGAAGATTCCTGCTTTCAATTTTGCGTCAGTTTTCATCTTTCTCAACTTACCTTTTAGGTACTGCATACCACGATTTGTTTTGTCCATCACTGGAACAAAGTGTTTCATAAGGCCAAGTTTGATATAGAGTGGAGATAGATAGATCTTACTACGATGCACAAGAGGTACATGTCGAATGTTGTTCTGTCTGATTAAAGGTAGATTTCTGGGTGGCCAATTTTTCACTCTGGCGTAATTCTTGTCATTGGGACAATTCCACAGGCAAAGAGAGCACATGTGCTTTGTAAACCCAGTCCGTATTCCTAACAGAATGGCTGCAACAGTCAAATATCCGCAAATATTCGAATTACATTCAGAATACTTAATCAGCATCAAGAGGGTTTCATTGTTTCAGAGGTTTCCTCGATTTCCACGGCATGAGCAATAGGAACTGACGGTTTCTGGCTGCCTTTGTGCAGTAGTGCAGCTTTGAGACTGCTTGAGCTACAGTCAATAAGCCGGCCGGTGTGGCCGTGCGGTTAAAGGCGCTTCAGTCTGGAACCGAGTGACCGCTACGGTCGCAGGTTCGAATCCTGCCTCGGGCATGGATGTGTGTGATGTCCTTAGGTTAGTTAGGATTAATTAGTTCTAAGTTCTAGGCGACTGATGACCTCAGAAGTTAAGTCGCATAGTGCTCAGAGCCACACAGTCAATAAATAGTCTCCACCCTCCTGCTACATATTTGTTATCCAGTTCCTTTATGAGTCCTGTTCCGTCATGACAGAAGCAAACACTTCGTTCAGCTAGATAGTATCAGGCGAATTTCATGTGGCGATCTCGAAAATGTGTAACTGTATCATTTTTCTCGAGTAAGGTCCACTCCTTCAGTGTGCAACGCAACAGTTCAGACTTTTCTTTCGACAGGAACAAATCGAGAACCACGTCGTCCAATTCTGATTGGCTGACCAAATGTGGCTTTTTAATTCCATTGTCGTGATCGTTCGAGTATGCCATAGCTCCAGCGTCACTGTCTTTACATCTAATGTCGCTTTCTTGCATCGGATGAAGGAGGAATTGGTACTGGGTAATCTGTACCATGCACCACAGAATTTAGAGCAGACTGATAATCCACTAAACGATTCTTGACTTGTTCTTCTTGCTGTAACCGGGTTGATGGTCAAGCAGAAATAGTAATCTGAGTGGTGGTCTCTCGGCTCCCGCCAAATCATGGGAACGGCAAAACGCATTCGATTTCTCTTACCGTTTAAACACTATGTTACGCTATGGTAACATATGGTGCAACAGAGATGAGGAGCTGAGGATTTTTTTAATCCGAAGTAATATTTGTAGGCTGTACGCAGCTTTCTCGTCATGTTCTTGCGCTGGTCGGACGTCGTACTCTTGCCACAAATGTAGCAAAAGCAGTCTGGGCATTTACACATTTGCGCCTATTCATCTTTCGTTTACTGAGCCACCATATATCGAATTACCTAATCGTCCTATACTAAATCACTTAAATGCATGTCACTGTGATTGTTGGTGAATAAAGCACAGGACTACACTAGCACGATTACTCTCAGGTCACCTACAGATAGGACTGATGGACTAACAGGAGCAATTGCACGAGAACTAATTGAAAACTGCCTGCGTGCTGTAGCTCACATACGTTAAAACTTGTCGCAGACTAATTAGAACTTGTCCAAGACTTGCCTTTCGACCGATGCACAAGGCAGAGTAACCTGGAAAATACGCCCACATAATCATACGCTCACGCAATCGTACATCAAGCACGGCTCATTAAAGCAGTTACATATTAACCCATGTACAGCCCTTTAGATCATATGACTCTCAGCTATAACTTTAAATCCAGACATCGTACAACATTTCTGATTAAAAAATCAGCGGAATCTCACATACGTTCTCCGTGCTCTCACTCTTTGCACGCGTAGCTTGGTTTGATACCTGCGTCAGGATGTTATGCTGCTCTGTACGTTATTTGCCAAGTACCCAATCACGATACACAAAAACAAATGGTTCAAATGGCTCTGAACACTGTGGGACTTAGTTACTGAGGTCATCAGTCCCCTAGAACTTAGAACTACTTAAACCTAACTAAACTAAGGACATCACACACATCCATGCCCGAGGCAGGGTTAGAAGCTGCGACCGAAGTGGTCGCGCGGTTCAAGACTGTAGCGCCTAGAACCGCTCGGCCACTCCGGCCGGCCACGATACACAATATGACTTGTCAGAGTATTATCAGTAAATGCGTATCACTCGTTACCATTGCCAGAATCATCGCCAGTAGCAACAAACGTTAGAAATACAGTATTAGACGAAGGATTCTGCATTTTTCAATGTATCAGTCCTCAGCTATATGAATCCCCAACCAAGCAGACCTGGCGGCCGCACCAAGGGACTCAGTTCTGTATTCGGTTCACCACTGTGTCGTTGTTGTAGAGTGCTGCTCTACTTTCGTACATCTCAAGTTTTCTCTCTTTAGGATAGTCGTTGGACTCCGTCTATCTGTGATGCGTCACTATCAGAGACGGGAAAACTCATGCACCTTTGGGAAATAGACTGCCCCGCCAAGTTAAAGGATCACTTCTTCGAAACTCTGTAACTGCCTCCCATTCCTACGCTTAAGTTTAAAATTTGGTTCAAAGATCCCTTAAACCTTCCTCTGTAACGAAAAAAACGTGGCCCCTCGCGCCCTCGCCCTCAGCCTCGGCAGCGCTTCAAACAGCGATGTGTCGACACAGGCAAAACAGACCGAAGGTCGGATGTTTACGTGAGCTGTAAAGTGGGTTAGTGATGTCACATCGGCACTAAATTTCACCACAATCCAGACCAGTGCCACCACGCACGTGTTACTGTTACCCAGATTTCACCCCTTATACTGACGCCTCTGACTTGGAGGTCACAACCGCGACATCTAGCGTTGAAATTACTTAGTTTTCTTATGGATGACCGAGAAAAAAATTAGAGGCACACTGCCGCTCAGAATCGACACGAAAATACCTGGGGGGGGTGGGGATGAAATCACCCTTTCGATTGGGCGTTCATTCCCACATATTTCGTGCGGTGAGCAATAGGACGAAATTCTAGTCAACATTTGACACTGCTGTGCCACCCCAGGGCGTTTCATCCCTACTCTAAGTACATCGTGGAGGCTCAGATCCATTCAACGTGATATGAAACTTTTTTCTTTTCTCTGCCGAACACCATGGAATCACCAGAGACTATTAAAAACCATTCCACGGAATCTGAGAGCGATCCGAAGCAACAAAGGGTTCAAATGCTTTTTAATCCTTCCTTTCTGCGCCCCCCTTTGATGTGATCATGGTGAAGAAAATGGCAAGGCTACTTCTAAGACCCCTAGTTATCAACACACTCATGCCACAAACACAACTTAGTTGAGCACATTATAAATGTACCTGTCAGAAACTTTGACACAAAGTTAAACTTGTGACTCCTGAGGGCTAGCTAACAGTTTCGCCGCCTCTCGGGTGGTGTTTGCCGGCCTTCAGGTGCTAGAGCAGCTACAAGGAAAATGTTTGTCAAGCTTCCTAACATATACATATTTAACGTGTTGAACTAAAGTGTATGTGTGGCACCGATGATGTTGTCGAATTGGGGGCGGGGTCTATGAGGGAGCCTGTACCGCTTCATTAACGCACGAACTGTCGTTTGGCTCCACTGACACCCTTTATGCCACCTGATGAGGAGGTTTCATATCTCTTCTGACCGGTAATGTCTCTCAAACGTTTCTCTCGCCAACCCATAAGGAAACCGAGTGATTTCGACGCTGGCTATCGTGGGTCCATTGCACACTACTGGCAATTAAAATTGCTACACCAAGAAGAAATGCAGATGATTAAACGGTATTCATTGGATAAATATATTATACTAGAACTGACATGTGATTGCATTTTCACGCAGTTACGGTGCATAGATCCTGAGAAATCAGTACCCAGAACAACAACCTCTGGCCGTAATAACGGCCTTGATACGCCTGGGCATTGAGTCAAACAGAGCTTGGATGGCGTGTACAAGTACAGCTGCCCATGCAGCTTCAACACGATACTACAATTCAAGGGTAGTGACTGGCGTATTGTGACGAGCCAGTTGCTCGGCCACCATTGATCAGACGTTTTCAATTGCTAAGAGATCTGGAGAATGTGCTGGCCAGGACAGCAGTCGAACATTTTCTGTATTCAGAAAAGCACGTACAGGGCCTGCAACTTGCGGTCGTACATTATCCTGCTGAAATGTAGCGTTTTGCAGGGATCCAATGAGGGGTAGAGCCACGGGTCGTAACACATCTTAAATGTAACGTACACTGTTATAAGTGCCGTCAATGCGAACAAGACGTGACCGAGACGTGTAACCAATTGCACCCCTTACCATCACGCCGGGTAATACGCCAGTATGGCGAAGACGAATACACGCTTCCAATGTGCGTTCACCGCATTGTCGCCAAACACGGATGCGACCATCATGATGCTGTAAACAGAGCCTGAATTCATCCGAAAAAATGACGTTTTGCCATTCGTGCACCCACGTTCGTCATTGTGTACCCCAACGCAGGCGCTCCTCTGTGTGGTGCTGCCTCAAGGGTAACCGCAGCCATGGTCTCCGAGCTGCTGATAGCTCTGAGCACTATGGTACTTAACATCTAAAGTCATCAGTCCCCTAGAACTTAGAACTACTTAGACGTAACTAACCTAAGGACATTACACACATCCATGCCTGAGGAAGGATTCGAACCTGCAACCGTAGCGGTCGCTCGGTTCCAAACTGAAGCGCCTAGAACCGCTCGGCCACAACGATCGGCGGTCTCCGAGCTGATAGTCCATGCTGCTGCAAAAGTCGTCGAACTGTTCGTGATCGTGTTGTCTCGCAAACGTCTCCATCTGTTGACTCAGGAATCGAGACGTGGCTGCACGATCCGTTACAGCCATGCGGATAAGATGCCTGTCATCTCGACTGCTAGTTATGCCAGGCCGTTGGGATCCAGCACGGCGTTCCGTATTACTCTCTTGAACCCTCCGATTCCATATTCTGCTAACAGTCACTGGATCTCGACCAACACGAGCAGCAATGTCGCGATACGATAAACCACAACCGCGATAGGCTACAATCCGACCTTTATCAATGTCGGAAACGTGATGGTACGCATTTCTCCTCCTTACACGAGGTATCACAACAACGTTTCAACAGGCAACGCCGTTCAACTGCTATTTGTGTACGGGAAATCAGTTGGAAACTTTCCTCATGTCAGCAAGTTGTAGTTGTAGTTTGTGAACATGCTCTGAAAAGCCAATCATTTGCATATCACAGCTTCTTCTTCCTGTAGGTTAAATTTCGCGTCTGTCGCACGTCATCTTCGTGGTGTAGCAATGTTAATGGCCATTAGTGTAAATGCGTCAAAAGAAGGGATGATAATGTGTGTAAGAGGATGTGACGATCTTCCCATCCTGTGACACATGCGTGGTGGCGTTGGACAGAAATGTGGTGGAATTTGGTGCCGATGTAACGTTGTTAACCCAACTTAAAGTTCACCTAAGCTTCAGAGCTTTTGATTTTTGGACTTTTACTTTTTATTTGTTTAGTTTTGCATTTGTCGACGACTTACAGTTTGAAGCGTCGCCGAGCCCGACGGTGAATTCTAAGTCCGTCACGCTTTTGTCCCATTGCAGAGGAAGGTTGTTGGCATCTTTCAGCCAAATTTCAAATTTATGCGTCGGAATGGGATACAATTAAGGGGCTACTAAAAAGTGATCTTCTAGTTTTGTTGCGCAGTGTAGTACACTGGAGAGTGTTCCTGTCTGAAAACCGTTCATTTTCACTTGTTCACTGTTACTTTTTCACATAATTATGTATCCGGCATTCATTTTAGATAAATACACAGAACAGAATAAAAAGTCCCCGCCAGTACTGGTTCTACGTGATAAATCCATGGATTACCTTTTGTAGACAATTTGATTTCTTTGCTTTCCTTTTTCTCGGTAATCTTCACATTTGCCGTTTGATGTGACGGGCCAGTGACTGCCACAGAAGTCTGAATGGAAGTACGGATAACGAAACCTGTTTGCGAGCCAAAGGGGAACACCACAGTCGTCATTCACTTTCGAGGAAAGTTTGCACACGTACCAAGAGCATTGTCTTCTTTATAATCCACACTTTCGTGGCTGTTACTACCATGAAATAATTGGAAGTAAACTCTCAAGTGTTAAACCAACGTATAGTTTTTATTTACAATGAACCAGTGTGTAAATTAACGCACTTCAAAGTGTAGTACTGTATGTAACTTTTGTGTCAGCAGCAAGGGCAACTACATGAATGTGCTGGGAGTTCGTCAGTATTTCGTGCGAAAAGAAACAAGACTTTTTCAAAACTTTGACGACACAGCACACATAATTGCTTTTAAGTTCATTACAGTGGGAAGAAATAACCAATTATTGATTAGTCATCATGTGAAAGTAGTCCCAAGGTTTATGCATGGAATCATTCATCAATTTCCGAAAGCACAGGTAGCCATTAACTGGCTGGAGTGAAACGAGTATGAAATTTAACCATTCACTAATTATGTATTAATGTACTTGAAATAGAAATTTTACCCATAAATGCATTTGAAAATAAAAGAAAATATACTGCCTATATGCTGAGAATTTCACTTGTATGTCGGTCATTTAACTTATGAAAAAATGCAAGGAAAAGTTATCCCACTGAATGCCTTTCTAGCTAAATAATTAGTTTCTGTCAAAACCGCAACAAATAAATTACCTTTAGAGGTGCATGTGTTTTGATTGAAAACAATTTGGTGAATATTCTCTTGTGTTTATGTTGCAGGCATAAGGTACATAAGAGGACTATACTGATAGTTTTTTTAATAACTTCGAATTATCTTCTCATAGAATCATATCATGGAGCATCTTCCCGTTCTCCAAGAGAATCCAGCATCCAGGGTGGACTGCGAAAGCCATTTATGCATTGAGTTTATGTTCCTTGATGATGCTGACTTACGACCACAAGAAGGGACTGAAAGTGAATTCAATTTTTACTTTCCTCACTAGTATTTAAGCCGAAGCAGGATCATCTACTTCTTCGGAAGCCAAAACAACATATTTGGATTTCATAATTACTTCAAAATTTTGTTACCCCACATTTGGCTTTACAAAAACTAAAAAATCATTTATTGTTCCTTTCTCCTGTTCTACCACCTTAATCTTCGGAATAATAAGATTTGCCTGGAACGGTTTACGGAAATCACAGAATATCTAAATGTGGATGACCGCACTCCGGCTTAAACCGTCGCTCCCCGAATGCGAGTCCTGTGTACTAACTATTGCGCCAACTTGCTCGATCGGTAATTATGAAGTATGTGTAAAACTACACGTAAAATATGTGAAATATACATGACATATGCGTGCGTGGGCAGAGCAATAGGTGGAAATCTCATCCTAAATCCGTGGATTGATTTGAACCAAACCTGGTACACCTATTACTTACGATACGGAAGAAAATACCATAAGGTTAACTACCAGCCTCCCGTGGGAGTGAGCTCGGTAAGGTGCAGAGAACAGGGAAGGAAGAGACGGTCAGACAACGAGGGAGAACGTGGAGATGGACACAGATAGAAGGGGGAGAAGATGCACTGAGAGAGAGTGGAAGGAGAAAGGGACAGAGGTGAATAACCTGACATAGAGAGGGGGGAGGAAGAGATAGACAAAGAAAGGAGGCGATGACCAAGGTGAGGGAGAGAAGAAGGAAATGGAAAGAGAGAGAGAGGGGGGAATAAGGAAATGAATGGAGATGGAGGGCGAAGATGGGTAAAGAGAAGGGGAGGAGGAAATAGAGAGAGGTAGATGGAATTAGAGAGAGCGTGGAGGAAATTTACAGAGGGCGTAGAAGCAGATTGACAGGGGGCGGAGGAGCAGATTGACAGAGAGAGAGGAGGAGGGTATGGGTAGAAAGAGAGGTCGGGGAGATGCACAGACAGAAGGTGACGAAGGAGCCAGGCAGCGAGAGGAGGAGGTAGACTAATATAAGATTAGAATAAATACATACCCAGCGATGATGGGTACTCAGTCAATATGATTATAAAATAGGTGAAGTGGAACGAACAACGAATGACCACACAGAACGAAATTGACAGAAAGAGACCGACGCGGGACCGAGGGAACGACGGAAGTAGGCAGATGAACGAGACCAAAGTTAGGACCGAGAACAGCCAAAGTGAATGACGAACAACTTCTCCCGGAAACGACTCCGACAGCGACTAAAGTGAACGATCATTCTTGGAACGATACTGAACGCAACCGCCAGAAAACGAAAATGGTTTAGAAATCGTACATCGGTCACTCCGTTCACTTTCGTGAACCATACCATAGGATCGTTCGTCCATGAACAACCCACTTCAAGCCACCCGTTTCCCGCTGCTATCGCTTCGATGCCCATTCGAATATGCGCTCTCGATGGCTCCAGATTGACCGATCCAGCTTCTCACTCACAATAATAGACGGTGAGGCAAAAGATGAGCAGATTACATGGAAACAAATCTTCTGAATCTCTTGCTTTAGCAACAGCAAGAACTGATTCTGCTGCAGTAATTCCAACAGCAGTCCCAAAACAATTTGCTGCTCTATCAGGAAATTCAGCTGCTGAAAGATCAACTGCGAATACATTTTCTTAATTTCTGCGTCATCAGTACTCTAATGTGGCCTCCACGGAATACTGTCTTCTGTCTGTATTTTTAGCTCAGAGAAGGATTTGCACCTTACGTCCCCAGTCTCTGTCTTCCTTTACAGTTCTTACCCTCTACATCTCCCTCTACACTATGGAGAATATCTTAACACACATCCCACTATCCCGCCCTGTCTGCACTGATCAGTCAGAACATTATGACCACTGACCTACTGTCGATATAAACCTGTCCAGACGATAGCAGCGTCACCTGGCAAGGAATGACTGTCCGTCAGACATACGCACGGTGCGTGTAGCATACCAAAGTAAGCGTGCTGTCCGTGCGAAAAAAAAGTGGAGGAGCGCGATGTATCTGAGTCAGACCGACGAGAGATTGTGATGGCCTGGAGGCCAGGCTCGAGCATTTCAGAATCTGCACGAAATGTCGGCTGTTCGCGAAGGGCTGTGGTGAGTGTCTTCAACACATGGTGAAACCAAACCAAAATCACATCCAGACGTCGTGGCGTCGGGCGGCCACCCCTCATTACAAATGTGGAACGTTCTAAGCTGTGCACACTACTAAAACAGGACAGGTAGCAAACTGTGGAGGGACTAACATGAGATTTAAATGAAACTCCCTAGCAGATTAGATCTGTGTGCCGGATCGAGACTCGAACTCGGACATTTGTCTTTCGCGGGCAAGTGCTCACCAACTGAGCTACCCAAGCACTGCACGATCTATGCCTGTGCGAACATTCACACCACGACATCGGCAACTACAACTGAAATGTGATCGTCGGCACTGGACATTGGCGCAGTATGTATTGGAACTTACGTTGGTTTGCCTATATAGATACATGTTATATTTTTCTGTCTGTTTTTATCCACTCATTCGCCTAGGTATTTTAACAAAGATTAAAACGCGGTATGCTGGCAGCAATCATGCCTGCTGAGCTAAGAAGAAAGGATGAAGAACATTAACTTTATTATGTTAGTAAAAAGTCCTATCAAGATATTTCATCGATATTGTACTGTCTGTTTTTTCCAGTCGATGACATAGAGACGACGTGGACTTGTGTTTAGTTCACAAATAACGCGAAATAAATTAAATCTTATTGTACGAAGTCAACTTCAGTTACTAGCTCCCTATTTCACAAACTGTTTTATTTGATTTATTGGCATCTGTAATACGAGTACTTTGGAGAAGCAAGGAATTTAAGCAAAGCAAGCTCGTCGCCGTAACGTTCTATTTAAAGCAGAACAGAAGGTAAGTAACATCTAGGCTCGAAGAACTATCATCTAATAATCCAGTAATAAATGGTACAGATTTTTCGTGTATACGAAATCTCACATTCCTGACTGTCTGGAGTGTGCGTCACTGTGCGTAAATTAGCTGAGACACAACTTCCCGACCGCAGTCAGTATTGATGCGCCTTTTGTGCAGTGCCAGTGAATTTCCATCGTAATTATTAATGTTAAAATTATTAACTAATCATTAGAAATGGTGACCATGAGAGGACGGTGCCAGGTAGATTAGACAGGTGCATAAATTAAATGGTTTAAAGCATGCTGTGTAACTGTCTATTGTACTGATGTTTTTTTTTAAATTTCACTCACGATTTGAATAACATTACCGAGAGAAAATCAATGACAAACACCACATGGTATGTGTAAATTACGAATTATTAACCCGTGGAATTGTACAAACAATATTTAAGAAGTTCATCAGTAGGGACATAAAGAACACCGACTTGTAGCTCACATGACTGCTCTTATTAACGCTTCGATCAAAATTAGTGTTAGTACCTTACCCTACGCAGTCATAAAATTGAAGCCCTTTTTTTAAGCAATAGAGATTTGAGTTAACATTATTTTATTTTTTGAAATGTGGATACTAAAATTGCAAATGGCTGCAATAAGCTACAATAATGGGATACAATTCATCATGTACCGATCAGGAAGATTCTCGCATTCAGTTTTAAGATTAAAATTCAGTTTTATTTCATGTTTATAAAAAAGCTTTACAAATTGGAACCAGTTAAAGAAGTTTTGCCAACTAATCAAAATAGTGTAAATGACAGTAGGACCGAAAATGTCGATTGTGTCGACGGCAGCCGGTAATATATCAGAAATTCGGTTTATGCTGATGACAGTAATGTCTTAACTTCAAATGGTTCAAATGGCTTTGAGCACTGTGGGACTTAACACCTGGGGTCATCAGTCCGGTAGACTGAGAACTACTTAAACCTAACTAACCTAAGGACGTCACACACATCCACGCCTGAGGCAGGATTCGAACTTGCGACCGTAGCAGCAGCGCGGTTCCGGACTGAAGCGCCTATAGCCGCTCGGCCTCAGCGGCCGGCAATGTCTTAACTCATGACGTCACTATGCTCACGGTAAACGATACTAATTCCCAAAATATCACCAAAAAGCATTTTCTCGCATGAAGCCAATGAAAGAAGCGCTAGGGCTGAATCAGTAAATTTTAATTTCTCTATGTCACGAGATCTTGTTTAAAATGTCATGGAACAAGAGACAGTGGGTACACAGGACGCTAATACGTCATCAGTACATTCTATTCGGAACACACATAAAGGCCGAATAAAGAATTTATTTGATAATTTTTCTACGCAACATTTAGTAAAACAATGAAAAATTTCGTTATTTTAAAAAATGAATAAAAGCAAACATTTGATAGTTTTAAGAATGACCTATCAGAAAGGTCCGAAAGTTTAACACAGAATCTACACACTGACCTTTCTAATGTTTTAACATAGAAACTTGCAGATACGGGAAAGAAATTAAAGTTGGAATTATTCACTATCTCAGGAGATAAAAAAAACCTAGATCTAAAAGTATCGTCTATAAACATGGCACAAGAAGAAATGGCAGGCAAGCTAAAGTTTGAGAGTTACGTGCAGACTCAGATGCAACAGGTTCATTCGGAAATTTGCAAAAATTTAGAAACTATGACAGGTATTCTCAATGAGTTCCAATCTTTATGTAAAGATTTTCCGGAATAATTTAGATTTAGGCACTAATCTACAACGAAAGCACAAGAAAAAACCAAAACGGCGGTAAAGAATTTAAAGGACATAGCTGAAGCGGGAGTCCTAGATAAGCGTACGACCCTCGGGCAGAAGGTCGTACCAGAGGGTAAGGCCTATGTCTAAACATTTGAAGAGGTATTGAAGGAAAGGCAACATGAATTAATTGCTAGGATTGACCTAGGCTTAAAGCAGTCGAAGAGAGGTTGGAGAGCAGTCTAATTAAGGTTGTGGATGTCACAATAGACACGCAAGGGGCGAGCAATCAGGCGCCGTCGGGCAGGATAGATACCGGTAATACTCATCAACCATTTGCTACAAGCCCTTCAGGTGGACAAGAAAGGAACTGCAAAAAGCAAGTCGCACTTCCAATGTCAGAATCTGCTGCGCAGTCATATCCAGAGTATCATCATGTGCATCCGAGCAAACCTACGGTGATAACATATAATACTGCTTGTTTGTCTACTTTGTCAGCGAACGAGGATCTGCTCCATCACAGAGGGTAAGAGAACGATCCCCGTAGTATTTACCAGAGCTTTTCCCAACGTGTTACCCCACTAATGGGCAGAGGCAAAGAAGATCCGGTTCGTTACGGATTACACACAGGGCGATGTTTCACAGTGAATGTGGAAGTCGTGTATCTAGGGCCGCCCGTTGGGTAGACCGTTCGCCGGGTGCAAGTCTTTCGATTTGACGCCACTTCGGTGACTTGCACGTCGATGGGGATGAAATTATGATAATTAAGGGCAACACAACACCCAGTAGACACTGAGCGTAGAAAATCTCCGACCCAGCAGCGAATCGAACCGGGGCCCTTAGGATTGACAGTCTGTCGCGCTGACCACTCAGCTACCGGGGATGGACTGTTTCACGGAGGGGAACACATATGGCTGAGAGCTGCCATAAGTATGAGCAATATCAATGGGCTTTCTTGGACAAGGAGACAGCAGGAGAAGAGAGGCTACGTATAGAGGTCTTCAACCCATCACCAATCAGTTGTGAACTGGGGGATTGGAGAAATATTTCGAAAAATACTTAAACAAAACAAACCAGGTACTGAACAAACTCAGTTTTCCAGGTGAACGTTTTGAAAATACTGAAAGGTAGCCTGCCTGCCCATATCAGGGAGAGGCTGATCACTACATCTGAAAATGATTAACAGCGTTTTTTAACCGCACTTGACTCGACTGACCTAATATATGAAGAGGGGTCTTCACAACCACAGAGCATTATCACACAGTGTGCGCCTCCCCAAAATACGCAATAGTAGAATGGCAACTGTGTCAATAACAAACAGGGGTGGCACTCGTATGCCCCTTGCAGCATCATTACTACATAAAATAATTACGGTAACGTGGAAAATCAAAAGTACAAACGAGGTTTCAAAGAAAACACTAACAGAACTGCCACGGATCGGCTCGTGCCGAACACAGGGGCTATGGCCAACAAGTTCACAACGCCCCAGCAGCAGGCAGCAATAGTCAATACAGTAATTGGCAGGAACCCACCGCAAATAGACAATCCGGCAGTCCTCGACCCGGTAATTACAATCAACGGAATACTAAATTGTGTACCTGGTGAGGGTCAAGGTCAGGGAGAATTTAATTCTAAGGCAATACAGGACACGACCTGGCGAGGTAAAACCCACACGGTCTGGGGCGTCTTGCAACGGTTCTCGCGGCTGCCCCCGTCGGAGTTCGAGTCCTCCCTCGGGCATGGATATGTTTGTTGTCCTTAGTGTAAATTAGTTTAAGTTAGATTAAGTAGTGTGTTAGCCTAGGGACCGATGACCTCAGCAGCAGTTTGGTCTCATAGGAACTTACCACAGATTTCCAAATTTCAAAACCCACAAACCCACAACGTCCGTATAGTTACAATGAAGAGGCTAGCGGTCGACCAATCAGTAAAAGTCAAGTAGGTCCCGATAATCCTCCATTCGCAGGCGAATAAAAGGTGTAGGGGCATGCAGTTCATACCAAATTTCTTTGTCAGATTTTTCCAAGGGGTAGATATGAAACAAGAACTGTGTCGGGATGACATAATCGACTTAGGCAAAGGTAATGAGGAGTGAGTGCAAACTGTAATTAATGACCGAATATGTAATCTAGATGTACTTGTGGTACTTGACACGGATGCATCGACAAATGTATCATAAGGTATTGCAGTACCGATAGCTGCGATACTGCGCCTGCCACGAGAAGAAACGCAGGTTGTCAGCAATGTTGCTGCCGACCGCCACGAGGGCGCCCCGCCTAGCGGCAGCCAATAGGAGGAGAGCACCGAGTCGTCCTGCTGAGAAGACGACGAGCCATACAGCAGACGTACACCAGCTAGCCAGCGGAGAAGAACAAATTATCCATGTACATTGTATCCTATACTTTGCTTCGCTCAACATATCAGAGGCCATGTATCTGTTTATTTCTCTTAATACAAGTTATTACTAATTCTTTGCTTTGTGTTGCATATCCTCACATCCTGGAAAACTTCCTCGAATTAAACCCACACATTTGCTATGTTTATCCGCTAAGGGTACAGCAGGTGTGTTTAACGAGCTGCAAAGTCTATGTTATATACCAACTTGCAGAACTGTCTTATTCTAAAAGTGCACTCAAACAAGTCGAAGGTGACTGAACTACATCATACAATGCCTATAAATCCTTTAGAATTTGTGTCCTTGGATGCTGCCAAATCCTGTCCACAAGGGGATGAAAGTGTATGGTGTTTTCACAAAATATGTGAAGCTGTATGCAGTGTGGTCTTTGACCGCAGGTTCTCTTGTTATTAGGAGTATTACATAAGATTATCTCCCAAAAGTGGGGAAGTCGCAGATATTGTTAACGGACAATGCATCGTACTTTGTATGTTATAGATGACAGGAATTTACTAACACAAACAAGGTAAAACGTATATTAGTATCCAGATTTCATCCAAAAGCAAAACTAATAACAAATATATTAAAAGACTTTAAGAGGTTTATATGCACCTATACACCTGAGAAGCACACGAAGTGGGCTGAGTTTGTCTCACCAATTTAACACATCATTAATAACTTACCACACACTTCATCCGGTTTTACACCTACTGAATTGTTGTTTAAAAGGTGAGAAATTGACGAGTTGGTAACACCATTGTGCAAGACTCCTGCGGGAGGAGAGATGTCACTTGAAGAAAAAGTACGCCAGGCTTTGATTATTCTGGAGGAAAATGCTGAACATAGGACAAAGTTGTATGATAAAAGATTAGGGCGCACTGTACAATTTCAAATAAGACAAGCAATATTACTGTGAGCGCACCCTAAATCTACGGAATATGGGAAGCTCAATCATAAATGCAAGCCTTCGTGTACTGGGCCATTTGAAGTTACTAAAATCCCACACCTAGGTGCATATAGATTAGCGTATCTTAATAAAGGAAAGGACAATGGACTTTATCCACACAAGAATGTAAGAGAATTTGTACACTAAAAGGATTGGACAAAAGTGAAAATTCACTTGAACTACTGTACGTGAACAAGTGAAGTATTTCCATGTAATGTGTGTGTAACAATTGTTCGGTTAATTTTAAGAGAAAATTTTCATTTTATTTATTTACATGTTTTAAATGGAAGGAAGCTAAGTTACAGTAATTTAAAATTCTGTTTAATGTTAAAAGGCTATATAAGGCCTGAAAATCAATCACGCTCACAGTGGTTCCGACTCATTCGACAATACGTAAATTTTCCAAATACAATGCACTTGAGATGTACACACGTGAAGTGGCATTACGAGAGGAAGAGGACTCACAGGCGTAGTAGGAGCTGACAGACGGGTCAACAACCTCAGTGCATGTGCAGAAACAGTTCAGTCCAACACGCCCCTTAGCAAGCCGGATGCAATGCAAATTTGGCATCTAGCCGCCAAATGAGCTTTCTTCTGGAGGTTTTAATGCAAGTTAATTACCTCTAAAATGAAGGGGTCTACACTATAAGAATAAAATTAATACAGTGAGGAGGTTTAAAATAAAAGGTAATTTACAGAGGAAGGAAAAATGAATGAATAACTACAGAAACCTATCTTCACACAACACTACCATTTACAATACATACAAATTTACGAGGTAGTGGATAAAACACTATAAGGAAAGTGTATATGTACAACGGAAGAAAGAATAATTGTAGGAGTATGATCATATTCTGAACAAACTACAAAAGATAATGAGGTTGCGCCCGTCTACAACAGCACTTATTAACTGCAGGTATAGCCGCAGTTTGAATATGCAAGGACTGAAAAAGTTAAGTCGGAACGACGGAAATGCTCTAATATATGCGCTCTTATAAAAGGAGGAATGGTTTTGAGAATGAAAAAGGAGTTGAAGAATTTACATATCCACATACTTCAAGTAAAAAGATATGTGTGAGGAGAAAAACGATACGTTAGTTAGCCACGGAGAGACCACGTTCTAAGCTTATAACTTATTATTTTCTTTTCCAAGTAACGATGCAAGGACACGTCCTGGTAAAGGCAGGAAGGAGAATTTAGGTAGCTAGTGCCAAACAAAACGAGCTACATCGCAGTATAAGAAATAATATGTATATAAATATGTGTATCAATGTGACAGTATGAATGAGTATTTGTATGTGTTGAGATTACAGTACGTAGAATGTTGTTAAATGAAGTTTAGTTCTAATACTACCAAGGCAAAAAGGGGTCAGACCGCATATTAAAAAGCGCCGGCTACTGATACGAGCCCCATATATGATTATTTATTATGCATTTGCCGAGGATCACGATTTGTCTGAACGTTCTTCTACAATATTCCCTCCGCACAACCTTCGTAAAGACGTATTTCAGCATATTATATACACAAGACATGGATATAAGTTAAGTGCGCTTAATTACACTCGCTACAGGTACTTTCAAACAAGTAATACTGAAAGCGTACGTTACATTGCACTCAAAACTCTACAATTAGTTCAGGTAACAATTAGTAAGTAGTTTCACAAAGACACAAAGGAGTGAGCGGAACGAGTTTACTCATTTATGGAATGGTTTGTAGACGATGGATTTCAGTCCAGATACAAAAATGCTCCTTTCCATTCCCTAACACCACTCCTTGTGGATCAGTAGTTACGTACCTAGTAGACTTGAGATAGGTGGGGCTAAGTGTAACTATGTTTGCTAGTGTTGGTTAACGCGTAACGAAGATTTCTTTTCTTTCCTTAGCAATCTGGATTTACAGGCGCGTGAGTCAGACGAAATGTGAGAACAGAGGTTTATGCATATCATCAAACTATACATATGTATGTTGTCCTTTCAACCATGAAAATTAAAATTAAAAAAGATTTTAATTCTTATTCTATGCAAGGTAATACTTTCGCACGAACTCAACGATTAAGAAAGTTACCTGCTCATGACAAATCTGTGAGCCAAGCAGCCTTTGAGAAAAGGTTAAGTACTGTGTATTTAAAATGTAAGATGTTATATGCGACCTAGAGGCGAAAGTGAAATCTTATTTTCAGCTAAGTTACAAACGTAATAACGAATCTAGGTGTGAGTATGTATTAATTGTGCCACATATGTACCCAGCCGGCCTTGGTGGCCGAGCGGTTCTAGGCGCTTCAGTCCGGAACCGCGCGACCGCTACGGTCGCAGGTTCGAATCCGCCTCGGACATGGATGTGTGTGATGTCCTTAGATTAGTTAGGTTTAAGTAGTTCTAAGTTCTGGGGGACTGATGATCTCAGATGTTAAGTCCCATAGTGCTCAGAGCCATTTGAACCATTTGAACATATGTACCCAGCGTGTCAGCAACATGTAGATATAGACCTATCGGCTCATTGGTTAAACCAAATGATGTTGAACTCTAATACCTTTTTTTCTAAATGTTATGTGTAACTATATATGTATTGACAAACCATAAGTCAAGAGGAACTATTCAATTATCAAACGCTTGGCGTGTGCTGTAAAAATACCACATACATATGTAATAATGAGTGAAGGCGCGGGAGCTTGCAATGAGCCAAACGTTTTCGGTTCGTTTGTAGAGGCGAGGGACGCTAGACTTTGCTACAAGGTACGAATACCATATAAGGTGGAAACGTTTATAGACTTACCTAAAATTCGGTGAGACCTCGAATAGATACTGAAAGTACGGGGCTGGCCTTCGACACTGAAATATGTGACGCACGACATTGTTCCAGCACCACAGTTCGAAAATGCCGGGCCTTTCCGTTGCAACATCGGAAGCTCTCAATCACGCACTCGCCTGTATACACTTTTCTACGGAGCTTCTCTTTGGACATTTTGACGAAATGAAATTCGTCGTTTCTAAAAGCTGTGAAAACAAACTGTAACCGACTAACTTATCCAAAATTCTTGAAAATGTAATGTATTGTAGAGTAGCTTCACACCTTTGTAAAAATAAAGTTTTAACAAAACGTCAGTTTGGTTTCCAGAAGAGTTTTTCAACGCAAAATGCGGTATATACTATCACTAATGAAATATTAAATGCTCTGAGTAACCGGAAGTCATCCGTTGGGATTTTTTGTGATCTGTCAAAGGTTCTTGATTGTGTAAATCATGGAATACTTCTAGATAAGCTCAAGTACTGTGGTATGAATGGGACAGTGCTCAAATGGTTTAAATCATACGTAACTGGAAGAGTTCAGAAAGTTGAAATAAACAGTTCGCATAATATGCAAAAAACTGGTGATTTCTCAAACTGGGGAACAATCAAGAATGGGGTGCCGCAAGGATCGGTCATGGGTCCTCTGCTGTTCTTAATATACACTCCTGGAAATGGAAAAAAGAACACATTGACACCGGTGTTGTCAGACCCACCATACTTGCTCCGGACACTGCGAGAGGGCTGTACAAGCAATGATCACACGCACGGCACAGCGGACACACCAGGAACCGCGGTGTTGGCCGTCGAATGGCGCTAGCTGCGCAGCATTTGTGCACCGCCGCCGTCAGTGTCAGCCAGTTTGCCGTGGCATACGGAGCTCCATCGCAGTCTTTAAAACTGGTAGCATGCCGCGACAGCGTGGACGTGAACCGTATGTGCAGTTGACGGACTTTGAGCGAGGGCGTATAGTGGGCATGCGGGAGGCCGGGTGGACGTACCGCCGAAATGCTCAACACGTGGGGCGTGAGGTCTCCACAGTACATCGATGTTGTCGCCAGTGGTCGGCGGAAGGTGCACGTGCCCGTCGACCTGGGACCGGACCGCAGCGACGCACGGATGCACGCCAAGACCGTAGGATCCTACGCAGTGCCGTAGGGGACCGCACCGCCACTTCCCAGCAAATTAGAGACACTGTTGCTCCTGGGGTATCGGCGAGGACCATTCGCAACCGTCTCCATGAAGCTGGGCTACGGTCCCGCACACCGTTAGGCCGTCTTCCGCTCACGCCCCAACATCGTGCAGCCCGCCTCCAGTGGTGTCGCGACAGGCGTGAATGGAGGGACGAATGGAGACGTGTCGTCTTCAGCGATGAGAGTCGCTTCTGCCTTGGTGCCAAAGATGGTCGTATGCGTGTTTGGCGCCGTGCAGGTGAGCGCCACAATCAGGACTGCATACGACCGAGGCACACAGGGCCAACACCCGGCATCATGGTGTGGGGAGCGATCTCCTACACTGGCCGTACACCACTGGTGATCGTCGAGGGGACACTGAATAGTGCACGGTACATCCAAACCGTCATCGAACCCATCGTTCTACCATTCCTAGACCGGCAAGGGAACTTGCTGTTCCAACAGGACAATGCACGTCCGCATGTATCCCGTGCCACCCAACGTGCTCTAGAAGGTGTAAGTCAACTACCCTGGCCAGCAAGATCTCCGGATCTGTCCCCCATTGAGCATGTTTGGGACTGGATGAAGCGTCGTCTCACGCGGTCTGCACGTCCAGCACGAACGCTGGTCCAACTGAGGCGCCAGGTGGAAATGGCATGGCAAGCCGTTCCACAGGACTACATCCAGCATCTCTACGATCGTCTCCATGGGAGAATAGCAGCCTGCATTGCTGCGAAAGGTGGATATACACTGTACTAGTGCCGACATTGTGCATGCTCTGTTGCCTGTGTCTATGTGCCTGTGGTTCTGTCAGTGTGATCATGTGATGTATCTGACCCAAGGAATGTGTCAATAAAGTTTCCCCTTCCTGGGACAATGAATTCACGGTGTTCTTATTTCAATTTCCAGGAGTGTATGTTAATGACTTGCCATTCTATATTTACGAAGATGCAAAGCTGGTACATTTTGCCGATGATACAAGTATAGCTATCACACCCAACTGACAAGAATTAACTGGTGAAATTGTAAACGATGTTTTTAAGAAAATCGTTAAGTGGTTCTCTGCAAATGGGCTCTCATTAAACTTTGACAAAGTACAGTATAAACAGTTCCACACAGTAAATGGAATGACACCATTGATAAATATAGACTTCGGTCAGTAATCTGTAGCTAAGGTAGAATATTAAAAATTTCTAGGTGTATGCATTGGTGAGGGGTTGATCTGGAAAAAAACACACTGGGGATCTGCTGAAACGTTTGAGTTCAGCTACTAATGCTATTAGGGTCATTGCAAATTTTGGAGATATACCTCTGACTAAATTAGCTTACCACGCCTATTTTCATTCTCTGCTTTCGTATGGCATCGTATTCTGGGGTAACTCATCACTGAGTAAAAGAATATTCATTGCACAAAAGCGTGTAATCAGAATAATTGCTGCAGTTCATCCAAGATCATCTTGCAGACACTTATTTAAAGAGCTAGAGATCTTCACTGTAGCCTCCCAATATATATACTCACTTATGAAATTTGTTATTAACAATACGAACGAATTCAAAAGTAGTAGCAGTGAATTTATACTGGCTTACATACATAGGTATATGTGTTATTTCTGTTTTCACTATTCATTCGCTTGAGTAGTTTACGACAAAGATTATGACGTGTTAATCAGGCCTATTGAGCTAGCGAGAAAATATGAAGAACATTAATTTTTTATGTTTGTAAAAACTCCTGTCGGATGTTTCGTCGGTCTTGTACTGATTGTCTTTCCTCGCCTAAGAATAGAGAACACGCGAATTTCTGTTTCGTTCAGTAATAACGTGAAATACACTCCTGGAAATTGAAATAAGAACACCGTGAATTCATTGTCCCAGGAAGGGGAAACTTTATTGACACATTCCTGGGGTCACATACATCACATGATCACACTGACAGAACCACAGGCACAAAGACACAGGCAACAGAGCGTGCACAATGTCAGCACTAGTACAGTGTATATCCACCTTTCGCAGCAATGCAGGCTGCTATTCTCCCATGGAGACGATCGTAGAGATGCTGGATGTAGTCCTGTGGAACGGCTTGCCATGCCCTTTCCACCTGGAGCCTCAGTTGGACCAGCGTTCGTGCTGGACGTGCAGACCGCGTGAGACGACGCTTCATCCAGTCCCAAACATGCTCAATAGGGGACAGATCCGGAGATCTTGCTGGCCAGGGTAGTTGACTTACACCTTCTAGAGCACGTTGGGTGGCACGGGATACATGCGGACGTGCATTGTCCTGTTGGAACAGCAAGTTCCCTTGCCGGTCTAGGAATGGTAGAACGATGGGTTCGATGACGGTTTGGATGTACCGTGCACTATTCAGTGTCCCCTCGACGATCACCAGTGGTGTACGGCCAGTGTAGGAGATCGCTCCCCACACCATGATGCCGGGTGTTGGCCCTGTGTGCCTCGGTCGTATGCAGTCCTGATTGTGGCGCTCACCTGCACGGCGCCAAACACGCATACGACCATCATTGGCACCAAGGCAGAAGCGACTCTCATCGCTGACGACGACACGTCTCCATTCGTCCCTCCATTCACGCCTGTCGCGACACCACTGGAGGCGGGCTGCACGATGTTGGGGCGTGAGCGGAAGACGGCCTAACGGTGTGCGGGACCGTAGCCCAGCTTCATGGAGACGGTTGCGAATGGTCCTCGCCGATACCCCAGGAGCAACAGTGTCCCTAATTTGCTGGTAAGTGGCGGTGTGGTCCCCTACGGCACTGCGTAGGATCCTACGGTCTTGGCGTGCATCCGTGCGTCGCTGCGGTCCGGTCCCAGGTCGACGGGCACGTGCACCTTCCGCCGACCACTGGCGACAATATCGATGTACTGTGGAGACCTCACGCCCCACGTGTTGAGCAATTCGGCGGTACGTCCACCCGGCCTCCCGCATGCCCACTATACGCCCTCGCTCAAAGTCCGTCAACTGCACATACGGTTCACGTCCACGCTGTCGCGGCATGCTACCAGTGTTAAAGACTGCGATGGAGCTCCTCATGCCACGGAAAACTGGCTGACACTGACGGCGGCGGTGCACAAATGCTGCGCAGCTAGCGCCATTCGACGGCCAACACCGCGGTTCCTGGTGTGTCCGCTGTGCCGTGCGTGTGATCATTGCTTGTACAGCCCTCTCGCAGAGTCCGGAGCAAGTATGGTGGGTCTGACACACCGGTGTCAATGTGTTCTTTTTTCCATTTCCAGGAGTGTACATTAATTCTTACAACATGAAGTCAACTTCATGTACTAGTTCCTTATTTAACCTGATCTATCTGCATTAGCGGTATCCGTAATAATTCGGAGAAGCAAGAAATTTCAGCAGAACAAGCTCACCATTGTAACATTGTCTTCAAAGCAGAACAGGTGGTAAGGAACATCTAGGCCCGAAGTATCATCTAATAATACAATACAATACATCTAATAATACATGTTACAGATGATCCGTATGTACGAAAAATCATGAGTGACTGCTTTACGTAATTATTATTCTTACAATTATAAATTAATCACCGGAAGTGGCAGAGCGTTGCATGGTGTGATGAGTCATGATACCCTGTTTATGACGGCGATGGGAGAGCGCGAATCTGTCGTCTTCCTAAGCAGCAGCTCTGTGATATCTGTACTGCAGGAGGACACATTCACGTTTGCATCCATGTGTCCAGTGGAGCTCGTGCAAGACACCACGACGTCCAAGAGTATCGTACGCTGCTTACAGACCACGTACAGCTCTTTATGACGATTATGTTTTCCGACGGCAGTGCATTCTTCAACGTGGTAATGCGCCATGTTACAAGGCCAGGAGCGTGGTGGAGCGACTAGAAGAAAACAATAGCGAGATCCAATTGATGTGCTGCTCCCCAAATTGCACAGCTGGGATGTCATTTACCGTGGCGTTAGTGCTCGTCGCCCCACTTCCTGGAATTTACGGGATTTAGGTGACTTGTGTGTGCTTATAGGGTGCCAACACCCTCCACGGACATACCAATGCCTCATTGCTTCCATGCCACGACCTGCCGCCAAAAGTGGACCTACCGGCTATTAGGTAAGTGTTGATATTAAAACACGTCTCAAAACCTTTGATTCTCTTCTACACCGGTTTACCCAAAGTCCACAAGTCACAGGCATGCAGTGGTGTGCTTCAGACGTATATTCTTAGAAATTTTTCCTCAAATGAAGGCTAATGATTCATGCTATCAGAAGTTATGAAGATTCTACTATAGTCTGAAAAAATATTTTGTCTCTTTCCTAATTATTTTACTTTCACATAGAAGAGAAATGCAATGGTGCCTGTTGTGTTGGTTTCTGTATATACATGTATGAAATCGTAATTTTTCAGTTTCTGCTGTTGTGCGCTTACACATGTAATACCATGTTGTTAAAATCTTTCTGTGTGAATCATACAATGTATTTATGTGAAATTATTAATGTAATATTTCGCGAGAAACCTCTGAAAGAGATCGATAGCTAGCTGTGCGAAGCGGTAGCAAAAGAGCCAGGAGAGGAAAGACTGTTTATTACACAAGCGAGGGAGTGGCGTGTTAATAGCGAGATTATGATCTCAGTGTATAAACAAGATTTTTTTCAATGCGTACCCTGGTCTGTGTAGTGTAAGTATAAACCAAACGAAGTGCTTCTTTCCATGGACTAATGTTTCACAGGTTAAATGGTAAGCTACTATGTCGGCAGTGGCGTAACGTGTTTAAGTAGACTGATTTTGACATTGACATTTTTCTGTAAATTGAATGCATTAATGCACTGAAGTGCTTGTCGGTATAAACTAATACATAAGGAAAAAAGATTATAACGTTGCAAGGCGGTCAGAAACGTATAATATGCGCTATGACGTAAGTAAACATTGTTTTGTTGGGTCAACCACGAGTGGTGTACGTCACCAACAACAGATACTTCAGTCGACGAGGAGACAGTAAACAACTCAAATAAGCTGCGTCACTATACAAGTAGCAAGTTTCAAGAGGGCAGTTACAGCACCAATATTTAATATGGATTACACAGAAAGTTTATAGGACGTCAACGTCTGACGACGACACACAATCTCCCACAGTTAAGTGATTGTTAGGAAGCTCTCCTCTCGTACTTTTGTTTAAAAACTAGTGTAAATGCCTTTTTTTCTTTTGCTTTTACGATTTCGCGTAGTTACCTATCCCACGCAATTTAATTTCCAGTTATGTAAATCATTCCTTCAGTAAGTTCACAAGCTTATAAAACGAGTTCCTCGTACAGGTCTTTAAGGCCAAAGGATGTCGACCGGATGCCGTGTCATCCTCTGCCTTGCGCCATCGTGGGTATGAGGTATGGAGGGTAGTGTCGTTAGCACCCCGCTCTCCCGGCCGTTTTGCCCTAGATGGCTGCCTTGCGGAGGGCGGCGGTTCCATTTCTGGTACCGCCATGATCCTCGCATGACAGCCATTACACTGAACACTCAGCTACGAAGGCGGACTTATTCTAAGACTTCTGGTAATTGCTTTTGTGTAGAAAAATATAATACATTTGTTAGTACTTTCTGTTTTGACATTGCTTCGATTCATGTAGCATTTACATGTGTCATACGACGATCTGCAGTGATACAAAACTTTTCATTTTATGTTCTCTTCATCTTTCAATATAAGTAAATAAATATTTGCAGTGTTTCTGGATGTTACTCTTTTATTCAGCATGTTTACTCAAACGCAATGAGAATGATGTGCTATTTTATCCGATATAGTAGAACAATGCACGAGTCGAACAGTGTCCGCCACTAAGACACTTGGCTAGGACCATTAGGAGGGAAGAGTAGTAGAATTTCGTCATTGAGGCGTTTATATCGCGTAAAAACTTGAAATCCGACAGCCTGGCTACAGCTTATTTAGATCCCGCAACTCGTCACACCATAGTATTCCGGAGTCGTTATGGCACCACGCTTGCTTCTTTCACGGTGAATATCAGTAATTGTTTCAGTCCGGGTGGGTGTAACAGTCAAAATTATATGTTTTTAACTTACTCAAATGTTCAAATGTGTGTGAAATCTTATGGAATTTAACTGCTAAGGTCATCAGTCCCTAAGCTTACACACTACTTAACCTCAATTATCCTAAGGACGAACACACACACCCATGCCCGAGGGAGGACTCGAACCTCCGCCGGAACCAACCGCACAGTCCATGACTGCAGCGCCTTAGATCGCTCGGCTAACCCCGCGTGGCTTTTTAACTTACTCTAAGATTACGTTGCAGAGAGATTATTTTCACTTCATTAGTGATGTGGTAGATTTCCCTAACTTTCAATATTTTTGTCACATTTTATGGAATTTTCTAACATCATAATTTGTGTTATTAAAATTTTTATATCAACACGGTCTTGTCTCGAAGAAGCAATACCGGGTAGGTTTCTATTTCGTCAGAATTTCTTCCGGCCGGTAATGCCTTTTTGTCGTGATAATCCACTTTTTGTGTCCTCCTTGCTTCGTCCGTCGTGTGAATTTGATTAAAAGTCAGTGGGATCCGTTAACATCGTCTACCTTTTGGTCACCAACTTTGATGTTAAGTGTATCACTAATTCCATTTCTGCAACTCCTCATTACTTTCGCCGGTCTTCGGTTTATTCTCGGTTTATATTCTTTGCACATTAGACCGTTAACTGCATATCTTCTTCTCTTTCATTGAGCTTAGCCACATCATTAGAGAATCCTATCATTAATAATCTTTGACCCTAAATTATAATGCCACTTCGTTTCCAGCTTTTATTCCCTTCAGTGCTTCTTTGATGTACAAACTGAAGAGTAAAAAAGAAACGCAACGTTTCAGCTTTATACACGATTTAATCCGAGCGCTTTATTCCCGGTCTTCCATTTTTATTTCTTGGTTTATATACACATTGCATTTCCCTTTAGCTTCCTCCTATTTTTTCAGAATATCCAGCAGTTTGCACTACCTCAGAAACGTTTTCTAGGAGGACCCATCCCAACCAGTATAGAAGTGGTCGATTGTAGGGCGGAAAGCTGCACATCCGCGTTTCCGCCATTTAAAGGTGACAAAGAGAACTGGAATAAAAGGAGCTCAAACAGCACTTTAATCCCTTTCATACGTGTTGGTGTAAAGTTTTGTGAGACCTGACGGTCATATTCTGCCCCTATAGTACAACATATGTCTAGACCACAGTTCTTTATTATCTTCCATTAATCTCCATTCGTATCAGAACTAAGCCACCATCAAAAAACCCAAATCCTATTGTTAAAATGTATCGCTTAAAAATTTCTTTCGTCGATTTGGATTTGGATCCTTTGAAAATGGCCTAATGCCTAAACGCTTAAGGATTTGTTTTATTTAAAGAGCCTTAAGAGTTGTCACATAAAAAAATTCAGAGGTATTAATTTTCAGCACAATCATTGTTTATGTGGTGTCACCGCCAGACACCACACTTGCTAGGTGGTAGCCTTTAAATCAGCCGCGGTCCGTTAGTATACGTCGGACCCGCGTGTCGCCACTATCAGTGATTGCAGACCGAGCGCCGCCACACGGCAGGTCTAGAGAGACTTCTTAGCACTCGCCCCAGTTGTACAACCGACTTTGCTGGCGATGGTTCACTGACAAAATACGCTTTAATTTGCCGAGACGATAGTTAGCATAGCCTTCAGCTACGTCATTTGCTACGACCTAGCAAGGTGCTATTACCAGTTACTATTGATACTGAATCGTGTACCGTCAAGAGCGACGTTCACCATTAATGGATTAAAGTTAAGTATTCCACCAGCTACGTCCGTTTTTTCTAAATTCTATTTTCCTTGTCCTGTTCCAGACCTCACGCCAGCCTGCGTGAGCTAAAACGCGTGCCTTTCGGCTTCCTCTAGTAACACGGTGTTGGCTCTCCTGCCAACCACAACAGTTTAGGTTTTATTATCATTGTCTAGCATGTCCATTATGACAGTTTCCACTCTTCATCCTTCCTGCCTTCGGATTCGCTGGACTACGTCTTGCATAAGATGTTATTCCGCTATAAAATTCAGTCACCATCAAATTGAAGATAATGTGTACAATACTTTCAAACTGTTATTTCTAAAGATTCCATTTGCTCATCGCGTCTTGAATTTCATCTGTTCCTATTGCTCGTGGTTGACATTTGCAAGGATTAAGTCACCAATCTGATTTAACTTGTCCAGTCCTAATATGCAAAAAATCACAACCAATCCTCTTAAGTACTGGTGCAGTTGACCAGTTCTCTCCCTATGCGGAAGTACACTCGACGGTTCTCAAACAAGGCAATACATCAGTGGAAGATCTTTTGACAATGGGGCGCTCTTCCGAAATGGTGCAGATAGAAAACGGGAGTGCCATGGCCTGACCGCAAGTGGCAGCCTCCCTGACGCCACATAACGCCTCAGGAACATGAAACACTTGTAAGTCGTTCCCCAGACGGCAGGCAGCCTCGTGATCCGTTAACATCAGATGTGTCAGTAGCCTCAGATTAGCCAGTTGTAGCATGTCGACATGTGCAGGATGAATTTCCGGCACCCTCAGACTAACTTCCGACTGCTTCACATCACGCGCAAGTGTAGTGTGTCAAGATAGCTGGGTGGACTGCAACGGTTGTGAAAAATAAAAGTATCTCCGAACTAATTTCCATAAACAATGAGATCCGATTCCCTGCATGCGTCAAGGGATGGTGAATAATATGTAAGCAATAGTACTGCAACGGAATCCTTTCGCTAAGAAGCTATTTATCAACGTCACACCTGGGAAGAAAGAAGTTGGTGTCCAGATGGGCACAGGGGATAGAGTGTCATAGGTAAACGTCCAAACATATGCTACTCTAGATCACCTAGAATTAATCTCACGATAGCGTAGCTTAGTAGCGTATGGTCACTGTCTAGTTCCCCTACGGCTTCAATAAACTTTTTTTTTTTGAGTCATCAGACTCCTGAATGGTTTGACGCTGCCTGCTACGAACTCCTCTCCAGTGCCAACCTCTCCACCTAAAATAGTAAAAGAGTAGCACTTGCAACCTACGCTTGCTTGATGCATTCCAATGTCTGTCTTCCTCTACAGGTTTTGCCCCACTGCTGCTGCCTCTAGTACCATAGTACCATAGAAATCATTCCCTGCTGTCTTAACAGATGTCCCGCCACCCTGTCCCTCCTCCTTATCAGTGATTTTCCACATATTCCTCTCGATTCCCAATAGACACACACAAAAGTTGTGTTGAGGCCACATAGCAGAGAAATCCTACACGACAGTGTTTATGCCATCTTAATGGAGCTCACAATACCATCATGTTTACGACGGAGAATGAAAGTCTACCCTCATTGAAAATTTTGATTAAGAAACGTCTGGACGACATGTTGGAACACTCGGTCTACATGAAGAATCAGCTTGTCGATCTTTACGTTAAAGCCACCATTGACTCCAACGTAACTCGCTACAGACCACCTTAGTACACAGAGAAAGGTCCATCTGTGTAAGAGCATATGGACTATCAGACCAATTGTGTGATTGGATTGATGAGTTGCTAGATAACAGAAGGTACCATGTCATTCTCAATGGAGAGACGTCTTCCGAAGTAAGAGTGATTTCAGGTGTGCCGCAGGGGAGTGTCGTAGGACCGTTGCTATTCACAATATACATAAATGACCTTATGGATAACATCGGAAGTTCACTGAGGCTTTTTGCGGATGATGCTGTGGTATATCGAGAGGTTGTAACAATGGAAAATTGTACTGAAATGCAGGTGGATCCGCAGCGAACTGACGCATGGTTCAAGGAATGGCAATTGAATCTCAATGTAGAAAGTGTAATGTGCTGCGAATACATAGAAAGAATAGAAAGATCCCTTATCATTTAGCTGAAATATAGCAGGTCAGCAACTGGAAGCAGTTAATTCCATAAATCATCTGGGACTACGCACTAGGAGTGATTTAAAATGATCATATAAATCTGATCGTCGGTAAAGCAGATGCCAGACTGAGATTCATTGGAAGAATCCTAAGGAAATGCAATCCGAAAACAAAGAAAGTAGGTTACAGTACACTTGTTCGCCCACTGATTGAGTATTGCTCACCAGTGTGGAATCCGTACCAGATAGGGTTGATAGAAGAGATAGAGAAGATCCAACGGAGAGCAGCACGCTTCGTTACAGGATCATTTAGTAATCACGAAAGCGGTACGGAGATGATAGATAAACTCCAGTGGAAGACTCTGCAGGAGAGACGCTCAGTAGCTCGGTACGAGCTTTTATTGAAGTTCCGAGAACATACCTTCACCGAGGAGTAAGCAGTATATTGCTCCCTCCTAGGTATATCTCGCGAAGAGACCCTGAGGATAAAATCAGAGAGATTAGAGCCCACACACAGGCATACCGACAATCCTTCTTTCCACGAACAATACGAGACTGGAATAGAAGAGAAAACCGATAGAGGTACTCAAGGTACCCTCCGCCACACACGGTAAGGTGACTTGTGGAGTATGGATGTAGATGTAGATGTAGATTTAAAGACCTTACCGAAAGAATTACAGCACCTGCGGTAATGCACCCGCTAAAATGGCTACAACGAGACGCAAGCAAGACGTGCGTTAAAGGCAGGTAAGAGGAAGAAGTATAAACCATAAAAACTGGGAGCAGTATGCAGGGCCGCCGACAACCAAGATCACGAGGACAATGGACTGGGTTCTGGCACTCGACTGTCAAAGTGGTGGCCGAAATATTTCTACAGAACGACCTATTTAATCGGTATAGTAGGTTTCAACTCAGTACAGAGTGGGATATAGCTATTACGAAAAGCGACAGAAATGATCTGTTCTGAAGGCGGCAGCGTCTGCGGACAGAATGGACAGACACTGGGACTTGACGCTAGTACAAGGGCGGTGCCATGTTCCCCCACCACCGGCGCGGCACCCGCTTTCTAAGGCGCGTGTCTGGCCCGCCCATAAAGGAGGTGAGTGGTCCAGTGGCTAGGCAGATACACACAGAGCACAGCATCCTGACACTCCTCCTAAAATTACCTGTACGATACCCATTGAGACATTGCGACAAGATGACGTCACAACTCAGTTGATCACTCGCGACAATTTTATCTCTCTATATGTCAAGTGACTCAATGTCTCTTTCGCACACACAAACACGCACACACACACGCATACACACATTATGAATCAAGACTGACTCTCAAATTATGTGCCCCGCGCCCCTCTCCAGCATACTATGTCCACATTTCCACGTCTAAAGTGTTAAAAAACTCATATGGCTACAAAGTAACATCCTAAGCAGGTAGTAGATATACTTTTTTTGGACGTAAATATGGATATGTACCAAAAAAAAAAGACCAAGCCTATAACTTCACTAAAACATGTTCGCTAAAATAATTTGCTAATCAGGCAAGTACACAACCAGCTGTTGGAAGAATACCATTAATGTTATCCTAGGCCTAATCATAGCTCGAACAAAAACAAACCTCAACAAAAAAACCTTTAAGCCGGAGGAAGATACATTGTATACGTCCATCAGACAGGAAATGTCCATTTTCATTACGTTCAATCCAGGCAACTAGAGATTATATACGAGGATGAGATGAAAAGTAATTATTAAAATTTTATATATGAAAACTCTTAAAAGTTTTTAAATAACCATTTTATTAACATATCACATCTTTATTTTTAACGTCTATAAATATATTTCTTGACACAGTCATACTGGCGATGAACACATTTCTCCCAACGACAGACCACTTAGCTGATACTGTTACTGTAGAATATTTAACTTAGTTGATGGAGAGGCAACCTCACCTCTGCTTGCATCGCTTCGTCACTTTCAGAGTAAAGTTCACGAGGGTGTTCGTAAACTTTTTGAAACAGACGAAAATCGCACGGGCGTAAGTCAGGTCTGTACAGAGGAATATTGGTGACAGTGAAACCTAGGTGTCGGATGGTGGCAGATGTCGCAGCACTCGTGCACTCGTGTAGTCTGGCATTGTTATACTGAAAGAGAGGGTTCTCCATGTGTGGACGAACTCTTTTGACTCATGTTTTCAGTTTTCTGAGGGTGTTGCAGTACCTTGAAGAGTTTGTTGTGGTGCCTTTAAGCATAAATTCCAGAATCACCACACCTTGAAAATCGCAGAGCACTATTATCATGAGTCTACCAGTTGGTGCCAGGGTTTTGAACTGTTTTGGCGTCGGTGATGTTTTCGGTGGATCTCCATTGATGCTTGTCACATTTTTGTTAAGGAACCCACCACACTCACTCTCAAAACGCAAACGAAATTTTTGACAGACATCGAGTTTCCTCTGTATCATGTGAGAAGTAATCATTCGAGCACCCACCAGTGGCACAGTTTTCTGTACTGTCATTCTAAACACAGTTCTCTATACGATCTTGTGAGATTAGCACGACCGTTTCCTTTATTAAGAGTACAAACAACCCAACGTCGCACATTACTGATCCACATCATTCTTCTTCGTAATTAAATTGGAGATACGTTATCTGTAGTTAGAAACACTCAAGCACCAACATTGTTACATTCCATAGGGTAGCAAATCTGTAAGTGAAGTGAGAAAGTCGAATGAGTACAAACAACCCAACGTCGCACACTACTGATCCACATCATTCTTCTACGTAATTAAATTGGAGATACGTTATCTGTAGTTAGAAACACTCAAGCACCAACATTGTTACATTGCAGAGGGTAGGAAATTTGTAAGTGAAGTGAGAAAGTCGAATGAGTAATATGTATGACATGTAATATCTCAATGCTGTGAATACGAGATGTTAACATAAAGAAAGACATCGGTGGATCTACATTCCAAACAAACATATGAAATTGCGATAGCTCTTTGCGCTCCAAATCCTTGCTCACTCAGGAAAATTCGATCTTTGCAATGAATTTGAATAATTTTGAAAATATGTAAGATTTTGAGCAAAAAACACACATGGTGTTACCATCATAACTTCAGATTCTTATAGGATCAAGAAATCATACACATAGTTAATATGTTGACACTACTGATAAAACTTACTGGTTAAGGTAAACAGATGATTCCACCACATTTTGCAAGCAAAAGTTATCTGCATTACGTATCATAAAAACACAAAGGGCTCATCTCGAGGTGGCGCATTGGTTTAGCACACTGGACTCGCATTCAGGAGGATGACGGTTCAATCCCGCGTCTGACCATCCTTACTTAGGTTTTCTGTGATTTCCCTAAATAGCTCCAGGCAAATGCTGGGATGGTGCATTAGAAATGGCACAGCCGACTCCCTTTCCCATCCTTTCCTAATCCGATGAAACCGATGACCTCGCTGTTTGGTCTCTTCCCCCAAACAACCCAGCCCAACAAGGCTCATTATTGTCATTACTGAAACAAAATAAATTTAATCATTGAGCCAGACCTAAAGCAACGGAATGCATGAAACCTAGTTCTATGACATTATGAAATACACACGGGCACTTCTGATGATTTAGCTTATAGCTTAAATCACTATTGACAGAAATAGTTTTATCCTTGTACAAATGTAAATAATGTTATTTCCATGTCTAAATTTGTCAAATACTATTAGTTTTGCCAATACCAACATCAAATCCAACATTATCTTGACACATTACAAAACGTTGGTGATGTTTGACTGATAATACAAAACCATGCTGTCACTCAGTGGAAACTACACGGCACCTCAGTGAAATGACATACTGAACAGTGGTAAAAAACATCAATATAGGTAAGAAATTAGGTTCTTTACCCTTGTACTGTCCGGTTCAAAAGTCCATCAAATATCATAGCGACTCTATGCTTAGGAATTAACTTTATCTTGTAGTACAAACACTCATCAATTTCTACTATTACATAGTGGTAACTACATGATATTTCGCTGCACACAACGAAATTTTACAGCAAAAAGTAGAAAATTAGCCTGTATGTAACGATATTGTGGAATAATTGCCAAATACAGTGCCATGCTACAGTCAAATTTTTACAAATTGCCCTATAAGCTAATATATTAGTGCAAAATTATAATGAAATGCTCCAATTTTACAGTAAAAATATAACAAATTTCCCCATAATCACAATGTTACAGCAAAACTGTGTCGAATTTCCCCATGCATTATTAAGTTTCAGTAAAAATTGTAATAAACTGCTCAACCTTACGGTACATTTACAACAAATTACCGCCATGTAACAGTAAGATTGCAACAAAATACTCCATAATCAATATTGTCCCTGAATTTTTGTACATGTGAATTGTTCTGGGAACTTTGCACAACTTATTAGAACTTGCTATGGGCGCCCCATATTTACAGCTTCATCTACCACTGGAGTTGGTTGATAATCTCTATGACGCTTGCATCCTAATTAAATGAACTCAAAACAAAACGTGCTGCTGTTCTTTCGATCTTCTTTATTTCCTTTCTCAATCCTGTCGGGTATGAATCATTTACTGTTGAGCAATGTTCAAGTTTTGGTGAAATAAGGGTTTTATATGTTACATCCTTTGTTGATGGACTACATTTCCTGAAAATTCTTCCAAAGAATGGTATCTGCCTTTCCTATGATTATTGTTACGTGGTCATATTATTTTAAATGGCTCCGTACTTATACTGCTACATATATTACGGAAGCAACTTCTTCTGTGATTGTTCTACAATTGCACAATCATACAGTAGTAAGTCTTTCTATATACAGGGTTATTACAAATGATTGAAGCGATTTCACGATTTCACAGCTCTACAATAACTTTATTATTTGAGATATTTTCAAAATGCTTTGCACACACGTACAAAAACTCAAAAAGTTTTTTTAGGCATTCACAAATGTTCGATATGTGCCTCTTTAGTGATTCGGCAGACATCAAGCCGATAATCAAGTTCCTCCCACACTCGGCGCAGCATGTCCCCATCAATGAGTTCGAAAGCATCGTTGTAGCGAGCTCGCAGTTCTGGCACGTTTCTTGGTAGAGGAGGCTTAAACACTGAATCTTTCGCATAACCCCACAGAAAGAAATCGCATGGGGTTAAGTCGGGAGAGCGTGGAGGCCATGACATGAATTGCTGATCATGATCTCCACCACGACCGATCCATCGGTTTTCCAATCTCCTGTTTAAGAAATGCCGAACATCATGATGGAAGTGCGGTGGAGCACCATCCTGTTGAAAGATGAAGTCGGCGCTGTCGGTCTCCAGTTGTGGCATGAGCCAATTTTCCGCGGGCTACGCGTGAAACTTGCCCGCACGCGTTCAACCGTTTCTTCGCTCACTGCAGGCCGACCCTTTGATTTCCCCTTACAGAGGCATCCAGAAGCTTTAAACTGCGCATACCATCGCCGAATGGAGTTAGCAGTTGGTGGATCTTTGTTGAACTTCGTCCTGAAGTGTCGTTGCACTGTTATGACTGACTGATGTGAGTGCATTTCAAGCACGACATACGCTTTCTCGGCTCCTGTCGCCATTTTGTCTCACTGCGCTCTCGAGCGCTCTGACGGCAGAAACCTGAAGTGCGGCTTCAGCCGAACAAAACTTTATGAGTTTTTCTACGTATCTGTAGTGTGTCGTGACCATATGTCAATGAATGGAGCAACAGTGAATTTATGAAATCGCTTCAATCAATTGTAATAGCCCTGTATTTACAGGTGACACGTTACATAAGTTGAAGGTCAAGTGCCACTCCCTTCACTAAGCATCGATCATCTGCAGGTCTTCCTGAATTTCGCTTCAGTTTCCTAGCATTGAGACATCACATCACCCTATTTGAAGAGTCTCTTGGAACTTTGGAGGTTGTCTGCTATATTATTTTACATGTTGTGAAAAGTAACAGACTTAAAACACTCCCTTGCTGTATGCTGGAAGTCACTTTTGTACCTAAAAACTTCTGCTGAGAGCGACATACTGCGACATACTGCTAGAAACTATTCTATCCTTTCACACCGTTTTTATGATAGTCCATATGCCAACATGTTTATCATTAGGTGGCACTGTAGAAGTGCAATGAATGCCTTACGAAAGTCCATGAACACGGTATCAGTGTCTACATCCTTCTGGTCTCTTGGATGGACAGAGCGAGTTGGGTTTCACAAGACTGTCGCAGTCGGAACCTGCGTTGGTTCTACACAGGAGATTTTCGACCTCCTGAAACGTCGCAGTATGCGAATATGAAACATGTTCCATAATTATACAATAGGTCAGGTATAGGCCTATAACTTTGTGCGTCTGTTCAATGACTCTTCTTGAAATGGGAATGACTATGTATTTTTTTACAATCATTATGAACACTTCTCTCCTCCAGACAGTTGTTCCACACTACTGCTACTTTATGTAGAATCACCTTGCTATCGAACCAAGTCCAGTGACATCCCCTCTATTGAGCGGTATCGGTTGCCTTACTGTCCCACGGCCACTTATTTTGATACCATTTTGTCGTTGGTGTGACGCTTTAAAGGAGTTACAGCAGTGCGATCTTCTTTTGAGAAACAGTTTGAATTTCGGGCTTTTATATGACATCCTCCGTTTCAATTCCATAGTGGCCATAGTGTGTGTGCACAGATGACTTTTAGCAGCAGATAAAAACTTCTTCTGATTTTCTGTCAAGTCGATAAAAAAAATTTTACCTTCGAATTCACTGCATACTTCACGTATGGCACTCTTTACCCGAAGTTTGACCTCTCTTAATTTTTGTCTATCGGTGATTCTTTGACTACGTTTAAACTAGCAATGAAACTCTCTTTACTTTCTTAGTAGCTTTCCAACATGGCTGTGGAACTACGGCACTCTTTACCTTTCCTCACATCTCTACTCGGACTGTAACTGCCTAAAGCGCAACGTAGAGTGCTATATAATCACTATGGCTACTTGCACGTACTCAGCTTCAACTTTGCAGTTACACTACTGGCCATTAAAATTGCTACGCCAAGAAGAAATGCAGATGATAAACGGCTAATCATTGGACAAATATATTATACTAGAACTGATATGTGATTACATTTTCACACAATGTGGGTGCATAGATCCTGAGAAATCAGTACTCAGAACAACCACGTCTGGCCGTAATAACGGCCTTGATACGTCTGGGCATTGAGTCAAACAGAGCTTGGATGGCGTGTACAGGTACAGCTGCCCATGCAGCTTCAACACAATACCACAATTCAAGAGTAGTGACTGGCGTATTGTGACGAGCCAGTTGCTCGGCCACCATTGACCAGACGTTTTCAGTTGGTGAGAGATCTGGAGAATGTGTTGGCTAGGGCAGCAATCGAACATTTTCTGTATCCAGAAAGGCCCGTACAGGACCTGCAACATACGGTCGTGCATTATCCTGCTGAAACGTAGGGTTTCGCTAGGATCGATTGAAGGGTAGAGCCACGGGTTGTAACACATCTGAAACGTAACGTCCACTGTTCAAAGTGCCGTCAAAGCGAACAATAGGTGACCGAGACGTGTAACCAATGGCACCCCATGCCGCCACGCCGGGTGATACGCCAGTATGGCGATGATGAATACACGCTTCCAATGTGCGTTCACCGCGATGTCGCCAAACACGGATGCGACCATCATGATGCTGTAAACAGAACCTGGATTCATCCGAAAAAATTACGTTTTGCCATTCGTGCACCCAGGTTCGTCGTTGAGTACACCATCGCAGGCGCTCCTGTCTGTGATGCAGCGTCAAGGGTAACCACAGCCATGGTCTCCGAGCTGACAGTCCATGCTGCTGCAAACGTCGTCGCACTGTTCGTGCAGCTAGTTGTTGTCTTGCAAACGTTCAGATCTTTTGACTCAAGGATCGAGACGTGGCTGCACGATCCGTTAGAGACATTCGGATAAGATACCTGTCATCTCGACTGCTAATGATACGAAGCCGTTGGGATCCAGCACAGCACCCTCTTGAACCCATCGATTACATATTCTGCTAACAATCATTGGATCTCGACCAACGCGAACAGCAACGTCGCGATATGATAAACCTCAGTCGCGATACGCTACAATCCAACCTTTATCAAAGTCGGAAGCGTGATGATACGCAGTTCCGTTGCTTACACCAGGCATCACAACAACGTTTCATGAGGCAACGCCGGTCAACTGCTGTTTGTGTATGAGAATTCGGTTGGAAACCTTCCTCATGTCAGGACGTTGTAGGTGTCGCCACCGGCGCCAACCTTGTGTGAATGCTCTGAAAAGCTAATCATTTGCATATCACAGCATCTTCTTCCTGTCGGTTAAATTTCGCGTCTGTCGCACGTCATCTTCGTGGTGTAGCAATTTTAATGGCCAGTAGTGTAGTTTGTCAACACCTATTATCAGCTGAGTTCTACTAATAGGCTATCCATACTTATGATTCTCCAGGATAATATTAACTATCTGAGATTCAGATTTTTCACCTGTGTACAGAATGACCTCATCTGTCGGTAAACTGGATATTTTCCTGAATTTTTATGCATGCGAATTGTTCAGGGAACTTTGCGTAACTCATTAGGATTTGCTACGGGTATCCCCAGTTTTACAAGTTCAAAGCTTGATGTACTTGATGTTCTTTATACTTGAAAATCTTCTTTCCATATCTCAGATTATACACACAGTATGATAAGCGGCAAGGCACCGATACTGGACTGTAAGAAATAGTCAAAACACGAATAGTATTCTCCAACTGAAATCTGTCACTGGGTGTCTGCTACTGGATTTTAAAGAATATTCTAACATCAATATCTGCCTGTGTATATGTGCAGGATATTAGAGGGTATCAGCAACTGGGCGTGCCCCAGTTACTGGAAGTATTAGCTGCCGGTTCTTAAAATTTTATTGCCCATGTTACAGAGAAATTGTAACAAACTGCTCCATATTAGAACAAAAACTGTAACAAGCTGCCCCATGTCACAGCACAAATTGTAGCAAGTTTTCTTGCGACGTAAAATATGTAAGAAGGTACCCTAATTGTTATTTTAGAATTGTAACCAACTGTGGCAAAAGCTCTATTTCATGAATTATGCTACAGAGGAATTTATGAGAAACTGCCCCATACGGCAAGTTAATCCCTAGCACGGAGTCACTATATTGTTTCACTGCTTTGAAAGTGGGTAATTCATAGCATTGTGATCCTCATTTATTGCATACTAGCTGACCCGGCGAACTTCGTACCGCCTAACAGTCAATGAATGTCGTGTTACCTTTTAGCTGAACTAATTTAGGCTTTGATGAACGTAATACAATGATACAAAATAATATTAATATAGATAGAAATATAAAAGTATTTTATTTTGATGAATGATGATGAATACATACAGAATGAGAATAAAAATTAAAAAAATAATAATAATTAAGTATTTCAAACACATGTCAGAAAAAAATCATTGAAAACTATGTTGTGCAGGTTGGGATACACTCTGATTAATTCATTAATGGCTCTGGTGGCGGGACCACTAATGGCAATGTCACTTTACCACTAAGGCAGCACAAACCAGGCGTTTCACCAGCAAACTTCAATGCGCCACAATGCTGGCAAACAACGTCCATTGGACCAATGCAAACTAAACGATGCAATCTGTAGTCGATCGTGCAATCATATCGAAACGCTGCTCGATTCAAATCAATACTTGAACCATTTCTTCTTGCACTTCGAAGATTATTCCTCTGTTCATCTGTACGATAAGCTCGACGATTTCTCGTTTCTAATCTAGCCGTTTCACGGGCTGGCTCTCTTTGCTCTTGTGTTTGAGAAGCACGAATTAATGCCCTTCTTTGCTCCATCCTAACGCGGCGCTCTTCTCGGGCAATTTCTCGTTCTTCGTAAGATAATTGACTCGCGATATTCCGTTGCCTAATTGCATTACGGCCCCGCTGGGAAAGATTAGATCTTCTAGGACGCGGCATTTTTATTAATAGTAATACTGAATATGCACTCGCACAAAACCACATAAAACAATCGAGACATAGACAATAGCTTATCAAGAAAAATCATAGATAACCTATGAAAAGACATTTACACTTTTGTTAACCTGTAGCATAAATCTTTAATTAATTTAATAAATAATTTACACAAATTAATGTCTAAAACAAACAAATATAACAGTACCTACCTGAACTTTCGAGACATTTTACACAAAATAAATTTCTGAACGCACACATAAATAGTTGTTACAGTATTTGACAGGATTGGACAACAAATGTTTGACATGTAATGAACAAATGAGCATTTATTGAAATGATTAAGTATTCATTACACATTTCTGAACGCACGCGTAATATTTTTCAATCTTTTTTTTAAAAAAATACACATAATAGTTTATTCATCCATTTTAAATAGTTTATGAACGCATGCATAAATGTCAATCATTACTTACAGATTTTGACAAAAAAAATTGACAGCTCCGAAACTAAAGAACTTTTAGGGAAAATAACGCATTTTTCAAGTATTCGTCAATTTTTCATTATTTTTAACATGTATTCTGCTATTCGGAGCGGAGACAAATCCAACAAATCAAAAACCATGAAAATTTTTATTCGTCAATGTTTCATTATTTTTAAGATGTATTCTGCTATTCGGGGCGGAGACAAATCCAACAAATCAAAAACCATGAAAATTGGCCCAGCAGATCTCGAGTTATAAGTGTTGCAACAAACCCGACTTTGTTTTATATATATATAGATTCAAATGTGTATTACTAGTGTTCAGTATACTAATTCACCAAAGAGTCCTGTAGAGTCTACTCCTACATCTACATTAATACTCGCAAGCCACCTTTCAGTCTGTGGAGGAGGCTACTTCGCGTATCGCTGTTACCTTTCCTTTTCCAGCCACGAATGGTTCTCAGGAAGAACGATTGCTGGTAAACTTTTACGTGAACATGATTTTACTTTCAAGGTCGTTTTGCAGTGTATATGCGAGAGGAAGCGATATATTTCTTGACTCTACTACGAACATATGCTCTTGGAACTTTTAACAGTAAACCACACCGTGATGCAGTACGCCTCTCTTCCAGTAACTATACTGGACTTGATCGATCATCTCTATGACGCTTGCATGCTGATTCTCTGTTCTACGCCAACTGAACTGAAAAGTTCTGGTCTGTTTGTCACCACCATATCTAGGTCGTTGTCTTCACAAGCCAGTTGTCTCATTAACAGCTCAAGATAGTTTTCGGATAAGGCATTAAAACAATTTCACACTCTTCCCTGTCCCTATTACCCGCACTCATCACTTGATTTTTCTACTCTGTAGCTGGTAAGCTGAAATCTGCGATTAATATTACAGCATAAAGGGAATTTTACTTGAAATATTCTCCAAGACTCTCCTCAAATATTCCGCCACTACTGCTCCTGAGACAGGGAGTCTATAGAATCATCTGATGAATATGTTTGAACCACTTTCCAACATTTGTCTTCATCCAAACTATTTCACATTCATAGTCCGTATTTATTTCACTAGATGTAATCGTAATTTTTGTAGCTATAAACACGCCTCCAACACTAGCGTCAAAACTGTCTTTGAGACATACATTCCAATCGGAATTTAGAATTACATCGCTATTGAGATCTGGTTTCGGCAAGCTTTCTGCCCCTAATGTAGTACTATACTTCATTGTTACTATTCGTAAGCGAGGCGCTATGGACCTTTCCTCGGACTCTCCTGAAGTTAATTAATACAATATCAAGTGCGTCAGACGCAAATAAAACCGTTTTGCACCATCGTAGTGTTGTTTTACAATTGCAAGCACATACGTATTCCCGCACTATTGCTTCAGTTAGCACAATGATAAACTGTGTTGTTATACGTCCATCTAGGCAACAGTACTGCAAAATAAATAGAGAAATAGGTGAGAAAGAATTTTAAGATCCGTGCAAGAAAATGACGTAGATTACGAGCTAGCAGCATAATCCCACAATAAATCAGTTATCTACGAAATAATTAGTAATCTGTCTGGAGCCTGATGCAACTGCGCTGTTTAATGCTTCGAGCGGTTCGTTACTGTGGGGTAACACCTGCTCGTGACAACAGAATGATAAAATGGAAGTTTATTTCCATGTATTTAAATTAAATAGTGCTTTATCTCGTATTGTGTGAGCTTATTGTATCGTTGTTTGGTTAAAGTAACATTAAGCTGTCATTTTGCTCATGCATATTTATCTTGGTAACATAAAGACATTCTTTACGTGTGTACTAAGAGCGCCGAGCGTCCGCCGCTGTTATGAAAAGCGGCACGACTGCTCTAGGGTTAACATTTACTTTCTCTGAACTTCTGTCACAAATGCTACCCTGTCTAGAATCTGAACACATCCTATAGGCGCTGTGGAGGGATGTCTCTGACCTAAAAATCCGTATGACCACGGCACACGTACTTCCACATCGAGTCAGCCCGATTTGGCACTATCAGCAGAACAAGACCAAAGCTTCGACCTGCAACATGATAATAACATCCTTGTGTAGGTGTTCACTGCAACGTTTCGTTTGATATCGCTTTCAGCTGATCTAGTATAAGTTTGTGATGAATTTAGAAGTGGGAATAACGTTTACTTTGTTGCAAAGACCAAACTATACTCGTCGACAAATATGATGTAAACTGTAATTTAGATCAGCACCGTGCCCAAGTAAATTTTGTAATGTTATAGAGCCAGTCTTTTGTAATTGAGCATGAAGATCGAATTGAGTTCATCGACAAACATGTAATTCATTTCGGTAGTGCCAATAACAAACTGTATGAATTTCCAAAAGTAATACAGATAGCTAAGAGCTGAAAATACACAATTTGAGGGTAATTCTACTTGCAGAGTGCGGTACAATAATCCTACTTCGGGAATAGGCTGTGTATCTTAACATGTAAGTTTTATGAGTAATGCCATTATGCTAGGAATGTACGTACTTTTCTATGTTATAGGAAAAATTATTTATGACAATATTTCCATGTGAGTTCTGTGCTCGAAAACTTATGTATTTTAAAATTTATTTTAATATTGGTGCAAAGGTCGACTTTTTGTTCGTAAACATAAATTTGTGATTAAACCTGCTTCTTATAATAAGCTATCGGCATGTGTGCTTTTATACCACAAATCTACATTCCACGTGATAAATATCTTGATGGCTACAATGTAGTCGAAGAAATTCTGTTTCCTTTGAAGGGGAAAATATGTGACACACATAGCAAAGAGAGCATAAGAAAGGATTATCAGCGTCAGGCATTGCATTCCTGGCCAAAGGAAGTCCACTAGTACCAAACATGTTTCTTAAATCGCGTAAGAAACTTCTGTTAATGAATGTTTAGAGCGTAGCGTAGCATGATAGTGAATCATGAAATGTGGTAAAACGGGAAAGAAAGGGAACGAAAGCCTTTGGGATGTTATTTTATGCAAGGATTTTGTAAATAAGGTGGACTGGTATATTATGAGGATTTTTGCTGCAAAATCGGTGATGAAAGGCACATATGGAACACGCTAACAAAAGAAAGAGATATGATGACGGCGCATGTGTAGGACAACAGGGAATACTCCTCATACTTTAATTTCATTCATTATAAAGGATGTGCTTTTAAAAGCCTGCAACTGTGGCATTCATGATTGAAATGTTAAAACACTGCCTAAGTTAGAATTTTTCCTGCATAGAGTAACGTGTTTAGAGAATTTATTCCTATTTTCAAGCGGAAGTACTGATACTTATATTTTATGCGAAGTCTGTATGTGTGCTGCTCTGCTCCCTTTGCCCTGACTTAGTAACCGACAATTTAATTATCAGTGGAGTTAGGATAGGAGTTACAAGTATGCGGTTTGATGTAAATAACATAATGCACAAAAAACGGGAAAGCCTCAGACTTCTTTCAAACACTTTAGGAAGTCCATCTGTCGTAATGTCTTTGCACCATACTTTGTTTCCACTGAAACAAGTGAGTGATGATTTACCTCGAAAACGAAAGCGGCACAGTATCTGTAAGCAAAGAGACAGCAGATACACTTTCCTAATATTGGTGTATACAAGGATACACATAGTTCATATTCTACGGTTTCCGAGTGCAATAGAAACACAAAAAGACGATTTCTGGACAAGAAAAGCAGAACAAGACACAACCAAACATCACATAAAATACCAGAGCAAATATTCGCAGTTGATGGTGAGAAACAAATTTCGAACGCGTTGCGGTATGCATAAATTAACTGAACTGCTGCAGAGTTTCATCACTCGAATCTTGAAAGTCTTTGGTTCCTGAGGGAGATGTAGATGGTGGCATGATTGAGCTATTCAGAACATCTTACTACTGAGGAAACCCAGTGGCTCCCTCTGACTTTATGGAGACCATAAATCAACATTTAACGTTCAGGCTCAAATGGAAACCTATAACGTCGAGAAGAATTCCTCATAACGTTTGACGAAGAGAATATTTTTGAAGATCGTCCTCACTGATCTATATTTGCAATTACCGCTGTATGAAAAGTCACAAACATCGCAGTTATCAATATTCACCTCAACTTTTACAAATATTGTCTTGTTGTATCTACAGTGAGATAACAAAAGTTGTGGGGTACGTCGTAGCATAGTGTTGGACCTCCTTTCTGCTAGCATAGTGCAGCAACTCGACGTGACATGGCCTCAACAAGTCGTTGGAAATCCGCTGCAGAAATATTGAACCATACTGCCTCTATAGCGTCCATAATGGAGTAAGTGTTGCGGTTCAAAATGGTTCAAATGGCTCTGAGCACTATGGGACTCAACGTCTTAGGTCATAAGTCCCCTAGAACTTAGAACTACTTAAACCTAACTAACCTAAGGACACCACACAAACCCATGCCCGAGGCAGGATTCGAACCTGCGACCGCAGCAGTCCCGCGGTTCCAGACTACAGCGCCAGAACCGCTAGACCACCGCGGCCGGCAAGTGTTGCGGTGCTGGATCTTGTGCACGTATTGACTTCTTGATTATGTCTCATAAATGTCGGATGGAATTCACGTTGGACGATCTGGGTGGCCAAATCATTTTCTCGAAGTGTTCAACATATTCTTCACACCAGTCGTGAAAAATTGTGGCCTGGCAACATGGCGAATTGTCATTCATAAAATTTCCTTCGTTTTTTGGGAACATGAAGTCCATGAACGGCTGAAATTGGTCTCCAAGTATCCAAAAATAGTAATTGGTAGTCAATGATCGGTTCAGTTAGACCAGAAGACCCAGTTCATTTCATGTAAACACAGCCCACACCAACGCCGTTGCTCTTGCTCGTTAAATGAAGGCTATCAGCCTTTGCGTTATCTGTTGTGACAGATAATGCCTGAAATTTCGTATTCTCGGCACACTTTTAGCACTGTGGATCTACAAGTATTGAATTCCCTAACAGTTTCCAAAATGGAATGTCTTACGCGTCTAGCTGCAACTACAATTCTGCGTTGAAAGTCTTCCGATCGTGCGGACGGAATAAGGTCGGAAATCTATTCACATGAAGAACCTGAGGACAAATAACGCACTGCCCATTTATACGTCGTGTACGTGATACTACCGCCACCTGTATATGTGCATATCGCTGTCCAATAACTTTTGTTACATAAGCGTATTGCGTACCGCAGTCCACCACAGATATGTGGAATGGATGCACTAGCTGTATGTTTGATATAATTGGCACGGAAGCTTCGAGTCAGGAGCACATGCGAAACTTGTTGAATTCCACTGAACACATTACATAACGCAGGGCTAAGCTACCACTTAGACAAATACCAGTTCTTCCAAGAAGCATTTCGAGTATCTCGAGTATTTGCTAAACAAAGAGGGGATTCTGTTCAATGATCATAGCATATCGACTACTGAACCCCTCCATGTCCCCAAAATTTATCAGAGCCTCATCGTTTTTTGAGAAAAGTGAACTGTTTTTCGAAATGCCTTCTCCAAGCAGTCAATATCATGCAGTCACAAAATAGGTAGTGGCTGAAATGTGTTCAAGTGAACATCTTCCTGTGAATATGTTTTCACATAGTTAAAAGTGTAAGCTGCCTTCGGCACCGTCACATATAGTGGTTCTGACCACAGATACCTCTTCATACCACACTAGTGCAGTGATAACACGTGGGATCGATGACAGTACTGAACAACATAACTTACATAGAAAAGAAGCTGACATCTGCACATAAGACATTATCACAAATAGAAAACGATGTATTGACGGTTGTACTACAACTAATAGTACTACTACTACTATTTTAACTACATGATTAATCTGCAGTTAAGAGAATTAAGTAACTGGCAGGGTTCACTAACCCCCTTTAAACCATTTCTCTGCTTTTCCACAACGAAGCAGGGCACGAGAGAAATTTTCATGATTAAAATTTCATAAGAAAATCCTGTCGCAATGAGAAACACCTTTGTTTTAATGACTGCCATCCCAATTCGTATACCATATTCGTTACGCTCTCTCCTCTGTTTTGGGTACAAAACGAGCTGCCATTCTTTGCACTGTCAATGCAATCTTATTCGACTGGGATCCAATAAAATACAGTAACACACCAAAAAAAGGCACACAAGCATAGAGTAAGCAATCTTTAGTAGACCTGTTGCAATATAAAATTTTAATGTATTTGTATTTGAGTATAAGATGACTTTAATTACTGTTCGCCGCGTGGGGTAGCCGCACGGTCAGGTGCGCAGGTGCGCCTTGTCACGGTCCGTCGGCTCCTCCCACGGGCATGGGTGTGTGTTTTGTCCACAATGGAAGTTAGTTTAAGTTAGATTAAGTAGTGTGTAGGCTTAGGGACCGATGACCTCTGCAGTTTGGTCCCATAAGACCTAATCACAAATTTACAATTTCCCATTTAATCATTGTTCATAAACCACTGGTGTTTTTATTATGGTCATATTCCTGTCTTCCAGAACGCATAACAGAATGCCTCCTAGGTTGAACAATTTGTCTATGCTGGACTAATATTTAAATACCAACGAGCCAACAGTGCAATATAAAATTACAGGCTTTCTATGTTACCTTCCCTTTGGAACAGAGCTGTTTCTATATAGACTCAGAACCGTCGGCATCCTGCGTCTTACAACAAGTGATGCGTTATATGCTCCATGGATACTCCACATACGTTTCGAAAAAATACAAAAATAAAGAACTCCAGTCCATGCCCGCATCTACCACTCTCTACTAGTCATCGACGGTGCCTTCATAAGAGATCCTGAGGCAGATTCATATCGTCTCGTCATCGTGACCACCGTCTGGCCACAGTTGCAACGACTTCTTCAAGTGCAGGGGGAATGTGACCAATGAAAGCCCTAGCAAGACGACATGATTACTGGCCAGGCTTTAAGGAATGACGAGGAAGCACTGTATACAGCTATAGAACTTGCGAGTGTCAGCAGGCAGCAGTACCCGAATTTTCACTGTGTTGCCCATCCTATGCCATCGCTGGGACTGCATTAATTTAGACTTTGTGGGAGCATTTCTTGGCTCTACGCGGCTACTAGTCGTGGTCACCTAGTTCTGGTAGGCATGGCATCCACCTTAACTTAAGCCACAGTAAACACGCTAGTCTAAATATTCGCCATCGAAGGGCTCCCCCAAACTACAGTATTGGTCAGTGGTCCCAAATTCACGGTAACTGCTTTCAGACAGTTCTGCAAATCTAACGTCATGAAACACCTTTCTCGTTTTTATTATGCAAAGTATTTGGCGTAATTGGATTTTCTGCCGCTGATACCGAGATTCTGGTGGGTCTGGTGACACGACCTTCGTGATAGCTCTTGCTATGTATTAGCTCTGGTGTTAGTGCCTGTCCATTCATCTTCTGGCAGCATGTTGCTGCGAGGTCCAGAACGATGGAAGCCAGCAAGTTGGACGGAAATAGCTACAGTCTGATACCCGCAGTGCCACGTGGCTAGGAAGCGATTGGGGACTCACAAAGGCCAATTCAGAGCGGGTTGAATCTGAACAAGGACATCGTCCCGTTGGAGGGTGGACAGCGTCTTTTGACAACATCCATAAGAAAATGGCAGCCATGTCCTAAGACGAGGGACACCGGAGATAAGTTACTGGTGTGTTGCCCAGAGCACTCAGTGTTGTTGTTCCATGACACACGTTTACTGATTGAGCAGAGTCGTAACCGTTGCAAGTTGTCAAATCTTTACTCTATGTCGTGGCTGTGAGGGCATAAAACAGCGATTTACGTTTTGTATTCAAGCAAAGGCTCCTGATAGTGGAGTGCAGCTCTTCTTGCGGCATTTTTTCGGTTAGCACACTACTACTTTGGTTAAACATAAATTTGCAACAGGCTGCTATTTGGAATATTGTGATTTCTGCTCATTTTTCTTGACTGGTGCTCACTTGCATGCCACTGTGGCTGAAGATGATTAGTGTCTGAAAATTTTGCAACTGCCGTGAATATTATTTGTACAGTGTCCATTTTAAGTAAGAACTATTTGTTGGCAGAATACTGTTATTTCGATATTAACTGCCAAGCTTCTCTGTTGATGTCACTTGAGTTTAATGTGATAGTTTATGTTTGGCGAATAATACTATTTTAACTAAATACACGGTTACACAAACAAGCTCAAACCACACTACACCCAAATCCTGCGCAAAGGTAAGCCATTTCATCCGTCTCCCAGTTATAAAGTAAAAAATTTGGTGCGGATGTTTAAGATACAGAAGTAGAGAACAGTTCGAAACGACAGCACAAACACAGCACTGAGGTGGTTTCTGAGCACTGTACAGTCCCAGCAACGATTGCGTCGTAAAGACATTTAAATCTAAAAAACTTGGAACGAGAAATATTGTTCGTCGAAATAAATGTACACGAACCTTATGTGTTTCACCTACCGCATAGGCGGCGGAAAATATCCATGTTTTATTTTAAATATTAAATTTCATGTTAGTATCAAAGAGTAAACTCTTAAAATGTAATAACTTCTATGATGTTAATAAGGGAGGAGAACGCTCTTAGATTGTTCTTCTGTTCCTCCTCCTTCGCTTGTTTCTGGTGTTAAGAAGCAGACATCTTGTTGCACAAAAGTAATGTAAGCCTTTATGCTATTACCCTTGTTAATATAGTACGTTAAAGTTCCTATTTCAGTTATTTAAATGTACAGTGAGCCCTCTGGCATGTACCTTGCATTGCTTTAATTTTTCTTAAGACGTTTACAGCTCCTCAATAATAACGGCCGCTGCTTCAACGGACGCCATTACGCGTGGACCTAAAAAGCGGAATCATAGTGGAAGCGCATAGATCGCCCGCTTTAACATTTAACAAACATTTTTCCACGGCAATGAGTCGCAGCGGAGAGCAACATTAGTTTTAAGATTTTACATTTCTGCTGACGCCGAGAGCCAGGATTCGACTACCATATTCTGAATATGATGGTAAAAGGAGTATTCTTCGAGTGTTGTGTGGGTCAACAATAAATTTATGCGCTTTAAAGAAAAAATACGCCGAGGCTAATTATTATACTGTTATATTTTCATTCTCATGTAATATTCTAGGAAGTAAAAACAGTTAACAATTAAATTTACGGGTATTTTTAAAGTTACCAAATAAAAAAATAAATAAATAAGTATACTACTTCTCTTGAATAGCCACTTCATTTGGCCCCCCAACGCGGAGCATGAAAATTTATACATGTATACGTATGTGGTTTATGTACTTACATAACGATTGTGTGATATTAATATCCACGTAAATATTTTTTCATGCACAACACCCAACACTGAGACGAAAGAAAGAAGATATTCTTGAGAAAGGAACTGATACAGCAAAACCTGTATAACAAAAAGGTAAGGCTTAAAGTGCAAGAGTCTTGAAAATTTTGTTCAAAATATCAAGGCCATACGCACATGAGGAATCCTCGGTAAAAGCGGTAAGAAGTGCTAACAGTGTAGTGAGTGCATTTGTGTATGTATTTGTATGGTTTATTTTGGAAGGGATATATGCAGATTTGTTTTAGTGTTTGAATTTTTAGTTGTCCCAAATTAAATCCATGATGGGTAAAGTAGGCCAGGCAAAGCTACCTGTATCTGACGAGCAGTAGATACAGAGAGTAGAAAACAATGTTCAGAGCGTAAATGAATCCCATGCCACCGCATCGGAAAACATACTTTCCGAAGCGGGGGCGAGGCTCTGTGGACACTAGATAACGCACCACAGAGTAATGAACATGTGATACCTTTAACTCCAATGCGTGGGCATGGGGGCGAGTCAAGTGATAGTATGGGTGGAGCACCGGTGTGTTCAGGTGTTCCCAACCCCTTCGCAGAATTTTTGCGACGACTCGAGAACAAATTTTCGGGAAACAACTGAGTAGTATACATTTCGAACTCGTGGAAATGCGTAGCGTATGCAAAGAAATACCGGATCTAGTCCAAAACTTAACTAGTCAGATGCAAAATTTGCAAATAGCTCACACTAGTCTTAAAGACGAAGTTCAAAACTTGGCAAGTCGTGTCAAAAATGTAGAGCTTGAAGCACGTCAGAACATAGACAAACAACTAAGACTCCCAAGCAATGAAGGTCGAAAAAGAGTTTGATGGGTGGCTATCTGTAAAGGATCGCGAAATCTCATCGACGATCGAAGTAAGAGTAAAATCAGCTGTTGAACAAGCGCAAGCGGATCTGAGCGCGAAAATCGACGCCAGCGCTGCCGCAATTCAAGCAGAATTAGTTCAGCTGGACTCGCGTGTATTAACGGAGTTGCCCGTTTGGCAAAGAGATGTCACTTGAAGACTAACCGAACTGGAAAAGCAAGCTGACAGGTGAAGACCGGTAGCCAGTCAGATTCCTGGTTTGGAAACGAACAATAACATAAACAATGTGCAGAGCGCTTATGCGGATGCACCACCGGTTGACAACAGCAATTCACAGTGCGGAATGCCTTACTGTTCACCGCCGTATATAATGATGGAAGTGGACCGTGGTAATTCACTGCACCATAAAGAGGATGATGTGATTAAACATAGACAGTTTCAACCATTCAACAACTAAAAGTATGGCGTACTAGCCGTGGTATTCATTAAAAGTTTCCGTAATGTTTTTGCACGGGAATGGACGGAAAGGCAAATAATTCAATTCATTGTATCACTAATACAAGGTGCGCGGCCCTCTGGCCAACGGATTCATCCGAAAGATGCCATACTATGCAGCAGTTTGAGTACGCATATCTACAAAAGTTGTGGTCCAGTTGTAAACAAGAAAGATTAGGGAAAGAGTTGTACAGTTCTGAAATGTTCAATCGAAGACTGGGAACCCTCGGCAAGTATTCTGAAAAGTATATTAATAAGACTAGATACTGAGATGAACCAATGTCTGACCGAGACATACTAAGGCTAATTAAAATGAAATTACCTAGTGACATAAAAAAGTACTTCATTAATGTACCAGAACATAACCTTGATCAGTTTATGGAGGTTGTTGACTCTGTATATTTGCTTATCGAAGACATGAAAAGCGAAGGTAAATTTAATCATGCAGGTTGTAGTAAGCAAAAAGCTGAAAACAACTGTAGCGGTATTAACCAAACACCTAATGATAATGGTAACAGTAACGAATGTAGGCAACCGAATTGGGGGCCGAATAATGGTAAAGGGTATACGAATCAATGTAGGAAAAGACGTCGCGATGAGCGCTTAAACCACGGATACAATGGTATCGGTAACCCGCAATGGCGGAGTAACCGTAAACAAGGGCGAGAGTACAATGAACAATCAGCGCAGTGGCAACCAAATACGGTGCCACAATGGGCACAGGATCCCAACCAACCTCCGAATAAGAAGGCTGGTTACAGAAACTGGCAACACTACCAGAATAATACGGCATATTAAACTACCCACAGGGGAGGCAAAACAGCCAACAATCATAATAATAATCAAAATTACAACGTGATGATAGTGGAGGTGACCGATAACTGTCAACCCACTGTAACCGACGCGTCAAATTAAAACCAGCCACAATCTGCTCTCCTTTGTTGGCTGTGAGAGGGTGTTGTGAGGGCACATTCCACACACAAGACGCAAATCTGAAAATGCTGAGATACAACAATGGAGTTAACATTGAGGATGAATTAATGAACTTGCCTCAGAAGTGTCTACAAACCGATAAAGATGTCGTGCAGGGCGTATTACAAGCAGATAGAAACGGCGTTCCGATCCAAGTGATAGTGGACACAGGTGCGTCGGCGAACGTCCTGAGCCTAGAATTGTATAAGCACGTGAGTCGAAGTAGCGGTACACCTGTCTTACCGTTTAGAAACTGCCGAGTGACAGGTGCAATCGGTGCACAGTCTCAAATGATAAGCCACCAGGTGCAAGTTGAGTTCGAGTAGGAAATAAACCAATAAAGAGCTCGTTCCTATTAGTTAAAGAGTTGATGGTTGCTTGTATCCTGGGAATAGAGTTCCTACGCCAGAGAGACGCAATAATCGACCTCTTGTGCTGAGAACTAAGTCTTGGGTTAGCGAATCGTATTGCCAATGTCACACATGCAAGAAATCCACGGCAAGTACTGCAAAGGTTGCGATTAAATTATGAAAGTGTACAGGTTATGCATTAAGACGCTGGCAATGAATATTACAATGAATTTACAAATGAGAACAACAAAGAAAAAAGGGAACTCATAAATAGTAAAGTGTTAGAATCGGAATACTTGTCTCCTGCACAACAAAAATAACTGATTCAGTTGCTAAAACAATACGAGAGTGTGTTCTTAGAGAGGCCGGGTATTATCAATGGATATACCTACAACATAGAAGTGGCGCCTCATAGCACGTTTTATCATTGCAACTACACTGTCCCTCAGTTCAAAAAGGAGGCAGTAAATCAAAAAACTATACGCGTATAAAGATTTAAAAAGATTGTTTCAGTAGAACAGTACCTAAATATGTAAATAGTAACGAAACTTCCTGGCAGATTAAAACTGTGTGCCCGACCGAGACTCGAACTCGGGACCTTTGCCTTTCGCGGGCAAGAGCTCTACCAACTGAGCTACCGAAGCACGACTCACGTCCGGTACTCACAGCTTTACTTCTGCCAGTACCTCGTCTCCTACCTTCCAAACTTTACAGAAGCTCTCCTGCGAAACTTGCAGAACTAGCACTCCTGAAAGAAAGGATATTGCGGAGACATGGCTTAGCCACAGCCTGGGGGATGTTTCCAGAATGAGATTTTCACTCTGCAGCGGAGTGTGCGCTGATATGAAACTTCCTGGCAGATTAAAACTGTGTGCCCGACCGAGACTCGAATTCGGGACCTTTGCCTTTCGCGGGCAAGAGCTCTACCATCTGAGCTACCGAAGCACGACTCACGTCCGGTACTCACAGCTTTACTTCTGCCAGTACCTCGTCTCCTACCTTCCAAACTTTACAGAAGCTCTCCTGCGAAACTTGCAGAACTAGCACTCCTGAAAGAAAGGATATTGCGGAGGCATGGCTTAGCCACAGCCTGGGGGATGTTTCCAGAATGAGATTTTCACTCTGCAGCGGAGTGTGCGCTGATATGAAACTTCCTGGCAGATTAAAACTGTGTGCCCGACCGAGACTCGAATTCGGGACCTTTGCCTTTCGCGGGCAAGAGCTCTACCAACTGAGCTACCGAAGCACGACTCACGTCCGGTACTCACAGCTTTACTTCTGCCAGTACCTCGTCTCCTACCTTCCAAACTTTACAGAAGCTCTCCTGCGAAACTTGCAGAACTAGCACTCCTGAAAGAAAGGATATTGCGGAGACATGGCTTAGCCACAGCCTGGGGGATGTTTCCAGAATGAGATTTTCACTCTGCAGCGGAGTGTGCGCTGATATGAAACTTCCTGGCAGATTAAAACTGTGTGCCCGACCGAGACTCGAATTCGGGACCTTTGCCTTTCGCGGGCAAGAGCTCTACCAACTGAGCTACCGAAGCACGACTCACGTCCGGTACTCACAGCTTTACTTCTGCCAGTACCTCGTCTCCTACCTTCCAAACTTTACAGAAGCTCTCCTGCGAAACTTGCAGAACTAGCACTCCTGAAAGAAAGGATATTGCGGAGACATGGCTTAGCCACAGCCTGGGGGATGTTTCCAGAATGAGATTTTCACTCTGCAGCGGAGTGTGCGCTGATATGAAACTTCCTGGCAGATTAAAACTGTGTGCTCGACCGAGACTCGAATTCGGGACCTTTGCCTTTCGCGGGCAAGAGCTCTACCAACTGAGCTACCGAAGCACGACTCACGTCCGGTACTCACAGCTTTACTTCTGCCAGTACCTCGTCTCCTACCTTCGGGCACACAGTTTTAATCTGCCAGGAAGTTTCATATCAGCGCACACTCCGCTGCAGAGTGAAAATCTCATTCTGGATTATGTAAATAGTAGTTTAAACTTGCGATGTATTTTTTCCTAGTGTGACAGCAGAATATTTTAATAGTTGTACGTAAAAAAGGAAAAAACAAAAACAAAAAAACAAAAAATGCATTAAAAATGGTTCAAATGGCTCTGAGCACTATAGGACTTAACATCTGTGGTCATCAGTCCCCTAGAACTTAGAACTACTTAAACCTAACTAACCTAAGGACATCACACACATCCATGCCCGAGGCAGGATTCGAACCTGCGACTGTAGCGGTCACGCGGTTCCAAACTGAGGCGCCTAGAACCGCACGGCCACACCGGCCGGCTCATGCATTAAAAGTTAGTTTATGTGGGTAATTGTACCAGGTACAGAGCAATAACGCTGTTGAAATCATTTCAATTGTTTAAAAATATAATGTATACCATAAGTTTGTGTATATTCTAAAGACTTTTTGAAGCGTGAATGACAGCACAAAATGCTGTAAGAGTTTTTATTTAAACTTTCCATTAGTGTTTAGAAAAAGTTTTATTTCTGGTTAGTGAATAAGTAAGTAGATATAATTGTTGTATATTATGCCCGTAGGATAAATTTTGAAAAAAATGGGAGATATGTGACCACTGATTTTAAAGGTGAACATGAGAGTAAGGTGCGCTGACTCTAAGGATACCGCACGTGTCGTGTGTGCACGAAATTACGCATTTAGGGTACGCATCCAAAGATAGGCCCTTGTAAAATGCCATCTTGATTGAAATTACTAGGATTTTTTCTTGCAATTCGTTTGGTAGTTCTAAACATCGGAGCTTGCACTTTGAGCCTAAGTAAACGTCTTAGACGTCAGCAAAAAAAAAAATAAAAAAAAAAAAATAAAAAAAAATAAAAAAAATTGTGAAGTCGAGCCTGGCTCTAGGAGACAAGTGGGACAAAAGTGCAATCATGACGTGGGGCTCACTACACATAGGACGAATATATAATAGTAATGTCTAAAATCTGTTGGAGACATTTTGTGTGTACGCAGAACATAATGTTGAACTGTAATTTGTAAAGGAAAGAACTGTAGAACCCTGAGTGAAGTGAAAAACTGTCTGACATGAATTTAAAAATGTCAGTGCTGAATTTTATAGCCGAGACAATTAGCCTTGAACTATGTGAAACTATAAAAGTTAAACTTCTTACTGTAGGCGCTGAAGTGCAGATATTGAACGTTATGTAGTGAAAAGACACGGAAGACGACAATACAGTGCACGATAAACTGTGTGTGTGTTCTCTAAAAGTGTGGAAACTTTAACACAAAACGAACACAAGGCCAATGTCCTTTAGACAGGCTATACTTTCATTCAGACTAACAATACGCATTTGCTCTACTATGCGCGGAGTTTTAGAAATACAACGAACGCAGCGGTGCAACAGATGGTTGCTAAATAGTAATGTACTCGTCATTGGACGCTAAAATGTGCCTGCGAGTGTGACGTGTGCAATAAAGTGTCATTCACAAAACTAAAGTGAGACGCTGACACGAAAATAATATAACATGTGAACTGCGTATCAATACAAAACATGTCATGCGTTCTGCTACGACGTACTACCTTTGATTTCAGGACCGGTGAAAGCTTCACATTAGCTGCCAAATTAATAATCCGTCGTTTTCCCACTAGCTATAACGTCTGTAACGGGAAGGGAGCGCTACGTTGTATGTGTGTTTTTCCGTGTACACTGACGGAGACGAGTTGCTGTGCGGAGTCTTGTCAGCGAGCGGGATGGGCGGAAGGGAAAGATAAAATTCCATCAGAATTTTTAAAATCGTTGGGGGAAGTGGCAACAAAACGAATATTCACGTTGGTGTATAGAACGTATAAGTCTCGCGATATGCCAGCTGACTTTTGGAAAAATATCATCCGCACAATTCCGAAGACTGCAAGAGCTGACAAGTGCAAGAATTATCGCATAATCAGCTTAAGAGCTCATGCTGACAAGAACAGTATACACAACAATGGAAAAGAAAATTTGGGATGTGTTAGATGACGATCAATTTGGCTTCAGGAAAGGTAAAGGCATCAGGGAAACACTTCTGACGTTGCGGTTGGTAACGGAAGCAAGACTAAAGAACAATCACGAAACGTTAGTAGGATTTGTAGAGGTAGGAAAAGCATTCGACAATGTAAAATTGTCCAAGATGTTTTAAATTCTGAGAAAAACGGTGGTAAGCTATAGGGAGAGACGGGTAATACGCAATATGTACAAGAGCCAAGAGGAAATAATAAGAGTGGGTGTAAGGCAGGGATGTGGTCTTTCGCCCCCTACTGTTGAATCTGTACATCGAAGAAGCAAGAATGGAAATAAAAGAAAGGTTCAGGAGTGGAATAAAATTAAAGGTGAAAGGATATCAATGATACGATTCGCTGATAACATTGCTGCCCTGAGTGGAAGAAGAGTTACATGGTCTGCTAAATCGAATGAAGACTAATGAGTACAGAATATGGATTGAGAATATATCGAAGATGAGAAGTAGCAGAAATGAGAATAGCGAGAAACTTAAAATCAGGGTTGTTGGTTACGAAGTAGATGAAGGTAAGGAATTCTGCTACCTAGGCAGCAAATTAACCAATAACGGACGGAACAAGGACGACATCAAAAGCAGACTAGCAGTGACAAAAAGATCATTCCTTAAGAAAACTCTCCTAGAATCAAACATAGGCTTTAAATGGAGGTAGAAATCTCAGAGATTGTATGTTTGTAGCAGAGCAAAGTATCGTAGGGAAACATGGATTGTGGAAAAACCACAACAGAAGAGAAACAAAGTATTTGATATGTGGTGCTACAGACGCATGTTGAAATTTAGGTGAACAAGTAAGGTAAGGAATGAGCAGGTTCTGCGAAGAATCGGAGACGAAAAAATGTGTAGAAAACACTGATAAGTAGAAGGGACAGGATGGTAGGACATCTGTTAATACACCAGGGAATGACTTCCATGGTACTAGAGGTAACTAGAGAGGGCAAAAACTATGGAGTAAGACAGAGATCGGAATACATCTAGCAAATAACTGAGGACGTAGGTTGTAAGTGCTACTCTGAGATGAAGGGGTTGGTAAACGAGAGGAATTCGTGTGTGGGCCACATCAAACCAGTCAGAAGACTGATGAATGAATAAAAAAAAAAAACAGAAAGAAAGGAAGAAAAGTAAGATACAAGACGACTTAGACGAAATTACCAGTTGGTGTGAGAATGGCAGCTAGCCCAGTGTGAAAAAAATGTAAGTAAATGTGGATGAACAGGGAGATCAAACCTATAATGCTCGTAGACAGTATCGCTAGTGCCCTGCTTGGCACAGGCGAATCGTTTAAATAGCTGGGCATAACGCTGCAAATCGACATGAGATGGAAGAGCATGTGAGAACTGTGGCAGGGAAATCGAATAGACGACTTCGGTTTATTAGAAGAATTTTAGGAAAGACTAGTTCACCTGTAAGGCAGACCGCCTATAGTACGCTGGTGCGACTTATATTTGAGTACTGTTTTCACATTTTGAAAATGACTTAATTTGTAGCGACGTTGGTCGATACTGGTTTCAGCCATGCATTATGCATTCACTTGGCTGTATTTCCTTGTAATGTGCAAAACGTATTCTTGCAAAACGTGTTCTGTTAGACTTTTTTCCTACACTGTGCGATAGTTCTAACGACTTCCATAGTTGTATAACACAAGGCTTGCTGTTGGCTGAGTGGGGTACACTGTATGAGAGTAAGAATTAACTTGTACTTTTGTACGCTACTGGGTTACATTGGTACTCCACACACATAAATATATTTCCAAACATACAAAAGTGAAAAATTTAGTAGTCTGCTAGGGTTTTAGCCAACACTTACTGTATAAATTTGTGGCGCCAACTACCACATTTCACACCTGAAAGAGTTAACGACGTCAAACAAGACGACAACACTTGGTTATAGGGTACATGTTGTGAAATAATGTATTTCTTTGCTACACGGGGAAGCTATCTCAGTCTTCCAATCCGAAGATCAAAGATGTCTACGATGACGCTGGGAAGCCTTGCATTACTATCGCTACAGCAGTGGGAGGAGCACTCCAGTAGACGCCTCATTCGCTTACTAATCTCATTAAGGCCTCAACATATACATAGATAATCCGCAAGCTACCGTACGGTGCGTGGCGGAGGGTACCCCGTACCACTACTACTCATTCGCTTTCCTGTTCTACTCGCAAATAGAGCGAGGGAAAAACTACTGTCTCTGTGGATCCGAATGAGCCCTAATTTCTCGTATCTTATCTTCGTGGTCCTTATACGCAGTATATGTTCACGGCAGTAGAATCGTTCGGCAATCAGCTTCAAATGCCGGTTCTCTAAATTTTCTCAATAGTATTTCTGGGAAAGAACTTCTCCTACCCCCCAGGGATTCCCATTTGTGTTCCCGGACATCTCCGTAGCAGTTACTCGTTTTTCGAACCCACCTGTAACAAATCTAGCAGCCTGTCTCTGAATTACTTCGATGTCTTCCATTAATACGAGCTGGTACGGATCCCAAGCAGCTGTTTCAGTTTGTTTCAGGGTTATTTCCCATAGGAAGGTTGACCTCTCCTTGTCCAAGAGCCCTTCATTCTCCACATCTGATACATCCGTAGGCCGTCCATTACGAAACCTACAGTGGCCTCGTTGAGGACTGCTCTTCATCTGGTCCAAACATTTCGACCTGCCTGGCTTGGATGATGCTGCCAGAAGCTTAAGCTCCCACCAGCATAGCTCACAGGGTATAACAGGACACGCAAATCTACTTACCACAGCAAGGCGGCATTCCTCAATGACGCGCAGACCAAGTAAAAAACATTGTTACAAGAGAAGAATTTAATATATAGACTGTATAAATAAAAAGTATGTCAGTGCTGAGTGCGAACGTCAAAGCTCATTAGCCATCCGCTCGCCACCGTCACTTGCGTCCACTCCAAATGTTCGATGGTGTCCCGTCGCCGCCTCCACCGAGATGCTACCAGGCTAAGCAAATCAGTTTTAAAACATTTTATTGACGCTTTCGATGCTGATCTTCCACATATCTACGATCCAGACCAGAACAGAACTGGTCCTCCACACCTGGTCAACTTCACTACATTTTTCGAACTGCTTTCTGCACAAAAAATTTAAATTATATATTTTTTAAAAAAACATGATTTTTGAAATAATTTGTTTAACAGTAAGAAATTAAATTGCACCTTTGAATCATACTCGGCACCGCATTTGCTCTAGCTGATTTTCTACAGCAACTCGGGTGCAGACTGTGAATGCATATTTTCTTTCTTGACATTTGAAAGATTTTCGATTGAAAAATATTTAATACTGAAAAAGTGTTGGAATTTTTTTTACATTTCTCTGGTATGGATATACACTGAAGTGGCAAAGAAACTGGTACAGGCTTGTTTATTCAAATACAGAGGTATGTAAACAGGTAGCAAACGGCGCTGCGGTCTGCAACGCCCACATAAGACAACAAGTACTGCTGCTACAGTGAAATACTATCAAGATTTAAGTGAGTTTGGTGTTGTAGTCGGCGCACGAGGGAAGGGATATAGCACCTCCGAAATAGCAATTAAGTGGGGATCTCCGTTATCGTTGCGGCCAGAAAATGATCCTTCAAGAATGGGACCAACGACGACTGAGGAGAATCGTCCAACGTGACAGAAGTGCAACCCTTCCACAAATTGCTGCACATTTCATCGCTGGGCCATCAACAAGCGTCAGCGTGCGAAACTTTCAACAAAATATCATCGATGTTGAGCAGACGGACGTGTCAGGGTATGGAGACAACCTCATGAACCCGTGGACATGGCATGTGAGCAGGGAACTGTTCAAGTTGGTGAAGGCTCTGTAATGTCGTGGGGCATGTGCAGCTGGAGTGATGTGGGACCCATTATACTTGTAGATACGACTTTGACAGGTGACGTACGTCAGCATCTTGTCTGATCGTCTGCATCCATTCATGTACATTGTGCATTCCGACGGAGTTGGGCAGTTGCAATGGGACAATGCGACACACCACAAGTCCAGAATTGCTACAGAGTGGTTCAAGGAACACTCTTCTGAGTTTAAAAATTCCCGCTGCGCACAGAACTCCAGAGACATGAACATTATTGAGCATGTCTGGGACGCCTTGCAACGTGCTGTTCAGAAGTGATCTCCACCCCCTCTCACTCTTACGGACTTACGGACAGCCCTGCAGGATTCATGGTGTCATTTCCCCCCATCGCTACTCCAAACATTAGTGTCTCCCGGGGCCCTACAAGATATTAGGGAGGTGTACCACTTTCTCTGGCCCTTCATTGTATAAATCAAGCAGACTTCAAGGTCACATAATCCAGCAGATAAAATATCCTCTAGTAATGGAGGGTGGTGGGCTTATAGTTTCCTAGGAACATGTGATGTTTTTTGCTCGATACTCAGATTGGTGACTGAGTTTAGAATCACATGAACGAATGTGAACAGTAAATAGCTATAAGCAGTTCCCGCCATTTTCTACAGTTTTTGTTGTCGCTAGACAGGGAATGCACTCTGCGGCAGTTGTAAATATTTCAACGTCTGCTGTATAATGTATTATAGGTATATGGACTCTGAGGTTAAATTTTCAATTACAAAATTTTATGGCAAGTAAAATTAAATATTTTTTGAATCTAGTTTTATAACCTGTATTCGGTAACCCATACTTCGTCGGCGTGCACCCTCTTCTACCTTGAAACGGAAGAAGGTCTTTTACCATGAACGACTTAACAGTTTCATCTATCTTAAAAATTGACATCTCTTTCAGTTTCAAAGAGCTTGAATTTCAAAATGTAGTAGTACTTCTACTTGATTTGATTTTACTTACCATTATTCGAATGTGGAATTTTAATATCATTGTTCAACAAATTTAAGTTTTCTCATGTTAAAAGGAGTATAATAGTGAATAGTATTATCTTGTGCTGATAGCAATACTTCGCACAAAACTTTTCTGTCACACATAGTTTGTTAGTAATCACGCTAACAACATTTCTGGAAATTGTATATTTGAATAAGTGTAAAACCTTAGAATACATATCACCTACCTATGTATGTACACTAGTCAGCCAGAACACTATGGCCACCTTCCTGCCGGCCGTAGTGGCCGAGCGGTTGTAGGTGCTTCAGTCTGGATCCGCGCTACCGCTACAGTCGCAGGTTCGAATCCTGCCTGAGGGATGGATGTGTGTGATGTCCTTAGGATAGTTAGGTTTAAGTAGTTCTAAGTTCTAGGGGACTGATGATCTCAGAAGTTAAGTCCCATAGTGCTCAGAGCCATTTGAACCATCTTCATTTGGCACAAATATCGGCGGCGACGCATGGAAGCAATGAGGCCTTGGTGGGTCGCTGGTGGAAGTCGGTTCCATATCTACACACACAAGTCACCTAATTCCCGTAAATTCCGGGGAGTTGTGGGGAGGGGGGGCGATGAGTTTTGACTCAGCTTTCAGTCACATCCTAGATGTGTTCGACCAGGTTTGGATCTGGTGTATTGGGTGAAGCACATCAACTGCAACTCGCCACTTTGTTCCTCGAACCACTCCATCACACTCCCGGCCTTGTGACATGGAGCATTATCCTGTTGAAAAATGCCCATTGCCGTCGAGAAACGTGATTGTCACGATAGGCTGCACATGCTCTGCAAGCACTGTACAACACTTCTTTCTAGAAGAAAGTGTACGAAACTCCTTGGTCATCACGGTGCTTTGCACGAGCTCCACTGAATCCATGGATGTCCACGTGAATGTTCCTCAGACCACAATGGAGATGCCGCCAGCTTGTCTTCATCCTACAGTACAGGTGTCGAGTAGCTGTTCTCCTGGAAGACGACGGATTCATGCCTGCCCATCGGCATTATTCATCAGATCATGCAGCACTCTGCCACTGCGCCAATGTCCAGGCCTATGGTCAAGTGCCCATTTTAGTCGCAGTGGCCGATGTCGTGGTGTTATTCACACATGCATGGGTCATCGGCTGCGGAGGCCCATCGTTAGGAGAGTTGGGTGCACTGTGCGCTCACACACGTGTGCTCTGCCCGGCATTAATGGCTTACGCTAATTCCGCCACAGTTCTCCGACTGTTCTGTTTTACTGATCTGCCCAGCCTACGAATTCCGACATCTGTAATGAGGGGTGGCTGTCCAATCTTACGACGTCTGGACATGGTTTCACCTAGTGTTGACGAAACTCACCGCAAGAGTCCTTGAACATCCAAGTCGTGCATTTTCCTAAATGCTAGTGCGAAGCTCCTGAGTTATCACAATATTGCCCTCGGTCAAACTCAGATAAACCCCGCGCCTTCCCCGTCCTACACAAGGACAACAATACATGCACCGTGCTTGTGCTAGACTGGCTGTCATTCGTCGCCAGGTGCACCTGATCGTTTCTATACCGATGGTAGCGTGGTGGTCATAATATTCTGGCTGATTAGTGTATTTGTCTATGTATGCATGTGAAGCACATTTTTGGGTCTACTTTGTTTAAAGAACATCTCTCTAGAGTGTCCAAGAACTGTTTGCCATTTTCCCTGGAGGCATTCTTCCATTTTAATGGTGTCTTGGTGGAAACGATCGCCGTGTTCGACACAGCGCCGAGGTTCTCAGAGAAGAAATCAAGATGAGAGTCATACAAATGTATGACTCTACAACGACATGATAAATACCATGACCATGTAGTTCTCCATCAATTCACTGACTAGTTCTCTGTAACGTTCCGAACTAGAGTTACCTGTAAATTTTGTCACAATGTTTTTGAAAGACACGTTTGCAGCCAATTCTCTCATATTCTCGACCTTTGTAACTGCGAATCTTTCATAACTTTCCTAGTTAGAGAGTCAACGGATATTCCATCTTTTAGTTTCGCTTCACTGATCTTCAGGAGCTCGGATTTTTTTTTTTTTTTTTTGGGGGGGGGGGGGGGGGAGGAGATGCACTCCCATTAAGATCCATTGATTTCACACAATTCTTAATGAAACTTTGTTTGATTTGTAACCGAGACGAAATTCTGTCAGAACGTCCGAGTTTGTGATAAACATTTGTCATGGGCTGAGTAATTCTCTCTTTGGCAAGATTTTCTTAGCTTCTGTCTCTACTATTTCATGTGCAGAAGAAGCAAGAAAATTTTGTATAGGCAAACTGTAATTCAAATACAATAGTTATCACTTTAAAATCTGCCACATCTTCCATGAACAATCACCACGTCGGATACTGGATAGCACGAGACGCATGTACACGTAACTCTGCTTCGTACCAACCGCTTGACCTATAGTAATGTATTTGAAACTTATTTCCTGTATCTAGCAGGACTCTTTTCAAGGTGGCTGTGGATAAGTCAATGGACAAACGACCATCTCCAGGTTTGTGTTCAACACCCAGTGACTTCATTAAGGAATCGATGTTATTACAGAAAATCGGGTCGTCCTTTTTAGTAAATGAATATTCAAATCCCTTTTGACGTTGACGGAGAGAGCCACCCTACAGCAGGTGCCAACCAATGAAGCTTGAAGCAAGCACAACTGCTGTACTTTTAGGCCACACGACATCACGAACTAAGTCTTTGTATACTTCTTAATATAATTATTTCGTTAGAGAAGTTAACTGAATTCTTACTAGAGTGTTCTTCATGAACTAATAAAATGTCTTTAAAGTCCTTGTACGTTAGGAAGTGAGGACAATTTGTAGTAATTCCTTAATATTACAAAATGCTGGTGGATGATAGAAGATTTCTTGACTCCATTTAGGATATGGCAGATGCATACACATGATAATCAGCTGAAATTATGAATTTAAAACTAGAATTGTTGACCAGTGAAATGGAGCAGGCAGACCACTAAATACAGTAATGACAAGTTTCTCTACACAACAACGCCTTTAAATTTCAATCTAACGCACGTCCTAGGCACATGAGCATGTAGTACCTTGGGACATATTTTTAAATTTGGGAAAACTACAATTTTCTGGAGTAACTTTTATAATCTCCAAAAAAAGGCAGCAGCAGATAAAAAGTGAACGCAATAATTTGAAACTTGAATAAGAAAATGTGTGGCACTTCTAATACAGACCTGACAAGTGGCGAAACTCAGAAAGGTGTTGTAGGGGGGATGACACTCCCCTGCAGTATTAAAAATTCTAAGATTCTTAGTAAAATACGTAACTTATAATTCTCAGTGGGCACTTCATTATCTATAGATGATTTCCAGCGTCGTCCGACATCGCGCAAATGTTTTTCTAATCTATTTTGTTTCTTAATTTCATAAAAATCATTTCACGAAACGGGTGATGATTCTTTTATCTAAAGGAACTTTTTTAATAGTACAACCGCAATAACAAAATTAAAACTGTTACCGATCTGTGTAAACTAGTAGCACACACTAGCGCAGCTTCACCGGTGATAGTAGGACCTAGTCTCTTTAAGAAGGCTAAAGACTAAACAGATCAAGTTCGTTATCAGTCCGTCGGATCGCGTCCTATTTCAACGCTTAATACATCTTGCCAACGCAGCTATATATAGTTAACAAAGTTTCTACGAAATGAGCTCCGAATTGAATTTTAACAATGAACCTGTTCATGATGCACAGAGCTTCTTTTGTAGCGTCAGCCATTGTAGTTTAATGACCATCTCTTTGATCCTTCCGCACTTACTAAACGGACCCTTGTCGGAACATGCTTCCGTCCTTTATGACACGTTCCATATTGTACTTTTAACCTTAAATAATACTATTAAACTTCTTCAGAAATGATATTTTCAAAATTATCTGATAACTGATTAAGAACAGCGTTGACGAATTTTTTGTTGAAATTGACGATGTTCATTTGAGAGAAATCGGTCATGGCTAGCGAACCCAGAAATGGATCGCAGCTGCTAAATAAGTGTGGGAATATGATATATGTTCCAATCACCTTTTCCCCGCTCTTTCTGTCTATCTCCTCCTCCCCATGTCTTTGTCCATCTCCTCATCCTCCCTGCTCTCTCTCAGTCCATCACCTCCTCCCGCCTCTCTCACTCTGCCCCCTCCCCTGCTTCACCTCTCTTCATCCCCTCCTCCCCTCTCTTCTCCTTCCCCGTTTCAGTGACCGCTATGTCCATTTTCTCCTTCACCTTCTCCTCTGTGAATCTACTCCTTCCCCGCTCTCTGATTTTTAACCGCGTTTATTGTCATCGCAAGCTCAGATTCCGTAGTACTAATCCCATCCTAAGCTGATAATCCATAAATACAACTGTTCTGCTTTGTGTTAAAACCGACTGCGAGCAAAAAATCAAAACAGCACATTACTGTGTATACAGCTTTTCTTTATACATAAAATGACGAAGAATATGTATGGGAAAACAGCAATTTTGCCAGTGGTTTAAATGCGTCACTATCGTAGTTAAAACTGATATGCGAGAAAGAGAACAACATATTCACAGCAGAGAAAACCTCACAACTTTTTTTAACAGTCGGTTTTAAAAGGAAACCTGTACATTTTCGTTTAAAAAAATATGTAGCTTGTGTCCATACGTATGTTTATTAGAGAGTGCTGTAAAAACTTTAAGTAAATTGGTTAATAATATTTCGAGATTTCTGGTAACTACGTTTCTCTTTTATATGTTAGACATATACTTATATATGTAATATATACATAGTGCACAGCATACAGCCTGTGTCCATCCTGATGTTCATTACAGAATCGAGTAAACATCTGAAGTAAATAGATCAAGTACGTTTCGAGATTTTTGGTAACAACTTAGCCCCTTTCTACAGTACATATAAGGTAATGATTTGAAGCAAACGAACATGTACATTTTTATTTAATAGATTATAATTACGATTATATGTATTTACTTTAAAATGAATGACTTATGATGGTGAAACCACTTTAGTTTGTTTGGAAATTACATCGGATGAACAAAACGTTAAACAGTAGTATAAATGCCAAATGTCGTTAAAAATATGCCTCCGTATCCTGTATTCATAAGGCTTTATACTGACCGACAATACATTTTCGAAAGTCACACGTTTTTTAATTCGTCACTCCTACCAGTCTCGTTCCGATGGCTACTGGCGCGCAACTCATGAAGTGATGAAAAAAACTCTGTCATATATAGGTATAAGAGTCTGTAAAAATATTTCCACGCCTCATTTTGATCGATTTTTTTACAAAGGTTAAACTCTGGTAACGTACAAAATTCCTCTCTTTGAAAGAGAAGCTTGACTTATGGTCGGCTACTTCTGAAGATTTTTCTCAATCGTAGGTGCTTTCCAGTTACCACAATCCAAGGTTTGACAGTTCAAATTCCAGTTGCTGACATCTCCACGTTTTTACTCTCCTTGCCGCCATTCCTCTTTGAAAGACAAGATTTATTTATGGTCGGATACTCAGACAGATTTTTTTTTCAGTCGTAGATTCTTTCCAGTTACCACAATCCAAGTTTTGGCAATTCGAATTCCAATTGCTGAAATATCCGCGTTTTTACCGTCCTTGATGCCATCCCAGATATACGATTTGCTTTGATTGGAAATAATAAAATTTCATAGCTATTTTTTTTTAAATATGCAGTACACATACAAAGAACAGCTTAGAAGCCAGTGGGATCAATGAACGACCCCTTCCTCTCAAGACTACAACCTTGTTACAGTAAAGAGAATGGACTTCATTGGATTAACGTAAGGAAGACGAGAAACTTTTTCCTGTGCGGTTTCGCCAACATTTCTTCCCATCCGTTTGTCATCCTTTTTCGATGGTCTGGGTGATGTCGTTTCTCCCAAGGTTTCAGTGATCATAAGGCCGTTGCAGCATCCCTGAATATGGAAGTTAATAGGAATATAAAAAAAAGGGAGGAAGGTTTATCTGTTTAGCAAGAGTAATAGAAGGCAGATTTCAGACTACCTAACAGATCAAAACGAAAATTTCTGTTCCGACACTGACAATGTTGAGTGTTTATGGAAAAAGTTCAAGGCAATCGTAAAATGCGTTTTAGACAGGTACGTGCCGAGCAAAACTGTGAGGGACGGGAAAAACCCACCGTGGTACAACAACAAAGTTAGGAAACTACTGCGAAAGCAAAGAGAGCTTCACTCCAAGTTTAAACGCAGCCAAAACCTCTCAGACAAACAGAAGCTAAACGATGTCAAAGTTAGCGTAAGGAGGGCTATGCGTGAAGCGTTCAGTGAATTCGAAAGTAAAATACTAGGTACCGACTTGACAGAAAATCCTAGGAAGTTCTGGTCTTACGTTAAATCAGTAAGTGGCTCGAAACATCATGTCCAGACACTCCGGGATGATGATGGCATTGAAACAGAGGATGACAAGCGTAAAGCTGAAATACTAAACACCTTTTTCCAAAGCTGTTTCACAGAGGAAGACCGCACTGCAGTTCCTTCTCTAAATCCTCGCACCAACGAAAAAATGGCTGACATTGAAATAAGTGTCCAAGGAATAGAAAAGCAACTGGAATCACTCAACAGAGGAAAGTCCACTGGACCTGACGGGATACCAATTCGATTCTACACAGAGTACGCGAAAGAACTTGCCCCCCTTCTAACAGCCGTGTACCGCAAGTCTCTAGAGGAACAGAAGGTTCCAAATGATTGGAAAAGAGCACAGGTAGTCCCAGTCTTCAAGAAGGGTCGTCGAGCAGATGCGCAAAACTATAGACCTATCTGTTGTAGAATTTTAGAACATGTCTTTTGCTCGAGTATCATGTCGTTTTTGGAAACTCAGAATCTACTATGTAGGAATCAACATGGATTCCGGAAACAGCGATCGTGTGAAACCCAACTCGCTTTATTTGTTCATGAAACCCAGAAAATATTAGATACAGGCTCCCAGGTAGATGCCATTTTCCTTGACTTCCGGAAGGCGTTCGATACAGTTCCGCACTGTCGCCTGATAAACAAAGTAAGAGCCTACGGAATATCAGACCAGCTGTGTGGCTGGATTGAAGAGTTTTTAGCAAACAGAACACAGCATGTTGTTCTCAATGGAGAGACATCTACAGACGTTAAAGTAACCTCTGGCGTGCCACAGGGGAGTGTTATGGGACCATTGCTTTTCACAATATATATAAATGACCTAGTAGATAGTGTCGGAAGTTCCATGCGGCTTTTCGCGGATGATGCTGTAGTATACAGAGAAGTTGCAGCATTAGAAAATTGTAGCGAAATGCAGGAAGATCTGCAGCGGATAGGCACTTGGTGCAGGGAGTGGCAACTGACCCTTAACATAGACAAATGTAATGTATTGCGAATACATAGAAAGAAGGATCCTTTATTGTATGATTATATGATAGCGGAACAAACACTGGTAGCAGTTACTTCTGTAAAATATCTGGGAGTATGCGTGCGGAACGATTTGAAGTGGAATGATCATATAAAATTAATTGTTGGTAAGGCGGGTACCAGGTTGAGATTCATTGGGAGAGTCCTTAGAAAATGTAGTCCATCAACAAAGGAGGTGGCTTACAAAACACTCGTTCGACCTATACTTGAGTATTGCTCATCAGTGTGGGATCCGTACCAGATCGGGTTGACGGAGGAGATAGAGAAGATCCAAAGAAGAGCGGCGCGTTTCGTCACAGGGTTATTTGGTAACCGTGATAGCGTTACGGAGATGTTTAACAAACTCAAGTGGCAGACTCTGCAAGAGAGGCGCTCTGCATCGCGGTGTAGCTTGCTCGCCAGGTTTCGAGAGGGTGCGTTTCTGGATGAGGTATCGAATATATTGCTTCCCCCTACTTATACCTCCCGAGGAGATCACGAATGTAAAATTAGAGAGATTAGAGCGCGCACAGAGGCTTTCAGACAGTCGTTCTTCCCGCGAACCATACGCGACTGGAACAGGAAAGGGAGATAATGACAGTGGCACGTAAAGTGCCCTCCGCCACACACCGTTGGGTGGCTTGCGGAGTATAAATGTAGATGTAGATGTAGATGTTTACCTACTCAACAAACAAGAATTCTTTAGGTACACCATGGTGACGAAGCATTTACATTTTCAGTGAAAAATCAGCTACCAGCGACTGCGCAACGAAATCCAGCAGATAACTGTAGATTCAGAGAGTTCCCTACGCTTGAATATCTGAGTATTATATATCCCTTAAGGCTTAAGACAGCGCTAAAACGTTACACTAACGTTTCCATTTTTAACAGTGGAAAATCTTCTCATATGCATTGTATTTATCAGGAATAAAATGTATAAGAGTAATAATTACAATAAAAACAGTATTTACGGAATACTTCATGGAAAGCTTGAGTCATACTTCATTACACAAAAACCATTCATTCGGGATCTTCATTGAACACATACATTTCATACAGCTGAAGAGCCTGTGTATATTCTGAGAAAAGGCAGACTTAAATTCGCATTCTTTGTAAACGGCTTCCTGAGACTTAGAAAGAGAATGTTTAAGCTTTACATCAGTCTACTTGTGACGATTTGCTGCATTCTTGCAGTGTACATGCAGCATCGTGGATGAACCGCTCAATAGGACTCCATTTGAGTTAGACTGCAGCACTGGCAGCGTGGGCGCAGAGCTGCCTCACGGCTCTGTAATTACGCCTGTGAAGCATACCTACTTCTCCCAAACTAATTACAAAATGGTTATTGCGTATTTCAAGTTATCAAATCTCGCAACCTGTTAACATAGTCTATTTCCAGCCATATCCATTAATTTATTGCATTCCGCGCGACAGGTTTCCGATGAGACTTAGGAGGCGAGGTAATTACGACGGGAATATTTGTGTCAGTTCCCGTGCTCTCCCTTTACGCTGCTGGCTACTGTGACGCACTGTGCGGTATATACGTACGTGCTAAGTCACCAGCCATGCAACTTAAAAAAATAAAAATAAAATAAACAATGGAAAAAGAAAGGAGGCGGTAGATTGTCAAAACACATAGCTACAGGCAACAACCTCAGCATTTCATATCGATTAATTCACCCTAAAAGAAAGTGTAGTTTTTCCACAGGAGAGTTATCGAAGTTGTGTTTAACGGGTTATCACTCGAATGGTAGAGTGATTTATGCAAGAACTGGGGAAACTCTGCTCTGATTTCTCTGTTTGGTTACCTACTTTAGGTTTCGAAGGAAATTCTTTGTTTTCATTGGCCCAGTTTACTTTTTCTTGTTGGAAAGACACCATCATAATAATCGATAACGAGCTTGTAAGTCCGAATTATTTTTCTCTCACACATACACAGAAAAAGTAGACACTGCAATGAATGAAAATAGCAGCACGAGAAAACAATACACAGTTTTCATTGAACTGAAACACTATTTAAAATTTACCATAATATGTAAGTGACTAGAATTGCTGAATGAATGCTACGGTGGGACGGAACGGGGGGGGGGGGGGGGGGAAGTGTTTCTGATCTCCGAATTGTCGGAATCTACATGTGCATCTATATCTACATTATTACTTTGCAATTCACAATTAAGTGCCTCGCAGAAGGTTCATCGATCCACCTTCAAGCTATTCCTGCACTATTCCACTCCACTAAATTTTTCTGCACGAGCTCTGATTTCTCTTAGTATAATAGTCACTTCCCCTAATGTTTGTAGGTGGGCGCCAACGAAATATTTTCGCAATCGGAGGAGAATTTTGTGACTGAAGTTTCACGAAAAGATCCTGCCGCACCGTAAAATGGCTTTATTTTAATTATTACCACCCCAATTCACATATCATGCCCATGGCACTCTCTCCCCTATTCTGTGATAATACAAACTGAGCTGCCCCTCTTGGAACTTTATCGATGTCCTCCGTCAGTTTCACCCGATGATGATCCCACACTGCGTAGAAATTTTCCACAACATAGCGAACGAGCGTTGCCTCTTTACTAGACCTGTTACGAGGTGCATTCAAGTTCTAAAGGCCTCCGATTTTTTTTCTAATTAACTACTCACCTGAAATCGATGAAACTGGCGTTACTTCTCCACGTAATCGCCCTGCAGACGTACACATTTTTCACAACGCTGATGCCATGATTCCATGGCAGCGGCGAAGGCTTCTTTAGGAGTCTGTTTTGACCACTGGAAAATCGCTGAGGCAATAGCAGCACGGCTGGTGAATGTGCGGCCACGGAGAGTGTCTTTCATTGTTGGAAAAAGCCAAAAGTCACTAGGAGCCAGGTCAGGTGAGTAGGAAGCATGAGGAATCACTTCAAAGTTGTTATCACGAAGAAACTGTTGCGTAACGTTAGCTCGATGTGCGGATGCGTTGTCTTGGTGAAACAGCACACGCGCAGCCCTTCCTGGACGTTTTTGTTGCAGTGCAGGAAGGAATTTGTTCTTCAAAACATTTTCATAGGATGTACCTGTTACCGTAGTGCCCTTTGGAACGCAATGGCTAAGGATTACGCCCTCGCTGTCCCAGAACATCGACACCATCATTTTTTCAGCACTGGCGGTTACCCGAAATTTTTTTGGTGGGGGTGAATCTGTGTGCTTCCATTGAGCTGGCTGGCTCTTTGTTTCTGGATTGAAAAATGGCATCCATGTCTCATCCATTGTCACAACCGACGAAAAGAAAGTCCCATTCATGCTGTCGTTGTGCGTCTCATTGCTTGGCAACATGCCACACGGGCAGCCATGTGGTCGTCGGTCAGCATCGTGGCACCAACCTGGATGACATTCTTCGCATTTTCAGATCGTCATGCAGGATTGTGTGCACAGAACCCACAGAAATGCCAACTCTGGAAGCGATCTAATCAACAGTCATTCGGCGATCCCCCAAAACAATTCTCTCCACTTTCTCGATCATGTCGTCATACCGGTTTGTGCGAGCCTGAGGTTGTTTCGGTTTGTTGTCACATGATGTTCTACCTTCATTAAACTGTCGCACCCACGAACGCACTTTCGACACATCCATAACTCCATCACCACATGTCTCCTTCAACTGTCGATGAATTTCAATTGGTTTCACACCACGCAAATTCAGAAAACGAATGATTGCATGCTGTTCAAGTAAGGAAAACGTCGCCATTTTAAGTATTTAAAACAGTTCTCATTCTCGCCGCTGGTGGTAAAATTCCATCTGCCGTACGGTGCTGCCATCTCTGGGACGTATTGACAATGAACGCGGCCTCATTTTAAAACAATGCGCATGTTTCTATCTCTTTCCAGTCCGGAGAAAAAAAAATCAGAGGCCTTAGAACTTGAATGCACCTCGTACACTTTCTAAGTGCCCTGCCAGCTAATCGCAATCTTTGATTTCCTTAGCCAACAACATTATCCATTTGATCGTTCCAATTCAAGTTATTGGTATATGTAATCCCTAAGTATGTAGATGAATTTACAGCATTTAGACTTCTTTGATATATCATGTAACCGAAATTTAGAGTATTTCGTTTGGTATTTAGCTGGATGACCTCACACTTTTCATTCAATTGCTATTCTTCGCATCACACAGATATCCTGTCTAAATGAGTTTTCAAATGGTTTTGATCATCTGATGTCTTTACAATATGTTACAGCATCAACTTCAAACGGTGTAAGAGGACTGCTAAAGTTGTGTTCTGTGGATTTTATGTAGATCATGAACAGCAGAGGGTCTAAGACAGTTCTTTGTGTAACGCCAGATATTACTTTTATTTTACGCAATGACTTTATGTCAATTACTATGAACCGTAAGCTTTCACAGGAACTCAGTAATCCGGTCTCCCAACTGAGGCGATACTTCATATACTCGCAATTTGGTTAGAAGTCACATTAACGTGCATTAATAGAATAAAGAGACGTAGAAGAGGAGCCAGTTTGGAGAAACGCTACACATTCAGTCATCTGTATTTTTACCCAATTCACCTCCACTGCAATATATCACAAGGAACATAATCAAGTCCATGCAACGACGTGCTCACATCTTGATGACGAGGTAGAAGTTCTCTATGAAAAGTTGCGTAAACTCATAAACCCCACAAAGAGTTTTCAGTGGGAATATTTGAGTAGGATACTAGAAATAACGGATTAAGTAATGGTACTGAGTAGTAGTTGTGAAGTCTTTCAAGAGAAACTAAATGTCTTTGGCCTACTGTGCAAAAGGAAACTAAAATGGGACGTGAGTAGATTCAAATGAAACTCAGAACGAAATTGGCGTCATTTGTAGAATAAAAAAGAAAATGCAGAGGAAGTGATAGTTTGACTTTCAACTAATAGAATATCACATAATTGACGCCATGTCTTATGAGTCATGACCCTTTTGTTATAATAAAGAAACAAACAAAAATTCAAATGGCTCTGAGCACTATGGGACTCAACATCTTAGGTCATAAGTCCCCTAGAACTTAGAACTACTTAAACCTAACTAACCTAAGGACATCACACACACCCATGCCCGAAGCAGGATTCGAACCTGCGACCGTAGCAGTCCCGCGGTTCCGGACTGCAGCGCCAGAAAAAGAAACAAACACTATCTGGATCACAACATTTTATTTTTTTACTACCGGTTTCATTCTGCCTTGCAGATCATCTTCAGGTCTGGCGCCGCGAAGTGCAGTTCGACAGAAATTGTATAATTCTGTAAAACCTACTTCACACAACTATTGACGAACTGCACTTTACGGCACCGGACCTGAAGATGATCTCAAAGGCAGAATTGAATTAGTAGTGAGTAAATAAAACGTTGTGATCCAGACAGTGTTTATTTATTGTGAAAGAATACTAACTGAGATGCAAACCAGGAAGAAGGTATAACGTACACACAGCATCGTAAGCAGATATTGAAAACTTTGTTTCATAAAAATTTATTTAAGAATATGTGATATGGTAAATTACACTCCTGGAAATTGAAATAAGAACACCGTGAATTCATTGTCCCAGGAAGGAGAAACTTTATTGACACATTCCTGGGGTCAGATACATCACATGATCACACTGACAGAACCACAGGCACATAGACACAGGCAACAGAGCATGCACAATGTCGGCACTAGTACAGTGTATATCCACCTTTCGCAGCAATGCAGGCTGCTATTCTCCCATGGAGACGATCGTAGAGATGCTGGATGTAGTCCTGTGGAACGGCTTGCCATGCCATTTCCACCTGGCGCCTCAGTTGGACCAGCGTTCGTGCTGGACGTGCAGACCGCGTGAGACGACGCTTCATCCAGTCCCAAACATGCTCAATGGGGGACAGATCCGGAGATCTTGCTGGCCAGGGTAGTTGACTTACACCTTCTAGAGCACGTTGGGTGGCACGGGATACATGCGGACGTGCATTGTCCTGTTGGAACAGCAAGTTCCCTTGCCGGTCTAGGAATGGTAGAACGATGGGTTCGATGACAGTTTGGATGTACCGTGCACTATTCAGTGTCCCCTCGACGATCACCAGTGGTGTACGGCCAGTGTAGGAGATCGCTCCCCACACCATGATGCCGGGTGTTGGCCCTGTGTGCCTCGGTCGTATGCAGTCCTGATTGTGGCGCTCACCTGCACGGCGCCAAACACGCATACGACCATCATTGGCACCAAGGCAGAAGCGACTCTCATCGCTGAAGACGACACGTCTCCATTCGTCCCTCCATTCACGCCTGTCGCGACACCACTGGAGGCGGGCTGCACGATGTTGGGGCGTGAGCGGAAGACGGCCTAACGGTGTGCGGGACCGTAGCCCAGCTTCATGGAGACGGTTGCGAATGGTCCTCGCCGATACCCCAGGAGCAACAGTGTCCCTAATTTGCTGGGAAGTGGCGGTGCGGTCCCCTACGGCACTGCGTAGGATCCTACGGTCTTGGCGTGCATCCGTGCGTCGCTGCGGTCCGGTCCCAGGTCGACGGGCACGTGCACCTTCCGCCGACCACTGGCGACAACATCGATGTACTGTGGAGACCTCACGCCCCACGTGTTGAGCAATTCGGCGGTACGTCCACCCGGCGTCCCGCATGCCCACTATACGCCCTCGCTCAATGTGCGTCAACTGCACATACGGTTCACGTCCACGCTGTCGCGGCATGCTACCAGTGTTAAAGACTGCGATGGAGCTCCGTATGCCACGGCAAACTGGCTGACACTGACGGCGGCGGTGCACAAATGCTGCGCAGCAAGCGCCATTCGACGGCCAACACCGCGGTTCCTGGTGTGTCCGCTGTGCCGTGCGGGTGATCATTGCTTGTACAGCCCTCTCGCAGTGTCCGGAGCAAGTATGGTGGGTCTGACACACCGGTGTCAATGTGTTCTTTTTTCCATCTCCAGGAGTGTATAATAAGGAGCGACTTTAGCTTTTAACAGATGACGAGCTCACTGACACAACTGAAACATTCAATAATTTTACGTACGTACTTAGGTCAGATATTTTAAGTAAGTTTAAATCAAAAGAAAAGATGTCTGAAGTGGAACAAGGCAGCATTTGGAATAAAGGCGAGAGCTTTACGTGGCCGACAATACAAACAAAATTTAATATTATAAACTACGGTAGCTCATTCGTAAAGGAGAGTACGACAAAACAGAACATTTTGTAAACAGTGAGAATAATGTATAAGTATACGAAAGACTCTGCATATGTTTGCGAAGTCTGAAAAAAATTTCAGAAATACAGATAATTAATGATCAATTAAAAGCATTACGAAAGTAATACGCGATGAATTCCGAGGAATATATAGGTGTACGTAGACGATGTTGTTATCATAGGAATGGTATAAACGTTGGAAAAATCAGTGGAACTTGTTGTTTTGTAAACAAGGAAACATAGGAATCGTTTTAGTACTTTTGTATCCCGCCTGGGAGGCGGCGCGTGGGTAAGAACGGTAAAAGGTAGTATAAGTCAGTACTGCAAGAAAATAGTTTACTGGTGCAAAAACAAGGTGATCAACACTTACATAACTTTGTACGTAGGTGCGATGTTGAGGCGAAGTGTCCTGACTGCCTCCATCTGATGAAATGGACTGAAGCAGTCGCGGAGCTCGTAGACCTCGACAGCACCGGCTAGAGAGCGCTGTCATCTGTGACTCTCGTAGTGCCAACTTGAGAAACTATTCCGTGGCATCGTTGCTATCGATACCACAGGTACCACATCTATTTTTTTTGGTCTCTACACCATCATAAAACGTAGCAACAGATGCTCTTTTCCTTCTGTCTCTACACGACTCTACAACATGTAATTTGAAAGTTTTTCTGTAAACCGATTTATCACCATCATCATCATCATTTAAGACTGATTATGCCTTTCAGCGTTCAGTCTGGAGCATAGCCCCCCTTATAAAATTCCTCCATGATCCCCTATTCAGTGCTAACATTGGTGCCTCTTCTGATAAACCTATTACTTCAAAATCAGTCGTGGTCACCTCTGTGCTCATACGGTAAAGACTACCAAATCCACCGGTTAGTCCCTCGGCCGTTAGGGGTAAAATCCAATGGGACTCGGGGAAATTAAGGCTAGCAACCTGCTTCCCTGGTACTTTAAATATGATGCTGGCAACAATCAGAGCAAAATGCCTCGGATCGATTTATCATCGGAAAATAATATACATCTCCACACACCTGGAAAATTGGACGTTTGTGTGTGGTAAGAATGATATTGTGTGGTAGGTTGCATTGCAGGGTGGAAAAAGCAGTGATTAAATTGCACTACTTGAATTCCTTTAATTATTTTCCCTTGAGCATACAGCCGTGTTCTTAGAAAATTTAATAATTCACTTGCAGTCGATTTCGAGAACAGAAATCCCGTCCCCAGGAACCTGCTAGACGCCACCAATAGTTTAACTCTCAAGCACATGACTAGTCAAGAGTCCATGACCAGTCAAGAATCCACGCTGTATTGGTTACAGAACGACGACAACGTCTATTCGATGACCAAAGATCTTTTCCCTCAGAAACCTAGAAACTTTATACCGGCCATATGCAGGAAGGGCCTTTCTTACCCTTGCCACAAAGCTGCGAAATCGTGCACCGTAACGTAGGTCATAACCTGCAACGCTGCTGCCATAAACTGTTTTACGCTCAGCGTTAAGGTTTCTCTTCATCCTGGCGACGTTCCAGGTTTTATAGTTTTCCTAATGATTACCCGACTTCTTTTCAATGATAGCATATTATTTGCTGTTCAAAAATCGAAGTGTGCTGTATTTCAGTTCTTATTTTCACTTTTTACTCCAAAATAGAAATGCTGTGAAGGTGAGGGGAAAGAACGAAATGAATTGAATAAGAGAAAAGTATAGAATTGGGCAGCTGTATAACATTTTCATTTCAGCAACAGAAATATTCTAATCAGAAGAACAGTAAATATTAACGAGACACATAAATTCGAGGGGAAAGAAATGTATTGTAATCTGAGAACTCGTTCAGACAGCAATAAATTTAACAGCATCATTGTATAGAGGAAGCTACATTGACTATCAATTTCAAAGCCTGATATCTCACTTTTGTTAGGCGTGCATTTTTATAAAGTTGTTGAGAACCCTTACTTTGCGGTTACCACTGAACTTCGGAGCTGCTGACAGCTAATTTCAAAAGTAACATTGGCTACTGCAAACACCATCTTTTGTCATATTTCTTCTTCTTTTCCCTTCATTTCACGTGCTTCTCTCCACGCTCATTTTTTATTGTTTAGCGGTAGCATACGTTTATGCTGGCAAATCATAAAAGTCATGGTTGTCCACCAGTTAAGGCATCTTCGAAGATCACGAGCCAATACTGAATCACTGGGACACAGTGTGAGCTATGCAGGGTGGTCTGAAACAGACTGAAAACCGTTTAAGGGTGTTGTAGGATAGTTTGTGCTGAGAAATAATTGTTAGGAAAAAATTTCAGACATTCCGCTCTCCCCAAATTAATTAGCGGTGAAGGCCGTTGCATGCAAATGCAAGTGGACCGCCTGAGACGGCATCGTAAAACGCGTTCTTCATTTGGTTTCTTATAACCGAACAAGAGAGTGATACAAATATTGGGCATGGGAAGGTAGCAAGTACCGAACTTCAGCCAAAGGCTGAGCCCTATCATCTACTCTGTGAGAACAACTGACACTAATTAATGTGGCAAGCCGCTTGAATTAGCGCGCGCGCAACGGCCTGAGCAGCTAACTTCAATGCTAATTAACTCAGAAATGGCGCAGGGTATCGCATTTTTTACAGTAATTTCCTAGAACAATCTGCCCTGTACCACCCTTACAATCTTTTCGAAATGTTTCTAACCACCCTTTATAGTGGTGGAGTAACACGTAAACACGATAAATGAAGTCTCACTCATGCATCATTTCCGTGTATATCTTCTTCTTTTTCTTGTGCCTTTGTCCAACATTTTCGCAGGATCGGCATGGTTATGGTCGGATTTGGCATGGTTAGTTTGAGGGTTGGCCGGATGCCCTTCCTGTCACCACGCCGTTACTTGAATAATGATGATGATGATGATGATGAAATGGTGAGGACAACACAAAACACCCAGTCCTCGGCATAGAAAATCCCCAGGAGAGGGGCTGGTGGAACTGGTTAATGCAAACCATTGAGAAAAGCACGGAAGTATTATTTTCAACAAATACTTACGTTTTTTAAATGGAAACCCGTTATTTTTAGCACAACTAAAAATAGAAACAAATACTTAATCAGTGGCACATTGTAAAATTTTAAGTACATCCGCAGTAATTTGTAATGTAAAGTTGACGCTTGAAACCTCAGACGTCCTGTCGCGTGTTACAACAAACAAGATCTATAGGGGTATGTTTACGAAAACTGATTTTTACGAGTTTTGGTATGTCAGTGTCCGCATGTAGCTCTTGCTGAACTAGTCCTTGTACTCAGAATAACTGCAGCACACTGTGTTACCGGACGTCTGTGATAGTGTGCTGTACCAAGTAAGAACAGAAGTCTGCACAGTAGGTATGTGAGAAGGTCACAAGTATAACATGTGTACAGTGTCGTAAGAACTGTTATTCTAACTATGAAAAGGCAGAGATGATACTCATCTATGGTGAGTGTTGACAAAATGCAGCTCCAGCCTGCAGGTTGTATGCACAAAGGTACCCATACAGAGATCATCCAAAGCGCCGCACATCTGAAAACATCTACAAACAATCGTATGCAACAGGTATGGTTGTAACACGCAAACTGGTCGGTAAAAACCCATCACATGAGAAGCAGGTGCACTTGGTGTGTTAGCTGCTGTTGCCGTGAGCCCACGCATAAATTCAGTTGACATCGCTAGAGGAAGCATAATGAGTGAAAGTAGTGTAATTCGCATACTTATTCGTCACAAGTTTCACCTGTATCATGTGTCGCTGCACCAGCAATTACATGGAGATGACTTTAATAATCGAGTGAATTTCCGTCAGTGGGCATTAATAGAGAATGCGTTTTCAGTTCTACCTGTCTACCGATGAAGCAGGTTTCACAAACCACGGTGCAGTGAATTTACGAATCATGCATTACTAGTCCGTTAGTCCGTGGACAATCCTCGCTGGCCTCGACAGGTAGAGTGACAGTGACCGCGGAGTAATTGTCATGGAGTATGGTGCGGAGTAATTGGCGACCATCTCATTGGACCTCATTTCATTGAAGGCACAAAAACAGCTGCAAAATACATCGAGTTTCTACAAAGTGATCTGCCAACTTTGCTAGAAAATGTCCCGCTGGAAACGCGTAGACCGTATGTGGTATCAACATGATGGTGCTCCTGCACATTCTGCAATGAACACTAGGCTGACCCTTGACAGAATGTTCGATGAGCGTTTCATAGGACGTGGCGGACGCATAAATTATTCAGCCCGTTCTGCTGGTCTTACACCTTTCGACTTCTTGTTGTGGGGTACGTCAAAGGAGAACGTTTACCGTGGTGTGTCTACAACGCTAGAGAATATAAAACATCGTATTGAGGCAGCCTGTGGCAACGTTACACCGGATGTCCTGCGTCGTGTAAGACATTCATTACGCCGTGGATTGTAAATGTGTGCAGCAAACGATGACCACCGCTTTGAACGTTTATTGGCCTGAAATGTCAGGTCACACTCTTTTACATTCTGTAATTGAAAACAAAAAACAAATTTGTAAGTTTAGCTACATTCCCAGGTTAATGTGCTTTTTCTTCTAACAAATAATTGCTGTACAGTATTCTTTAGAGAAAAAGGCTCATAAAAATGTTGGCACGTGGACGTAACGTGCTGTTCATGTCTCTTCTGTACCTACGTTACATCACTGTTCTTTTGGTATCCCTAATTAATTCGGTTCTTTACGATACACACGACTGAACTGCTGAGGAGTTACTCAACCATCAACTTAACGTTACAATTTACTCTTTATGTAATTAACATTTTACAATGTAAGAAACGGCACTAATTAAGTATTTTTTATATTTTCAGTTGTGCTAAAAATATTAATAGGTTTCCCTTTAAAAAAAAACATTACTATGTGTTGAAAATCATACTTCCCTGCATTTCTCAGTGGTCTGTACTAACCAGTTCCACCAGCCCCTATCCTCACTTTCGGTCTGCGGAGTGGGTTATTGAATGTTTGTTGTGGTTTGGGATGTATTTCCAGTGGTAATGTTAGGTGACTCACTCTGTAGAGTTCATTCCGTTGTTGCACTTTTTTTCCCATAAGTATATGCTGTCATTGCTTACCATATATGCTTCGTTTTTTCTGTTGATACCTTCCAACTCGGATATCTACTCACACCTTGTCACACCATCAAGAAACTACGAAGATGTCATGCTCCTTAGTAGGGTGAATTTAAAGGTGCTTACCGTTGTGTCTAGGAATCATGCATTCTCGGTTCGCTCGACAAACAATCAAACAACTTGTATTACTGAGTTTTAATACAACAAGACAAATACAATATTTAATTTACTAGATGTGTCGCAAGCAAAAGGCCGACATACTAAATAATGTCCAGAATAGACAAACACAAGTCTGTGCTGCAGGGAGTACTAATGAAGAGGTTACGATGCGCCGGTTAACGAAGTGGCTAACGTTGAAGCTGGTGTCGAAATGGGCGCGGCGCTTATACCCTCTCCACCTAGAGGCCGCTGCTGTCACGTTGTCGTCCTGGAGGTAGGTCGGTCAGCGAGCGACTGGCTGACCTCTTCTCATAGCTGTCCCTTCTCTGTCGTTCCCGACTGGGGTGCCGGCTGTGATTTTATGCCGTAACACTTACACCCACCGCAGAGCCGTTTCACAAAGAGTAGTTCGCTATTTGCAGAGATGTACCACTGTCAAAAAAAGCATACAAGTGGTTAAAATCGAGACTTCGTCATTGGTAACATGCTTGCAGATTCACTATGTGAATGCGTGTAAAGCTGTCAGCGGTGGATGGTTGGGGCTCGGACGCATAACTCGCCAATTGGTCGTCTATAAATGAGCTGCCAGGGAGACGCACTCTGTAGGCAGAGAATGGAAACACTTATGGCCCAAGTGACCTACAGTCGACACAACGTCAGCTAACGATTATGTTATTACTGGGGTAATAAAAATAAACATTGAAAAGCGATAGTTTGTTGATAGGTTGAAATGGTTGTGGGTACATTTCAGAGATGGAGGGTATAAACGGAAATAAAGAAACACATCTGGTAAGCTTATACAGAAGAAAATAAAAATATGAGCAGCAACAGAAATCAATTCTGCATACAAGTCAAATCCCTGTTGTAGACCCCCACATGATGGAGTGGAAGTTATATGAACTTGTAGAACTGTTTCCAGATTTTCAGTTCCAATCTAGGTTTTTTTGAGGGATTGGAGCAGTACGTGAACTACTTCCAGACTTCGAATTTCCAATACATCCATCATCTGCACCACTTGTTGAGTCTGATTAAGTTACAAAGCGACTGTTACTATACTTTTCACGATGGTCATATCCAATATAGATGCACATGTATGAGGAGGGGGAGGGCTAGTCTTAGGAATTTTTACTACGTTGGTGTATAAGAGGCGCAAACAGTCTCGTGGAGGGACACTCTCTGGTATACTTTGGTTTATATGTGCGGGAATTAACAATTAATGGACTTCCCACACAGCCATTTATCTATATTCGCAGTTTAGTATATGGTACACGCAAAGTAGTGGAGAGATGGTTTAAAGACGATACAGAAATAGGAAAAGCATGGTGCCATGTCACTGGTCGGCGTTGAATTTACGGAAAATCTAGTAAGACTGCTAAAATTGATCACCCTATCAGCTGCAGTGTTTATTACAGAATATCGATGGTGTCCTTTCCATCCAATCCGTTCACTGGTATGAATTTAATTACGATGTAATGATTCACTGACGCCACTTTTTTGAGATCTAGAGAGTCATGGTGGGAGCAACACCTTCTGGGGATGGTCAGAACCGAAACAGTGATTGTGCACTTGGCAGCTGTATAAGGAATCAATCGAAACAGAACACTGAGACATCTGCTACTCTTTCACTGTGAAAGGTGAGATTAAATATAAAGGTCATCAACTTTGAGCACTTGTTTGATAACACTCCACAACGCTCCAAAGTCCTCCAGTTTCCATCTGTTGCGATGTCTTCCACGTTTTTGTCAATACACCACCTCTGTCTTTTATTTCAATCATCCTGTGTGTTGTGGAAGTAGAAGCAGCGAAATTATAACATGCGATATCTAGCTTTCTGTAAGAGCCAATGGATCAAAACATAATCACACACTGTTTGGATGTGTTGCAGTATAAAAGAAGTGTGTGGTGATGAAACTTTGCACTGGTCCGTACAAACAACTTCGATCACTGGCCACTTGCTCTAGTGGGGATCACTCTAATGGGGATCACAACATATTGTCATCGTCGACAAGCAGATGGTGTTAGTTTCCCTATATAAAGGAAGAGAGAGGTGCGGTAATATCTTATCAAATTCTCTACTGGGTGAAATTAGTGGAGCTTTTACAGTTTGTAACTCTTCTATGTTGGATGGTACAAAATAATGAGAACAGAGAGGATGTTTGGGTAATAGACATGAATGCACCCTGAGAAATGCAGATCTCCTTCAGACTGAAGTACCTGTATGTGGTTTGAAAATGCACCGCAGTACAGTAGCAAAATCCTTGTCACTCCTTCAGTTCCCATATGATGTGGAATCTTCAGAATTTTCGTAGTAAGAGTCACCACTGTAACTGTGCTTACTGTCTTTTCTACTATCCATTTTACTAAGGTTTGAAGCTCCTCTTTTCGTTCTTCCGTGTTTGCAAATTAAAAACTGGGTTCTTCTGGAAATCAGCCTTATGTAAACACAATTAGTATACTTTTATATTTAGCCAGACATGTTTCGACACCAATGTGTCATCTTCTGTGGGTCAAATTTATATTTCTTAAAATTACATCGTCAACTGAACTGAATTATTATACAGCACTATGCTCAGTTCAGTTAGCAATGTAATTTTAAGAAATATAAATTTGACCCACAGAAGATGACACATTGGCGTCGAAACATGTCTGGCTAAACATAAAAGTAAACTAATTGTGTTTGCATAAGGCTGATTGCCAAAACAACCCAATTTTCTACTACCTTTTTACACAGGAGTAAATTTCGTTTGAAGCTAGCCTGGCACATTGTAAACGATTGGCAGGGTTACAACAACATGTTCCATTTGCACCGAGTGGTCAAAGCATGGTCATGTCGTATTATCTTAGCTCACCCTGTTTCTCCACTGAATGCAGTATGTGACAGGTATAGTGCTCCATGACTTCCGTTCTGTTCCAGCATAAACTGGAACGATCACATGGACAAAGCTCCAAGTTGGCCAGAACAAAGATTTAGGAAGATGACAAGATGCAGAGAGACTGTCTAGAGCCACGCTGGTGTTTTACTGTATGGTGCCCTTTGCAGATACAGCCCTTAGCATTTTCAGATATGAGAGTGCCATGAATATGATGCACCAGGGACTGTAATCATTTTTGAATGGATAGCCTTGATTCCAAATCGCAGACAGCGCTTCTACCAGAAAGCGTGACACTATAGATAGGAAAAGCCAGTGTATTGTTCAAAGGATTTTGTACATTTCTTATGACTTCAATTTAGCGCTGCATTTTTTAAAGCAGTTAGTCACATAGATTACTCACATAGCACACCATCTACAGTATTTGATCATTCTCAATCAACAATCACCCTCCCTCACCTATAACTCTGTGGATATGTCACAGAATCTCTGTTACAATGTCTACTATATTTATACAGAATGTGTTACAAATACGGTTTGTTAGCGTGGAAAATATCTAGCAGTGGCATGAGGGAGTTTCAAATAGCAGCGTAATACCACGTTCCTTAGCCGCGTCGCTTTCTAAATTCGGTGATAAGGGTGATTTTATTATGAACGAGCAGCTGCAATTTCGAGTTTCGCGGTATATTGTGTGGAAGACCACTTTATTCGGAAGCAGTGCCATGTCTTGATTTATAAAGCATGTACAGCTTTTAACATGGATATCGTTACCCATATTTGTGTGTGCCTGTAGAACCAAGATCACGTTTTATACATGGTGACCGTAACATAGTCATAGCGGTCTTGTTTTTAACACCTGGTCGGTTATAAAACGATTACGTCTGTTTTCCTATGAGACACTGGCACCACCAGCAAAAATAGAAAAAAAAAATGAGGCATGTGCGTCCATCGCTGATGTTCGCTCAGTACTCTTTGGTGCTACCAGGATTCCGTTACTGGCGAAATATATACTTAGTAGGAGATGTGTTATAGATTCACTGTGACCGGCAGGTTCAAATTTGTGTTGCGGTGTAAAGTTACTGTGGTCGTTGTTGTGACATGTGCAAAGAAAAGACGATGTGTGTTTGTAAGGGAGTTATGGATTTGATGTGGGAGGTTGCGGTTTTAGTTCTCCGATAGGCATAAGGGGTACCAAAGGGGTCTGAAAGCCACAGCCATCAGGAAAAGTATTTCCGATACTCCACTCACTGTCGAGTGTCATCTTATCCGTGGTGCAATCGTAATATTTAATTGTAGTAACAATGATAAATATGTGAGTGCCTTCTTAGGGGTGTGGTGCTCGTAGCGGAGATATCCTGCGGCTGGATGGGAACTTCTGGTTTAAGGCTCTCGAGAGCGGCATGTATAAAGAAAAGCTGCAGCTGTCCGCCTAGTCGGTTTTTGTCCGCAGGTGCATGGGCAAGTTCCGGCGGCGGCGCTCTGTGGATAGCTCAATAGTGAACTAACACTCTGTATGCGTTGGGCTGTCTGCGCAATTCGTGTGTCTTACATGTATTCCCTGTAGATAATTGAGTGATTTAGTATCAATCACTGCCTCGTGTTGGCTGTGGACGTGTTGATGATACCCGAATTCCAGGATTTCAAATCACTCTCAGATGGCGTCCACGGCCGTGATGCTGCACTGCGGCGTACAGGGGCGTCCACGATTGCGACTGCGGCTGCGGCGGTAGTTTTGCCTAACCTTTGAGCACTGGCGCCGGTGGCGTATGAGGAGACTGGCTGCTGTGTCTGGACATCTGGGAGGCGAGTGCTGGTATTTTCAGCGATTGACAAGATCTAGCTATGACAACTACTGCTACGTTTGGATAGTGGTTCAAGTGAGTCATGTTTAGATCCAATCAATACGTCGAAATGGACTCTGGCTTGCAGTGGTATTTGCCGTTTATCCTATCACATAGTAGACTATTCCTCCTCGTTCTCGTTCTGAATGTAGGGGAAGGAACCAATTTAGGAATAGTGGTTTAAAAACCCCTTTATGACGTCAAATTCCCGATATGTAGCGATCTCTGACATCTACCTATGACAGATACTACTACTGCAGATTCTATCGTACCTTGAGTGTGTCATGCTAAGTGCTTTTCTATACATCACTGTGGACCCTTGCAGAGGTATTTGATATTGTTGTTACAATCTCATTCGCAGTAAATCCCTTTTCCTCCTCCTCCTTCCGAATGTAGCGGGTATAACCAATTAGGAACTGTACAGTGACCTAAAAATCCAGTTGCGACGTCAAATTTCCCACTGATAAATACCTCTTCACCTACCCATGACAGTTCCTGTGCATGCAGCAATAGCAAAGCAGTCATACCAGTGCGCAGTGGCCTGCCGTCGGTGTGAAAGACTTTTAACAGTGTAATTATGGGTGGCGCATTATGTTGATGGTGTTCCTTACGCGATTGGGATGAAAAAGGCACCCCAAATGTTTAAATATTTCATATTGCCTTGTCACCATGAAAATGATTAAATAAACAGTATTCCATACAGTGCAGTTAATTTCCCAACAAATACTTTGAGTAAATAAATTAACTATACTCCCAACACTGTCTTGTATACTACAAATTGTTTAAATAATCAATATTCCTCACATTGTCTTGTCTATCAGAAACTGTGTAAACAATATTTCATGCACTGCAACCGATTTCCCGCCAAATTCTTTAAATAAATAAATAAGCTATATTCGAAACAGAGGCTTGTGTCAAATAAGCTGTTTAATAAACAATGTTCCACACATTGCCTCATGTATTAGAAATTGTCTAAACAATATTCCCTATATTGCAATCGATTTCCCATCACATTCTCAAAAATAAATAAATAAATAAACTATATTCTATTCACCATCTTGCAGCCCATAAATTGTTTAAATAACAATATTCCACGCATTGCACTGTCTAAGAGAAATTGTTTAAACTCTTTTCCATACAATGCAATAGATTTCCTGCCAAATGGGCAGTCGGGTGAGTCTTTTTCCCGCCAATTTCCAGGCTGGGAGGGGGAGGGCTGGGGGATTTCTCGGTGGGGGTAGTGAATCAAACTGATAGAGGGGAAGAAGGCTATTCGAATCAGTCGGGCCTGGAAGTATACTTGTATCGACGATGGACGTTCCCAGAGGGTTGCGTGGAAGTGGAGAGAGTTTAGGAACAATTAGGAGGAGGAGTGGGATGTTTCTGGGAAGGAGGAATTATCCCTAGCGGGTCAGAATCCCCTTAGCAAAACAACAGATTAAGGGTCTGTCAATGAAAAGAGAGCTATAGGTTTGCTCTTGAGTGCATGCATGTCCCTGTTGTAGGCAACGCGCAGTGTGGGGTACCTTAGTTGCCCTACTACTGCTGAGATTGGGCACGACCCAGTTCTTGGGCCGCTGAGGTCTGAAGAACACCGGGAGAACCGTGGCCAGCAGGATACGACGTCACCCACGATATCTGCCTCTCTCCGCCTTTACAACGGATAACTCTGCCCAGCCACCACACCGCCGGGCGTAGCGTTTGGCCACAACGATGGCCAAATTCTGAAAGAAGCAATATGAGCCACTTGAGTCAACTTCGCATTCCAGCAAGAAGTGAAGCCAAATGTACTCCCATACTTTTGTGGTTAAACAAACGTACTGACACCTGGTGGCCCCGCAGACCACTGACATCACGTACCGCTCCATGAGAACTAGCAGTCACAGCACTTGACACACACTTCACTAATATTTATGTACCCTGGAGCAACTCGTGACCAAGCCAGGTTCTACTCTGCGCATATTGCCCTCCTTTTCCTAGGACGGTATGAACACAACGTCTTCACTGACGATTTTAATTGCGTCTTTCACCCCAAAGACCAAATTCTCTAATACTCGCTTTGTCCAAAACTGTATATGGTGGTTCATGACCTTCATTTGCATGACGTGTGAATGGTACACTGCGACAGTTCTGGACACATGGATCTTACTCTTCATTCGTCGAGGTGACTCGACCGCATAAATGTGCCATAACGTCTTACGCAGACAGTGATAGCCGCTGAACGATGGACTCTGGCCTCCTCCGATCACAGTGCCTATATCTGCACGATACATCTTCACTCCCAGTGGATCTGGGGTAGTAACGGCCTCTGGAAGATGTACATAATTCACTTCCTGGACACGGACTGCGTCCGCAAGTCGCCATAATGTGGGCCAGTTGTGAACAATGTCCCTCTAGATACTCATGACTTTGGCGAGATGACTGCTCTGCACAAACCGGCAATCTGTAAGACGCTAACGCAGTTTGGCAAGGACATGTCTGCGTGACACCGACAGACCCTGGATGTTTACTACGTGGCTCTCAAGGACTTCGAGGGTCTGCTCCCACCGCCAGACAGACAACGAGAATGACACCGAATCAAGGTGACTGACGTTGACGAAGCGCCGTTTAGAAGCCGCCATGGTCCACTATCGACGATCACAGAGGTAATCTCCAAGCATCACAAGGTGGAGGGCAACTGCCGACATCGCCGACGATTAATCACGAGTCTTATGAGACAAGGTATCGCTCCTGTACATCCCAAGCAGTTCATAGGATCAGGTCGACAAATCCTACGAATTTGTCTAGATTTTCTTCATTGTTGCTTCCATTATCAACCGCAACGTCATAATTGCCAAAAGTTTATTGTTGTCAAGCTATAACACTCATTTCATATACTAGAGAATTGAATGTACAAAGTTGAAACTAGGTACATTCTAATAACTGATTAGAATAGACACCGTTGCTGTAACACATTTACTGTATGATAGTTTGTACAAGATTATGAACTTCCCGTACGGTCACTGACGTATCTGTTCTCGTTCTGTAGTCTTGTCAATTCCGATACTACACATTGGTTAGAGTATGAGTCATGTGGAAGGTAAATGTAGTGTGAGCAAGCGAGATGCAGCATAGGCTTCTCACAGAAATGAAAATAACAGTTTTGAACGATGTTACAACATATGAATTCAAGAATCGAAGATTGCAAAACGAAACGCAAGAGCCATAAGATGTCGTACTTTTGTAAAACAAATAGGATAATTGTCGTCTGGAGGTCCCTCCCTTACACCTCGTTGGGTGTAACACAACGACACGAACACAAGTTTGAATACAGCGAACAGACACGCCGATGACACGGCGGACAGTTTATAATTTTGTGAAAGAAAAAAGCGCGGGGGGGGGGGCGGCATGATGGAGGTTTGAACATTGATTTCCCCTTCGGCTGTCCAGACGTTGCCCACGTAATCACGACGTCCTGGCTATTAAGTTCGCTCGATGCTCCACATCTACACCTTGTACCGCTCGCTGTTGCTATCATACTTCTTTTCACAGTTCAGTACTCCTTCTCACTGTTTTCATGATTGATCTGTGTCCAGTTTTCGTCGGAAATTCCCCTGGGCCACCTTACCACTAAATCTGAGGGGGCTGCGATGTGGAGTTTACCTTGTAAGGAGTGAAGTGATAAGCTTGAAGTTCTCTGAGACTATAGATACTGTCAGGTCAGTTGACAGTTCATGACATCTCTAAAAATGGCAATCACAGAGGTTGGGGAGGAAAACGTAGATAAAAGAAGGTAACTACGAAGAAATAATGCGTAATAGGAGAATTACTTCAGTTGATTGACGAGATAAGGAAACACAAAAATGTTCAAGGAAATTCAAGACTCCAGAAAAACAAGTCACTAAAGAATAAAATAAACAGGAAGTGCAGGGAAGTTAATGTTAAATTGCTTCACCAAAAACGTTAAGAAATCGAAAAGGAAATAATTGTCGGATCATATGAATCAACATACAGAAATGACAAAAAATATTCGGTGAAATTAACCCTCTGGAACTCGTAATATGAAAATTACTTGGGGACGCGCAAAGACCTAACAGATCTTTCGTGCAGTTTACGACATCAGAGCCTACTTTGTTGACAATTGGGGGTTCAGTAACTTAGACACAACCTATAGATTATCATGAATTAAAACATATCTTTATCATTCAAAATTGAGCACACAGCATATTTTCAAAGATAGAAGCAAAAGTTTCCCCTTTGTTACAATGTATTCGGCAAAGTTGAAGTTCCCGTATGACAAAATATAATAGTTTCCTGTTTTAGTAGCTTTTGTGAATTACATTTGATTCTGCAAATTTTTCGCTTTTTCCCTGCTTTTTAATCTACTTGGAGCAAATTCAGCTGTAACTACTGGAGGTTCATTGGCAATGTAGGTCTCCGCACCTTGAAGTTCTGTTATTGTTTCATTTGTCATTCTTGTAGAAAGACATTTTTGGGTGAAAGGGGAAAGGAATACTCGTCGAATTCACTGTACATCTATGTATCTGGTCATTCACCAACTCCTCACCAAGCTTCTTCAAAAACCACCTCCCTGTCGGAAGGTTTACGTTATTTCTAGTAAGAATGATCTCCGCATTGTTTCGAGCTATATTTCGCAACGAATGGAAAACAGCCATTATACATCTTCTAGTATTTCTGTTAATACTGTATGTTTTACACATCTGGTCATTAGTGTCAACTCCACCTTTGTGCTGGTTGTAGTATGTAATAATTTTCGCTTTTTTTTTCAATCTTATCAGTATCAATAGCGTCATCGTTATGCATGGTAGAAATGAGTGTCACTTTTTTTCGGTTTCGAGATATACGAAACAATAGTGGCGTTTTGAAACTTATAGGAATATATACTTTTTTTCAGTGTTACAACGATACTGAGTTGCTTGTCCACCATTTCTTCTGCTAGTGCCACGTCCGAGAACCAATCATCCGTCGTTGTGTTACGACCTGTGTTATGTAATGGCGCAGAAAATCTCTTAATCACATCAACAGGTACGTTGCTGACTTCAAATAACGATCCATCTGGTTATTAGTAGCCGGCCAGTGTGGCCGTACGGTTCTAGGCGCTTCAGTCTGGAACCGCGTGACCGCTACGGTCGCAGGTTCCAATCTTGCCTCGGGCATGGATGTGTGTGATGTCCTTAGGTTGGTTAGGTTTAAGTAGTTCTACGTTCTAGGAGACTTGTGACCACAGATGTTAAGTCCCATAGTGCTCGGAGCCATTTGAATCATTTTTTTGGTTATTAGGCAACATATATTTCCAAATTAGGTGTATAGAAAACGTCGCTGTCAACCAATGCATCAATTTTATTCCATATTTCCGAGGTTTAGATGGTACACATTGTACAAACGGACATCTTACCCGGAAATCTAGCTTTCCATTTGATGTTACATCAGTTCCTGGAGAGTAACTTTTCTGAAACATTTACCATGAAATTTTGGAAAAGTTTACGAATGTGGCAAAGACGATCTGTTTCAGTCGCTCCTCTCTTATCACTCTGTCATCATATATTAAACATGTCAGTGAAAACAGGAAGCCGTTCCTGTTCATCACCATCTCGAAAAATTCTTTGTCGTGGCCTTTGGTATCCCGAAAGTAAGTGTGCTGAGCCGGTGTGTACGAAGTCGTGCACCCTCTTGGAACCTCGATCTCTGTCAAATCTGTAAAACAGGCGTCTCTCATCACTGGTGTTTTGCAACCTGATATCATTCTGTGTATTTAAATATGACCTGCATCACTAAAACTTCAGAAACATGCTCCCACGCCTGTAAAGGTGTTTTACTTCATGAGAAGAAGCTGTGATAGATTCTGTTGTACAAATCAATCTAGTTTTCCTCCTTTCCGGAGTAGTAAGGTTCTCTGCCATCGTCAGCTGTCTATAATTTTATCCCTAATTTCCTTGAAAGAGAGGAAATAATTGTTGTATCCATCACGAGAATGGTTTAGCATAGTATCCTCTTGACCATATGAATCCTCGGTCTGGTCTGTTTCTGACTCTTCAAACCGTTCCTCTACAAGTTCTTCTCCATCTTAGTCTTCATTCAGCGATCGCTGTTCAGATAACTAGGTTGTGAGTGCAACCATGGACTTTGGCGAGGACGGGACGTTACGCGCCGAACTGGCGACCACCACAGCAACGTTACGCATACATTCAACCACCATCCCCACGTAACACTGAATATCAGCGTGGTAGTATGCAATCGTCTTCACGTGATTAATTTGGCATCTAGATGATCAATACGAGCAACGTTAAAAGCCCATCCCTTTTGCTACAAGAAGTTGGGCGTCGGACAACCTTGAATGCATTCTGAATCAGCGTTGCCAGGTTACCTCACTATGGTTGGCTGACGGTCATCGTAGATGCTTGCGGAAGCGCGCAGGAAGCAACGCAGGTATTAGGTGTGCAGTAACAGAGGTTCGGCAGGGATGTAGATCAGGCATGGGTTTTGCAGGATGTCAGACGTTTCTCAAACCTAGCGAGAGGAGCTCCTACTTATTTATCAGTCCTTACGTCAACATTTTGCCAATTGGCGATAATGCACTAGCACACTTCCTCAATCTTATGAACACTTTCCTCCTGGAGGCAGGAATCTACGCTTCCGAATGGCCTGCGGTATCTGCTGACATGAACGCAACTGAAGAAGCATGGATCGATTGAAGTTCCCTTTGTGGCTGCAATGCAAGTTTCCTTCCACACTAGATGACTTCGCCAGCGAAGGGTAGGACTAGCTTGAGAGCAACGTCTCGACCACGTTGTGGAAAGCATGTCAAGAGGATACAAGCATGCTACGGAGCAGAGGGGTTCCACAACATGGTACTGTATAGAATTGTATTCAGCAGCATTCTATGATCTAATAGGGCTGACTTTTGTAACAGCCTGTTTTTCAGAAATTTTATTTCACTGTATCGTTATGTTTTAGTTTTCTGTAGCATTTTAATCTAACCAATACATCTTTGTAGATGATGTAGACCTCTGACCAGAATAGTTTGTATCTACAAAGTTTTTGTGTTTTCTATGGATACGCATTGCCTGACAAACAAGTGAACCACCCAGAAGCATGGTCGAAGATCAGTGTAACTACGTATACTTACTTACACATCGCATTGGCATGTATACAAATGATTAGAGTTTAAATTCTCTGTGGCAAGTAGGACAACCACCAGAGTCCATTTGTGTTGTTCGTGTTTAGTGTTGTTACCAAGCCTGGTAGGGTACCTAAGAGGCGTGAAGAGCGTCGGGTATTGAGTGACCACTGTACTGGACAAGGAGATGACACGCTCTCTCATGAGACAGCGTTATCAACACCTGATACAGTTCGAGAAGTATTTCATTGTGCTTTTCCATTCTACTGGTTTCTCGACTTGTGCAGTAGCCAGATTTGTGAGGCATTTGGATGTGATATGGCCTGTATAAGAAGACAGCGATTGGAATACATCCATCAAATAATTGAGGACGTAGGTTGCAAGTGCTACTCTGAGATGAAGAGCTTTGCACAGTAGACGAATTCGTGGCGGGCCGCATCAAACCAGTCAGAAGAATAATAACAAAAGAGGAAGAAGAAGAAGAAGTGGCCTGGTGATGGACTGTGTGGGAACATGAGGGTAGGCATACTCGTAGTCAGGGTTCCTGTTTGAGACATGGCGACTGGTGGTAGGGTGTTCTACTTGCATCGCTGAAATGGATATTCGGCTGTCTTGTTATCTTTGACTGCTCCCCCCGGCGGTTTTTCCGGGTGAACGTGTGACAAGAGTCTCCGGTCGACGTTCAACGAGCCAACTTGTGTCGATAACAAGCCTGCGTCCCTAACCGTGGTGCACGGGCCTCGCCGTGCTCGCCGCCCTTGTCTTTTGACGCGCCGGACGTACGGTGCCGATCATTGGGCGCCTCGACGTGCCAAATTGTGGTGGGTTCGTCTTCTCACGCTGTACAGCTTCCCAGCTCGTAATTTGCAAGCTCCAACTTACGTATGACTTTTATTCTGTGTTTGACTAAGAAGATTGTTGAAACTTATTGTGGAATAGGTAGCTGCCGGAAATGGTTCTGAACTTGGTTCGACAGTGGCTATTTTAAGGATGCTGATTTTCCTCATTTCGTTTCTCATCATCTGTGGAGTGTGTGTTTTAAGTGGTCTTCATGCAAATTTTAACCTGTTTTAGGACATACAGGTATTGACCGCTTTGGGACTGGTTGCGGTTGTGTTCGTGCCCGGCAGCCGTAGAGTTAATGGTTTAATCATTTGTCAAGGCAGGATTTGGTATGTTTATTTAATGCTGAATGCGCATTAAGGCAACTGGAAGTGATCTCTCTAAGTTTCCTACTAATTTACTGGGAGACGGGTAATGTTAGAGTATTGCTCCATAAGAATTTGGGGGCATGCTTATTATATATTCAAGTGTGGATCTGATTTAACCTTGTTTTCATTGCAATCTATTTGTACTGCAGGCCATTGGTTAAGTCGGCTCGTTTCCTGGCGTCGGTGCCGTTAGGGATTCTTGTCATGACCGCTCATTGTGAGGTCGGTCGTACTATAAATACATATATACCGCCTGCTAGTGAACCGTGGGGAGTCAACGCTCATATTGCCTGCCGGCCGTAGAGTTATTGCTTCCAAATATTGCTTTGGGCCTTAACGCTGTTCTCTAAAGTTAAGTGCAATTTGGGAATCATTCTGAGTCATTGTGCCCGTTAGTTAAGTGAGGCCCATTTGTAAATAAAACACTTCTGTAAGTCACTTTACTGGTTGAGTTATTGTTAGCTATTCTTACGTAACACTTATGTTAATCATTCGTACATCTTTAATCAATGGACAACTTGTTATTTTTCCTGTGTGCCAGTTTTGCCGCCTTGGTTGGGCCACTTTGCATTTTTAGCATAAGCATGTTTCACTGTGGACCTTTATGTGGGTAGTTCAGTTTTATTAAGCTTTAAGACCTTTGTTTTTAATGAAGTTTTGGTATTATGTGGCTGTTTAGCTTCGGATGTAAGTGTATAGTGTTATTAGTTTCTCGAGACATGGTTAAGAACGATTGTTTGTGATTGATTATTCACCATATCTACTATCAATGATTTTGGTTGAGGGTGCAAAATAATATGATTCGTGTTTATGTAATTCAGTCAAAGTGAAGATTTGTATATTGCATTACTAAGAGGGCAAATGTCCGAATTGAAGTTTATAATGAAGTGTGGCCGGCCAATGTGGCCGAGTGGTTCAAGGCACTTCCGTCTGGAACCGCGCGACCACTACGGTCGCAGGTTCGAATCCTGCCTCGGGCATGGATGTGTTGAAAGGCATGTGCTAAGGCCTGATCAGGGTAACTCCATAAAATAGTCAGTAGTTGCCAACCGCAAGGTAGAATGAGTATAATATCTTTGAGTACGAGGATCTTTTAAGGTTGAGAGAGCCGGGCGAGTGCAGTAAAATAAAAGGAAAAAAAAAAAAAAACGGGGAGTCGCAGGTAGGTGCGTGGACGAAGCAGATGTGTGGTGACAGCGTTAAGGTAGGTCGCTGCCACTGACCAGACTTTAGCAAGTAAATGAGAGACGATACATAATCATTTCAAATTGGTTTCTGTTCGATAATGTTCAGAGTTAGGATTTGTATGTCCAAGGTTTGGGACAGTAAGAGTCTTGTAATATTTTTTTGTAAGAGTGATTCATGCTACTAAAATGTTGGAAATAGTAGGTTTTGTGTATGACTTAAAATTTTAACAATATATATATATATATATATATTGAGATCAACATTGTGTTTAAATCTAACAGCCTGAATCATAATCCACATCCTTTGCTTGTATTTAATATGAAAATGAGTAGTAAACTAAAGTTACCCATCAATGAAAGAACCAAGTAAACATCAGGGCCAAACGTTAATTTTCCAGTACCATCTTAATGCCAGTGCACAAACAGCATTATTCTCTTAAACTTGATTGCTGAGTCAAATACATGTTGCATTTCTGGTAAAATGGAGGAGTGCAGGAAACAAGTTCACAGACCCAGTGAGATGCAGGTTTGCTGAATGATTAATGTAGAGCAATATTATCACTGATTCTTTCACAGAATAAAAGGATACAATTTTGGTTAGATACTTTCAGTTTGTGATGTCCTTAGGTTCGTTAGGTTTAAGTAGTTCTAAGTTCTAGGGGACTGATGACCTCAGTTGTTAAGTCCCATAGTGCTCAGAGCCATTTGAACAAATACAGTCTGTTTTGAGTCAGATTAAAATTTTAAAACAATCACAAGCTTGTCCATCAACAGTGGTCTCGGGCTTCCTATTTCCTTTAAATAACTGTGGTGAGATTGTAATTTTGTTTTTCTAAAGAACTGGGTGGTACCACAGTTCACTGTTGAGCACGTCTGACCTCCACAACGAAGGACTGCGCTATTGAGCGTCAAAAGCACATAGTAACTCCTTAACATTTGTACATACTTCAACTCCCCTCACCCCTCCCCAAACAAAAGTGTACTCCCTGGAACATTGTGTATCATTCTGCACCATTTGTCAGTACGCTGTGACTATGAAGTAAGAACTGTCGATGAATGGAGCTGTGTTTAGCGATGCATGTCTGTTCTGCACTATCCTGGATGACGATTTGTTCTGCATCGAACAGTCTTCCACAAACACATCTAAAACTGTAACACCTGATGGTCTCTGCATAGCTGTAACAATACTACTAGGTGGGTTACGCATGTCAGTATAGAACAACAGTTTTGCGTCCACATGCCAACACTTCAAAACCTGAGTTGCTCTCCAGAGAAAAATAAAGATTAATGTATTGTTCCTGAGGCATGCAATTGGAGATACTAACCAATCTAAAAACATACTACTCTTAACGGCTATAATTATTGGTGTGCAAGAGAAGCAAACATTGCTGTAATGCTGGTCGGTACACCCTCCACAGTAACCAACAAAAATATCGACAACCATGCCAGTTATACCCTGCATATCGTAAGCCATTCGATACTGGGTTAGCGGGCTAGAAATGAGCTCCAGGAGAGAGGTTTTAATAAAATGCTTTTTATTGAGAGATAGTTATGTTAGACACATAGAATGACGCTCCCAGGGTAGCAGAATGACATGAAAAACACTGTGGTTGAATCTCTTGTGTATTCGGTGCCATCCACAGTCAGTGAGAGGTCAGACGAGAGTCGGATGTCAGCGAGACGTTAGCTGAGAATCGAATGTCAGTTAAGCCGTTTGGAATAAGAGAAGATAAGTCCATGACTCAGACGAAACTTCGGAACAGTCAATATCAGTCATGTTCTAGAACCCAACACAGATTTTTGCCTAATCCATCTCCTGTGGTTACCCTACAAGTACCACTTTCTACTAGAGGTGACTCAATGCGCTCAGCTATCCACCACATGTACATCTCCACATAAAGGTACATATGGATTCATGAATGTAATGTATTCCTCGCCGTGAAGGTGTACAGTGGACATATGAGTGTTGGCGAAGTGATTCTAGACGATTCATCATTTCTTTGGCCTCTGAGGCACAATTTTTCTAGAAATGTATTGAGGCACCACTGTTCATGGGTGAGGCTAAGCATTGTTAGGAGCTTGCACTTCATGTGATACCTACGTGCCACATGCCTGAAGGAATAATATCCAGCAATGGAGGGTGTATTGTTAGCTTGTCCTCCACTGCATGTGTTACATAAGCGCCCTGTGCTTGTAGGGATAACACCCAGCATTGTAGTGAGTAGTGTTGTCATTAACACGAGATTCATCTGGTGGATTATTACGTCCAGCCTGATGCACGAATATCTATAACACGAAGACATAATCCGTCTATTGTGGCCCCCTCACTTACTGGACTTAAAACTGGATGAACATGCAGTGGCCATCTGTAGCCCAGACTGCACCACCTATGCAGCCACTGCAAGCCATACTAGATCGTGGTATCAAGCATTGGGACAAGCTACCACAGATCTTGTCAGAAAGTTACATTCAGTGTGGGCGAGTGCATTAAATAAAAAATGAAATTCATCCATTTTTCAGTCCAGGTTTTACGTTACCGGGTGTTGTGGGTATAAGAGCAGACGTTTCTAACGGTGACAGAGGACCATGTACTGAACAACACTGGGTCAGTTTTTCTTCATTTGCAGGCTAATAGTTATAACTATTAGGAGTAGTATTTTTTTAAGTTGGTTAGTACCTCCAGGTACATGTGGCTAGAGTAAGCCATTCACGATTATTTTTGTGTGGGCTGTCGGTCGGGTGTTGGAGGGTGCACATGTGGACTGAAATGGTGGTGGCCAGCATGAAATCTTCACTCCTCAGCGCAGTGTGCGCTGATAAGCAGCTTCCTGGCAGATTAAAACTGTGTACTATACCGAGACTCGAACTCAGGACCTTTGTCTTTCGCAGGCAAGTTCCCTGTCATTGAGCAACCCTAGCACGACTCACGACCCGTCGTCACAAACGGTGGCATATATTGAGAGGCGTAGTCTTCTTAGTGGTGCAGTTAAAACCGTGAAGAGAACATCAGGTCGTAAAACTGGTGACGTATTTGTGGAAAGACTGTTCGATCCAACAAACTCATATGTGCACATATTAAGGTGCCACACTTTAAAATGTCTGTATTTGTATCTCTACACCCTGTACATCACGTTGAAACATTATTGTGGACATGGATTGTCTCCATAGTATCCCTGGTGCCTTCTGAAGAACGAGGTCTCATGTCAACTTTGGTACCTCATGACGGAACCATAAGTAAGAACAGTCCATCTTATACAGCAACGAATGAAAGCCGTCGGCGAAGACACGACCTCAAATGGTTTCAAATGCCGCTGACGCAGGAAGCTTACTTAACTCCCAGCGCAGCGCCACTCAGCCTAAACTGCATTCATCGCTTATGTCGACAGCATCGTCTTCGTCAGATCTAACAGCGCGAGTTGTATTAGAAACTAGAATTGTGTGTCCTAGTTTGGAGTCAATTGACATTTGAGATGACACAGCCATTCTGTATTGTATCAAGTGATAAGTAATAGTGCGTAGCGACAGTAACAGAAACACAGACATTATTGTGGACATGGATTGTCTCCAATATAAGCATTTTACATTGTTCATAGTTTAATAAAGTAATTTTGTATGTGTCGCAGTATCTGCTCGATCTTCTCTACAAGTAAATCTACGATTGCTAGGACCCACTACAGTGCCGAAGGGCATGCCTCAATTGTTTTCTGCTCCCGTGGTACTACAGTTTAAAATGATATCTGATGCTTCTCTTGAATTTAATTGGTTGTAGTCTCACGTGAAATGATCGAATGGCACGTAAAGAATGATCTTAACCACACTATCTCTATCAATAATTTGTTACAGCTTTCTGATGCACATATATGGTAGAATCAGTTGCAAAAAGTATCAGATATAGTCACAAATGTGGACTGCAAAAGATAACAACGTTCAGAATAGGTAGTTTAAAAATGGAAATATATGCACAGTAAAATATCTGAGACAGGGTCAGAAATTTACCTGGACCAAGTGCCCAGTCAGCACCTCAAACACAATACACTGCCTGAGAAAGAAAAGTAAGATACCCAGAAGGGCGAAGGAGAAGAAATGGGACTTCATGGGCTGTGCGGTTAGAAAATAGAGTCACATTTACAAAGAATTTGGGATTATGAGTTCACTTAAAAGTTTTACCCCCCCTGAAGCAAGCTAGCACACATACGTTGTAACTGGTCCTTGATATCTTAGGTACTAGCATTGGGATAGACTTGACATCTGAGATGGTCTATCAGGGACAGATCTGGGGATTTTTCTGGCCACACAAGTACCTCAGTGTCTTGCAGAGAGTTCATAAAGACGCGTGTAATGTTTAGACGAGCATAAACTAGTTGAAAAATTAAACTACCATAGTATCGCACAGGAAGTAGCATACAAGGACGCAGAATCTCCGTAACGTACTGCTGTGCAACCACAGCTCTCTTAATCACTACCACTTATGACGCTATACTCAGTGGCTCCCCACGCCATGTAGCCAGCCAGAAGTAACACCTTTGTAACTCTAGGAAACGCTGGAATAATGAGTACTTTGTATAGGTCACTCCCATAAAGCCAATGATGGATACTGGTGTTAGTACATAACCGAGATTCGTCTCTGAACACAATGAAATTCATGAGCAGCCCCATACTCCGTAGTCACGGTCACACTCTGCCATTTATTAAAACCTTAGCTTTAAGACTAATTTTGGTCCAATGAACTGAGGGACATGTTGACAAGTTCAGTAGTCAATCACGACTAAACCAAGTGAAAGCAAATGTCTCAATATAAGCCGCTCCTCACAGTGTTACACGTTAGGCGTTCAGTGTTAGGCGTTTTACGTTAGCCTTTAGGTGTAACTATTAGACATTGGGTAATAACCGTTAGGCGTTAGGGATATTTGGCGTTTCATGCTGCTTGCAAAGTGTGCGAAATCTCACATATAATATAACTTTGTTTTTGCTCGTATTTTTATGAATGTCTTGCATATTACGATAGTCATACAAGCGCTGTGCATTGTAAAAGGTTTCGGCAACACTTTAAAAAGCAGAAAAGTATTTTTTTAAGTTCCATAAGGCTTGTCAGTGTGGTACATTCGTCGAAGTTTCGTCGTAAACATTTGATGTTTAACCTAAACGTCATTGTCAGTAGTGCTAATCTACACACTGCAAGTATTTTAATAACTAGGACAGACAATTTAATTTGAAGCTTCATTGTGCTTGCAAATTTGGAAAAACGTTATATAGACTGCAATTTTATTTTGCTAGAATTTTCGTAGAAATATATCACATATTATGATCAGCTTGCAAGCTGTGTGCATTATAATAAGTAATAAAAACAATTTTCATGTTGAAATATTTAATTTGAAGTTGCACTGTGCTCGTAAAGTGTGAGAAATCGCACAGTAAATGGTAATTTTTTTTAAATTTTTTATTTGCGAGCTATCAACTTGACCATTGTCTCTCGAGATGTTGCTTTCGTCATTTCCCATAAATGTGTGCTTATATACAATCCATGACGTTTTGCAGTTTAGGTGATATATTGCAATAAAACTACATTATTCCCACCTAAAATCGATAACCTTGTACCTTCCTTCTCCAAAAAAGAATCATGTTGGCCTGCTGTGGTACTTTTATTACATAGTAGCGTAGTCGATTACAGGTTTCCTAGAGAGACATAGTTCCACCTTCAGCTGCAGTTTTATACTTGTCATCGATGGTATTTTTTTCTTATGACGCCTTATCTACATTACCCCCCCAAACTGGTGATGAAAACAAATTAGATGACGATGGTACACACATTATCAAACTGAACAGACTTTACGTATTTAGACACTGTTGCAACGAATGTATTACATTTTCCGATGCAATGTTGAACATTACGACAGGCATCATAGATAAGGCAAAGTAATTAGTTTGGGCCTTACAAGCTTTTCTCGTACTTCAACTATGCGATTTTATGTATATAACCCATATCTTTCACTTTGATGTTATTTTAATACAGGGTGAGCCAAAACAGTTTCATACAAAAGCGTCAACTGTCATTTTGAACCGGCCTGTGCGGCCGAACGGTTCTAGACGCTTTAGTCTGGAACCGCGCGACCGCTACGGTCGCAGGTTCGAATCCTGCCTCGGGCATGGATGTGTGTGATGTCCTTAGGTTAGTTAGGTTTAAGTAGTTCTAACTTCTAGGGGACTGATGACCTCAAAAGTTAAGTCCCATAGTGCCCAGAGCCATTTGAACCATTTTTTGTCATTTTGGTTCGATGTGACTATCAATTGCAACGTGGCAAACATAATAAGTTTCTTCCCAAACTGGTTACAGCAAATCGGGCATAGTTTGTGCAACGTCAGCGTAGATTTTATTTTCCACGTCGGCTAAATTATTGGGTCGGCTAAATTGCTTGGCAGGGGAGGAACATAAACACGGTCCTTAATGAAACTACACAGAACGAAATACTGTGGTGTGAAGTCTGGGGAGCGAGATGGCCATGTGATTGGAGTTCACGGCCAATCCACTGACGTAGAAGCCGTTATCGAGGAAATCTTTAGCTTCTGTGAGGAAATGAGGTGGTGCACCGTCTTGCTGATATGAAACCACCATCTACGTCATCTTCATCGATCTGTGGAATTAAAAAGTTTTCACGCATATTCAAATGTACTAGTAATAGTTTCCTTCATGAACAAGAAAGGACATACATTTTCAATTTGCTATGGGTATGGGTACAAAAGTCATTAACTTTGGGACTTTCACGAACGTGTTCCAAGGTTGCATTCGGATTTCTGCTGCTCCGTATTCTGCAGTTGTGGGTGGCCACCATGCCACTGATGTGAAATGTTGACTTACAGCTGCAAATTATTGTGTTCAGGAATGTCTCGTCGTCCTCTATCCGAATTCCCCACGAGAAACCTTACCAGTGTCACGAAAGTGCTGTGCCATTAAGAATCTGTATTATTTCTCGTTTAAACATCTACACAGTACTCACCAAACATTCTTCTGTGGAATGCCAGTCCCGGGAGACTCATGTAGCAAAGCTTTTTGTGGAGTGCGGGTAAAGCTCTGCCTAGTCTGTTCAACATAAAACATGAGCACGTTGGTGAACTTGCGGGTTTCCAACTCACAGTTGAAATATTAAAAATTTTGGCTGGTTTCGTTGTCTAGAGGCTGGGATACGTAGTTGACGGATTACAAGCCTAATACTGCTGAGTCTACAGTATACAATACGAATATACACATGAACTGAATGGTCGAAGGTTCCTATCACTCGGCAATTGCGAATTTTGGATGTAACATAGAAATTTATAAATGAAAGATTGCAATCAAATAAAATCTGCGGGTACTACTTTTAACGACTTTAAATGATGAGTACGATAGCAGAAGTACCTTTAAGAATGCCGTTTATCACTGAAAAGCACTTGTTGGTGTCAATGGTCCAGCAATTGAATAAAATATAAATTGAATAACATTGAAACAATAGATTCCTACTTCACGTAATTAGTTAAGAGCAACAACACAGCTCGTAAGATATTCACTTCTAAACGCATACTACGTGTTCACTGCAGAAGACACGGAAATCTCATAAGTGCACAAGTCGGTACAATGAAATATTTCTATCATCCGTGACCACGCACAAACTGCTCAACACTCTCAGAGCATTTCCTGCAACCGCCCGTCGCGCATTCCCGCCCAGCAGCCTCTCGTCCCGATGCTCCTCCCCCGCTTCCATACAGTCCCTCCATTGACTTCGGTAGTCTCCTACCGTAGTAACGAGCGCTGTGATTGGCTACAGCGCTCCCGCCTTGTCTCCAAGCCCATGGACACTCATAAACATATTGAAACACATGTAAAATACTGCATTTACATTTAAATAACTTGAAAGTAAATAAATATTCCTATGGCTGGATCGTAAACACGCTCTAACACACATTATTAAATACATAAACAGATTAAATAAACATATATCAAAGGAATAAAAAGTGGACCAGTAGCCTAATGCCTCTTGAAACGTCCCCTAAGAAAAATTATGCAAGACTATGCTTAAACTGACACACAATATTTTTAGGGCAACGCAATCTGACTTTCAGAAATCCCTACAAAAGAATGGCCCTGACTAACATTAACCTATGCGTTTTACAAATCGCTTACCTCACAAAAATCTTGGTTACTCGAACCACTGCAATACAGCAAGCGCCACTACTGCCAGCTAAATAAAAGATTCAAACTACGGAAGACACTAACAACTGATAGGCATAGTTAGCAAATGAAAAATTTTGATAGATAACAAACAATGTATTTACCTTAATAGTGTTGAAAAATCATAATATACATAGCAGTTCATAATATCCAGTATTACAAATTTCAAAACGCCACCATCTCTCTCCCCACATCCACCACTGCTGGCGGCTCACCTCCAACTGCGCAACGCTACGCGCTGTTCACGTCCAGCTGCCCAACACTACAATGGCAGACAACAATGCAAACTGGCCACAGACTGCACACAGCACAGCCAGTGATTTTCATACAGAGCGCTACGTGGTGTTACCAATACAAAAATCTAAACAGCCTACTTACATAGCCCCAATGCTCCCCACAAAAAATTTTACCAATTGTTTTGGGCACTGGCCAATAATGATTTGATAAAATTTTTCATAATTACAATAACAAAGATGTCAAATGCACACACGGTCAAAAGCTAAAATTTTCTCACAGTCCATAAAGACAGTCCAGATTGTTCATCACAGCAAAACTGCCGTTTCTTTTCTCAAAGTCTGAGCAGTAAAAGACAATGCACACGGAAGTAGTGGATTTCCATGCAGTCTTGAAGAAGTAGTGTTGTCTTCCAACGGAAAGACAATACTGACTCCTGACATGCAGACAGGTAATGGGCCACAACGGAGCAAACCCACCGCAGAGTCAGTCGAAGTTGATGAATATTGGTAGGTAGGTCATCACAGAGTAGACCCACTGTAGTCCTGGTAGAGATTGTGGTATTGGTGGGCCACCAGAGGTGCAGACCCACTGCAGTCCTTGTAGAAATAATGATAGTGGTGGGCCATCAAAGATGCAAACCCACTGTAGTCCATGTAGAGACAGCCAGCAGCCATCTGTTGCGACTGTGCAGGTGCACATTCACCACCGAAGAGTCTTGTGGAGAATATAGCAAGTCCATAAACCACCACTTGTGCACTCACAAAGTTTTTGGAATTGTCCTTAGAACCAGCCATGCTGTTATCCAGTCCCTTGCTGAATTATTAACACACGTGCAAACACTATCACTCCCTACTTCTCACATATTGTCCATATACTATGACCAACAGAAATGTGTGCAGTGAAATGAATGCTTACAAGTTACTTAATGTGATAAACTGGTGTCAATTACAATTTTATAACATGAGAATACAATTACAGAAATACAGAAAACATCATTAAAGAACATAACAATACAGATAACATATGTAGTACAAGCTTTACAAAAGAATCGAAATAACATATACATCAGTGTTACAGGAATTATGACATGAGTACATACATAAAAGATCAGAATAACTTTTGAAACATCAACTTTACACATGAGCATTAAAATAAAACAGAATAAATAATGTTGAAACATCTTTACAAAGAAAATAATATATTATCAGAAAAATTCTACAATGTAACTCTCATCAGCTAAACACATAAAGACAGGAAAAACACAAATATACAGGAGTACCCAAACACATAGCAGAATAACACAAGAGAAAAGGGCAGGGTTTGTTTTCAGTGTAACATTTGGTACTGCAGTCCAACCTAAAACTTCATTCCATAGATCTTTTGTCTTATTTCAACATTTCTTTCCACCTAAAAAAATCCTATCCAAGCATGCTTTCTGTATTTTTATGTTCACATATATCTCATCTCATTATTCATTTTCCATTAATTTACCTCATCATTTATTTCCAACAAAATCCTACCTAAACCTGTTGTCCCTAAACCCTACTTTTTTGCTCACATCCTCTTTCAAAATACTTTTTTTGGCCAAACGATTTTCTTATAGCTTCTCAATGAATTTTTTCCAATTCATCACAACTCGTTCTCTCATATAGCCTACCCCATCTTAAGCTAACTTAAATCTACTGAGCTCAGATGCTAAACTAAGGAACGAGGCAATGCAGCAGCACAAAACAATTAACACAAACAGCAATGATAAAAAATACAAATGACAAAGCAAGCAGCATAAATTAGCAAATCAAATGCAATATTACAACTAATATAAGGCAATGCACAGCAAACAAGAAAAATAAATTCGTAGTAAAACTGGCTTAACAGAGTAATGTAAAGTGAAATTTAGTAGCACTATGCCTGGCAAACAGCAGCAGCAAATGCAATAATTTATATCTAAACATGACAAAGCTCAAGCAGAAAACATTTACAGTAAAAATGGCCATGTCTAATACCTATGTCACATCTTAGTGTCTATGTAATTAAAGTGGTGCACCACAACAACTTATTGTAAAAAAAAATATTACCATGTACTTGAAAAGAATATTATGTATTCAGTTACTGTTACTAGTCCCTTCTTATTGTGCTTTCCTTTCCAAATGTTCCTTTTTTGAAGAATGCGGATCACAAAATTATTATTTAATAGATCTGTTGACAGAAAGTGTTCACATTAGCAAATGCATTTTATTTTATTTTATAAAACCAATGCTGCAACACTGCTGGAAACTAGATATCAAATGAAATAAGCAACTATGAAAAGCAAAGCATAAAAATATCATTCAATAGTCAGGTGACATTTCATAAGTTAGTAGAAACTCTCTCAACTCTCGTAGAAATACGCTTGTCATAATCAGGTGTGCAGATGTAAGTATCTTTCCAAGTAATGAGCGTGTCGTATTTGCGATGCTTTCTCTAAAGGAATGTCAATGGCGAGGATAATGGCCTCTTTTTTTTTCTCCACCTAATGGCTTTCTTTTGTCAGACGACTACCTCTCAGCTGGGCGCCCAAAACGCATTACGTCAAGGTCACTTACCTTTCTTACTGAAATATTTACGACAGCAGTTTCTGCTACAGTGGCAGTCTCATATAAAAAAATTCACAGGTCGAGAATTTGCGTTGCAAATATGTAGAAACTAAATCCTATGAATATAACAGTGTTCAAAAAGTTTTCGTTGGCATTGTGATATATTCACGCATTTACACACATTTCATAACTCTTAAAGTACGATTCTTGGTTTCCAACATCCTTTTCCACAAATCAGAGTCCCTAGCCAATACTCATTATTCATATACATATTCGTCGACACTTCTTCAATATTTCATGATAATAAATACGTAGCATAATCAAATTCCTCATATACGGTAGCATCATCTTATTGATCATAAACATATCTCAACAGCATAATACACATCGTCGTCGTAATAATATCATAACATCTCAGTCAATTCTCAAAATTGTCGTAGCTTCCTCCAATAATTTCAAAACCTAAAAAAATTCTCTGCTGATTTCAATAGTGTCATCTACCTCAAACGTACTTTAAAAATCATGATATCATACCAAATACATTATTCAAAGCTCTCATAGGATCACAATGGTTCCGAAAAAATTTGAACAGTTCACACAGTACAGACAAAATACAGTTCCATAAGTGTGAAGTTATCCAACTGTGTAATTGTGTAAACGTGTGTCACTGATGTAGTAAAAAAAGTTTATCTCTCAGTTAAATGATCAGATAGCTGTGTAATTTATGTGTTAGAGGAGTATGGTACCGATGTGTAAAGTTGTATGAGCAAATACCATATTAGCTAGGGCTCCTTGTGCTTGCCAGACACATGGTACACAACGTAGGCGTGTACCCCCCTGAGGATTAATGTAATTATACCATCAGGTGTTAAAGATTACAGCAATGGAATGAAATGTATCACAGAAAACTTTCTTTGTAATTCAAAAATCCTTAAAAATAAATGTTTTAAGTACAAAATCAGTCACTCAAATACGTGTACTGTAGCGCTAAACTGTGTGTCTTGTTGTAAGACAATCTCTGCCATTACTTAAGGGTAAAAAACATGCCAAGTGTCGTAATTATCGTTGTCCATAAGCAAAGTTCTGTAGAAGGCAATGTACTTACCTCGGAATAAACAAAGTGAAATGCTATGCATATAGATATCGTAGTTATTATGTGCAGTACCGTGATCAAGAAAGTACTACACTGTAATGTAATAATGTGCTATGAAAAAGGCTGTCTCATTGTAGCTATGCCACAAAGTTACTACTAAAACATGTTTTACTTTTCAGAATAATACAGAAAAACTGTGCAGACATAAAGCAGATACAGCGCAAAAAAAAATAATATAAATTGTGTCACTCATTAGTAGCGTCATGATATAATCGTGTAGCTGTCAAATAAACTAACCACTGAGTCATCTGATATCTCTCAGAAAGCTCTTTAAATCCATAATGTATTTTCAAGTAAACCAAAATGTTGCATTAAATCTCATTAGCAGTATATGTTCTAAGTATGTAAGCCTTATAGTCGTTACGTAATTGTGCAACTAACAAGCAAGAATGTACACACACAATAACACAGAGACCTCTGTTGACTATAACAATGCATTTGTAATTACATGATTAAATAAGTTCCCTAGGTTCTTGACTGGATAGTTAACTTTAAAACATAGTTGCATGTTAACAGTTTCTGTGACAAAGAGTACTAGTAACGTGAAGTGAAAAATTTAAAGCAAAGACTAAGTTAAAAAGCAAATTATCTCTCAATAAACGGTTTTAGATGTGAAATGTGGTGTAACCCTTTACCCTTCCTAGTACGCAGAGTTTCAACTTCAGAGCAATTATCATGTTGTATACGTCGGTAAGGAATGCTAAAATTTTTCTCATGGTTAACGTCTATGTTATTTTTCTCCAACCAGCCGGCGCACGTGGCTGCCTGCGGTGTGAGTCATTGCCTATTGTCTCTTTCTTGGCGCGCGTCGTTATTGGGATTTGGAGACCAAACTTCTACAAATTCACCATGATGAGAAGGCCCTGCCCTGTTTAAATCCCGCCCATTCTGATGCAATTCAGGTCTGTCGTTATGATCATATCGTCTGTCATCATGTCGGTAGATTCCATAGTTTCTTTCTTGTCGGTCACGTGGTGGAGAATTTCTCCCTGAGTCGTAACTGCGCACTGGACCGTTGCGTCTAAAGTTATTCTGTCTCCCTTCATAATAATTATTTTGGTTCCCATATTGTCTGTTTCTCTGATTGTCTCTGTGATAGTCATTACCGCGGAGAGGTGACCTTTCCCTGTAAGTGTTACTACTCTGCCAATGGTTGTCATACGGGTGGTGTCTGTTTTGGTCACGATTTACGTTATAAGAATAGCCTTGTCGTGTATTAATTCTGTCATCGCGGTATTGTGACAGATGTGACCTGTAATTGTTGTGCTCCTGTTTTCGCGTTCCGCGATTGTCAGTGTCAATTTCCAGTTCTTGTAACAGTCCCTGAAAAGCTTCAATGTCGTCTTTGCAACGTCCTGCTAAAATGATATGTTGTAAATGTTCAGGCAGTTTGATTAAGCTAATGCGGATGAGTTCTGAGGGGCTGTATGGAAGATACTGATTCTTATGCAACATGTCTTCAAAATATTTCATAACACTGGAAAATTCAGATTGTTCGACACGTTTCATCATTATGATGCTATGTTTTACTCGGTCTTGTGTAGCTTGAGACCAACACGCTGAGTGGAAGGCATGGTAAAATTCTCCTTCACTGTGACAATCGTGAATGACCGATCGCATTCTTACAGCTGGTTCATTCTCCAAGTAGCCACACATAAATTCTAACCTGTGCTCCAATGACCAGTTGGGGGGAAAACAATGAGAAAATTGATGAAGCCATGCTTGTGGATGAATGTCGTTGTCAGAATTCTTAAATGTTTTGAATTTATGTGTAGTAATGAACAGCTTATAGTCAAAATCATCGTGTCGGCGAGTAGCATATCGGTCATTGTTACGTCGTGTCGGCGGTTCCATCTCAAAATTCGGTGTACCTTGCCAATTTCTTTCATAATTTCCGAAGTGTCCTGTGTTATTATTTTGTGGTTGTTCCGTATTTCTATGACCCTCTTCCTGTACTGGAATGCGAGTGTCCTCTGAAATATGTAATTCTTGTATTACCTGCGTCAACTGATCTTGTACTTCCCGGATTTCTCTCTTATACTGTGTATTGATTTGATTTTGATTTTGTTTGAATTTTCTAATTTGTTCATACCCTTCTGTGTCAATGAAGGCTACGGGTCTTGTGTCATTCAGATCATCATCTACCTTTGTAGATAATTTAGTGACCTGATCCGAAAGTTCGGCTACTTTCTCCGATAGTGAACACATTTCCTCAGTGTGTTTTTCTGAACCAAGTTTCAGAGTGTTCATTTGTGTTGAAATGGAATCTACTGTGTTCTTTAAGTTTTCCTGAGTTTTTGCAAGTTGCGTAACCGAATCGGTAGATGCTACTGAGTCAATTTTAGCCCACAAGGTCTCATGATTTTCATGAACAATGGTTTGCAGTTCTTTTATGGCTGCTTCGTGATTCTGTAATGCATTTTCATGCCGCGATGAAATAGGTTGAAAATGCTCACAAATTTGTGTTTTTACGTCATTACAGACTTTCTGACATTTCGATACAATGTTATGTAACTCAGTAGTTAAATCAGCAAGTGTTTGTTCAAGTATGGGGTCTAACTTCCGAAGATTTTGTTCCAATGTGTCTAACTGTTGCTGTGTTTGTCTCTGGTGTTGTTCCATTGTGTCTAACTTTTGAAGCTTTTGCTGTGTTTGTCTCTGATTTTGTTGCATTGTGTCTAACTTTTGAAGCTTTTGCTGTGTTTGTCTCTGATTTTGTTCCATTGTGTCTAACTTTTGAAGCTTTTGCTGTGTTTGTCTCTGATTTTGTTCCATTGTGTCTAACTTTTGAAGCTTTTGTTCCATTGTGTCTAACTTTTGAAGCTTTTGTCCCATTTGGTGCATTAATTGTAATAACAATGCACTGGTGTCTGAAACATGTTCCTCAGTGCTTTTCGGCAGTGAATTTGCACCGGCAACATTCACATTTTGACAAGCGGAAAATGTGTCTTGACTCATTTGAGAAATCGGTGAGAACCCAAAACCTGAGTCTACAGTATTTCCAATATTGTGTTCTGTCATTCCCGATTCCTGAGGCGAGCTGTTGCCGACCGATCGATCGATAATACTTCCCTGTTCGCTACCTGTTTCACTGTCTACACCATTATTTGACGCCCGCTCCATTTCCCTATGCACAGTTACCAAATTATTACTTTGAATATTAGTTAATTCATTACATGGTGACCGAGCGGGGTGGCGCAGTGGTTAGACACTGGACTCGCATTCGGGAGGACGATGGTTCAATCCCGAGTCCGGCAATCCTGATTTAGGTTTTCCGTGATTTTCCTATATCACTCCAGGCAAATGTCGGGATGGTTCCTCTGAAAGGGCACGGCCGACTTCCTTCCCAATCCTTCCCTAATCCGATGAGACCGATGACCACGCTGTCTGGTCTCCTTCCCCAAACCAACCAACCATTACATGGTGGCGCTAACACACTGCTTTCGTCTTCACTGTCATTTCTCAATTTACTTTGGAGCCTAGTATTACGTTTTTCACACGCCATTATTTTCACAATATTTCACACGATAACACAGAAAAGCACAATTTGAAGAGCAACAATAAGAGAACACGTTAACATAGCACTGAAAATAATATCTCGTTAATTGCAAGCGCAGCTGCGAAATACTTGGTGCAAATCTACATGCATGCCACAACTGTTTTACTGTACAACAATGAGAGGCTGCAACTACAAAGGAGACTCTCTCTACAATTACGCACTAGCCATAAACAAAATCTACACTAACTACACAAACTACAAGAAAAAAATCAGAAGATTCCAGTGAGGCATCCTCGGCTAAGGGTCGACATATATAAGGTCCCCTTAGAAAAATTATGCAAGACTATGCTTAAACTGACACACAATATTTTTAGCGCAACGCAATCTGACTTTCAGAAATCCCTACAAAAGAATGGCCCTGACTAACATTAACCTATTCGTTTCACAAATAGCTTACCTCACTAAAATCTTGGTTACTCGAACCGCTGCAAGACAGCGAGCGCCACTACTGCCAGCTAAATAAAAGATTCAAACTAAGGAAGGCACTAAATACTGATAGGCATAGTCAGCAAATGAAAGATTTTGATAGACAACAAACAATGTATTTACCTTAATAGTGTTGAAAAAACATAATATACATTATATTATTATTATGGTCTTCAGTCCTGAGACTGGTTTGATGCAGCTCTCCATGCTACTCTATCCTGTGCAAGCTGCTTCATCTCCCAGTACCTACTGCAACCTACATCCTTCTGAATCTGCTTAGTGTATTCATCTCTTGGTCTCCCCCTACGATTTTTACCCTCCACGCTGCCTTCCAATACTAAATTGGTGATCCTTTGATGCCTCAGAACATGTCCTACCAACCGATCCCTTCTTCTGGTCAAGTTGTGCCACAAACTTCTCTTCCCCCCAATTCTATTCAATACCTCCTCATTAGTTATGTGATCTACCCATCTAATCTTCAGCATTCTTCTGTAGCACCACATTTCGAAAGCTTCTATTCTCTTCTTGTCCAAACTATTTACCGTCCATGTTTCACTTCCATACATGGCTACACTCCATACAAATACTTTCAGAAATGACTTCCTGACACTAAAATCTATACTCGATGTTAACAAATTTCTCTTCTTCAGAAACGCTTTCCTTGCCATTGCCAGTCTACATTTTATATCCTCTCTACTTCGACCATCATCAGTTATTTTGCTCCCCAAATAGCAAAACTCCTTTACTACTTTAAGTGTCTCATTTCCTAATCTAATACCCTCAACATTACCCGACTTAATTCGACTACATTCCATTATCCTCGTTTTGCTTTTGTTGATGTTCATCTTATATCCTCCCTTCAAGACACCATCCATTCCGTTCAACTGCTCTTCCAAGTCCTTTGCTGTCTCTGACAGAATTACAATGTCATCGGCGAACCTCAACGTTTTTATTTCTTCTCCATGGTTTTTAATACCTACTCCAAATTTTTCTTTTGTCTCCTTTACTGCTTGCTCAATATACAGATCGAATAACATCGGGGAGAGGCTACAACCCTGTCTTAGTCCCTTCTTAACCACTGCTTCCCTTTCATGTCCCTCGACTGTTATAACTGCCATCTGGTTTCTGTACAAATTGTAAATAGCCTTTCGCTCCCTGTATTTTACCCCTGCCACCTTTAGAATTTGAAAGAGAGTATTCCAGTCAACATTGTCAAAAGCTTTCTCTAAGTCTACAAATGCTAGAAACGTAGGTTTGCCTTTCCTTAATCTTTCTTCTAAGATAAGTCGTAAGGTCAGTATTGCCTCCCGTGTTCCAACATTTCTACGGAATCCAAACTGATCTTCCCCGAGGTCGGCTTCTACTAGTTTTTCCATTCGTCTGTAAAGAATTCGTGTTAGTATTTTGCAGCTGAGGCTTATTAAACTGATAGTTCGGCTGCTTTCTTTGGGATTGGAATTATTATATTCTTCTTGAAGTCTGAGGGTATTTCGCCTGGAATGTTGTCTACTCTTGGGGCCTTGTTTCGACGCAGGTCTTTCAGTGCTCTGTCAAACTCTTCACGCAGTATCGTATCTCCCATTTCGTCTTCATCTACATCCTCTTCCATTTCCATAATATTGTCCTCAAGTTCATCGCCCTTGTATAGACCCTCTATATACTCCTTCCACCTTTCTGCTTTCCCTTCTTTGCTTAGAACTGGGTTTCCATCTGAGCTCTTGATGTTCATACAAGTGGTTCTCTTATCTCCAAAGGTCTCTTTAATTTTCCTGTAGGCAGTATCTATCTTACCCCTAGTGAGATAAGCCTCTACATCCTTACATTTGTCCTCTAGCCATCCCTGCTTAGCCATTTTGCACTTCCTGTCGATCTCATTTTTGAGACGTTTGTATTCCTTTTTGCCTGCTTCACTTACTGCATTTTTATATTTTCTCCTTTCATCAATTAAATTCAATATTTCTTCTGTTACCCAAGGATTTCTACTAGCCCTCGTCTTTTTACCTACTTGATCCTCTGCTGCTTTCACTACTTCATCCCTCAAAGCTACCCATTCTTCTTCTACTGTATTTCTTTCCCCCATTCCTGTCAATTGTTCCCTTATGCTCTCCCTGATACTCTGTACAACCTCTGGCTCTTTCAGTTTATCCAGGTCCCATCTCCTTAAATTCCCACCTTTTTGCAGTTTCTTTAGTTTTAATCTACAGGTCATAACCAATAGATTGTGGTCAGAGTCCACATCTGCCCCTGGAAATGTCTTACAATTTAAAACCTGGTTCCTAAATCTCTGTCTTACCATTATATAATCTATCTGATACCTTTTAGTATCTCCAGGGTTCTTCCATGTATACAACCTTCTATCATGATTCTTAAACCAAGTGTTATGATTAAGTTGTGCTCTGTGCAAAATTCTACCAGGCGGCTCCCTCTTTCATTTCTTAGCCCCAATCCATATTCACCTACTACGTTTCCTTCTCTCCCTTTTCCTACACTCGAATTCCAGTCACCCATGAGTATTAAATTTTCGTCTCCCTTCACTATCTGAATAATTTCTTTTATTTCATCATACATTTCTTCAATTTCTTCGTCATCTGCAGAGCTAGTTGGCATATAAACTTGTACTACTGTAGTAGGGTAGTAGGTGTGGGCTTCGTATCTATTTGGCCACAATAATGCGTTCACTATGCTGTTTGTAGTAGCTTACCCGCACTCCTATTTTCCTATTCATTATTAAACCTACTCCTGCATTACCCCTATTTGACTTTGTGTTTATAACCCTGTAGTCACCTGACCAGAAGTCTTGTTCCTCCTGCCACCGAACTTCACTAATTCCCACTATATCTAACTTTAACCAATCCATCTCCATTTTTAAATTTTCTAACCTACCTGCCCGATTAAGGGATCTGACATTCCATGCTCCGATCCGTAGAACGCCAGTTTTCTTTCTCCTGATAACGACATCCTCTTGAGTAGTCCCCGCCCGGAGATCCGAATGGGGGACTATTTTACCTCCGGAATATTTTATCCAAGAGGACGCCATCATCATTTAATCATACAGTAAAGCTGCATGCCCTCGGGAGAAATTACGGCCGTAGTTTCCCCGTGCTTTCAGCCGTTCGCAGTACCAGCACAGCAAGGCCGTTTTGGTTATTGTTACAAGGCCAGATCAGTCAATCATCCAGACTGTTGCCCTTGCAACTACTGAAAAGGCTGCTGCCCCTCTTCAGGAACCACACGTTTGTCTGGCCTCTCAGCAGATACCCCTCCGTTGTGGTTGTACCTACGGTACGGCTATCTGTATCGCTGAGGCACGCAAGCCTCCCCACCAACGGCAAGGTCCATGGTTCATAATATCCAGTATTACAAATTTCAAAACGCCGCCATCTCTCTCCCCACATCCACCACTGCTGGCGGCTCACCTCGAACTGCGCATTGCTACGCGCTGTTCACGTCCAGCTGCCCAACACTACAATGGCAGACAACAATGCAAACTGGCCACAGACTGCACACAGCACAGCCAGTGATTTTCATACAGAGCGCTACGTGGTGTTACCAATATAAAAACCTAAACAGCCTACTTCCACTCTTTGCTTTCTAAAACACAATAAATACTCGACCGATTACTTCATAAATAGTATGTATCGGATATAAACAAAGACATAGGGGAATAAATTTATTTATAAGCACGGTGCAACCGTGCGACAAAACTTTCATAATCTTTTCAGAATCGGTTATGTATTTGCCCCACTCCCTGTGATTGTGGGGACAATACATTCTGCTGGATTTCCAGCTGGGCAATAGGGCGAGATGTGTCTCACTTCAACCTCATTCCTTTCAGTATCTTCATTACGTAATTTAGAAGTAATCTGTGCCCCTTTATCGGACCAAATTGCTTTGGATTTTCTGATATAAACCGCTTTAGCTCTTGCCTTTCTTACCGGATATAACTTAATAAATTCGGAAAGTCTTTCTGCATTACTAATATGTAGGCGAAATTACAATTAGGGACATATAGTAGGTCCGTACACACTAAGTCTAATAAATCTCCAGGCCTCATTCACTGCGTAGAACCACGATTTGTGCAGATAGACAATTTCACCCTGTGACCCTTACTGCAAGTCTTTATCCTGTTATTCTCATTAACATGTTGTAAAATTTCATGACCTCAGCCACTTTGTTTGTACATTTCTTTGTTCCGCAATAATCTTAGGCCACGTGATAATGGTCCACTATTTCTGTGATGTAGTTGGTGGGCCAACACATCCGAGAAGTGTCACTATCGTCATCTTTGCGTATATACAGGATACTGTTGCACATCCTGTAATACTTTCTTAACTTTCTCCGTCTTGAGTTTTTTCGTCATGCTTGATCTGCTCTATTTTCAAGCATTCATACTCACTTTGATGACGACGCATATTTTTATAAATACGCTCTATCTTATTCAGTCCTCCGGTGTCGTGAAAATAGAAGAGTCTCAGTACACCTTCGGATTCATCTTCCACTATATCAGGTAATTGCAGCTGTCTATACCTTTTATGTAACATATATCATAATTAAACTGCTGTAAATAAAGAGACCATCTTGTCAGTTTTTCGTGTAGTAAACGACAATTTTGAGATAAATGAGCGCCTTACGGTCCGCGTGAATTATCACCTTTCGGTCCCACAAGTAAACCTTAAATTTCTGAAAATCCCATACGATTTCGAAACCTTCTTTCTCAGAAATCGTATAGTTTCGATCGCTTATCATCACCGCCCTACTTGCGAACGCAACCATCCGGTGTTCCTTGTTCCCTCATTCTCCCACGTCCTGAAACCGTTCCATACATAAACCGTAATTCAGAGATTCCGTCCCCAAGTGAAATGGTAACGAAAGGTCAGAATGGTACAATGTGCTACTCTGTAACAACTCGCTTTTCAGTCTTTCAAATACGGCCTGACACTCATTGGTCCACATAAATGGTGTATTACTTCATAAAAAGATTTTTTTAAATTTGGATCATTGAACGCTTGCCTCTGCACGAACTTGCAATAAAATCCGCTCAATCCTAGAAAACTTATTAATTGTTTTCTAGGTCTTCGGAGGTGGACAATTCTTTATTTCGTCTACCTTCTGTGGATCTTTGGTGATACCTGCTGCAGTAATTACGTGACCAAGAAAACGCAATTCTTGCTTCACAAACACTGTTTCAGTTTCATAGTCATTCCACCAATGCTTAACTCAATGAAATCCTCGTTTGAAAGATCGCAATTTTCTTGCCAGGTCGCACTCGCGAACAGCAAGTCGTCACGTGCACTGTCAGTGTAGAACTTAAGGCCGCGCCTAAGACTTTATGGAGTGCCGTGATAAAGACAGATAGTGATATATTCAGTCCGAATGCCACCTCCTTATACTAGTAACACCTGCCTACATACAAGAAAGCAATATATTTCCTAGATTATTCTTCAAGAGCGCTCCGGCAGTATTCAGTAGTGAGATCGAGGTTGGTCATAAACTGTACATAATCAAATCTCTGCAGTATCTCTTTCACACTTTCTGGCCTATCTGTTCCACGTTGAACACTTTGTTCAGTGTATGTGCATCTACCACGAATTTGACAATACCATCTTTTTTTTCTACTATGATCAGAGGACTGTTATAGGGACTAGTACTCTTCTCTATAACATTCCATTCCAGCATTCGATTTATTTCTTGTTGTATGGCCTTCTGTTTGGACAGTGGTACGGCGTATAGTCATACAAAGATCGGATCGTGGAGCAGTACATTTAATTTGCACTGATGTCCAGTAAGAAGCCCCGGTTTATTCGAAAACACATATTTATTTCTCATAATTATGTTATACAAGTCTTGTTTCTGTTCAGGGGTAGCATTTGGCACACTGACCACAGTACTCTCTTACTTGTCTTCCAGACTATTGTCAGATTTAGATTCCGCGTACTTTAGTATTCCCTGTTTCTGCCTAAACTAATCTTATCAGGCCAAGTAACAATGTGAATAGGTTGGTATTGATTACTCAGATCACCACCTCTTTCATTAAAACCCACCCTAATTTCGGTCTTGTTTTTCGAAACGCACATCATTGTGTTATTGGTAGAGTCAATTAATGCGTGGTATTTCCATAACCATTCTACGCCTATTACTATCTCGGTAGTCAATCCTGGCACGGTTATAAATTCATGTCCAAATTGTTCCCCTTGGATATCGAAACAGACCAATATTTGATGGGATATAGATTTGCTACTCTTTCCGGTAGCACCGATTATTTTAGCTCCCATGGTCTTTCCTTCAACAAATCGAAAATTTTTAGGACATAGGTCTTAGCTCTGCCGCGATATCTATTAAAACGTGTATTTGTAGGCAGTGCTTATCGAAGGGCATTATTTTTTGTCTGCACTTATCTGTGTGTAGTTCTTGGTTTTGCCATAACAAGTTCACATCCATATCAAGACCATTTCAGAAAAATCCGTCCGGCTCTGACACCGATAGCGGTTTATCTGCTGGTTTTTTAATTTCTCTTCTTAGACATTCATATTATCTGCCTGCCTTTCGTGCAGTTACTGAAGCCGTTTTGACCCCAACACTGTAACCTTCTTATCAGTTTCTTCGATTAACGAACCTTCCATTACCAATAGTTCCCTAGCAAGTCAGGTAAATTTTCTTCGGAAAGATAGCTATCATCTTCAAACTGCTTGGAGAAATATGCTCTGTTCCTGCTTCTATTTCTTGGTTATTATTAGGGTTGGTCATACCTTGTGAAAGAAATGCCACTGGTTTATGCCTCTACAATGCACTCCTATTAGTTATATTTTGTCACACTCTTTCAATGTTGTAGCTTTGGGGACTACGAAGAATGTAGCCGACGACAATTTCGACCTGCTACTGTTGTTTCTCCCCCCCCCCCCCCCTCCACGCTTTGTATACCCATCACTGTTGCTGGTGCCACATTCCGGTGCCGCCTGTGATGAATGGTTATTGCATGTTTACGTTGAACGTAGGCGCTAGTCACACTGACGTCACTGGATCGTGTAGAATCTATGGGTTTAGGAAGGTCTTTTTCAACGCCTTTTTACCCTGAGAGGCCCCCACGCAACTAGCGCTCAAGAGGGTCATGTGAACAGAAATGTAGAGCTATGTGACGTGTTTTCGGTAAGGACATGTGCTTCTTTGCTGCACCATAAATATCTACACAGTCAGTGTGCGACAAGTCAAGTCTCACATCACTTTCATGTCGCTTCCGTTTTAGGCGTCAGCTGAAAGAGGTGTGCTGACAGTGATATGCCCAATAACCACATTGGGCATAGGATCGGCAGCAGCTAGACCTTTCAGTCGCCTCCTGGTTTTCCAAACGGCATTGCTTTGGACCATGACAAAAATGACAGTTGTCTCATTACTTATGTCATTGTCATATAGGCTGAGCCTCTTGCGTGATGGTATGGTGTGTCATTGAGATAGGACACCATCACCTCTGGTTCGCAAAGCTTGTAATTTTCTCACCAGCACTGCATGTCTGATGTGTCTTATTTTTGAGGTTTCCGTGAAGTTTTGTTCAGCAAGATAGCGCAACAACATTATTTTCCTATGCTGTTATGATGTATCTCGATATGGCACGTATGCGACTGTTGCCCTTCCGGCCCTTTCAGGAAAGCTCACAACCATTGAAAAATTTTTTATAAAGGATTGATGAGAGACTGCCTGCCCCCTGAATTCCAGCATAAAGTTGAAACAGCTTGGAATAAAATATCCTTATCTGTTATCGAAGGTCAGATTGACCCTGCCTGTATGTATCGTTGTTGTTGCTAGAGGTGGCAGCGTACTAAATTTCATACCCTGTACATCTGCAAATCCTCCACAAATTTAATCACGTATTCTTCGTAGTACCCTGTACTATTACTAATCTTTTTCAGTTAATATGCCCAGTTGGATCCTTTGGGATGTTCATGAATTAACACAGCACACAACGATTTACACTATTCTTGTCTGAGGATGGGGTACCAAAACGTTATCTACAGTATAACTCTACAAACCAAAGTAGGTAATGTATCTCAGTTGTTTGTATTTTTCCCAATACCATCGAAGTAACACTACACTCATCTTGCCAATAGTTCTCCAACAACCTGATAGGAAAAGTGCACACCTCAATTTAAGAATTAAGATACATCAATTTCTATACTATTTAGGAAGAGTTTAATAAAAGATACACATTAAAACTGTTCAAACGTACAAACACTATTCTGTTCTGTATGCGTTGTATGTGCTATTCTGAACCACGTGGATTAGATGATTTATTCATTTTAATTGTTCATTCCCTCGTTTGTCCATTACTGCTTCTTCTAACCCAAAGTTAGTTTACATGGCTGCCTTAGCGTATATCTTATCACCCTTTCTCTTCTATATACTTCCTTATTCACCTTTTCTCCTCTACACCTCTGATTTCAGTTCTTTCTGTCTAAACTATGTTACTCGCATGTATTACATAGCTGCGACTCTAATCCTGAAAACTGATGCAAGGTAGCACGCAGGATGTACGCCGTGGCTCCAGAACAGCTCACGTTTCTCGTCAACACATCTAACACGTATTGTCAGGAGCAGTATTTGGTGCTCATTTGTTTCACACTGCACTTCGCTCGTGACAAACGCACGCTAGATCGATATGCCGGAAACAGCTATTGAAACTTTTGAAGAGCAGCGGAGCGCGAACTCCTTGCGCATGAATGGAGTAATCTCTTCAGTTTGCACGGAACAAAATTTGTGATACACCGGTTCAATTGTTCAGACGACAGTCACTGATACATTATTACGTAAGAACAGTACTGCTCATTACCTCTGTTCTTTTACTGTAAAATACCATTACACTGCTTTGAATTTGAATCGGGTTTGTATACCCCAAATTTTCATCAAATATTGACTGGGCAAACTACTCTTTCATCCCCACGTAAGCTGCAGGAAAATGAACACCGGGGGTCTACTTCATGGTCAAATAAGATAAATATGTTTTGGTTACCTGACATTATCGTTCAGAGAGCGATCTACTATTTTTGGATGTAGTTTTATTTTAAAACAAATTTATTTGCCAAAATCGCAATGTTAACACAATTACAGGATTATTAGTTTCGGCGGTATGTGTTCCCGTCCTCAGATCCTTAAAATATGGCAGTGGTAGTTACATCATACAATGCTTACACCACTCTGTGCATAAAAAAATCGACCCATTAAAATGGCATGCCAGGTGTTCTGTCATAAAGTGTACTTCTTGGTAGAACACCTGGCATGTCATTGTAATGGGTCGACTTTTTCATGCACATTGTGTAGTCCACTCTGGAAAACTAGTGTAAGCTTTGTATACTGCAAGGCACAAAGGAATTACGGACACTGTAATTCCTTTTTGTCTCAATTTGATGGCTGCTGGATCAAAAGTGGTGCCTCTTCTTTCGGACACCTCCGAAAGAACAGTCACCACGTACATACCGTATGATGTAACTACCACTGGCCGGTTTTATAGATCTGACGATGGTATTACAAATTGTCGAAACTATTTGTGTTAGCGTAATGATCTCGGCATATAAATAAACGTTTCTTTGAAAGTTCTGTCTAAACCAATTTAATCATTGGCTGATTTGCTGATGGCTACCGTAGGCTACGGCTACAGACCAACAGCTCATTAAGTGAATGAAAACGATCTAGGGATCAGTGTATGCAACACGAAGTCACCCTTTGTGTCATGTCCGCTGTGACACATTATCCGGAACTATAACGTAGCAGGCTATCTCTGTAACACTGAAGTCGTCGTCCCAGAAATATTAATTATATGTTCGTGTACTAGATATTTGAGATATCCGGGATTGTTAACCTATATCTCTGCTATGTAGGACAAAGGGGAATACGCATGATCTCTGCACCCTTGCCTCAAGTGTAGACAGAGTGTGACACGAGAGGTCTTGTAGGAGCCAATGTAACAGTCGATATCAGTCCGTTTGCCTATCAGTTTCAGCACTTTCTTGAGGCATCTTTGCAACAAGATTCAATTTTACGGCTGTTCTGCTTCATTGTACTCGTGTTTCCTAGAATTATCGCACCCCATTAAAAATGCGTACGCTTCCTTTGACAAATAAGAGCTTTAGTATCGTGGTTGATAGATTATCAAGAGTATTAACCATACAACAAAATTACGTAATAGTTGTGCTCTATCATTCATTGGAAACGTCTTTCCAGTGTAACTGGTGTCTCACCATACAGATATCTTGACAGTTTCTTGAGCTATATTGGCCATTCTGTGTGATAATGGGTAAATAGGGTCAGATTAAACTAATACTGCCTATGATGTGTTGCATTCGAACTTCACTGTCGAAGAAAAATTTCAGTTTTTCTGACGTATACTAGTGTATGCATACTAAAACGACGAATGAAAGTTTGTACTAACGCCAGGCTTCGAACGCAGGTCTCCTGTTCTTTAAGCAGATGCTGTAATCACTATGCCAGCCCGACACAGTAGCTTTGCACAGCTGTGCGGTCTGTCCTAGCTCGCGTCTCCCCTCAATCCCAATTCCAGTTCATGCCTCAACCCTCCTGGTATTCCCCTTAATCTCGAACAGCATGCAAAGGCTCTACATCTGTATGTGGACAACACGCTAGCATCGAACGAAATTGGAGATTCTGTACGAAACCTAGGAACAGATGCTTTAAACAAGTAAAACTACACGAAGGTGAATAAAATCATGTTATATCGATATGTACTTCCTCAGATGGCAGTAGTATCGCGTGGACAAGGAATAAAATGGCAGAGCAATGGCGTAGCCGTCATCTGTAGTCAGTTTATTCATGTGAAAAGGTCTCCAACTTGATCATGGCTGCACAATGGAAATTAACAGACTTTTGGTTGGTAGTTGGAACTGGACGCATGGGTCATTCCATTTCGGAAATCATTTGGGAATTCATTATCCTGAGATCCACAGCGTCGAGATCGTGCCGGGAATACGGAATACGGGAATTACCTCTCACAGTGGACAACGCAGTGGCTGACGACAATTACTTAACGACCGAGAGCAGCAGTCTTCAGTGCTAATAGAGAAGCCACACTGCGGGAAATAGCTCCAGAGATCAATGTGAGACGAACGATGAATGCATCCGTTACGACAGTGGGGCGTAATCTGGTATGAATGGGTTACGGCAAAGTGACTTTGATAACATCGCGACACCACCTCTCCTGGGATAATGATCATATCGGTTGGACCATAGACGACTCTAAAACTGTGTCATGGTAAAGTGAGTTCCGATTACAATTGGTAAGAGCTGATAGTAGGATTCGAGTGTGGAGCAGATTCCACAAAGCCACGGATCCAAGTTGTCAACAAGGTAATGTGTCAACTGGGGTGGATCCGTAGTGATTTGGGCTCTGTTTACGTGAAATGGACTAGAGCTCTGGTCCAGATGAACCTATCATTGACAGTAAATGGTTATTTTCGGGTTATGGGAGATCATTTGCAGCAAACCGTGATGGACTTTTTATGGATGACTGTGCGCTGTCACCAGGCCGCAATTGTTTGGACTGGTTTGGAGAACATGAGGCGTAGCGCCGTATACCGATCCTGCCTTGGAGATCGTTAAGTGGGAGATGTGTCTCAGAGCTAGATAGTGACAGATGGTGACGCGAGACTGAACACGCTCGTAGTTTATGTATCGGCCTATAGAAGACAATATTCGATAAGGGAACTGTGATTTTAGTTTTAGTTTCGATTGTGCCCACTAGAGTGCACTAAAGTAATAGAATGTTTCCATAAACTGTTCAAGTATGTTCATAAAGTGTTTTTATGTCTGTTTATAAATATGTTATAGCAGTATGAATGATGCGTGAGTGTGGTTTAAGGTTAATATGAAGATAATTGAACGAGTTATGTAGTAGGATTTAGTGTGGGAACATTTCGAAGAAGTATGGATATGGACAAAGAGGATTTTTGTAGAATAGATTTGTAAAGTACGTGTATGGTAAAGGGAAAGTTAATTCAGGTATAAATAAAAATAGTAAATAACTTTATGTTTAAGCAAAACGTCAGCAAATTAGATAATTACGTCGGTAAAAAGTGCAGTCGTTAGGTTTACCATTTTGCAATTGGTTATTGGTGAAAAGCGCGGATTGACGCGGGAGAGTGTTGTTTTGCTATTAGCTGTTGAGTAAACTGATCATTGGAAAAGCAATATTCTTCACGCGCATTCTCTGCTGGCAAAGAAGACTTAAAGTATTCTAGAGAGGAGTTGGAGTCTAGCCATGAAACAGTTCGGACGTGTGTAGTAGTAGTTCCGATGGAAACGATAAGTTGCCCGATCTAGCAGTGTTTCATACATCAGAAGTGTTGTAAAGTGACGGCATGATTATTCGAATGGGTGTGTAGAAATTTCGGAGTATTTAAGTAAATTTTGTGACGAGGAAAGACATAAATTCCGCGTGGCGTATTGAGCAGGTCGGTGGCTAAAAACTGTGACTGCATTTGGTACCGACAGACTTAATATTTGGTGAGAATAATCAATCAGAAACAATCACTATCTCCGTAGCTATTACGTTTTCGGGAAATGCAACACCATAAACTTGCTAACGTGAGTGAAAGGGATTGTGAGTGACTGTGTTAAGACTATCATGGGCTTGACAGTGATACTTGTTCACCTAAGTTTCAGAATATATTAATTGAGGACAAAATTTCCAACCTTTCATTTGTGTGAAAACTTTCTTCCGGAACGTAGATTAGTGACTTAAATTGCAGTCTGGTTCACGTCCAAGTACAGTAGGTTTCACTCGGCTTTCCTACTGATGATCCGCTGAGACAATGTTCACAGGTAGGTGCCGGTCCGTCGTAAAGGGACGGAAACAACCGCGCCGCCGCAAACATTCTGGAAAATTCTAGGGAATGATTTGGCCACCCAGATTGCCTGACATGAATTCTGTCGAACATTTATGGGATACAATCGAGAGGTCCGAAAACGCTTTCACAATTATGGACGGCTATAGAGGCAGCGTGGTTCCGTATTTCTGCAGGAAACTCTCATCGACTTATTGAGTCCATGTCACGTAGAACTGCTTCACAAAGCCGGGCAGGAGGTGGTCCGACATGATATTAGGAGGTACCCTATAACTTTTATCGCCTCAGTATATAAGGTTCCAGAGAACTTTTCCAGTCTCAAACATCTATGTTGCAGAATGAGATTGTCATTCCGCAGATATGAAACTTCCCGACAGATTAAAACTGTGTGCCGAACCGGGAACCAAACGCAGTTCACAGAAGAGCTCCTGTGGAGTTCGGAATGTAGGAGACGAGATACTGGCAGAAATGAAGCTGTGAGGATGGGTCGTGAGTCGTGGGTTAGCTCAGACGGTATAGTGGCACGATAGCTCAGTGTTCGGTCAGACGCTTAAACGCCCTTCCTTGCTCGCGGAAGGAAAGGTCCCGAATTCGAGTCCTGTTCCGGCACACAGTTTTTAAGCTGACAAAGTTTCATCTATGATGCAGTTGTGCAAACTCCATAAGGCACGGAGGCCCACACTGGGGCGTATCACTGCTAGTCGGGCGTGCCGCGGCAGTCCGCACAGGGGAAGTGATGCATCTCTCATAGCCTCTCCTTCCCAAGTGACTCTTTCGGCCTTCCCGTGGTGCCAGATGTTAAGCTCGCATTCTGCCTTGCGACAAAAGGGAGAGCTGCGGACCAACCCGATGCGAAAGTGAATAGTGCGTGGCACAGGGGGAGTTGTGTCGAGGGACCGAACACCAGTCCCTTTCTGTTCGCGGGGCACAGACCACCATGTGTTCTGCATGCTGGCGATCTCGTTTGTCGGCGTTGGATCGCGGTCGTGTCGGCAAGGGTGCTTCGCTGCGCCCCTGGGTAACCGGGGCATGTTCTGCCAAACCCAAGTGGTGGTGACATCGCCTGGACCAGGTTAGATGGGTCCAGACCGCCAAACGTCTGGGGGTCCGGCCCGCCACCTGAGTAGGAGTGAGTCCTTGGCCGAGAGGTGGAAGCTCGGGCAGGTAGGCGGCGAAGGGCGAGAGGTGCATCCGCCTCTATGGAGTGAGGGGCGCAGTTGCCTGGGTGCGTCGCGTGAAATCGCCGATGACGGAGTCACCGAGGGGGACCAGTGCGCTGGCAACGGTGCGCTGAACCACAGACAAAGATATCCAGACAGGCAACCTCCGTAAGGGCCTGTTGACGCGGTCAGGGGTGCGGGACGGGGGGTTACAGCAGTTCTGTCAGATGACACGCGATGGCGCTGGGGTGCGAAACTGCTCGGACAGCGGGCAGCAGGTAACTGCACACGAGGCCGTGGCAGTGGAAATCCCCACCACCACTTCCCCTCAAATGCCGGCACAGGGCACCATCCAGTTCTGAGACATTTAGTCGCTGCGGAAGGTTACGTTAACGCTACCGAGTATTTTCTGGAACTGCACACTGTTTCTGTTAGAGGCTAGATCAACATAAAAGCGAGCATTAGCCAATGTAAAAGACTCGGAAAACGAATTAGTTAAATGCCCAGACACCTAACTCAGTCATTAGCAACGATAAACACACTCTTCGTAACAAACCGAACCTAAAATCATTCTATGAATCGGCATGAGCTGACTAAAGGAGCGATTATTTGTGTAATCGTATTCAAGCAGATTATTGATCCTTATGTGACTGATCGGCGTTTTTATTCATTTTATATGTCCTATGAAATGAGGATAAAGTAGATATCATTAATTGAACGCATGTTACTGCCGCCAGTTGCAGCTGTATGCAGAATTATGCAACAGAATTGTCTTTTGACACTATGTTGTAACGTCTGTTATAGAAGGCCAGTTTTCAGCATAAAACCTAGTTATGAATATTGGCTCATCACGGCTCCCTATTAGAGAATCAGCCAGCTGCTACAGCCAAAATTGCGTACAGCTGAGAAGCGCAAAATTTTATTGCGGCGCTCCTTTCCATTATTTGTTAGAAGTATTTTCCAACATTGCTTATTTCAAAAGGTCTGTCTTCACGTACTGTGAAGAACTTGTCTCAGGCTTTGCTGCCTCAGGTGTCTGCGCAGAACTGCTCCGATCTGCGCAATACGTCACCGTCGAGAAGCTCGGCACAGTTCGCGCGCACTGTTACGTGTTGAAGCGATTAAGTTTCATGTTGATGCTGTTTATTTTTGCTTCTTTCGAGTTTGTTCGTTATGTTTGACATTAATAATGCCGAATTGTCCTACGGCTGTGTGTGAAAACTGTAATCAGAAGACTAAGAGGCAGTAGTATTACTTGTCATAAGTTCCCTCGAACTCCTGAAACATTTGCTCAGTGGGTTCAGCTCTGTAGCAGTAGTGACAGCATTAACATTAATAATGCTACTGCCTGCAGCAAAAACTTTAGAGAGGACGTTTGTTTTCAGTATCTACAAGCTGAATTAAAGAAACTTCAACCAAAAAAGGTTTTAAAGCCGACTGCAAATTCTATAAGCTTGTGAAACTCGTAAACGTGCACTTAACATGCTAGAAAAAGTAGATCAAAGCATAGAATCAGAGAAGGTATTATCGAGGATGAAATTTAAAAAAACTTAATGAAGAATTATCACCATTGAGGGAAAACAATTCAGCGTTTAATTTGCTTGTCGTTCTCAGTATATTGTTATCCGCTATTACTGTTTCACGCGTTAAGCAAAGAGAGGAAGTAATGCAAAGCATTAAGTATCTACACAGTGCTGACGACTAAAGTACACAAAAGTTTTGCTAAAAGCACTTCACGAGTAAGCAAAAAACAAGCTTAAGTGAAGCAGAATATTTGTGTGTGTTGCGCATTTGATGAAATGATTGGCATATGCTACGACTAAGAAAGTGACGCCATATATGGACCACATACCCAGTTACAGGTTGTGAGACCTGAGTTTCTCCTGGCGTATACAACTTTCAAATAATTTCAGGGAATTCAGCCAGGTAACACTTTCAGCAGTTTGCCTTGAAAATGGCGGGGTGTTCTCCCGCCGAAATATCGGCGGTCGCTGAAAGTGTTACCTGGCTGAATTCCCGGAAGTTATTTGAAAGGTACAGGTTGTTATTGCATGTGGTTTACATGGAGCCTGGAAGCAGTCTGTATACTGCTGGTCACGAAAGAGACGCAAAAATACATCACTGGATGTATTTCTTCCAGGTCCGACTCCATAGAGCAATCACTTGGACATCATAGTGACAAGATAATAGTAATATCAAAAGGTCCTATAAGCTCTGCGGCAACTGAGGAACTATCTCGTCCTAGCTTAATCGTCTCTTCAAACGCAGCTCTCTGTGTAAAGAAGCAGATGTGAATAAAAACCTGCCAAAACTTTTAATCGGAAGCTTCAAATTATTTCTCAAGAGATCTCCGCAATTTACACTAAGATCATTACTGTACCTACATCCGGATAAGGCACCTAACACGTCGGCAAAGACAATGAGGGCTAAACAGCTGCAGAAAGGAGCACACACATGGAGAGCTTCCGCAGTTCATTCCATATGGGATTAAGGTATTTAATTTGTTGTTGTTGAATTGTTGAAGTACGGCGATCAATACTGAAGCTTCAGAATCATCAAACGCAGAAATGACAAGTAAATGGAATTATATCGTTTCCTTTCTACTTAATATCTGCACGAAAAAAAAGTTATACACTATTGATGATTGTGACGAAAAAACTGCGTTTAGAAACTGAAAGCTCTTATGTTTGTTGCGTTTCCTGTACTATTAAAAATGTGTAATACTTAATAACGACTGAAGGATGCCAAGTTATAACTTATCTCATAGAAAATGTTAAGCAATAGAATGTATATGTCAAGGCGATCCATAATAAGTAGTTATACATCTGTCATTACTAGAAAGACAATATGATAATTTCATTGCCGTGGGAAGCAGTAAGTCCCTGTGTAGGTAAGCTTCAATCGAACTCATATCTTATTACATCGCCCTTCAGTTTAGTAAATTAATGGTGGCTTAAGCGCAATACGGCCATGCGCGAACGTGAAAAATCGTCTCTTCTCGACGGTGACATCACGCGGAAGTGCTCGCTGCCGAAAGCGTTGGCCCAAATTTTCTATGTAAGTATTGCTTGTTGCTGCCTACACAGATGCGGCTACGCTCTCTCGGTCTCACCCCTCTGTCACCCCACCTTGCTACCCTTGACGTCAGGGAGGCCGTTGCCGAAGCGCCTCTAGCGTGATCTCACGAAACTAAGCAGGCGACACGCCTGACATCTACTGTCGTCTAACGGAACTACGAGCACACCCCCGGGACAGTGGTTTAGGGGGGGTTTCCTCTCTGTATATGTTACTCTGTGGCTGAACCCAGCAGCTCAGGAGTGCCCTTGACCTAGCGGCGATGTCGGTGGGCGAGCTGCAGAAGTGCCCCCCACCCCCCCATGCCAGAGGAGCCGGTCTGGGGCAAGAGACGGGCTCCCACCTTTTTATATCACTTGTACAAAATGGCGACACCAGAAACGAGTGATACGAGTGCGCCTTTGCGAGCTTCTTCGATGCCTGAACCCACTCCCCAGCACGAGCTGGGACAGGCAACTGATGAAAACGTGTTGTAGAGACACACAAGAATCACGTTGCTCCTAGAGCAAAATATTAAAAACGGTAAGATTAGTCAGGCGGCTTTAACAACAATTAAAAATGAGCTGGTGGCATGGGCCATCGCCAATGCCAAGCTTGAGGGCCGCGTAGAGGAACTTGAGAAGAAAAATGAAAGACTTAGAAAGCAACCGGTCAAGACCTGGGCGGGTGTGGTCGCACAAGCGCCACTGAAACCGCAAACAACTGAAGACATCATTGCTCGAGTTACCAAACGGTCAGACACAAGTCTTTTTAAAGATCCTGCCTGGCCAAGATACCAGTGTCAAAATGATACAGGAGTTACTAACAACCACTATAAATCGTGTCAAAGATAAAATCAAAATAAATAAAGTAAAACCGAGCAAACACTCGGTAACTGTTGAGGTTGCCTCAGAGGAGGACAAAGAAAAACTGCTGAACAATGTCAAACTAAACTCTGTGGTCAAATGTGAGCCACCGAGAAAAGAAATCCTCTGGTCATCTTATATGACGTCCCAACGGTCATGACTAACGAGGAACTACACAACACCATTAAGGCTAAGAATTTCGAGGACTTGACCAATGAGGAATTCAAGGAAAGCTTTAGAATGAGATTCAAAACGGGGCCTCGGGATCGTGATGTGGTCCATCACGTTGCCGGGATCTCCGCTCACATGTGGAAGAGAGTAACAGCAATGGGAAAATTATACATTGGCTTCCACGCCATCAATACTAGAGATTATCTTGTGGTACCACGTTGCCACAATTGTGGAGTTCTCGACCACATTCTCAGGGGGTCGGCCTGCTCAAAATGTGGTGAAGATGGTCACGTTAAGAAAGACTGTAGGGCTGCAGCAGTCTGCATCCCTTGTAAAAGACAGGGCAAAAACCCTTGCGGAGCCACCGGACGCAACTGCCCCTCTTACAGTCTACTAGAACAGAGACTAATCTCAAGGACAGATTATGGCTGATCATGCTAAGGCCAACAGGATGCCCACGAGAAAATCCCCGAACAAAAGGAGGAGGGATGCCATGAGGGCAAGTGCATTCAAGTTATTCTTGAGGTCGCTTTTGAGCGCCACTATTGAAACTACCAACACAAGCACTCAAACCGACTTTCCCACAATCGACAGAGGGCCTCAGACGGAGCTCCCTTTTACAGCCACGATTCCCTCCTCCCCAAGCCGGGAGATGAGGCCGACTAAAGACCAATGGCAACGGCATCCTGTAACAGAGGCTGTGGCAATCTCAAAAACAGAAACGAACAAAACTTCGAAGAAACCTGTTCAGGAAATATAATAACCAGCTCCACCGAAACACCTACCACAACAGATCCTGTTGTCAGATTGCCACCAGTCGACCCAGTCAGAGTCTATCCCAACATCGAATTTACCATGCAACTAGCGAGACTAGAGCAGCCGACTACCCTGACCACTGCCTTGAGACACGTGGTCCGGGTGGGACATGAAAATGGTAGGAGAGTCACCTTCTCAGTAATGTAGGCTGTGGACAGAATACAGCTCAAGTCAGTGAATCTCCCCACCGATTTCGGAGCCCTGTGGGACTTACTTAAGAAAGTCTTTGAAAGAGGACGGGAAAAATTTGACCTGGACGATATTTATGAACAAGAATTTCTGGCAAATGGACGAATTTCATTCGACTGGAGCAAGACATGGCCAAATGACAGAATCCACACGTATTTTCCATAACAGCTGACTAGTGATGCAGGAGCTACGCAAGGAAGTGGAGGAGAGGAGACTAGATGTGCTCTGTCTGCAAGAGCCGTACTACCAAAATGGGAAAATAGCTTCTGCGGCTGCGACCTGGCAAATCGTAAGCAGAGGGGAAGAGCCAAGATTGGCAATTATAATAACTAACATACTTCTAAGGGCCACACTATTATCACAATTCACAAACAGCCACTGCAACGTCGTGGAGCTGCAGTCTCCAATGGGAGCAATCATCATCATTAACATGTACCTTCAGTATGGAGACGATATTGAGAGACACCTGCCACATCTTGAAACGTCCCCTTAGAATAATTATACACGACTGTGCTTAAACTGACACACAATATTTTTAGCGCAACGCAGTCTGACTTTCAAAAATCCCTACAAAAGAATGGCCCTGACTAACATTAACCTATACGTTTCACAAATCATTTACCTCACCAACTATCTTCGTTACTCGAACTACTGCAATACAGCGAGCGCCACTACTGCCAGCTAAATAAAAGATTCAAACTACGGAAGGCACTAACTACCGATAGGCGTAGTTAGCAAATGAAAGATTTTAATAGAGAACAATAATGGAACAATAAGAAAGTTCATAGGGAAGCTGTGGCTTTGACAAAAGAATTCTAAGTTGGTTTGTTGGCGTACATCTACACTTTTTCCAAAGATTGCACCATGTAATTTAATCTTACGTAACAGAAGTGTGGGGCAATCGTTCGATTTGTTACATTTGCTAAAGGCTGTTTCACTAATTACTGAAATGGGACTGCCAGAGTCAAGTACTGCCGTAAATTTTACGTCATTTACTGTAATGTGAATCACCGGATATGCAATGTTGTTATGTTTTACGTCATGTTCTTGGAGTAAGATGTCCCTAATGTCTTCCATTTTTACGTAATTACTAGCTATGGCAGCTGCGTCGTTAGTTTCATATGTACGTTTTGTGGCTGCCAGCAGTATGAGTCATTGCCTATTGTCTCTTTGTTGGCGCGCGTCGTTATTGGGGTATGGAGACCTAACTTCTACAAATTCACCTTGTCGAGAGGGCCCTGCCCTGTTTAAATGCCGCCAGTTCTGATGCAATTCAGGTCTGTCGTTACGATCACATCGTCTGTCGTCATGTCGGTAGTTTCTGTAGTTTCTTTCTTGTCGGTTAAGTGGTGGAGAATTTCTCCATGAATCGTAACTGCGCGCTGGACCATTGCGTCTAAAGTTATTCTGTCTCCCGTAATAATAATTGTGTTGGTTCCCATATTGTCTGTTTCTCTGATTGTCTCTGTGATAGTCATTACCGCGGAGAGGTGATCTTTCCCTGTAATTATTACTACTCTGCCAACGTTTGTCATACGGGTGGTGTCTGTTTTGGTCACGTTTTGTGTTGTGAGAATAGCCTTGTCGCGTCCAGTTATTATTTCTGTCATCGCGGAACTGTGATGGATGTGCTCCTGTTTTCGTGTTCCGCGATTGTCAGTGTCAATTTCCAGTTCTTGTAAGAGCCCCTGAAAAGCTTCAATGTCGTCTTTGCAACGTCCTGCCAAAATAATATGTCGTAAATGTTCAGGTAATTTGATTAAGCAAATGCGGATGTGTTCTGAAGGGCTGTATTGGTTTGACAGGTACTGATTCTTGTGCAACATGTCTTCAAAATATTTGACAAGACTGGAAAATTCAGATTGTTCAAACTGTTTCATCATCATGATTCTATGTTTTACTCGGTCTTGTGTAGCTTGAGACCATTATGCTGAGAGGAACGCATGGTAAAATTCTCCTTCACTGTGACAATCGTGAATGACCGATCGCATTCTTTCAGCTGGTTCATTCTCTAAGAAGCCACACATTAATTCTAATCTGTGCTCTAACGACCAGTTGGGAGGAAAACAATGAGAGAATATTGATGGAGCCATGCTTGTGGATGAGTGTGGTTGCCAGAATTTTTAAATGTTTTGAATTTACGTGTAGTAATGAACAGCTTATAGTCAAAATCATCATGTCAGCGAGTCACATGTTGGTCATTGTTACATCGTTTCGGCGCTTCCATCTCAAAATTCGGTGTGCCTTGCCAATTTCTTTCATAATTTCCGAAGTGTCCTGTGTTACTATTTTGTGGTTGTTCCGTATTTCTAAGTCCCTCTTCCCGTGTTGGAGCGTGAGTGTCCTCTGAAATATGTAATTTTTGTATTACTTGTGCCAACTGATCTTGTACTTCCCGGATTTCTCTTTTGTGTTGCATATTAATTTGATTCTGATTTTGTTTGAATTTCTTAATTTGTTCATACTCTTCTGTGTCTGTGATGGCTACAGGTCTTGTGTCATTCAGATCATAAGATAAGTTAGATAAGTAGATAAGTAGATAAGTTAGCGAACTGATCTGAAAGTTCGGCTACTTTATCCGTTAGTGAAATTATTTCCTCTGTGTGTTTTTCTGAACCAAGTTTCAGAGTGTCCATTTGTGTTGAAATCGTATCTACTGTGTCCTTTAAGTTTTCCTGAGTTTTTGCAAGTAGCATAACCGAATCGGTAGATGCAACTGAGTCAATTGTAGCATGCAAGGTCTCATGATTTTCATGAACAGTAGTTTGCAGTTCTTTTATGGCTGCTTCGTGATTCTGTAATGCATTTTCATGACGCGAAAAAATAGGTTGGAAATGCTCACAAATTTGTGTTTTTACGTCATTACAGACTTTTTGACATTTCGATTCGATTTTTTGTAACTCAGTAGTTAAATCTTCACGTGTTTGTTCAAGTGTGGTATCTAACTTTTGAAGATTTTGTTCCATTGCGTCTAACTGTTGCTGTGTTTGTCTCTGGTGGTGTTCCATTGTGTCTAAGTTTTGAAGCTTTTGCTGTGTTTGTCTCTGGTGTTGTTCCATTGTGTCAAACTTTTGAAGATTTTGTTCCGTTGTGTCTAACTTTTGCAGCTTTTGCTGTGTTTGTCTCTGATTTTGTTCCATTTGTTGCATTAGCTGTAATAACAATGCATTAGTGTCTGGAATCTGTTCCTCTACGCTTTTTGGCAGTGCATTTGCACCGGCAACATTCACATTTTGACAAGCAGAAAATGTGTCTTGACTTATTTGAGAAAACGGTGAGGACGAAAAACCTGAATCTACAGTATTTGCAAAATTGTGTCCTGTCATTTCGGATTCCTGAGGCGAGCTGTTGCCAAGCGCTCGATCGATAATGCTTCCCTGTTCACTAATTGTTTCACTGCCTACGCCATTGTTTGCCGCCCGCTCCATTTCCCTATGCACAATTACCAAATTACTATGTTGAACATTAGTTAATTCATTACATGGTGGTGCTAACACACTGCTTTCGTCTTCACTGTCATTTCTTAGTTTACTTTGGAGCCTAGTATTACGTTTTTCACACGCCGTTACTGTCACAATATTTCACACGACAACACAGAAAAACGCAATTTGAAGAGCAAAAATAAAGGAACACATTAACATATCACTGAAAATAATATCTAGTTAATTGCAACCGCAGCTGTGAAATACTTGCTGCAAATCTACATGCATGCCACAACTGTTTTACTGTACAACAATGAAAAACTACAACTACAAAGGAAATTCTCTCTATAATTACGCGCTAGCAATAAACAAAAGCTACACTAATTACACAAATTGCAAGAAAAAATCAGTACATTCCAGTGAGGTATCCTCGGCTAAGTGTCGACATATGAAACGTCCCCTTAGAACAATTATACACGACTGTGCTTAAACTGACACACAATATTTTTAGCGGAACGCATTCTGACTTTCAAAAATCCCTACAAAAGAATGGCCCTGACTAACATAAACCTATACGTTTCACAAATCGCTTACCTCACCAAAAATCTTCGTTACTCGAACTACTGCAATACAGCGAGCGCCACTACTGCCAGCTAAATAAAAGATTCAAACTACGGAAGGCACTAACTACCGATAGGCGTAGTTAGCAAATGAAAGATTTTAATAGCGAACAAACAATGTACTTACCTTAATAGTCATAATATATATAGCAGTTCATGACATCCATTCTTACAAATTTCAAAACTCCGCCATTTCTCTCCTCACATCCACCACTGCTGGCGGCTCGCCTCCAACTGCGCAACGCTACGCGCTGTTAACAGCCAACTGCCCAACACTACAATGGCAGACAACAATGCAAGCTAGCCACAGACTGCACACAGCACAACCAGTGATTTTCATACAAAGCGCTATGTGGCGTTACCAATAAGAAAACCTAAACAGCGTACTTACAATCTTACCATAATTATCACGAGGTTGTGGGGGCGGAAAGCGACTGTAACTGCTGACATAAATGCTAAATCCCCTCTATGGTACGGCAGCACCAGGGACCCAAATGGAGAGAAGGCAGAAGAGGCCATCATGGCCCTGCAACTAGTGGTGGCCAACAAGCCGGGCAACCCTTCGACCTACGTGGCGGGAGGTGGCCAAGGAACAAATATCGATGTGACCCTGGCCACGCCTAATGCAGCGATGGAGGGCAGACGTGAACGCCACCACTAGCGATCATAACCTCTTCACCTTTACTATAGGAGACAAGGAGAGCCCTGGGCTATGGGGTGGGATGTGCAATATAGCTATAAAAGATCCGATTGGGAACGACTTGCTAGGGAGTGCGACATTCCTGCACTGCCAGAAGGTGACAGACACCTGGACATTGACGTAGACAACAGAGCCAAGGAACTGGTGAAAGCTGCTGTAGCTACTAGGAGGAAGGCCATGGCGGCCTCTTCGTCACCATGGTCAGCTGAACTGGAGGAGATGCGCCGGTCTGTCAGAAGACTCAGGAGGCACTACCAGCGCAGTATCGTCTGGTTGGAAAGACAAAGATGGTTGCAGCTGTACCGGGTAGCCAAAGACCATTTCCAAAAAGAACTACGTGAAGTTAGATCAAAAAGCTGGGAACACTTTGTTCTGAATCAATTAGCCTTAGACCCATGGGGAGTCCCCTACAAGCTTGTCCGTGAGAAAATCCGCTCTCCTATGGAGTTGTCAACCGTCAGGCATGGTGGCAGGATGACGGAGTCTTGGCAGGAGACTGCTGAGGTCCTTCTCCAGTCCCTGTTGCCTGACGACACCGCGGATGGAGAGACAGATGAACAACGGCAGCTGCGTGATGATGACAACAGTGAATATGAACATGTAACGGCAGTCTACCCCTTCTCTGAAGAGGAGGTGGCTGCCCATATAAAATCCCTGAAGAGAGGGAAAGCTCCCGGGCCAGACGCCATTGTGGCAGAGGTGGTGCAATTCCTGGCCCCCCAGATAGTCGCCCCATTAACTCACCTCTACAACGAATGTCTCAGGGAGAAAAAGTTCCCTCGAATCTGGAAGAGGGCAATTGTAGTAATAATCAAGAAAGGACCCAATAAAGACCCAGCAGAAATAAAATCTTACAGACCAATCTGCCTGCTCGATCTGCTTTGGTAGGTTCTAGAAAGACTACTGGCTGACAGACTGGCTGCACACCGAGTGCTGTGCGGGATGAGCAGCAGGCAGTTCGGCTTTAGGCCTGGGCGATCGGCATCTGATGCAATCGCCCTGGCGGCCGAGGTCTGTGGGTCTACCCCGTACAAGTACGTTGTCGGCATCATGGCAGACATAAGTGGCGCCTTCGACAACCTGTCGTGGCCTTTGCTCTTCTCCTGTTTACGGGAGAAGGAGTGACCAGTGCCGCTATATGGGTGTCTGAGGAGCTATTGTGAGGATCGGGAGGTTTGGCTATCATCCCCTAGCACAAGAGTAAGGAAAACTATCACGAAAGGATGTCCCCAGGGCTCTGTACTAGGTCCCCTGTTCTGGGACATCCATATGGAACCTTTACTAGACAAACTACAGCAAAGTGATGAAGTGCTAGAGGTGATAGCCTACGCAGATGACGTCCTCATACTGGTCGGCGGCCGTAGCCGAGAAGATATAGAGCCCAAGATAGAAAGTGCAATAGAAACACTACAACTTTGATTCCGAAACACAAAGATGAAGATCTCACCTGCCAAGTCCACATACCTTCTTCTAAAGGGACAGCTTGTTCGTAATCCAACAGTCAGGATTGAGGGCTCACCAGTTCTCCGGCGACGAGAGACTCACTACCTTGGAATCATCATTGATGAAAGGTGGTCCTTCGGAAGGCACATTGAAACCGTAACTCAAAGAGCCCTGCAAGTACTCAACAACCTCATTTCCATTGGACACAAAAGATTTCATCTCCCACCACATCTCATCAAACTATACCACAATAGCATACTCACCTCAATAGTGGGTTACGGCTCGTGAGTCTGGGCGCACAGGCTCACGAGGGTGGTGCCTGGCATGACAGTGAGAAGAGTACAGAGAAATACGATTATGAGATCAGTGGGGGCATACAGGACTACGCCAGGAGGAGCCCTGTTAGTTACTTAAATATGACTTAGATTAGCTGCAATTGAAACTATTGTACCACTTTTTCGGCCCACTAATCATATAAGGTAGTGGGTTAAATTGTATAATTAATTAAGTTTTGGAAATAAAGATTTTTTTAAAAAAAACTCCTGTTTTAGGGAGGCGTTATGGTTAGATGTTATGCCTACTGTAGAAGAGATTTTGGTTCGAATTCTGGTCTTATCAAAAATTTTCGTTCATCGCTTCATCATATTTTTCAGAGTATATAATGTTTCTCGACCCATATAGTTCGTTTGGCTTTCTCCTCAATGCCAAAAAAATATACTTTTATGTAGAAGTTTATCCATCACTCTGCCCACTCCTAGAAGTGGAGGTTATGTCGTCATCTCACTGTTTAAGGTAGATGCTGTACGCCTCGCAAAAACCATTTAAATTTTCAAGAATGGCCTTTAAGACGAGAAAACACACTATACATCATTCCTCCTTAACTATAGCGTAAATTTTACGTAGTCAAAAATATGAATACATCAACCCGCACAGAGCCGTACAAGCAGTCACTATTTCGACTATCGGTCCATGCATCTTGTAATAAAAGGTAATTGTGGAACAATAAATTACTGTCAGTCACAGGATAATTTTCCAGATTATCGTTGATTTTCGACGGAATTATCCCACTGTAATTGCTACCCTAATACTCAGACATGGGGAAGAATGCTCGGCAACACGTACAATGCCATTTGTGGAGCAGAGCGGCGCTGGCGCAACCTCCACGGCTTACGTCTCTCGGTGGTAAGCTCCAACTCGTAACAAACACCCACATCCGCTGCAGAGACACTCGTGACAGGCTAAGGCACGCGTCAGTTGTTTGTGCGTGGGGTGAAGGGGAGGGGGAGGGGCAGAAAGAAGCGCCGCTGTTGATTACGAGCGCCGCAGCTGTGGCGGCTCTGGGCGGCGGCAGATAATCCGTCAGGCGCCGCCGCCGGCTAAGCCCGCAGCCCTTAATTCTGCGCGTTAGGCCGGCGCCGGCGGCACCAGAGGCACCGCAGCGGCTGCGCTGTTTGCGGCTGCGCCTCGCCGGGGCGACACAGCCATCCGGCGCGGCTCAGCGTAAACGCCGCCGGCTGTACACCTGCACACCAGCGCGCTGAATCCCGCCTCCTCTGTTGCTATCTAATGACAGTACTCGAACACACGGTCAAGGTGTTTACCACTGCTATTCACTGTTGGTTATAGGTAGCAAGCTAGTGAATCACTGGTTATAGATTTTGATTGAAATTTTCTGTACATTCTCATTCCTTCTCGTTGATTTCATATGTGCCGCTTCTGTAAAAAAACGCAACAATGGACAGGATACCAATAACGAAATTTTACTTATTGTGTGAATATAATAAAGACTGTCGGAAAAAATCGCAACAGCAGAAAATAATTAATGTAGAGTAATTAAATTTAGTGAATACATTTGTGTATGTAAGGTGTTTAAGTGATCAACACTGTAAGATCACAGGTTAATGTAAGCACGAGATAAATGTAAATGTAAAATGCTGATACATTAATAACAGGTGTAAGCGCCAAAATATTGAATACAAGAAAGGAAACGTACATGCGTTATGCTCTACAGATGCCGGATATCGGTTTGTGGGAAGGAGGTCGATGCTTGTTGAACGTGGCCCATCAATAGAGTGTCGGTTAACGCTGTTTGCGGATGACGCTGGAGTTGTCGTTCAATGATGTCTTGTACAGAATGTTGGGTTACAATAGGGGTACATGGGCGAGTGTTGTCCTTTTGGAAAACACCCGCCTGGAATGCTGTTCATGAATGGCATCACAACAGGTGCTCTTGCTGTCATGAGAAAGTGCACCTCAGACCATAGCTCCAGGTGTAGGTCAAGTGTGTTTAGCACGCAGGCAGGGTGGTTGCAGGCCCTCAACTAACCTTCTTCTAGCCCTCTTCGTCCATCAGTGGCACCGAGGCAAAACCAGCTTCAATTAAAAATAAATAAAAAAAAAAGAAAACACAACAGACATCCGCCCTGTCCTCCAGTGAGTTCTCGCTTCACAGCACGGAAGTCGCGAATGGTGGTAGTTTGAAGCCAGTGTAATGCACGCTACAAGGCGTTCAAATGGTTCAAATTACTCTGAGCACTATGGGACTTAACATCTGAGGTCATCAGTCCCCTAGAACTTACAACTACTTAAACCTAACTAAACTAAGGACATCACACACATCCATGGCCGAGGCAGGATCCGAACCTGCGACCTTAGCGGTCGCGGGGTTCCGGACTGAAGCGCCTAGAACCGCTCGTCCACAGCGGCCGGCCGACAAGGTGTCAGGAGCGATTTGCAACAGTTTGTTGTGTGACTGCGGTGCCAGCTGCTGGTCAGACTGCTCCTGCAGATGCTGTACGATGCGCCAGAGCCGTATGCCGAACATTATGGTCTTCCCGATGGGTAGCGTCACGCGATCGTCCAGAGCCCAGACTTCTTGCGACCGTACATTCTCACGATCACCGCTGCCAGCAATGATGTACAGTGGCTACATTCCTGGCAGCAATCATGAACGGCGGCTACGTTCCTGCCAAGTCTTTGTGCAATATCGCAGAAGGAACATCCAGCTTCTCGTAGCCCTATTTCAAATGGTTCAAATGGCTCTGAGCACTATGGGACTTAACATCTATGGTCATCAGTCCCCTAGAACTTAGAACTACTTAAACCTAACTAACCTAAGGACAGCACACAACACCCAGTCATCACGAGGCAGAGAAAGCCCTATTTCAGTCTTGTCTTTATCGTCATTTTGTTTATCATCAACTCACCATGTCCAATCTCAGAAGTAACTAACGCTCAACACCGTTTCAGCGTGTCTTTGCAGGAAACCTGATTTGCATCTCACAGTGGCGCTACTTGCGCCACTCACACGCGGCAGGCGCGAAATTTGAATGGGCACCATCTTTCACATGCAGAAACACCTATATCAAGTTTCTTTTATGTGGTACAACTCCTTCTTGGTGCTGCGACTTTTTTTCATCAGTGCATTATCGTAAGAAACACATGATTAAATTTTTAAATAAACTGTAGATGTACGAAGTGCTATGTTTAGCGCGCACAGTTCCACCTTTTGCTGTAAAAACAGCTCTAGCCTGGCTAGACATTGTGTTGGACTATGCTTGGATGGCAGCAGGTGTTTCAGCTGTAAGCAGAGTTCATCAAACGTAACGGCTGGAGAACGGTGGCATGCCAGTCTTTCGCCAACCCGTGGCCAGACGCTTTCAGATTGTGAAAGCCACGGAGAATACACTAACCAGAGTAAAAGTCAGACAGTATCAAGGCAGATGAGGAACATGGGCGACATGTAATCTTGTGTTATCTGTTTGAAAGGTGGTATTACACAGACCTCAACAATAGGTCTCAGCCACAGGCCTTAACACGTCATTAAAATTACTGATGGTGCAAGCCTCAGCTGATTATTTTCTGCACCCAGTGTCAGCCCATACCATCATGATAGGCGGTGGGCTCAAGTGATAATGAAGAATGCCGTCTAGCAACCTTCGGTCCCGTCGAAGTGTCCAAGGCGAATGTAATGAGAAGTATTAGGAATGAGCACAGCGAGAAACTAACATCAGGATTGATGGTCACGAGGTGGATGAAGTTAAGGAATTCTGCTACCTAGACAGTAAAATAACCAATGGCGGACGGAGCAAGAAGAACATTAAAATCAGACTAGCAATGGCTTAAAAGGACATTCCTGGCTAAGAGAAGTCCACTGGTATCAAACATAGGCTTTCATTTGAGGAAGAAATTTCTGAGAATGTACGTCTGGAGTACAGAATTGTATGGTACTGAAAGATGGACTGTTGGAAAACCGGAACAGAAGAGAATCGACGCATTTGAGATGTGGTGTTACAGACGAATGTTGAAAATTAGGTGGGCTGATAATGCAAGGATTTAGGATGTTCTGCGCAGAATCGAAGAGGAAAGGAATAGGTGGAAAACACTGAAAAGGAGAAGGGACAGGATGATAGGATATCTGTTAAGACATGAGGGAATGACTTCCATGGTACAAGAGGGAGCTATAGACAGCAAAAACAGTAAATGAGAACAGAGACTGGAATACATCCACCAAACAACTGAGGACGTATGGTGCAAGTGGTACTTTGAGATGAAGAGGCTGCCACAGGAGAGGAATGCGTGGCGGCCGCACTAAACAAGTCAGAACATTGATCACTCGAAAAAAAAATTAAATAATTTAAATTAAATTAAAGCAACTAAGAACCGTTGAAACTGGTTATCTTGGAACAACAAAAGTGTCTACACTACGATCATAGCGTATGAAGTGTTTTCATTTCCAAACATACTGAGCGCTCTACAGCACAGCATGTATTCCTTACAAAATTTATGTGTCACTTTCTAGTTCTGAGAAAAATAAATGAACTACAAACATTAAATTTTTGTAAAAAGAAAAGATGTTGTATTTCTCCACTTAAGTTTCCAAAAAAAGTATATTCCTTAGAACTTTCCAAGTCGGACCATAATTTTAGCCACCAAAAAGTGTGCATTTGACTAACGCGGGCTAACAATGCAATATGATATGAATCAACGTTGCGTTCCGTCTGAAAGACCACATGCTAGGACACTTGTGTGCTGTGTTATAGTCAGGCCTACCACTGTCGCCACGCCTCTTCTAGCTGTCCATGTGGATACTCGTTTTGTTGTAAGGAAGCCATTTCCTAATTCAAGTTACATGACATGACTGTGCGATCCTGTACTGCTGAGAAATCTTACCGTTTCTGCCCTGTCTCAGTTGCGTTTACATTTGAGCTAATGGTGAGCAATGTCAATAATATTTGTTCATTTTCAAAGTACTGTATAAAATTTGAACGGTTGTCTGTTGCTCGCTAAATGATGATGTCTCACTGTTACATAAAACAAAAAAACAGCAGGATAAGTCATGTGGAAATCCCCTTATTGATGTGGCAGCTAAGAACGGGAAGAAAGCCATTGTGTACCCCGTGTGCATACTGGGGGAGTCATCCAAGATGTGGAAAGGGTCCTCCCGGAAGCCATGAAGGGTACAGGGTGCAGTCAGCTGCAGGTGGTGGCTCATGTCGGCACTAATGATGAGTGTGGATCGGAAGAGACTCTTTGATTTCCAGCGGCTATCTAAGTTGGTGAAGACTGCCAGTCTTGTTAGCGAGATGAAGGCAGAGCTCACCATCTGCAGCATCGCCGACAAGACCGACTGCGGACCTTCGGTACAGAGCCGAATGTAGGGTCTGAATCAGTGGCTCAGACGGTTCTGCGACCGTGTGGGCTGCAGATTCCTCGACTTGCGCCATAGGGTGGTAGGGTTTCGGGTTCCACTAAATAGGTCAGCTGTCCACATACAGACAGGAGGGCTGCTACACGGGTAGCAGGGGCTGTGTGGCGTGGACTGGGCGGTTTTTTAGGTTAGACAGTCTCGTGAAATATCAATTAGGCCTCCAGTCTCAAAGGGTACAGGCCAAAGAAATGACGAGAATCGACCAAACAACTGTCGGTATTGTAGTTTTAAATTGTCGTAGCTGTGTTGGAAAGTACCAGAGTGGCCGAGCGGTTCTAGGCGCTGCAGTCTGGAACCGCGCGACCCCTACGGCCGCAGGTTCGAATCCTGCCTCGGGCATGGATGTGTGTGATTTCCTTAGGTTAGTTTGGTTTAAGTAGTTCTTAATTCTAGGGGACTGATGACCTCAACAGTTAAGTCCCATAGTGCTCAGAGCCATTTTTGAAAATACTAGAGCTTCAAGGGCTGATAGAAAGCATTGAAGCTGAAATCGTTATAGGAACAGAAAGCTGGCTAAAACCGGAGATAAATTCTGACGAAATTTTTACAGAGCCACAAACCGTGTACAGAAAGGATAGATTAGATAATGTAGGTGGTGGTGTGTTTGTGTCTGTTGGTAGTAGTTTATCTTGTAGTGAAGTTAAAATAGATAGTTGCTGCCAATTACTGTGGGTAGAGGTTATACTCAATAGTTGCACCAAAATAATAATTGGCTCCTTCTACCGACCCCCCGACTCAGATGATATAATAGCTGAACGGTTCAAATAATGCGTTCGCTATGCTGTTCGTAGTAGCTTACCCGCACTGCTCTTTTTTATTCATTATTAAACCTACTCCTGCTTTACCCCTATTTCATTTTGTATTTATAACCATGTATTCACCTCACTAGAAGTCTTGTTCCTCCTGCCACCGAATTTCACTAATTCCCACTATATCTAACTTTAACATATCGATTTCCCATTTTAAATTTTATAACCTACCTGCCCGATTAAGGGATCTGACATTCCACGCTCCGATCCGTAGAACGCCAGTTTTCTTTCTCCTGATAACGACATCCTCCTGAGTGGTCCCTCCCGTAGATCCGAATGGGGTACTATTTTACTTCCGGAATATTTTACCCAAGAGGTCATCATTTAACCATACAGTAAAGCTGCATACACTCGGGAGTAATTATGGTTGTAGTTTCCCCTTGCTTTCAGCCTTTCGCAGTACCAGCACAGCAACGCCGTTTTGTTTAGTGTTACAAGGCCAGATAAGTCAGTCATCCAGACTGTTACCCCTGCAACTACTGAAAAGGCAGCTGCCCCTCTTCAGGAACCACACGTTTGTCTGGCCTCTCAACAAGTACCCGTCGGTTGTGGTTGCACCTACGGTACGGCTATTTGTACCGCTGAGGCACGCAAGACTCCCCACCAACGGCATGGTCCATGTTCATGGACTGGGGAGGGGGAACTTTTGTATACAATGTGAATATATTAACGTGCTTAGATAATTGTAGCTCTGTGCGTACAGTTGACATGATGGAGTCATCCATATGATTACGCACTGACGGACTGCATGCATCGGAATGCTGGGAAACGGCATCTTCTGTTAACTGTATATTATGGCGTGCAAACTCCACGACAGTGCATATTACAAATAACAGTTCTTTGGTACATTTTTTGACAGTATGTGAAGGGTAATCTTAAGAACTGCTGTAGTGACTTTGACATGGTTGTCACGAATACAGTGATTGATTGAGAAGGAAGGTTTGTGTGAACTGCATAATTTATAAATATTTCATTAACGAAGGTTCAAACTGTGGTTTCGCTGGAGGATACTCAGCAATTACAATAGCGGTTTAAGCACACAGAAATACACACACACACGCGCGCGCGCGCGCGCGCGCGCGCGCACGCACACACACACACACACACACACACACACACACACACACACGCGGATGCGCTCATGAGATTCGGCACTCATCTTGACAATCTAGCATAATGATGCACCAAATAATACACTAATACACGCTGCCGGAAACGGTTTTTTGTTAATGCTGTTTTACAGCAGTGGTGTTCCATGTTTTTTGTACATATTTGGACAGCTTATACGTGACTTAAAGCGTTTTCCCAGTATCTGGTTATTACTATTACCTATCATAACTTAAAATATGGTCAGCAGAACATGACCATGCAGTCTGCCACCAGGTCATCTCATTACCGAACACCCCACTCACAGCAACACGCAGAGACCTCAAAGTCACATCTAACTCATTATTATGCTGCATCTGCAATCTACATAACCACCACCCCAAATGCCTTGTTCCTCTTCTCATCTCCGTTGACTTCATAATAAAAATGCAGATTCGCAGCTAAGGTTGCTTTGTGGAAAGATGTACAAGCGTGTTCCAAGTCTTTTCAGCTCACTGAGTTGTGTAAAACGTGTGAAATCTACTTGATCCCGACCACTGATCTTCCCCAGACCATTGGGTTGAACACTGGCGTGGCAGGGCTGCAGCATCATAATTGTTCATAAATATATAATAGTAAAACGCTAATTCGAACACCTGTTTCCACCATTTTGAATATTTTAGTAGCAACAGAAGGCTATATGCCATCTGGACGTACGCAGCATGTGGGGAGGGAATAGGGCTGGAGGTGGAGATGGAGGAGGTGGTAAGTGAGAAGAAGGGGAGGGTGTAGGGGAAGGGAAATAGGGAGTCATGTTCTCATGAACCTGATGTAGTCATACCCAGAACTGAGGTCGTTCTCCCTTACCCCAATTACTTCAAGCTACTATCTTCCTTCTTGATGTCTGCCTCAACAAAGAAATGTAACCTGCAGTCACTGTCCTCCTACATAGTGAAGTGAATCTTCAAACTAATCTCATTGAGATGTTCTTGAAAATAACCTGGTTCCTCTCTTCCATATAATGCTTGTACTGCATTACTTGTTGGGAGACACAATCTTGGGTTGTTCAGCAACATGGTACAAATCTTTCTATTAAACGCTACTTCGGCGAATTGCTCGATAGTTTAGATGAGATGAAAAGATTAGTACAACATCCAGTCCTTTAGCGCGGAAACGTCTGTGACTCGAAGGCGAAAAGAACCCAGGACTTTATGATCTACAGGCAGTGATGCTAACTACAAGACTACGAGCTTTGGTCCCTCTCTGGCATGTCTCTTTAACACAATTACATCTTTCACATAACAGCACCATTAATTGGGTTTCTTGTTGGAATTTCCAACCCGTTGAGAAATTTGCTCTCACTGGTCTTAAGAGTCTCCCTATAGCCAAGCCATTAGTCTGTGAAAATCATCATTCAGTTCGAAGTAGTGGTCATTGACTACTATATTTCAATAGTGATGCAATATCTATGGGAAAAGTATTTTCACCTTTTCCAGCATCTCACTATGCAGAACCGTCGTAAACAGGAATACTACATCAAAATTTGTACCTGCTTCCATTGACTATTAAGGCATTTAATTTAGTGAAGAGAGCGCCGAAAGCCTCAATTGAAGAATCTGATCAGCCTAAAATGGTCGTAAAAGTGTTGTCAGGAAGTTAGCGAACGAATAGTTCGGCGCGCCAGTGAAGCTTGCGATAGGACGCAGAGGAACTTTCCTTACGCATTTTCGGCAACTCATGACGTCTCGCTATAAGTGCAAGTGAACTGACCATCAGTTAAGGACTTCTTTTTATCAACCTTGAAACAGTTCCAATTACTTTGCCTGCGGGGTACTTTTTTTCGATACGTGCTAACTGTTTACAGTAATACCATGGAAGCACAGCCTGAGAGTATGTTACTACTAGCTTATCGCAAATAAAGTTATAATTTGGAGTAACATCTGTTTTGTCAGTGGAAGTAATCTAGGTTGTAGATTCAGGCTTTTTTCTCTTGATTTCAGTTCATTCGGGATAAAACAAATTTCTCAGTTATTACAAACTGGCGCAATTTTATTAGCGACAAAATAAAATCTTAGAAGAGGTCACAGTGTGTATAGCAAGCAGAGGAATGATTGAATATCTGGAAAATATACTCAGATCCAGGCAAATAGTAGTTTCTATGAAAATGAGCTACCTAGAAAATACCAGGTACCGAACAGGGACACCGAGTAATTGTTAACAACCGTTGCGAAAAAGTAGAATCACTATAGATCGATCAATTTTCCTTGTGGTCCATGTAAGGATGCCCGAATTATGAACTGTAATGTTAACGTATCAACAGGTAAAAGAATTTTACAGGAATTTATGTCTTCATTTTTTGTAACTGTGATCCATAATCTGTACACCTGTATTAAGTGAAGCTGAGGTTCGTTAATTTACCTGATATCATTAGACAAAGGTCTGTTTGTTCTTACCTGCAAAAGGCGAAGTTTCTGTACGTTCGAGTTCCAGTTTGGCACAGAATTTTAATCAGCCTAGAAGTCTTATACACATTATTAAATTGATTTAGTAGCAAACAATGTGCACAGAACACTTACATACTCGTACAGTTGTGATGAGGCAGAATATAATAACTGATTTATTTCAGTTTCCTTTAATTATTTCAGTCAACTAAATGAGAAATGACTTCACATAGAAACTCGACGTTAGATCCTAACACCGATTTAACTCGTATATTGTTCAAACTGCATGTTAATGTCACTTTGATGACTGTTGATAGAATTAATTCCACAACTAAACCCAAAGATAAAATTGAGGAAAATGTCGTTCCGACCTTACATTGGCATGATGGAAAATATTTTAACCATCAAATTAATTCAACTCTCCCCTCGCAAGTGCATAGTGGATGATATATTCATAGCAGAATAATGGAATGCCAGGTTTTGTCTTGTACTGCATGCACATGAAACTCATATTCTCAGTAGAATTAATCGATTTAGTCACTAAAGACAGCACAGGTTGTACTTATCCTTTCACTTCTGGAAAACATTGATGTGCAACTCGCTGTTTCTTCGTTAAGTGCGCTGTTGAATAGAGGATTCATCACTGCAAGCCTTAAAATTCTCATGTGTACTCTTCAGTACTGCACCATGCATTTTGCCTTTTATCCTTTTACACTTGAACACCTCCCTGTTTCAAATGTAGTGACATTCTGTAGATGATTTATCTCCAAACGTTTTCTTAGAGAAGTTTTGAGAGAGACTTGATAGCCAATACAGCTGGTCGAGTCTTGTAAAATGTGTACTGCTGTGATATCGGGATCTCTACATACTTGCTTAATAACTGTAGAAATTTGCCACTAACATATGAAGTAAAAGGACATTAATGTGTTTCTTACAGGAATGTGAGCAATTCTGTTTCACTGCCATGGTTATTAAACTGGAATCTGCTGTCGGCACACACCTGGTATTAAAAGTATAAATGTAGCGTATAAGAGTTCCCATACACATCGTCACGAAATGAAATTGGAAGTTTACTTCACGTACTTAAACATACACTTAAATATTTTGACAATGGTAGCTATAATGTGACATTCACTTCATTTTGCCATTCAAATTTAGGGCCTACATGCGAAACTTAAACTACCGGTAATCAATCCAGCAGCCGCCTATGAACTGCTTCGATGTCTTCCTTTCATCCGACCTGGTGCGGATCCGAAACACGCGAGTAGTTCTCAAGAATAAGTCGGACTAGCATCCTATATTCTGTGTCATATAAAGATGAACCACATTTTCCCAAAATTCTTCCAATAAACTTAAGTCGACCTTTCGCCTATCCTACAACAACCCTTACACGCTTGTTCCATTTCATACCGATTTGCAACGTGTTTCCCAGATATTTAAATGACTTGACTGTGTCACACAGGACACTAATAATGTAGTATCCAAACATTACGATTTAGTTTTTCCTGCTCATCGAAATTAACTTACATTTTTCTGCATGTTGAGCCAGCCACTTGTCTTCGGCACCTTCCCGTGCAACACACTTTCATCAGCGAACAACTGGAGAATACTGCCCACCATGTCCCCCAGCTCGTTTATGCGCACAGGAAATCATAGCTCTCCTATCACCCTTCACTGGGGCGCTCCTGACCGTAGCCTTATCTCTGATGAAAACTCGCCGTCGAGGACAAAATACTAGGGCCTATTACTCAAGAAGTCTTCAAGCAATTAACGTACCTGGGAAGTTATGTCATATGCTCATACCTCCGTTAACAGTCTACACTTGGGTACCGTGTCAAATTATTTTCGGAAACCCAGGAATATGGTACCTGCCGGTTGCCCTTCATCCATAGTTCGCAGTATAACATTTCGAAAAAGGGCAAACTGCGATGCTTTATAAAACCGTGCTGCTTTGTGGGCAGAAGCTTTTAGGTCTCTAGGAAATTTATTCTATTCCAACTCAGAAGCTGTTCAAGGGTTCTGCAGCAAACCGATGTTAAGGATATAGTCCTGTAAATCCGTCCTTTTACCCTTCTTACGCGAGGAATCATCTGTGCTTTTTTTCAAACGCTCGGAACTTCGCACTGGATGAGAGACTCGCGATAAACGTAAAATAAGTAAGGACCAATGCTGTAGAGTACTCTTTGTCAAACCGAAAAGGGATTCCATCCGGAACTGGCGACTTACTTGTTTTCACCTCTCTCACTCGTTTTCCTACTTCTGGGATGCTTATTACTATGTCGTTCTCACGGGACTCGTGCGATGGTGACAGGATGGTATCCTTATATGCTTCTCCTGCTTGAACGAATTTTTAAACGCGGAATTGAAAACTTACGCCTTCGTTTTGCTCTCTTGAACTGCCACACCAAATTGGTGACTGAATGACTGCATGGAAGCCTTACACCCGCTTAGCAGTTTTACATAGGACCAGAATTTTCTCCGGTCCTCGGCAAGATCTTTCGTCAAGGTATTCTAGTAGTAGTTGCTGTATACTCCGCCCATAGAACTTTTCAGAGATGAACGAATCTCTATTAACGTTTGCTTGTCGTCATTTGTACGTTCTTTTTTGAACCGAGAGTGCAACAGCCACTGCTTCCTTAGTACTTTCCGAATCTCGTAGGTAAACCTTGGTGGGTCTTTCCATCTTTAATCCACTTAATAGGCACATAATTTTCCAGAGCACGGTTTAGAATCTGTTTAAACTTTGCCCATAATTTCTCTATGTCCATCGCACTGGAACACCGGAACTACATGACTCTACTTCATTGTCTAAGTAAGATGCTAACGACTGCTTACCCCATCTTTCTAGCAAAACACTTTCTTAGGCTTTTTGACTGATTTATAGACTTTCGCAACCACAGTTGCTGTAATGACGTCATGGTCACTTATCCCCTACTCTGTATTCACAACATCGATAATGTCCGTCCTGTTTGTAGCTACGTCTCCCGAACTAGCTGCTCAAGACAGTTTTCGGAAAACGTGTTTAAAAGTACATCGCAAGAGGGTCTGTCTACGCCTCCTGCATTGAATATATAGACATCCAAGTCTATACTCGTTAGGTTAAAGTCGCTTCAAACTAGGATCAAATGGCTCTAAGCACTATGGGACTTAACATCTGTGGTCATCGGTCCCCGAGACGTAGAACTACGTAAACCTTACTAAGGACATCACACACATCCATGCCCGAGGCAGGATTCGAACCTGCGACCGTAGCAGCCGTGTGGTTCCGAACTGAATTGCCTAGATCCGCTCGGCCACCGCGCCCGGCCTCAAACTAGGATTGCATGATATGGGTGTCTACCAGCTACTGACTGTAGACTTCCTTAGAACGACTCTAGAACTGTCACAATGGACTAGTGTGGCTGGGGAGAACATTCATTTCAACAATTAGGTTCAGTAGACCTGTTAGACTCCACCAAGTAGCTTCATTGTCACACTCAATGTCAACGTAAATAGGGACAATATTTTTGTGATTGTAGAAAGAAGGCTTTCACGACCGGTTGACATGGCTGTTGATATACTTTCCGGGATGCGAGGTCGTGGTCCAAGAACTTTTCTGCTCCTTACGTTTCGTCCAGGACTGCGCTGGACTTCCTCAGAGGCGCTGCTCCGCTGAGTCTTGCCGACTGACTGGTCGGGTGTCTGAGAGCGACTTATATATTGTGAGAAAGGGGGGCGTGGTTTAGGTGACACGTGATGAGCAGTGATAATCCATAGCAAAGATAAGGTTGACTATTGATTACCACCTTGTCAAAGATAAAAATTGTTAGCAATTTTGTAGAGCCACTGTCCATATATCGCTAAGTTTCATAGCCTCCTCTTTCCTATTAAAATAATCGTGATGTTTATAAATTTCGATAGCTTCTCTATAAAGCCGTAGATAGTGATTTAACGTTGTAGATAAAACTTCGGTATTTGAAAACTTCACTTGGTGGTTGTCTGGTTGAAGAGCATGTTCCGCTACAGCTGACTTTTCTATTTTTCCAAGTCGACAAAGACTTTTATGCTCTTTCAGTCGCGTGTTTACGCTTCTTTTGGTAGTACCAATGTAAACTTTACCACAGGTACATGGAATTTTATACACACCACATGTCGACTGGGGAGGGCGTTTATCCTTCACAGATCGTAGTACTACGATCTGTGAAGGATAAACGCCCTCCCCTGTCGACATGTGGTGTGTATAAAATTCCATGTACCTGTGGTAAAGTTTTGGATTATCACTGCTCATCACGTGTCATCTGAACCACGCCTCCCTTTCTCATAATATATAAATCGCTCTCAGACACCCGACCAGTCAGTCGGCAAGACTCAGCGGAGGAGCGCCTCTGAGGAAGTCCAGCGCAGTCCTGGACGAAACGTAAGGAGCAGAAAAGTTCTTGGACCACGACCTCACATCCCGGAAAGTATATCAACAGCAATATTTTTGTGGACTTTCATAAACACTGCCCCTCCTATGGCATCTAAACTATCCTTCCGATAAACGTCCCCATGACTCGCTAAATACCCCAGAGCTTTCTACTTCGGGTTTTATCCACATCTTTGTCCCAAAGAAATCTGAGTGTGAGATGTTTGCTGCAGGGCATTAAATTCGGGAACTTTGTTATGAGCACTTCGACAATTTACTGATAAAATTTTGACTGTTGAAGTGTCTTTACTCGACTGGCCAGTGTTCACCAAAGTACTTCAAACATCAGAGTGTGTACTCATCTGCGTAGCGGACAACAATAACCACGGGGAAAGCAAAACCCGACATAGAACCAAGGCACGGTTGGATGCACTCTTGAGATCGGAGACTGAAGTGTGCGTTACCGTTGTCGACAGTAAGTATCGTCAACTGACAGAACTACAGTGTTGTCAAAGAACACACGCAGCTCATATGATCGGCATTTATACTGCTGTGCAGATATTTTCAGAGCTAAAATATCAAACAAAATGCAGTTACTTGTTAGCAGCCACCATAGGCAGCAGGTCACCTAGAGTTCGAGATCGCCCATCATACTACGAATGTGGAACTGTCTTAAATCTCTTGATTAAGTAATTACTTTCTTTTACATTCTTCGGTGCTATAGAAGTCAATAAAGCAGTGATAACATGTAATCTCACATAGAGCCTATCTTATAACGAACATGAGCCGAGTAGTTCTAGACGCTACAGCCTGGAACATCACAACCGCTACGGTCGCAGGTTCGAATCCTGCCTCTGGCATGGATGTGTGTGATGTCCTTAGGTTATTTAGGTCTAAGTAGTTCTAAGTTCTAGGGGACGGATGACCTGAGAATTTAAGTCCCATAGTGCACAGAGCCATTTGAACCATTTTTATAAGGAACATGAATCATTATGTACCAGTGGATCGTTCAGTCCAGAGGGTTGTCCGGTAGACACGTAAGTTTTCACATTAGTCAGGGCTAGAATATACACTCCTGGAAATGGAAAAAAGAACACATTGACACCGGTGTGTCAGACCCACCATACTTGCTCCGGACACTGCGAGAGGGCTGTACAAGCAATGATCACACGCACGGCACAGCGGACACACCAGGAACCGCGGTGTTGGCCGTCGAATGGCACTAGCTGCGCAGCATTTGTGCACCGCCGCCGTCAGTGTCAGCCAGTTTGCCGTGGCATACGGAGCTCCATCGCAGTCTTTAACACTGGTAGCATGCCGCGACAGCGTGGACGTCAACCGTATGTGCAGTTGACGGACTTTGAGCGAGGGCGTATAGTGGGCATGCGGGAGGCCGGGTGGACGTACCGCCGAATTGCTCAACACGTGGGGCGTGAGGTCTCCACAGTACATCGAGTTGTCGCCAGTGGTCGGCGGAAGGTGCACGTGCCCGTCGACCTGGGACCGGACCGCAGCGACGCACGGATGCACGCCAAGACCGTAGGATCCTACGCAGTGCCGTAGGGGACCGCACCGGCACTTCCCAGCAAATTAGGGACACTGTTGCTCCTGGGGTATCGGCGAGGACCATTCGCAACCGTCTCCATGAAGCTGGGCTACGGTCCCGCACACCGTTAGGCCGTCTTCCGCTCACGTCCCAACATCGTGCAGCCCGCCTCCAGTGGTGTCGCGACAGGCGTGAATGGAGGGACGAATGGAGACGTGTCGTCTTCAGCGATGAGAGTCGCTTCTGCCTTGGTGCCAATGATGGTCGTATGCGTGTTTGGCGCCGTGCAGGTGAGCGCCACAATCAGGATTGCATACGACCGAGGCACACAGGGCCAACACCCAGCATCATGGTGTGGGGAGCGATCTCCTACACTGGCCGTACACCACTGGTGATCGTCGAGGGGACACTGAATAGTGCACGGTACATCCAAACCGTCATCGAACCCATCGTTCTACCATTCCTAGACCGGCAAGGGAACTTGCTGTTCCAACATGACAATGCACGTCCGCATGTATCCCGTGCCACCCAACGTGCTCTAGAAGGTGTAAGTCAACTACCCTGGCCAGCAAGATCTCCGGATCTGTCCCCCATTGAGCATGTTTGGGACTGGATGAAGCGTCGTCTCACGCGGTCTGCACGTCCAGCACGAACGCTGGTCCAACTGAGGCGCCAGGTGGAAATGGCATGGCAAGCCGTTCCACAGGACTACATCCAGCATCTCTACGATCGTCTCCATGGGAGAATAGCAGCCTGCATTGCTGCGAAAGGTGCATATACACTGTACTAGTGCCGACATTGTGCATGCTCTGTTGCCTGTGTCTATGTGCCTGTGGTTCTATCAGTGTGATCATGTGATGTATCTGACCCCAGGAATGTGTCAATAAAGTTTCCTCTTCCTGGGACAATGAATTCACGGTGTTCTTATTTCAATTTCCAGGAGTGTATATTGAGATTTGGACAGTGGACATGTCATATGCGTCAAAAATGAGAAAAAAACGACGACTCATACACACGCAGATAATACCTGAATTGAAATTAAGCTTTTGTGACGCATGTAAAATACGAGTATAAATGACGTTGGAATCGTCCACACTTAGAGGCAAATACAGAGTACACGCTACACCATTACAAGTCGTTGTCGTCAGTGTGTTGCAGAGAGCGTCCGCCAGTTGGACACAAGGGTGTGACAAAGAAGCAACGGGACTTTCGGGATCCGCACACACCCCTGCGCCGTTGGTCGCTAACTAACAGGTTTTCGTTTCATTTACGAACGCCGAGGGCAACAGATAACTCACTAAACTACAATGGAATACGCGGTACGAGCGTATAATGAATTTACAGACGATGAAACGCCGCTGCTCGAGGCAAATAAATGATATGGAAGCTAAATGCTGGCGCAAACTGTTCATCGGATTATTTTTCTGTAAGCCGAACGCAACAAATAGGACAATAACCATGCAGAAAAACCGCCACGCGGGCACCGCAACGTACAGATTTCACAGTCGACAGAAGCGCATTTTATTTTTGTGTGTCTCTTTCTTCCCCTATTTCTATTTTTTCCTTTTTTTTCGTTTGGACGCGTCACACAAAGCACACACTTCGGAGCGGCACGTCCGCTTTAACTGCAGCCCGGAACTCGCCAATGGCTTTCGGCAGGCGAATAATAATTCAGCTCATTTAGCACGGTGCGGCGCGGCACGGCAGCAGACCACGGGCACGCGTGAGCTCAAACAAAGCACGCGCGGCGGCAGGGGGGCGGCGGCGGGGGCGGTGGCGGTCGATCAGACACCCCTGCCTCCCATCCCGGCCCCACACCGAGACAGGCTGCAGCGCCTTCCACCCTCGCCCAGAGCGGCCCTCCACCCCATTCTTCAGAAAAAAAAAACACACACATCGCCGGCCGCTCTCGAAATCCTTTGTCTTGCCGCGCCGGGATCAGCTGCATCTACTCCAAGCGGAAAGAACACCGGCATCTAAATCCACTCACTGCTGCACGGCTCTAGACAATCTCATCATACCATCAGAAGAACAGAACATGTCATTCCAAGTTTCCGTTTCCTCGGCTCTCTGCTTATTTTCTTGGTAAGTTATACCTCCTCTGAATATCAATACACTTACTACCATTTATGCATTTATTTTATCTGGCAAGAAGGGGCTCTCATGTCCTGTCTTACATTCACACTGATTCAACATAACAGTTCGTCTAGTACAGGAGCAATACATAGAGTGGCCCACTTAAACGTTTCAGCCCAAATGTATCATGAACAATAAAAGAAACTGAAAAACGGCTTTCACGCGTATGAAGGTAAGGCATGGTCTCATGAAAGTAAATGCAATGAGACATTCTAAAACTTAAGTAAACGTTATATTATAATTATGTTTTTTTAATGGACACCACGTATTATTTCTTACGCAATCAGTAACATGAAAAACCACATAAGGAATGGCACTGGTTGCATTACATTAGGTCAGTTACTTCCTAAGAAACTGTACAGCGAAGTTTATGCTTGAAATAAATGAAATGCGCCACTATTGCACATCCCAAGATGACACGTAATCACAATGCGATTGGCATACTACGATGCAACAAACACTCTACTTATTGGTATTCATCCCGCACTGTTATTAAGTGGACTGGAAACAATATAGACGTCCAGTCACACACAATGAAAAATATGGAAATGTTATCGGTTTATTGGTCTTTACTACAGTACTAGAGTGGACGTAACTGTAACGAGAAAAAGAATATCACTAGCCAGGGTAATCATAATTAATGGCTAACCAAAGATCTAATAGAGGGGTAAAGGTAGTTGTACACAGTTGTGTATCTGGACATCTAATTGCTTCCAGTCCACGTAATAAGAGTGTAAATAGTAATACACACATTGCTTGTTGCATCGTAGTATGTCAATCACATCATGAATACGAGCAGCGTGAGATTCACACGCGCATCTAGGAATGTGGAAAAGCACCACGTTTCGTTTATTTTGAGCTTCAGCTTCAAAATGTATTTACTCACGATGTGGCTGACGTTTTGCGGGGTTACCAACGTCATTCTTTCTGTTATTTTTGATATTATTGATTGCATAAGAAATAATGTGGGGTGCCTATTTAAAAAAGAACCATAATTTTGCATTGAAAATAAAATTTGCTTACCTTTTAAAACGTTTTATAGTATTTGGTTTCATGAGCGATTACCTTAAACTCATACCGACGAAAGTCATATTTCAATATTTATTGTTCTTCGAAAGATACTTGCTCTGAAACACTTTAGTGGAACACCCTGTATATTGATAACTGAAATGATAGTAATCATAGGTAAAAGTATTTATTATTATTAATTATTTATTATTATTATGTCTTGTAATTAACATATGGAATTTAAGAAGCACCAGTCTTATTAACATTGTATTAAGCAATTTTTTCATTACATTCATGTTGTATGTGAGTAATGATATCAAATATTAACGTTAGCCAATGGTACAGATGAAATCAAAGTAATACAAGAAGTTGATTGTTTAGGAAAAGAGCGATAAATAATAGGGTGCAAAGAAGAAAACTGAAATAAAATGGACGAGCAAAAAGCAGACAGTTTACAATGTGACAGAGATATTAGTTCTATGTTGGGCAGAAATGAAACGACCAGGATATGCAAGAGGGAAGCAACATCGCTGATAATAGATAAATTTTCACTCTCATCTTGAATACAGAGTGGTTTTGGGTAAGATGCAGGTTAAAGTGTAATTCGTTCCACAGTCGTACAGCTGGAACAGAATAAAATAGAGAAAGATTTAATGGTATTCAAAGGAATGATGATGGGCGGAACTATGTGTACCTGTGTTTGAGCTTATCTTCCTTCTTGTTTTCGGAATGCGACTCACAAGTGACAGGATAAATTAATGTTGAGTGAGCGGCCACTTGTGAACTGTCAGCTATTGGCCGTTTATCAACAGATGTATCTGCTGCTTCTACAGCTTGTCCTCTTCGGGTTGAACAAAAGAGTAATAGGATACCTCTAAATTTTATTCGGGTTGATTGCCATCATTGGAGAAGAAAGTGAGATAAGTGATAGGGCTAATACAAAGGAACTTGAAGAAGAATTAGGGGATTGCAATGGGAAAAAAATTTAAAAGATGACGGTAGTCAAAGAAATAACAATAAAGTATTAAGCAGTATCTTGTCAGAGAAAACTAAAGCTAGTGTTACAGACTTGTTGAAAATTAACTAAAGAGGCACTGCATTTTTGCCTTGCTTTACAAATTTTATTATTAACGTTACTGCACAACCTGGGTTTCTGGCCAGTTTTCAAGTTCATTTCTGATTCCCAAAGATGATAATGCACGGATAAACATGACGATGAGGCAAAGATAGTCGTCTCAGCTTCTTAATGTATATATCCATGGCTCGATGGAAAATTACTTCAATGAACATTATTTAAAAATTACATATGGAATTACACAATTCAGCAGTTACATTAACATGACGAGACTAAAATTATGCATCAGCCAAGAACTTCTTATCTACTGATGGACTGAGGCCTGAAGTTTAACTTCTGCCCTGGAGTTGTATATCATCTAAAAGAGATGAATAATTGAATTGGATTTGCTTGTTTAATAATAGGTATGGTATGTACACATTTGTCTTCTAATTTCAAAAATTTCTAGTAGGTTGAGCTTAGCCCCCTTCTCCTTTGTGTATAAGACTCGTACGTCTATTATGTATTTGTGGTTATTCTTCAGGTAATGTTCTGCAAAGGATGAATCAGACCTCTTCAATCTCCAGATACTATGATGTTGTTTTAGAAATTAAAAGACTGATGTGTAACCCCATTCCTATTATTAAACGAGCAAATCCAATTCAATTACTTACGTTTTTTAGATGATATCACAATTCCAGGAAAGAAGTAAAACTTCGGGCCACAGTCCATCAGTAGATAAAAAGTTCTTGGCGGATGCATAACTTCAATCTCACCATGTTAGTATAAATGTTGATTTGTGTAATTCCATATATATTTTGTCAAAAATTGTCATTGAAGTAATTTTACATTAAGCCGTGGATTGATACATGAAGCTGAGACGACCATCTTTGTTCATTAGCATGTTTATCTGTGCATTGTCATCTTTGGGAATCAGTGTACTTGAAAAAGGGCTTATAATACGAAACGTAGGTTGTGCAATAACAGTTGGTAGAGCACTTGCCCACGAAGGGCAAAAGTCCCGAGGTCGAGTCTCGGTCCGGGACACAGTTTTAATCTGCCAGGTAGTTTCATACCAGCACACACTCCGCTGTAGAGTGATAATTTCATTCTAGAAACAACCCCAGGCTGTGGTTAAGCTATGTCTTCGAAATATCCTTTCTTCCAGGAGTGCTAGTTCTGCAAGGTTCGCAGGAGAGCTTCTGTGAAGTTTGGAAGGTAGGAGCCGAGGTACTGGCGGAATTAAAGCTGTGAGGACGGGGCGTGTGTCGTGCTTGGGTAGCTCAGTTGGTTAGACCAATAGCCCACGAAAGGCAAAAGTCCCGAGCTCGAGTCTCGGTCGGGCACACAGTTTTAATCTGCCAAGAAATTTCTACATTACCAATAAAATTTGTGAAACAATATAAGAAGTAGTGTTTGTTTAGTTAATTTACAGTGTTTCACCGAGAACTCATGGATGATTCTATTAAAATGACTTCTTGAAAAATTATGGTAGACAATGAAAGTAAGTGCAATGGACCCAGCTGATAAATTAGACTAATTGTGCTACTTTGTAAGGACATACACATTGATTCAAATAAAAATATGAATCAATTAGTGAGGGAGTTACAGGGAAATTTCTTGAACTGGGCACACAGTTAAGGGAAGAGTTACACGTTGAGTTCGATGGAAGAAATTCTAGCGTTAAAAGTCACTTGTTGAAGAAGGCTGATGTCAATTTCACTTGGTTATTAATGAATAAACTAAGAATTTTGCAAATGATTTTCTAAATTTAAGAGAAAATGTGAAAATAGTTAAACAGCTTTGTCAGGAAAACTTGAGAGGATAACTGATCAGGAAGTTGTTACTCAGATTCAAGAAAACATTTCAAGTCACACTACATTATTACAATGTTTAAAAAACAATTCGGAGGCATTAAAGCTTTGTTCTGAGCAGCAAGGATAAGAGGGCAGGGAAGAAATTAAATAAACATTTAAGAAATTAGATGAGCTGTGTTCTTCAGTTATACAGGTAATAGTCATATTGAGCACAGTTCTATTGAGACAGTTCCTGTTGGGATTTGTGGGTCTGAGGAAGTTTTAAAGATGGTCAGATGGGAATCAACAATTGGGGAAGGGAATCAGCAGAGTCTTTAAATGAGAGAGTATCAATGATTGAGGATAAGTTAAAATGTGTTGAAGGTCAGTGTTGCAGTAGGATTTATGTACCTGATGAGAATCCAGGTTCTGGTCATGGACGTAAGCCTGTTCCTTTGTCTCATTATGAGAGGAGGCGAATACATCATAGTAGTGCTGATTTCAGTTGTAGAAATCTATGTTTTAAAGGGATTTCTGGTTCTGATCACAATCATTTCTTATCTGATAAAAATTTCCAATATTTATAAGTTCAGTATATGGCATTATTCCTCATGCTGTTTGGAGCAGTTTGATTTATAACGTCTGAATACTTGGTCTCCTCGCCACAAGACTGCATTTTTGTCTGCTCACTTGTAATGTGATTGTAGTGCACATCTGTACCTCGATTAGAAATTGTGAATCTTATGAATAATTAAGGCACTTGTTCTTGTCTGCATATTGGTCTGAGGCAGCACAAAACAGCTAAACATGGCCTTCTAATGTCGCAAGACTTAAACAGTACTGGTTCTAATATTCATATTTTTTTGAAGATATACTAAAAAGTCAACTTTCGTATGATAGTTACAGTTTTTCGGAGTTAACTCGTATTTGTCTTATGAAACTCCCTGCACATTTACAAGTTATTCTTGCTGGCCAAGTGAAAGGGTTTTCAAGGCTTGCTGCAAGAGTGTGAGTGTTATAGTAATGCTGAAAACAGTCGGGGGGAGAATGGTAATCCGCTTGTTTATCATGATCCAAGGCCAGAATATGGAAAGCAGTGTGAGGATGAGTGATATATTTCATGACATGACCTGACACCATACAACACTGTTCCAAACATTAACTCTCAGAAATTTCTTCCCCAAATCAAGGTCTATGTTTGATACTAGTAGACTAGGAATGCTCTTTTTGCCAGTGTTAGTCAGCTTTTTATGTCCTCCTTGCTCTGTCCATCATGGATTACTTTACTGCTTAGGTAGCAGGATTCCTTAATTTCAAGTACTTCGTGGTCATCAATTCTGATGTTAAGTCTCTCTCCGCTCTCATTTCTGCTACTTCTCATTACTTCTGTCTTTTTTCAATTTGCTCTTTACGTCTATTACGTACTCTTTAGCATTCAGTCCATTCAACAGATCCTGTAAATCTTCTTCACTTTCACTAAGGATGTTCTTGATGCAGTCATCAAGGTGTCTGTGTTGAGAGAGTTGGAACTGGTTTCCTTCCTTTGCCATGGACAAAGCTGAAGGGGGCAATGCTATGAACGAGTGCTGTGATGGACAAGTGTGTGTTAAATTTCTGTGTCCTTGTAAGAAGTTCTCTGTAAATTTTGTGAACGTGCGGAATCTAGTGACTAATGGTATATTGGGAATTGATATTTTGTTAATGCACCAAGCTGTGACAGACTTGGATTGCTGTGAATGGTTGAAGTGTAATGGTTCTAAGTGGAAATCATGTTTTGATAAATGCACAGTTATGAAGAAGAATTTGAACCACTGTCTTAAATTTCTCTTGACTCATAAATTGCTTTTGAGATGAGGTCCGCTTTAAGTTAGAGTACCGTCTTAGCTAGCCAGTTCTCTCTGGAACTGTCAGGCAACATATTTTAGAATACTTTATTTTCATTCCTGTGACCAAGTAATTGATCTCTGATATTGTGTAATAACGGCAACAATTATTCAGTACCTACTGTGACTCGCTGAGAATAGTATGTGAATTTAATTAGTTCAGGACCGATGCCATAAAGTAGTGGTGAGTTTAAATTTCAGAATGAAGCTTTCTGATTAGTCCTACTGTAATTATGTGTAGAGCACCCCCTTTTTCACCTGTGTCTACGTCATGGCCATCTCATAGGTCTGTTTAGAAATTGTACCATGAAGTTGGAGAGATCTTCTTCCTGTCCTGCTCCTCCTTCCTCCCCCGCTGTATTGATTGAACAAAGCGTCGAGCTGCAAGAGTAGGAGATTTGTTAACACTTCTATTGGATTTTTACTACACAAATCTCTTAATGTCTGTCATCATTGGCACCCAAATTACAGAGCGTCCAGAAAGTGAAGACTTACTGTCAGGAGATGGAGAAGTGAACGCTTCCGACTTGGAGCTCCAAAAGTAATGACCTTGTGCTAGGCTCTTGAAGGGTAATGATGTGCAGTTGAGTAATGAAGGATGACTCCACTTGAGTACTGAGTGGTGAGACAGAGCTGAACTCAGAGTATCCACTCATTAGTGTTGCTATCTTCCACATTTACGCCATGAGTTTGGTAAGATGGACCAGTGTTTCCATCGTCAATTTCGTAGCGATGCGATATTTTTCACTCCACTTGGAAGTCAGTTATTCCATTCCAATACTTCACAGTCAGCTAGTCTGCTTTCAATATGCACTTTGCCGATCTCATTCGCGTTCAAACCTGTGTTCCCATGTTCTTCCCGTAATGTACTAATCACACTTATTGTCAGTGCTTGTATTTGTGTACTATTCACCTAACTTCACTTTTGTTGTGCTCACTCACCTGTGCCAAGATTAAATCTGATCTTTAGAATCCCTTACCCAAATCTTATAGATTCAGTTGCTCATATTAGTGGGTAACTCACGTGTATTGCTGTTCGATTGAAAATTGATTGTTGTAAATGTCACCAGTTTCTGTTACACAGTTGATGATCCCTCCTCACATTAATATGTATATGTCCATGCTGTAGTACCCATGTTCTTTTGCTTCTTTGGACCACCCCTATTCTTATCCTTCAGTAATATGTTTCTGTTACATGACATTATTATTTCCTATTATAAATTCGCATGATCAAAAAGCAGATAGGACAGCAGAAAAACTAGAGTATCATGGGGGTACGCAAAACAGCATCACCAACATCTCACAATTTATAATGCAATTGTATTACTAGAATGCAAAAGAAAGGCTTGTATTGAACGAAAGATACGGAATTGGTTGGATTGTCTTAATGAGATAATCAAAGATTTGTTTGAGGAAATTTTTCATCACTCTTCAGTGTTTTCTGTTCATCCTGGTACCTGAAGACACTTAGCTATCAGTTAAGATTGAAGAAACAGGTTCTCAATTAGGCTACATCTTATGACATTGATTTGCAAAGAGAGAGGTGCAGCAGCAGCGGAGATAACGTTCTTAGATCATGCTATAAGTTCTTATAATAGTATATAGTTAGTTGAGCCGAGAAATGCAGTCGGTATTAGGTTGGTGTCATATTCCAGACAGATTAATGCAATTTTTTTTGCTTGGAACTGGTTGGCTGTTGACATTAGATGAATTGTTTCAAAATTTCGATATTAAAGGCCTTAACTTCAGTTTTTTGACAAGCAAACTAATGGCAACTGAGCTGTAGCCTTCATCTCGGAAGTTCACAATATTCTTATGTCTGTAGCTGTCCATTTGGTAAGTTACCTTTCACGTTGAATGTCGTTTGCATACATTTATCAGAAGTTTCAACAGCATTTCTCCGTGGAGGATTGGGACTTCCTATGTTGATGGTGTCTTAATTGGCAGAAACACAATGAAAATTTCGATAGAGTGCTATGTGTCTTCAAAGAGTACAATGTAATTGCTACTAGTTGAGACAGAGACAAATGTAATTTGACACATTGTAACTGTGTCAGAAATTTTACCAGAGAAAAGTCTGGCAGAGACTTTCTTGTTACTAAGATAAAGAAGTGGACTCCTGAATTTTTTGTGCTGATCTCTTCCAGCAAGAAGTTTACGCTCTTGATTACATTACATAGGGTATACAACATTTGTCTGCACTAACTAGCAAGAAGACTGCTTGGAACTGATATGTCTGAGCACAGTCAGATTTCGAGAGAACAAAAAGATCTCCTCACCTCTTCCATCGTGACTAAAGTAAGTATTTTTATCTAAGTTCAGACATTTATTCCAGGAATCTGGAATAGAAGGATTCGTGAAGTGCCATTCTACTGCTTTAGTGCGATGGTTGCTTATGAATTATGAACATAACTATTCATTCACTGACGATGAAGCTCTAACCATTGTACGAGTATGTGGTTCTGTGAGATTTGGGTGTTACTTATTTGGCCAGACTACCAAGGCTCATATTGACAACAGAGTAAAGAATTTTTTAATGAGTGTGACGTTGACACATGATCACATAGACTGTTTGGTTCCGTAATTTCAAGAAGTTAATCCCGCCAAAGCGTTGCTGGTGACGCTCTTTCGAGATCTCCTATAGGTTTGAATTATGGGAGTCAGATACCTCAAAACAGCTGTGGTATATGTCTGTAGAATTTCGAATTTACTACATCCATTTGACCTCTAGAAAACATTGCAAAAGAGCAAGACAAGAAGCCAACTTGGATAGAGGTAAAGGTAAAGTGTAGATTTTATAACATTTTTGCCATTTGACAGTTCCATTTGCTGAGAGATGATATCTTGATCTAGAAGAGAAGATGAGGAACACCTAGTGAACTGACACATACTAGTAGTGAAGCAGTAAGACTGTATTTAGAATTTTTCATGAGAACAACAACCAATGTCAGAGAAATCATTAGCAAACCATATTAAAGAAAGTAAGTCGTAGTAGACAAAAGGTGTCGATAAAAACACACAAATTATTCAACAAACTACATTCATTAACTTTTTTTTCTTTTCTATTTTTGGATCTTCAGTCTTCTGACTGGTCTGATGCAGCTCGCCACAAATTTCTCCCCTGTGCCAACCTCTTCATCTCAGACTAGCAATTGCAACCCATGTCCTCAATTATGTAGTGGATGTATTCCAATCTCTGACTTCCTCTACAGGTTTTGCCCTCTACAGTTCCCTCTAGTACCATGGAAGTCATTCCCCTCATGTCTTAACAGATGTCCAATCATCCTGACCCTTCTCCTTGTCAATGTTTTCCACGTATTCCTTTTCTCTCCGATTCTGCGCAGAACCTCCTCATTCCTTACCTTATGAGTCCACCTAATTTTCAACATTCGTATGTAGCACCACATTTCAAATGCTTCGATTCTCTTCTGTTCCGGTTTTTCCACAGTCCATGTTTCATTACCATACAGTGATATGCTCCAGACTACATTCTTAGAAATTTCTTCCTCATAATAAGGCCCATGTTTGATACTAGTTGACTTCTCTTGGGCATGAATGCTCCTTTTTTCCATTGCTAGTCTGCTTTTGATGCCCTCCTTGCTCCATCCCTCATTGGTTATTTTACTGCCTAAGTAGCAGACTTCGTTAACTTCATCTACATCGTAGCCATCAGAACTGATGTTAAGTTTCTCGCTGTTCTCATTTCTGCTGCATCTCATTACTTTCGTCCTTCTTCGATTTATTCTCAGCCCATATTCTGTACTCATTAGATTGTTCATTCCGTTCAGCAGATCATGAAATTCATCTTCACTTTCACTCAGGATAGCAATGTCATCAGCGATCGTATCATTAATATCCTTTCACCTTGAAGTTTAATTCCACTTCTGAACCTTTATTTTATCTCCATCATTGCTTCTTCGATGTACAGATTGAACATGAGGGGGCAAAGACTACATTCCTGTCTTACACACTTTTTAATCTGAGAACTTCGTTCTTGATCGAGCAGACTTATTGTTCCTCTCTCCATATAGCTTACCTCTATTTTTCTCAGAATTTCGAACAGCTTGCGCCATTTTACATTGTCGAAGGCTTTTTCCAGGTCGACAAAATATATGAACGCGTCTTGATATTTATTTATTCTTGCATCCATTATCAAAGGCAATGACAGAATTGCTTCTTTCGTGCCTTTGCCTTTTCTAAAGCCAAACTGATCGTCATCAAGCACATCCTCAATTTTCTGTTCCACTCTTCCGTATATTATTCTTTTCTGCAACTTGGATGCTTGAGCTGAGAAGCTGATTGTGCGATAATTCTCGCACTTGCCAGCTCTAGCAGTCTTCGGAATTGTGTGATGATATTTTTCCGAAAGTCAGATGGTATGTCGCCAGGCTCATATATTCTACACACCAACTTGAACAGTCGTTCTGTGGCTACTGCCACCAATGATTTTAGAAATCCTGGTGGTATGTTATCTATCCTTTCTATCTTATTTGATCTTAAGTCCTCCAAAGCTCTTTTAAATTCTTATTCTAATACTGGGTTCCTAATCTCTTCAAAATCGAATCCTCTTTCCTCTTTTATCACAGCATACAAATCTTTCTTCTCGTAGAGGCTTTCGATGTATTCTTTCCACCTATCCGCTTTCTCCTCTGCATTTAGCAGTGGAATTTCCGTTGAACTCTTAATGTTACGACATTTCCTTTTACCGTCACCGAAAGTTGTTTTGACTTTGCTACATGCCGGGACTGTCCTTCCTCAGCGACTTGTATTTCTGTATTCCTGAATTTCCCTGAACATTTTTGTACTTCCTCCTTTCATCGATCTAATAAATTATTTCTTCTGTTACCAATGGTTTCTTCGGAGTTACCATCTTTGTACCTCTGTTCTTCTTTCCAGCTTCTGTTATGGCCCATTTTAGAGAGGTCCATTCCTCTTCAACTGTACTGCCTAAGCTCTTCCTTATTGCTGCATCTACGGCCTCAGAGAACTACAAGCGTATCTCGTCATTCCTCAATACTTCTGTATCCCACTTCTTTGCGTATTGATTCTACCTTACTAATGTCTTAATATTCACCCTACTCTTCATCACCACTGTAAGATCTGAGTCTATATCTGCTCCTGGATACGCCTTACAATCCAGTAAGTGATTTCGGTATCTCTTCTTACCATGACGTAATCTAACTGAGATCTTTCCATATCAACCGGCATTTTCAATGTATACCTTCTCCTCTTGTTTTGATTCTTGAACAGAGTTTTCACTATTACTAGCTAAAATTTGTTACAGAACTCAATTAGTCTTTCTCCTCTCTCATTCCTTGTCTCAAGCCCATACTCTCCTGTAACATTTTCTTCTACTCGTTCCCCTACAATTGCATTCCAATCTACCATGACTATTAGACTTTCGTCTCCCTTTACGAACCTTGTTACCCTTTCAATATCCTCATATGGCTTCTCTGTCTCTTCCCCTTCAGCTTGTGACGTCGGCTTGTATACCTGAATAATCGCTGTCGGTGTTGGTTTGCTGTCGATTCTGATAAGAACAACCCTATCACTGAACTGTTCGCAGTAACACACTCTCTGCCCTACCTCCCTGTTCACAATGAATCCACTCTCGTTATACCATTTTCTGCTGCTGTTCATATTACCCTATGCTCATCCGACCAGAAATACTTATCTTCTTTCCATTTCACTTCACTGACCCCTACTGTATCTAGATTGAGATTAACATATAAGTTTTTTAAACTTTATTTAGGACTATGTAGGGGGAGGCAAATTATACTTCCAAATACATGTCTTGTGGAACTGTTGGGAGAAGAAAAAGCCCAGAAGACCACAATAACTGCAGTGTCAAAATAATAAATGACTGAAATGTTGAAAGCATTATGAGTAAGGTACTCTTAAATTGTGATGACATGTTTATGATTATGGGTCTGTTCTGTGGTACATTTACCGATACTTGAGAATTTGTAAATACTTTGTGAAACAAGATTATGTTCTCTGCAGTTCAGCTGGTTGTGAAAGCATTGGTGGATACAAAAAGAAGAGGAATGGAGAGGGCAAGAAGAGAAATTAATGAAGATCTCTAGGACAATCAGATGAATCAAGAGGATATTGGGATCAGTCCAGTAAGTAGAGTAAGGGATAAATTATAGGTATTTTTAGAAGATGATATGGGAGAAGGCAGTGCTGACAGAGTTTAAGAATTATTTTGTCATGAATACTGAATATTTATCTACTGCATCTTTCCATTTGAATGCTCCCATTACATTTTTCATTAAGGTACTCTGAAATGTAGTTGTTTCTTTTAGGAAGTAGGGATAAGTGCAGGAGTAACTTAGACTGATATTTGATATTTTTAAGGAATACGTAGAGAAGTAGCACTTTGTATGGGTAAATTGTATATGAATTCTTCACAGTGCGTACTTGAAATCTGAGGCAGCAAGTCAGTGCTCTCACATTGAGATTTGTTCAAATAATCTTTATCCAGCAGCTAATTATTTCAAAAAACAGAAATATAGTTGCTGATGATGGATAAAATAGTATATCGAGATTTATGTCAACTTCTAGGTTGTAAGATCCATTTTCTATAATTATTTGTTTCATTTGAAGATATAGCGAGTGGAGATTTAAAATTAGTGAAGCAAGGTGGTGAAGTACTGTTCAGACTTTGTACATATTATTTTGGGACTTGCAGTGTGTTTTCTGTAATTGTGTATCTTGAATTTTTGGAGTACTTTATCAGGTAGTTTGTACTGATTTGAATAATTATTGATCCTGTATTTCCACATAGATGTTGACACTTCTTGTGAATATACCAGAATTTTCTCTGTCAGTTATTTCAGTTATGGGTCACTATCTTTAGGTATATTTCAGGAAAGTATAGGGACTTTGAATACAAGAAAACGGAATGAGTCATTGGCTGTGAAGGAATAAGAGCTGATGAGATGTTTGTCCCATATTTGCTGTCAGAGAGTTCCTTGGAGCATGTAGTTTGATGTAGTGAGTTGGTGAAGATAATGTAATAGGGTGTAGATTGGTGCAGTACCAGTAGATGTAGAGAGAATTACGAAGCTGGGCTTAAGTCCAAGCTAGCTGTGAATAAACAGTGGTTTTAATAAATAGAGCATGCAATAAGTAGACTAATACGACAAAAATTAAAGCAAAATTTGATGATACACCTAAATGTGTGTGAACTGGCCAGGTATGTCCTACGGTTATATATTTTGTTGGATAGGCTATGTAAGCATCAGATAACAATTTTTCTCACTACGCAATATTAGTAAAGCTCAGCATGAGGAATTATGTACTGTTTTTAACAGGAAACTAATAACCTACTTTCCCATATTTGTTTGCATGTGTTGGATGTAAAAATAATCGCTTGGAGAAGAGGCTGACTAACTGAGGCAACCTATTGAAGACGATACTCAGTTACCGAACAGAGAACATCTCCAACTCGACTGTGAATCGAACCCTGGCACCTCGCATGGGATTCTGCAGCACTGACTTCTCAACTACAGAGGAAGCCGCAGAACGGATGACAGGAGGAGACCAGAATAGCTCTGATATTTGTTCCAAGTCAGATGCTGAGCTCTTATAGAGGAGATTCACCTGATGTGCTGAGGGCAAACAGGCTTCTGTTGATCACAGAGCTGATGTCTGATTGTAGTAACTCTTCCACGACTGTGCTTGCTATGATTCATGGTGTTATTGTGTTCCTCGACCAATGATTAAACATGTTGATCAGATATACTGCTATATTTAATAGTTCACTGTGAAGGCCGTCCCCGTGTTGTGAAATTATGATGAACGTTTGTGTAGGATGTAACTAGTGTAGCCTCACCTCTACACAGTAGGTAACTCAGTGGACCAATCTTTTTTGCAATTACGAACAGTAAAGTGGGAGTATGGTGCCTTTCTTTAACGTTAGTCGAAACTTATTATCGCTGTGAACTATGAGTTGCTTCTGATGTGGCACGCGTATATGAAAGCGTGCTAGGAATCGCCTGGCTAGTGTCGAGAACCTCGTGGTTCAACAGCGGCTCAGCTAGATAAATTCTCCAGTTTCATGTAATCAGGAAGTGTGCTTTACTTGTCCTCATAGAGCCAAACAGAATCTGTATATATGCAGTTACAGGCCTTCGATGAGAGTGGATGCTCTTTACAGCTGGGCAGGATGTTGTAAAACCAGAAATCGTGATGATAATGTTTTCCAAAGAATAAATGACCGTGCTAGCAGATTCGGCCGTTGAAACATCCGACAAATATCATTCCGACAGTAGTTTACACCGAGGTGACAAAATTCATGGGATAGTAATATGCACATATACAGACGGCGTTAGTATCGCGAGCACAAGGTATAAGAGGGGCACTAGGTACACGAGTGCAGTGCGTTGGCGGATAGATGTCTAAGGTTTCCGACATGATTATGGCACCAGAAAGGAAATTAACTAGGTTTTAACGCGGAATGGTAGTTGGAGCTAGACGCGAGGGACATTTCGTTTCCGATATCTTTAGAGAATTCAGTATTCCGATATCCACAGTGTAAACAGTGTGCCGAGAATGCCAAATATGGGGCATTGCCTCAACATGAACAACGTAGTAACACACGGCAATCACTTAACGACCGACGGCAGAAGTGTCAGTACTAACAGGCAAGCCACACTGCGGAAAAGAAAGTGTGGAAATGAATGTGGGACGTACGAAGCACGTATTGATTAGGACAGTGCGGTGAAATTTCGCGTTAATGGGCAACAAACAACTGGCACGAGTGCCTTTGCTAACAGCACGACATCGCCTGCAGTGCCTCTCCTCGTCTCGTGATCATATCGGTTTGGCCCTAGACGGCAGGAAAACCGTGGCCTGTTCTAATGAGCCCCCATCTCAGTTGGTAAGAGCTGGTGATTGGTTAGAGTGTGGTGCACACCTCTCGAAGCCAAGGACCCAAGTTGTGAACAAGAGACTGTGTATGCTGGTGTGGCTCCATAATGGTGTGGCTGCGTTTACATGGAATGGACTGGGCACTCACATCCAGCTGAACCGATCATTGACTGGTAATAGTGATATTCGGCTACTTGTTGACTATTTGCTGCCATTCATGGACATCATGTCCCAGATGTTCGCGACTGGTTTGAAGAACATTGTGGACGACATTTACGGAACGTAATCGAGAGGCAGGTTTGGGCAGAAAATCCTGCAACGGCAAAATTTTCGAAATTGTGGACTTCTTCCGAAGTTTAAGAGATTAGTCAGGGAAAAGTCAGTCCAAAAAGAGGTCGGATACCGAAGTGCTTAGAAATGAAGAGATACGCTTGAAATTCTCTGAGGCTATAGACACTGCGATAATGAGTAATTCAGTAAGCATTACAGCTAAACAGGAATGGACAGCTCTAAAGCGAGCAATCACAGACGTCGGAAAGAAAACGATTGGGACAACGAAGGCAACTGCGAAGAAACCATGGGTAACAGATGAAATACTTCACCTGATCGACAAAAGAAGGAAGCACAAAATTATTCAGGTAAATTGATGATATGATGATGAAGTCCCATACTCCGAGGAGCGTAGGGGACGATGCGGGAGACCCATACCGCTGTACTAGGCAAGGCCCTAGTGGAGGTGGTTTCCCATTGCCTTCCTCCGACCGTAATGGGGATGAATGATGATGATGAAGACGACACAACAACACCCAGTCATCTCGAGGCAGGAAAATCCTTGAGCCATCCGGGAATCGAATCCGGGACCCCGTGAGCGGGTAGCGAAACGCTACCGCAAGAAGACGAGCTGCAGACTCAGGTAAATTTTTGTATTCCTCAGATAAATTAAGGGATACAAAAATACCATTCAATTAGGAACGAAATAAATAGAAAGTGCGGGGAAGCTAAGGCAAAATGGCTGAATGAAAAAAGTAGAGAGATCGAAAAATAAATGTTTGTTGGAGGAGGAAATCAGCATATAGAAAAGTCAAAACAATATTCGGTGAAATGAAATGGGTCAAATGGCTCTGAGCACTAAGGGACTCAACATCTGAGGTCATCAGTCCCCTAGAACTTAGAACTATTTAAACCTAACTAACTTCAGGACATCACACACATCCATGCCCGAGGCAGGATCCGAACCTGCGACCGTAGCGGCCGCGCGGTTCCAGATTGAAGCACCTACGACCGCTCGGCCACACCGGCCGGCTGGTGAAATTAAAAGCAAAGGCTGTAACATTAAAAGTTGTAACCTCCCCACGGAAATATTAATTAAATGAATTTTAAAATATCGTAACCTCTGAAGAAAATTGGTTCCCATTTATAGCCTCCGTGCAGAAATGCATTCACATTTAATGTAACCACAAAATTCAATTCCTAAACCCGGAAATAATAAAAAAATTCAATAACATGGTAAATTTTATGACGACAGCAACGCTGCGCCACGGCCCTGTACTCTGAATAAAAAAGCAAAAATTCTTACCTCAATAAAAACTGCGAATATATCTGCTCTTACCTAAATTTTTTTCGGCTCAGCTCCGTGCAATACTGGCCTATGCTTCATGAAAGGAAAGATAATCCACTGAATAAAATCTTTAATTTGAAATGAATGCCTTTCTTTAAATTACTTTATATTATAAAAATTATTATTGGGGCATTTTTTGAAAGAAATTGGATGACAGTTAACATACATGACTAGATATGCGCAAGGCTGCTTCTTTACCTTCTACAATAATACTCATCCTCCAGAGTCCCGACCAGAGCAGACTGCCGACACGTGCCGACACGCGCAGACTACTGTCGACTACGGCCGACTAATGCCGACTAGCAACAACTAACTACATACTGCTCTCTGGTCAGAGACTCTCCTAAGTCTTGCCTGTAGCAGGCAGCGTATACATCGCATACCTCTTACATAACCCTCCACTGGGGGGGCAAAAATTTGGCAGCGATGGTGAGTCAATTGGACTTGCCATGAGCAACAAATTTTTCTTAATTAACTAAGTTTACAATCACAGAATATATACATATATATAAGTGCAGAACATGAAATAAAATATAGTGCACATGCACTGAGTACAGAACATATCAAGCAATGACAAAATGTATACACAATGAGTACAAAACATATTAACAAATGGCAAAAGTGCACACGCACTGTAGTACAGAACATATCAGGAAATCACAAAATATACAGGCAATGAGTCCAAATCATATTAACAAATAACATAAAGCGCACACGCACTGTAGTTCAGAATATATCAGCAAATCACAAAATGTATACGCAATGAATACAAAACATATTAACAAATGACATAATTACACACGCACTGTAGTGCAGAATATCAGGAAATAGCAAAAAGTATAGGCAATGAGTACAAATCATATTAACAAATAACATGTTCCTTGCTCTCTCCAGCAATTTAACTTAGCGTACCTCTTCATTATTTAACTAGCATTTCCGGAAAGTAGCGTAAAGTTTAAGTTGTTGTTTCAGAAACTTTGCACTTTCGTTTTTGTTTACACACTGTTGCGTATAGGCCAAATTTGTGTAACCATATTTTCGTGTTTATATGTAATTTTACTGACTTATTCTTAATAAACTATTACGTTTATCATGAGTGAAAAGTGCTTGACTTGCCGTAGAATTGTTAGGTCGGGGCTTTGGTGTGATGGGTGCTGCAGTCTTTTCCATGTGGGTGACTGTAGTGGCGTGGGAATAGGGGAAGTAAATGAGACTCATCAGTGGTTTTGTAGGATTTGTAGTAGAGATAGGAAGATACTAGAACAGGAGGGGAAAATTGCCGCCCTTAAGTCAGAGTTAGACAAGGCCAGGGGAGATCTTGACAGGTTAAGGAGGGAGAAGGGTAAAGAGAGGTGGGAAGTAGCAACAGGCAACAGGAGGAACAGGCCTAGAACTTTGTCTGACAGCTTTATGGTGAATGTGGAAAACAGATTTGACCTGTTGCTTCAGTTAGAAGCTGGTGAGCCTCAAGCAGTTGCAGGTGTAGACAGGGCACAACAAACTTTCAGCAGCAAATTGAAAAGTAAGAATGTAGGGAAATCAGTAAAGAGAAAGAAAGTGTTGTTGTTAGGTAGTTCCCATGGAAGAGGTGTTGACCAACTTTTGCAGGATGAACTAGGATCAGAATACCAGGTCACCAATTTTTTTAAACCTAGTGCTGGTCTGGAGCAGGTGACAGAGGATTTAGGATCACTTTGCAAAGATTTCACTAAGGAAGACACCCTGGTTATAGTGTGTGGGGCAGGTAACAGTATTGACAGGGATCCTGGGTACAGTATAGAGTGTGACCTGGCGAAGATTGCATCAGCATCGAAACATACTAGTGTTGAGTTTGTATCTGTTCTTGGGCGCCATGACCGACCTCATTTGAACTCTTCTGTCAAGAGAGTTAATTTGGAGCTGGAAAGGCTGCTCATGTTGGGTGCGGGGTCACACATTGGTGTGATTCATGTTGACTCTTTCAGAAGGTGGGATTATACTAGGTATGGCCTTCACCTCAAAAGGAAGGGGAAGGGAAAATTGGCTGGGGACATTGCAGGAAAGTTAAAGGGGGAGGCACTGTCATGAGTGGTAAAATACCAGTGGTTATAGGATTCAGAAAAGACCCTTTTTTAGGGTAGGGAGGACAGAAAGAAAGCAAATTTTAGGAGAGGTTAGAACTGAGACAAGCCTTCAGTTTGAGAAAGAAATCAAAAAACATAATTTCAGCTTATTACATCAGCATAAACAGCCATTGGTTAGGAATTTTCAACTGTCAGCAGATATTTTAACTCCACCCAATTTTAGCTCAGTCAATGTGAAATGTCAGCTATCTTTATTGCAGCAGAATATTCGAGAACTGAGAAATAAAATTAATGAATTAACTATCTGCATAGATGAATTAGAGTCTTCAAACCCAGCTGACAAAATCTGCCTCTCTGAACATCATATGACCACTGGTATAGAACTTTTAAGTGTTACAGGGTTTAGGTTAGCATCTCACTTTTGCAGATCAAAAATGGAGGAAGGAGGAGTTGCCACATTCATCAGGAACTGTCATAAATTTAAGAACATAGACATTCATAAATTTTGCCTAGAACAGCATATGGAGGCATGTGCAACAGAATTAGAATTTCACAAAAAATCCTTCATAATACACTCCTGGAAATTGAAATAAGAACACCGTGAATTCATTGTCCCAGGAAGGGGAAACTTTATTGACGCATTCCTGGGGTCAGATACATCACATGATCACACTGACAGAACCACTGGCACATAGACACAGGCAACAGAGCATGCACAATGTCGGCACTAGTACAGTGTATATCCACCTTTCGCAGCAATGCAGGCTGCTATTCTCCCATGGAGACGATCGTAGAGATGCTGGATGTAGTCCTGTGGAACGGCTTGCCATGCCATTTCCACCTGGCGCCTCAGTTGGACCAGCGTTCGTGCTGGACGTGCAGACCGCGTGAGACGACGCTTCATCCAGTCCCAAACATGCTCAATGGGGGACAGATCCGGAGATCTTGCTGGCCAGGCTAGTTGACTTACACCTTCTAGAGCACGTTGGGTGGCACGGGATACATGCGGACGTGCATTGTCCTGTTGGAACAGCAAGTTCCCTTGCCGGTCTAGGAATGGTAGAACGATGGGTTCGATGACGGTTTGGATGTACCGTGCACTATTCAGTGTCCCCTCGACGATCACCAGTGGTGTACGGCCGGTGTAGGAGTTCGCTCCCCACACCATGATGCCGGGTATTGGCCCTGTGTGCCTCGGTCGTATGCAGTCCTGATTGTGGCGCTCACCTGCACGGCGCCAAACACGCATACGACCATCATTGGCACCAAGGCAGAAGCGACTCTCATCGCTGAAGACGACACGTCTCCATTCGTCCCTCCATTCACGCCTGTCGCGACACCACTGGAGGCGGGCTGCACGATGTTGGGGCGTGAGCGGAAGACGGCCTAACGGTGTGCGGGACCGTAGCCCAGCTTCATGGAGACGGTTGCGAATGGTCCTCGCCGATACCCCAGGAGCAACAGTGTCCCTAATTTGCTGGGAAGTGGCGGTGCGGTCCCCTACGGCACTGCGTAGGATCCTACGGTCTTGGCGTGCATCCGTGCGTCGCTGCGGTCCGGTCCCAAGTCGACGGGCACGTGCACCTTCCGCCGACCACTGGCGACAACATCGATGTACTGTGGAGACCTCACGCCCCACGTGTTGAGCAATTCGGCGGTACGTCCACCCGGCCTCCCGCATGCCCACTATACGCCCTCGCTCAAAGTCCGTCAACTGCACATACGGTTCACGTCCACGCTGTCGCGGCATGCTACCAGTGTTAAAGACTGCGATGGAGCTCCGTATGCCACGGCAAACTGGCTGACACTGACGGCGGCGGTGCACAAATGCTGCGCAGCTAGCGCCATTCGACTGCCAACACCGCGGTTCCTGGTGTGTCCGCTGTGCCGTGCGTGTGATCATTGCTTGTACAGCCCTCTCGCAGTGTCCGGAGCAAGTATGGTGGGTCTGACACACCGGTGTCAATGTGTTCTTTTTTCCATTTCCAGGAGTGTATTAAGTGTATATCGAGCACCTGCAGGTAACTTTAATCTGTTTGTAAACCACCTTGAAGCTGTACTGGCCCATTTAACAACCAAAATCAAAGATATAGTGGTTGCTGGTGATTTCAATGTAGATTTCCTTAGATCTCTCCCAATAAGAACTTATTTGAGTTAGTAACACTATCATTCAACTTAATTCCCACTGTAAAGTTCCCCACTAGGATAGAGACTTGCTCACAAACAGCCATTGATAATATCTTTATAGAAAAGTCCAATGAATAAAATTATATTACAAAACCAATAGTCAATGGCCTCTCAGACCATGACATGCAGTTCCTTCTGTTAAATGTTAATACTGAACAGGATATAAAATCTGTTAAATCTGAGCTCAAGAGGGTAATCAGTAACCCAAATATTGATTATTTTAGGACACTCCTCAGAGACATTCACTGGACTGATGTTTACAGTGCTCATGGCAGGAATGAAAAATATAACATTTTTGCTAATAAAGTGTTTACCTTATTCGAACACTGCTTTCCCCCATAACTTACCAAGGTTAAAGCAAAGTCTACAAAGAAGCCATGGATTACTCGAGGAATAGGGGTATCTCCCCCCCCCCCATGAACCATGGACCTTGCCGTTGGTGGGGAGGCTTGAGTGCCTCAGCGATACAGATAGCCGTACCGTAGGTACAACCACAACGGAGGGGTATCTGTTGAGAGGCCAGACAAACGTGTGGTTCCTGAAGAGGGGCAGCAGCCTTTTCAGTAGTTGCAAGGGCAACAGTCTGGATTATTGATTGATCTGGCCTTGTAACAATAACCAAAACGGCCTTGCTGTGCTGGTACTGCGAACGGCTGAAAGCAAGGGGAAACTACAGCCGTAATTTTTCCCGAGGGCATGCAGCTTTACTGTATGATTAAATGATGATGGCGTCCTCTTGGGTAAAATATTCCGGAGGTAAAATAGTCCCCCATTCGGATCTCCGGGCGGGGACTACTCAAGAGGATGTCGTTATCAGGAGAAAGAAAACTGGCGTTCTACGAATCGGAGCGTGGAATGTCAGATCCCTTAATCGGGCAGGTAGGTTAGAAAATTTAAAAAGAGAAATGGATAGGTTAAAGTTAGATATAGTGGGAATTAGTGAAGTTCGGTGGCAGGAGGAACAAGACTTCTGGTCAGGTGACTACAGGGTTATAAACACAAAGTCAAATAGGGGTAATGCAGGAGTAGGTTTAATAATGAATAGGAAAATAGGAGTGCGGGTAAGCTACTACAAACAGCATAGTGAACGCATTATTGTGGCCAAGATAGATACGAAGCCCACACCTACTACAGTAGTACAAGTTTATATGCCAACTAGCTCTGCAGATGACGAAGAAATTGAAGAAATGTATGATGAAATAAAAGAAATTATTCAGATAGTGAAGGGAGACGAAAATTTAATAGTCATGGGTGGCTGGAATTCGAGTGTTGGAAAAGGGAGAGAAGGAAACGTAGTAGGTGAATATGGATTGGGGGTAAGAAATGAAAGAGGAAGCTGCCTGGTAGAATTTTGCACAGAGCACAACTTAATCATAGCTAACACTTGGTTTAAGAATCATGATAGAAGGTTGTGTACATGGAAGAACCCTGGAGATACTAAAAGGTATCAGATAGATTATATAATGGTAAGACAGAGATTTAGGAACCAGGTTTTAAATTGTAAGACATTTCCAGGGGCAGATGTGGACTCTGACCACAATTTATTGGTTATGACATGTAGATTAAAACTGAAGAAACTGCAAAAAGGTGGGAATTTAAGGAGATGGGACCTGGATAAACTGAAAGAACCAGAGGTTGTAGAGAGTTTCAGAGAGAGCATAAGGGAACAATTGACAGGAATGGGGGAAAGAAATACAGTAGAAGAAGAATGGGTAGCTTTGAGGGATGAAGTAGTGAAGGCAGCAGAGGATCAAGTAGGTAAAAAGAAGAGGGCTAGTAGAAATCCTTGGGTAACAGAAAAAATATTGAATTTAATTCATGAAAGGAGAAAATATAAAAATGCAGTAAATGAAGCAGGCAAAAAGGAATACTAACGTCTCAAGAATGAGATCAACAGGAAGTGCAAAATGGCTAAGCAGGCATGGCTAGAGGACAAATGTAAGGATGTAGAGGCTTATCTCACTAGGGGTAAGATAGATACTGCCTACAGGAAAATTAAAGAGACCTTTGGAGATAAGAGAACCACTTGCATGAACATCAAGAGCTCAGATGGAAACCCAGTTCTAAGCAAAGAAGGGAAAGCAGAAAGGTGGAAGGAGTATATAGAGGGTCTATACAAGGGCGATGCACTTGAGGACAATATTATGGAAATGGAAGAGGATGTAGATGAAGATGAAATGGGAGATACTATACTGCGTGAAGAGTTTGACAGAGCACTGAAAGACCTGAGTCGAAACAAGGCCCCCGGAGTAGACAACATTCCATTTGAACTACTGACGGCCTTGGGAGAGCCAGTCCTGACAAAACTCTACCATCTGGTGAGCAAGATGTATGAAACAGGCGAAATACCCTCAGACTTCAAGAAGAATATAATAATTCCAATCCCAAAGAAAGCAGGTGTGGACAGATGTGAAAATTACCGAACGATCAGTTTAATAAGCCACAGCTGCAAAATACTAACACGAATTCTTTACAGACGAATGGAAAAACTAGTAGAAGCCGACCTCGGGGAAGATCAGTTTGGATTCCGTAGAAATATTGGAACACGTGAGGCAATACTGACCTTACGACTTATCTTAGAAGAAAGATTAAGGAAAGGCAAACCTACGTTCCTAGCATTTGTAGACTTAGAGAAAGCTTTTGACAATGTTGACTGGAATTCTCTCTTTCAAATTCTAAAGGTGGCAGGGGTAAAATACAGGGAGCGAAAGGCTATTTACAATTTGTATAGAAACCAAATGGCAGTTATAAGAGTCGAGGGGCATGAAAGGGAAGCAGTGGTTGGGAAGGGAGTAAGACAGGGTTGTAGCCTCTCCCCGATGCTATTCAATTTGTATATTGAGCAAGCAGTAAAGGAAACAAAAGAAAAATTTGGAGTAGGTATTAAAATCCATGGAGAAGAAATAAAAACGTTGAGGTTCGCCGATGACATTGTAATTCTGTCAGAGACAGCAAAGGACTTGGAAGAGCAGTTGAACGGAATGGATAGTGTCTTGAAGGGAGGATATAAGATGAACATCAACAAAAGCAAAACGAGGCTAATGGAATGTAGTCGAATTAAGTCGGGTGATGTTGAGGGTATTAGATTAGGAAATGAGACACTTAAAGTAGTAAAGGAGTTTTGCTATTTGGGGAGCAAAATAACTGATGATGGTCGAAGTAGAGAGGATATAAAATGTAGACTGGCAATGGCAAGGAAAGCATTTCTGAAGAAGAGAAATTTGTTAACATCGAGTATAGATTTAAGTGTCAGGAAGTCATTTCTGAAAGTATTTGTATGGAGTGTAGCCATGTATGGAAGTGAAACGTGGACGGTAAATAGTTTGGACAAGAAGAGAATAGAAGCTTTCGAAATGTGGTGCTACAGAAGAATGCTGAAGATTAGATGGGTAGATCACATAACTAATGAGGAAGTATTGAATAGGATTGGGGAGAAGAGAAGTTTGTGGCACAACTTGACCAGAAGAAGGGATCGGTTGGTAGGACATGTTCTGAGGCATCAAGGGATCACCAATTTAGTATTGGAGGGCAGCGTGGAGGGTGAAAATCGTAGGGGGAGACCAAGAAATGAATACACTAAGCAGATTCAGAAAGATGTAGGTTACAGTAGGTACTGGGAGATGAAGAAGCTTGCACAGGATAGAGTAGCATGGAGAGCTGCATCAAACCAGTCTCAGGACTGAAGACCACAACAACAGGGGTATCTCGTAAAACAAAAAGAAAACTGTATCTGTCAATCCAAAACATTTCCAATGTTGATGCTATAGCACATTATAAGAAATACTGCAAAATATTAAAAACTGTAATACGGATGTCAAAGCAAATATATTACAAGAAAAAGATAGTCATATCAGATAACAAAATAAAGACAATATGGGATATAGTCAAGGAGGAGACCGGTAGAACCAGACATGAAGAGGAACAAATAGCATTTAGAGTAAATGATACATTGGTGACAGATGTGTATAGTGTTGCACAACTTTTTAACAAACATTTTATAACTGTTACTTAAAAGATGGGGTTGTCAGGTTCGGCAGATGCTGCTGTGGCTAACCTTAGACCAGACATTTCAAGTAACTTCCATAATATGAATTTGACCCTCACTACCCCAACAGAAATAATGTCCATCATAAAATCTTTAAAATCAAAAACATCTAGTGGGTATGATGAAATATCAACAAAGTTAATTAAAGAATGTGATTCTGAGCTAAGTAACATATTAAGCTATCTGTGTAACCAGTCGTTTATCAGTGGAATATTTCCTGAATGGCTGAAATATGCTGAAGTTAAGCCACTGTTTAAGAAGGGAGATAAAGAAATAGCATCAAATTTCCGTCCAATTTCACTGTTGCCAGCATTCTCAAAAATTTTCGAAAAAGTAATATACAGTCGTCTTTATAACCATCTTATCTCAAATAACATACTGTCAAAGTCACAGTTCGGATTTCTAAAAGGTTCTGATATTGAGAAGGCTATCTACACTTACAGTGAAAATGTGCTTAATTTATTAGACAAAAAATTGCAGGCAACTGGTATATTTTGTGATCTGTCAAAGGCATTTGACTGTGTAAATCACAATATCCTTTTAAGTAAACTAGAATATTATACTGTAACAGGAAATGCTGCAAAATGGTTCAAATCTTATATCTCTGGCAGGAAACAAAGGGTGTTATTAGGAAAGAGACATGTATCAAGCTATCAGGCATCATCCAACTGGGAACTAATTACATGTGGGGTCCCACAAGGTTCCATTTTGGGGCCCTTACTTTTTCTTGTGTATATCAATGACCTTTCATCAGTGATTTACCAGATGCCAAGTTTATTTTGTTTGCCGACAATACAAACATTGCAATAAATAGCAAATCAAGTGTAGTCTTAGAAAGATCAGCCAGTAAAATATTTGTGGACATTTATCACTGGTTCCTAGCCAATTCTTTGTCACTAAACTTTGAAAAAACGCACTACATGCAGTTCATAACTTGTAAGGGGTGTCCCAAGAGTATATGTCTAACATACGATGACAAGAAGATAGAAGAAGTGGACAGTGTTAAATTCTTGGGATTACAGCTTGATAATAAATTCAACTGGGAAAAGCACACCACTGAACTGCTGAAGCGTCTTAACAAATCTCTATTTGCAATGCGAATTTTGTCAGACATAGGTGATATAAAAATGAAAAAGCTGGCATACTATGCTTACTTTCATTCCATAATGTCATAAGGGATTATTTTTTGGGGTAATTCATCAAGCCAAGCTAAAGTTTTCCGGGCACAAAAACGTGCAGTAAGAGTTATATGTGGTGTGAACTCAAGAACTTCCTGCAGAAGCCTGTTTAGGGAACTAGGGATACTAACTACTGCTTCCCAATATACTTATTCCTTAAGGAAATTTGTGATTAAAAATATATCACTTTTTCAAACCAACAGCTCAATTCATGGAATCAATACCAGAAATAAGCATAATTTTCACAAGAATTTAAAGTCACTTAGTCTTGTACAAAAAGGTGTGCATTATTCAGGAATGCACATTTTCAATAACTTGCGAGCAGCCATAAAAAGCTTAACAACGAATGAAATTCAGTTTAAGAGAAGCCTAAAGGATTTATTGGTGGCCAACTCCTTCTACTCTATTGATGAATTTCTTAGTAAAACCAACTGATTTGTATATAAGAACAACATAACTTCTGCATAATTTCAGTGCAGTAATGTGTTCATTGAAAATTTGTGTCTCTCTCTCTCTCTCTCTCTCTCTCTCTGTGTGTGTGTGTGTGTGTGTGTGTGTGTGTGTGTGTGTAAGTATAATCTAACTTCTGCACCATTTCAGTGCAGTAATGTGTTCATTGTAAATAAGTATTGCAGTAGTTGTATTACAAGTTTATTACCTTATAAATAAATAAAAAACTTTTTATTTTAAATTCAGTGCATTAGTATTTGTGAAATGACTCTTAGTGTTCATTAAAAAATGACGATCATTCCACTTGGGACCTGTGGATTGGTACATTAGCTTATTTGTTTTAGTTGTAAATATTTGTCATGTATTGTTGTTTTTCTGACATGTTCCACATCCTGGAGGACCTCCTCACTACTGATCAATTGGAATGAAAGTAAATCTAATGTAATCTAATCATAAAGTGTGCACACACTGTAGTTTTTTTTTACTATTTTACAAGAACTAGGATAGGAAAGGAAAGGATTGCATCATGGTTGTAGCACATTAGGTTGCACACAGCTGCACTGAAAGTCCATATCTTTCTACAGAAGCACAACACCACGTGAGACAATCTGAAGTTCCTTTCCTTGGAGTATTAATCAGTGTAACCAAGACACTGAAATATCATAGTAATATTCCATGTTATCATTTTGGTAGTACATTAGGTACACCAAACAGTGGGACAATAATAACATCTTCATCGCTGAAGGTGGTGGACAGCCTGCCGTGTCAACACCACTTCTTGTAAGGTACACCAACGTAGAATTAGTGCAAAAAACCAAATATAGTGCTCCATGAGCATGGGGATAGACAGGACAAACGGATATTACAGTAATTTCTGGTAATTAGATCAGAAGGTAAAGGACATTAAGTCTTATGCCAGTCATCATTGATAATTACTAGTCTATCAACTGATTTGATTAATTGGAGGTACTCATTGCCCAGTTACTGAACATTTCTGTACCATGTATAAAGTATTACAGAATAATGTTCATAAGTTATCTATTTACAGAGAACATTGGCACTCATTGACCAGTTACAAACCATCAGAAGTCATAATTCAAAACAGGAGCTGATGAGTGTAGCATCAAGCTACTAGTATTCATATATATAGCATAAAACGACATAATACAAGTTTAAAGTATAAGAAACTATGGCATTCATTGGCCAGCAAGTAATGAGTATTACAAAACATTTTCCATCATTCAAGTGACATATGACATATTTAAAATAATTATTGGCACCCATTGGCCAGTTACAAATCATCAGAAGTCATCAGTCAAAACAGGAGCTAATGAGTGTAGAGCATGCATGCATTATTACGAAATATCATTCACTATTACTCAGAACTCATCATTCAAGTGACACATGACATATTTAAAAATGTAACACTCTGGAACTATTACTCAAAGTCTGTTATTAGAAAACATCATTCAGTATTACTCATAACTCTTTTAAACTGGTAGTATTAGTTGGGACTGGTAATACATTTTTTTGTGCTAGCAATGCATTGCGTTGGGATCGATAATTAATTGCTGGGGCATAATAAAATTTGCATTTGACTTATTGCTGCAAATGAAGATGTGTAACGTCATTCATCATGAGTCAGCTGTAGCAAGGTTATGAAACAAATAGAGTATATGTGATCACATTCATGAATGACACAGGTTTAATGACCAACTGCTTATAGCACATTAATTTCATGAATAATTGCTCCTGCAAAAAATACAAAATGGATTATTAAACTGAAAGAAGAAACGCATATTATGCTGAAAAGTAGTGAACTTCGAATCAACAGGTAGTGAAATGTGTATTAAATATATATGTTCTCTAGCTGTCCTTTCCAAAACCTTCAGTCATCGTACCATGTGACATAAGACATACTGTCAAAACGAACTGCAACAAATACCTAAATAACTAGATAGCATTTCTTAACTAACAGTAAATATATAAACTTCATCATTATTTTCATCTGCAAAGAAAAACTTCATTATCATTACTATCATCACCTGCAAAGAAAAACATCATCATCCATATCACCATGATTCCATTATTATCATCACCTGTGAAGAAAAACTTCATTATCCATATTAGCATATTCTGCATCACTATTCATATGCAAAAAAGTCACTTCATTATACAACTATTCATAGTATAGAGTTCCTTACTTCTAGCATATTTCATCACTAAAACTAAGATGTGTAGTTCTGTCTAACAGCCTGCATCAATCGCCTCGTATTCTGAAAGAAAGAAATTAGTTAAGACTGCTATTATACGGTGTGTATAGTATATTCTTGTTAATGCTTGTTAATTCTGATCCATTTACTCTTTGTGACGAGGTATTGTATCTTCTTTCGTTCATTCCGAAGGTGAAATTCCCATTTCTGTTTAATTTACTTCTTTTACACGTTATTTCTTTCTGAAAATTATGAACAATGATTAATGTCTTGCATCTAAATCATATATCCATTAAATAAAAGCTGGTTTCTAGTGACATAATTGAGCATACAGCATAACATGACACAAAACGTAATATGTCAAAAAACATAGACAGCGTTCAGGTGCAAAAATGTACACAGAGTATCACAATGTAGCAGCAAAATGTAAAATAGTCACGATGTTGAGATATCATGAGGCAAAATGTCAAAGTCAATTGGTGTTTATTATATCTTAAATATTTCATAGTGCATACAAACAAAGCAGTAAAACAATCATTCTTACATGAAAAATGGAAAATGTGCACGGTCTGATGTGTAACAACAAGAAATGCCTCTCTTTGTTCAGCTTGTACGTTGTGTAGTTGATAGAGGCGAGAGTTGAAGGCTTTAATGGAGAAATAATTTGATAAAATTAATATGTCACTAGATAGAATCGCATAATTGGTCATAAAATATGCAAGTTTATCTGGCAAAATGTGCACGGTCTGATGTGTAACGACAAGAAAAGCGACCTGCTAACCTTACCTTGCCAGGCACTTGCCAAGAAAAAATATGATAATCATCAGTAAGTAGTCACATAAATATAATTGCATAAGTGGCCATAACAAGTGTAAGTTCATCCGGAAAAATGTGCACGGTCTGATGTGTGACGACAAGAAAAGCGACCTGCTAACCTTACCTTGCCGCGATAAGTAAGTGTTCATGTGAATATAATTGCATAAGTGGTCATGAAAAAATCATGAAATGGCATTAAAGTGTCATAAATCATAAAGTATGTTCATTCAATAAAGGGTTTGATGTTGGAGATATGGTGATTCCCTTTGGTTTTTCTGTTTCTCGAAGTTTCGACGTGTACTACATTGGGGTGAGGAATGCTGCGAATTCGATATGGACCTGCATATAGAAGCTCAAATTTACTACATCTGCTTTTTCCTATATTAGGTAAATAATGTGTGCGTACTAATATCTTCTGTCCAATGTGAATGTCACGACGTGTACAAACCTGTTTTTGCTGTCTTCTCCGGCGCTCTGCGGCACGTTTGATGTTGTTCAGCGCAATGTCAATTATTTCATAGTGTCGTAGTCGGCGAGATGTAGGAAAGGTTACTAATTCTTTAATTTTGTTAGGTGGTTCAACATTTTTCAGTATAACAGACGGAGATAGCATAGTAGATTCATTTGGTATGGAATTAATTACATCCTGGAATGAGAGTATGTGTGTGTCCCAATCAATATGTTTTTTATGGCAGTATATTCGACACAGTTTACCAATTTCTTACATTAATCGTTCACAAGGGTTCGAAGAAGCATGGTACCTGGATATATATAGATCGGGGAAATGTTTCTAGCTCGTAACATACGTGTCCATATAGCAGATCGAAACTGTGATCCATTGTCGGAAATTACCTTCAACACATGCCCTACATTAAATTGAAAAACACTTTTAGCAGTAGCTTTGCGTAACGGAGTGAAGGTAACAAATTTTCAAGTGAGTTCAACAGTGACAAAGATGTAGCAAAAACCTCTATTAGTTCTGGGAATCGGACCAAAAATGTCTACAGCGGCCACGTGTCTCAATTTAACAGGTACAATGGGATGTAATGTAGGAATATGTGAAGTCGTATCTGACTTAGCTTTCTGGCAGATTTTACACGACGCTAAAACTCGTCGAATACGTTTCTCCATGTTGGTAAAATAACGGTTCTGTCTCACTATAAGAAAACATTTTCTGGCTCCGTAATGTGCGTAACTTAAATGAGTATACCAGATTAATTTGTTAACAAGCTCGTCAGGAATGCATAATAACCAATTGTTGCTGTCAGGGTGAGAGCGGCGAAACAGAATGTCATTGCGTACAGTGTAATGGTTTCTAATGGTAACATTATTCCTATTTTGCCAAAGGTGTTTAATCTCTTTCCATACGTTGTCTTTACTCTGCTCTTGTGCTACGTCTTGTAATGACGACGAAATGAAATTTTCAAATGCAACTTGTTCAATGTACATGACGCTGAAATTTGCTTTGCAGAAGTTGTTTGCGATGTCTTGCTGATTGTTGATGAGAGAACGGGATAGTGCGTCTGGTACAATATTTTGTGTACCTGGAATGTGAACAACTGTAAAATTAAATTCTTGTAAATAAAGTTACCATCTACTTAATCTGTCGTGTGTAAATTTAGCGGAAAGTAAAAACTGTATCGCTCTGTGGTCTGTATAAACGGTCGTATGTCTTCCATAAAGAAAATGCCGAAATCTCGTAAATGCCCATACAACACATAACGTTTCAAGTTCTGAAACAGAATACTTGCGTTCAGCAGGTGACAGAATGCGACTCGCAAAGGCGATGTTTTTAATTACTGTACAACCATCTTCTTCAATTTCCTGAAAAATGTGTACGCCTAAAGCGGTGTTAGAACTGTCGGTGGCAATGGAAAAATATCTAGTAAGATCTGGGTGTGATAAAATTGGTGCGTTCAACAGAGCTTCTTTCAGGTTCATAAATTCAGAATGTGCTTGCTTATCCCAGCACTAAATAGTGTTTTTACCTGTCAATTGACATAATCTAGGGGTGTCTAAAGCAGAGTAATGAATAAATTTACAAAAAAGTTAATGAAACCCAAAAATCTGCGTAGTTGTTTCTTCGTCGTAGGAACAGTAATGTCACGTAAAGCTTGAAGTTTTTCCGGGTCAGGCGCAATGCCTTCTGCTGAGATTACATGTCCAAGAAATTTTATAGAAGTTTTGCCAAAGTGCGATTTACTGAGATTAACCGTGAGTCCTAGTGCACGAAATGTTTGCAACAGCTGTTCAAGAATCAGATTGTGTTGAGACCAGTTAGTTTCTGCAATAAGAATGTCGTCAACATACGTTATGATTCTGTCTTTTAATGCAAAAGTGTGTATCGGATGTCGTCAAAAGTAATAACATTTTCGTGAACAAGATTCTGCGTGTCAAAAGCATTGCTTGCGTTGCTGGAAGATGCAACCTGTACTGTATCTAGTCAAATTCTATCTGACGTGCTATTATTTGCGGGCGGATGTTGTGGCATTTCAACTATTTGTACTGTTCTGTTATTTCTTCCTGACGTATTGCGTTCGGGATGATATCTACTGTCTGGTTCATTCATGATAATATGTTGTTGGGGATGATTTTGCTGTTGGTAAGACCGACTGTTATTAAACGTACGCTGAAAATTGTGCTCATTACTTTTACGTCTGTCATGATAGTCATTTCTATACGGTGCATTGCGATAGGAATTGAAATGGTGTGTTTTCTGTACGTACTGATTCCCTTGTTGCTGTGCATTACTATTTGTTGGGGCCGACGCTATACGCGTACGCGGTGAAACATTAAAGCTTGGTTGACGTGGCAGTCTGCATTGTTGGTTAGGTATGCTAACCGGCTGGCTTTCATGCTGTTGCGGTGAAAAGCGTCTATTGTTACCAAAATGTGGTTCCTGTTGCTGATAATTTTGACGATACCGATGATTAAATTTTTGTCACTTATTAAAATTACGCTGATAATTCTTGCCATTTCGGGAGTGTCTAATGAAAATTGTCACTTTCGGTAAAACTTCTCGTATCAGGTTTTCTTTACACGTTTCTTAATTCTAGATAGATCGATAGTTGAACAGTTGTTTTGATAGATATAAAGGATAGTAGAAGAGAAGGCAGCAGTGCAGAAAACTAAAGATGAAACAGCACTACTACGGCTCGGGGCCCTGTGCACGCTATGGCACATATTCATTAAAGCGTAATGAATCCCCTGAGGTCAATTACGCGCTGCAAATAAATTTTAGTTTTTGCGTTACAGGCAATGCCGGTGAAAATTCAAAAACAAATTGTTGTATCCAAGCCAATGCTAGTTTCTGCATTACAGGCAATGCTGATGAAAATAGAAAAACAAATTGTCGTATCCAGTCCAAAGCGTGTACCTGTGTTCTCTCATTATTAAATACTTTAGATTTTTTTACAGATAAAAATTGCTTGTAATCAACGTTATCGTCTCTGAATGTGTGAACAGGTTCAGGATTGTGTAACAATCTGTTTGTGTGAGACTGTTCGGAGTCTAAGTCACGTACTCTCTGTAAATTACTTAAGTTATACTGGCTGTGCGAGTGTGAGAAATGTTCGGAATGTGCCGTATGCTGTGACGTGTTATTGACTGAAACATTTTTCATCTCTGTCAGTTCTTGCTGTAAAGTTGACAATTTTCTACGTAATGTATTATTGGACGAATCTATCTCACTGATCATCTGCGGTAAATTTTGGAACTCAGGTGTTTCATTAAACGAAATCAGTGAAGTATCGTCTGATTTGCTGTCATTATTACTTTCAATAACGTCAATACGACTGCCCAATTCATTATATTTTTCAGTCAGTAATTTTACCTGATCATCGTTTTTAGTGTCACAAGCATTAATTTGTTTATGTATTTTACGTGTGGTTTCGTTCAATTTTTTAATGTCTGCTTTGATGGCATCGGGATCCTGTATTAGTTCTAATTGTTCGAGCCTGTCGGTCAGTGTCTGAAAGTCTACTGTGTGTGTATCTGTTTTTGATTTAAGATCGGAAATTTCATCACGCAATTCGGTGTTCAACTGTTTGATAGTATTAATTTCGTCTGATACTGTAGCAATATTGTTGTCTACGTATGTTTTCGCCTTCGTAAACAATTTACGCTTATCTTCCTGTCTCTCTGCAGTAATTGTTTCCATGACTTGCCGTTTTACTTTATTTTGTTCCTGTATGAATTTACGGTAACGCGTTTCACTATTTTGTAAGTGGTGATTAAAACGTTCGTCAATTTGACTGTTCTGTTGGTCAAATTTCGCGTCTACTTTTGCATCCAGTGTGCGTGAAAGTTCTGCTGACATTAATTTAAACTCGTCACGTAACTGTGTTGCGTTTTCAGAGCATTGTTTACCGACTGCACTAATTTCGTCTCTAAGTAATTTAATTGTAGCTGCATGTCTATTATTTAATTCTTGAGCAATTTCTTGAGCCATTTCTTCGCTACTTTTCCTAGCACAGGCCTTAATTTCCTCACGTCATTGTTCCTTAGTATCATGACATTGCGCTGCAACGGCTGTAATCTGTTCACCAAGTTGTTTATTCTGTTCACTAAGTTGTTTGAAATTTTCATTAAGGTTGTCTTGTTTTTTATTCAGTTGTTTGAAATTGTTGTCTTGTTCTTTCTTTGACTGTTTGGAATTTTCACTCTGTTGTAGCAATACTGCCATAATTTGATCCAAGCCAATATTACCTACTCTATTCTCTGTGCTGTTTGATGGCATACCTGCAATTGTCACGTTTTCTGTAACCATTTGGTCATTCTGTAATTCTTGAAAAGGTTTGCCAAACGAATGTGCACTGTTGGTCACTAAATCGGAATCAAATATATCTGTCGTACTTTGAGTACACTGTTCATTTTCATTAGAAAAATTTATCTGTTCATTACGTAAATTTTGCAAACCGGGTGTGTCAAGCTGAGCAGCGTTCATTGTAACAGAACGTCCCGCGTCATTAATTGTCGTTAAATTAACAGAGGACACAATTGAATTTATTTGTTCATCATTAGGAGCAAAATCATTACTAGTGGTCGGTAGGCACTGATTGTCTGTAAATGGAGGATTGTCATCATTACACTGAGTGTCGCAAGTATTATCGGTCAAATTATTCGAGTCGGCTATTTCACTCATTGCACATCGCGATGTACTGTTAACAGTTTTTCGCGGCATTTTTCACAAACCAAAATTAAGCACAAATGAAACAAGGGCAAAGCAAAAAAAAAAAAAAATGGAACAAACAATTATAACAAAGAGCAATAAATTGACGATGATCTGTGAAAGAAAGAGTGACAAATTATTAAATGCTTTGCGCCAGATGCAAACTACATTTAAGTAAATAAGAGCAGATATATGACTACTTATCAGAAGATTCACAAAGAAATACGATCCTGGCCGGATGTCGCCAAGTGTAACCTCCCCACGGAAATATTAATTAAATGAATTTTTATAAATTATTGTAACCTCTGAACGAAACTGGTTCCCATTTATTGTCTCCGTGCAGAAATGCATTCACATTTAATGTAACCACAAAATTCAATTCCTAAACCCGGAAATAATAAAAAAATTCAATAACCTGGTAAATTTTATGACGACAGCAACACTGCGCCACGGCCCTGTACTCTGAATAAAAAAGCAAAAATTCTTACCTCAATAAAAACTGCGAATATATCTGCTCTTACCTAAAAAAATTTCGGCTCAGCTCCGTGCAATACTGGCCTATGCTTTGTGATTCATGAAAGGAAAGATAATCCACTGAATAAAATCTTTAAATTGAAATGAATGCCTTTTTAAAAGATTACTTTAAATTATAAAAATTATTATTGGGGCATTTTTTGAAAGAAATTGGATGACTGCCGACACGCGCCGACACGCGCAGACTACTGCCGACTAATGCCGACTAGCAACAACTAACTACATACTGCTCTCTGGTCAGAGACTCTCCTAAGTCTTGCCTGTAGCAGGCAACGCATACATCGCATACCTCTCACAAAGTTCAGTGGAAATGACACTGTTAAATGCAGAGGAGGAAGCGGATCGACGGAATGAGTGCATTGGAGGTCTCTACGACGGGGAAGACTTGTCTGACAATGTGATAGAAGAAGAAACAGAAGTCGACAGGGATGAGATAGAGGATCTAATATTAGAATCAGAATTTAAAACAGCTTTGGAGGACTTAAGATCAAATAAGTTGCTGGTATAGATAATATTACAACAGAATTTCTAAGATCATTGGGAGAAGTGGCATGGAAACGACTATTCACTTTGCCGTGTAGAATGTATGAGTCTGGCGACATACAATCTGATTTTCGGAAAAATATCATCCAGATAAGTCCGAAGGCTGCTAGAGCCGACAAGTGGTAGAATTATAGCACAATCAGCTTAACAGCTCATGCATCAAAGTTTCTGATGAGAATAATGTACAGAAGAATAGCGAAGAAAATTGAGGATCTATTAGAGGACGATCAGTTTGGTTTTAGGAAAGTAAAGGCACCCGAGAGGCACTACTGCCGTTGAGCTTGATAATGAAACCAAGACAGAAGAAAAATCAAGACAGTTTTATGAGATTTGTCGAACTGGAAAAAGCCTTCAACAATGTAAAATGGTGCAAGATGTTCGAAATTCAGAGAAAAGTAGGGGTAAGCTTCAGGGAAAAGCGAGTAATTTGCAATATGTACAAGAACCAAGAGGGAACAAGAAGACTGGAAGACTAGGAAAGAAGAGCTCCGGTTAAAAAGAGTGTAAGACAAGGAAGTAGTATTTCGCCCATACTGTTCAATCTATTCATCGAAGAAGCTGTGAAGGAAATAAAAGGAAGGTTCAAGAGTGGGATTAAAACTTAAACTGAAAGGATATCAGTGACAGGATTTGCTGATGACATTGCTACGCTTAATGAAAGTGAAGTGGAACTGCAGGATGAAACGAACAGTTCAGTGAGTGCACAAAATAGAATGAGAGTAAGTCAAAGAAAGTTCAACGTAATGAGAAGTACCAGAAATGAAAACCGTGAGGAAATTAACATTGTATTTGCTACCCACGAAGTAGATGAAGTTGGGAAATTCAGCTATCTAGGCAGCAGAGTAACGTATGACGGACGGAGCGAGGACAACATAAAAAAAGAAGTAGATTAGCATTGGAGAAATAGCCATTTCTCGCCAAGAAAGGTCTGCTAGTATCAAACATAACTTGAAGAAGAAATTTCTGAGACTGTATTTTTCGAGCACAGCATTGGACTGTGGTGAGACATGGACTACGAGAAAAGCAAAAGAGAAGAGAATCGTCATGCTACAGAAGAATACTGAAAATTAGGTGGACGGAAAGGGTGAGGAATGAGGAGGCTCCCCACCGGATCGACGATGGTAGGAATACTTGGAAACACTGACAAGAAGAAGAAAAAGAATGATAGAACATATGTTAAGTCGTCACCGAATAACTTCCGTCCTACTAGAGAATGCTGTAGAGGGGGACAACTGTAGAGGAAGACAGAGACTGGAAACTACGCAACAAATAATTGAGGACGTAAGGTGAAGCTGATAATCTTAAATGGAAAGGGTAGCACAGGAAGGAACTCGTGCCAGGCCGTTTCAGGCCACTCAGGACACTGATGACTGGACAAGAAAATCGACGTCTGTAAAGGCAACATGGCACAGTTTTTCTTCAGGTAATTTGCAACGACTTCTTGAATCAACGCCACATCGAGTTGCTGCATTAGGACAGGAAAAAGGAGATCCATCACGATATTAGTAGGTAACCCATGACTTTTATCACCTCAGTGTGCAGGAGCAATAGTAAATCAATCACTGTTTAAAGAAATAAACTATATTTATACCTTTTCTCTAATGCACATGTAGTCGTCAGTCCCTCACTTAAGTATGGACGTAAAGTATTAATTCTCTGACGGTAATTTTACAATTGAAACTAAATGAACTTCCGACAACCTTTAACTGTGGTCGGCAACAGCACAATTATTCCACAGATTGAGACTATCACAAATTCACGTACTGTCTCTTCAAAGCCCAAGTCAAAAGTGAGTCTCTTCATGATATTTACATAACACGGACGTTCTCTCCACACTGAAGAGCGTCAAGAGGTCGCCACCTAGATGGAAAGGCTGAACAGCTGCGAGTTGTGACGTCAGTAAGCAGCGGTGAAATTCAACGTCTTGTGTCGTATCAACAACGCTCTGAGCATAAAAAGACTCGTTGTTAATGTCATCGTTACAAGATTGTTGTTGAAGTACACAGAAATAGTATTGTGTGTGTAAGTTGTGTTTGTGTGCAGCATAATATACGATTATGCAATTTCATTTTCATTACGGTTATGATGAGTTGCGGACCAAAAGGTAATGGAAATTACACAGCCGGAAGCAAGGTTCAAGAATACAAGGTTCCTAAAGACGTAGTAATGAGACAGACGTGGCTCCATTCGATTCCAAGGCAGGATTTCGCAGCTATTAATTATTCGGTGGTGAATTTTTTTTAATCTAATTTAGTAATGCTTGTTTTAGATTATGTATACTGTTGTTTAGCGGATCACTTTTCTCGAATATATTACGATCAGTAGACATCACAGACATCGCAAAGTTAGCAGCGACCAGAGGAAATTAGGAGCACATTGGAGGCAGCAGTACTGCAAGAAAGCGTCAGTCATAATGAGTATTTGAAAAGCGTCAATAATGAGTATATAAAAAAGATTTTGAATAAAGACTTTCAGAAAGAGGAAGATGAAATTAATATAAAATCTTTACCAAAGAACTTGGCAAAAATAATGAAAGAGTAGTGTATTGTTTTAATGTGAGTCGATCTAGTTGTGCAGTCTCGTTAGTTAATATGTATTGTGTTTGAAAATCTTTTGAAAGTGGAGGTCTGTTGTAAAGGAATTTCGATAAACAGAATTCTAGTAATTGAAATTGTTCTTGAAGTTGTGTTGCTAACAGAAAGTTGTGAGATGTACGTTGCTCAGTGTTTTTTGTATAAAAATATAGAATTTTTGTAAATGACCGACCAATTTCCAAAACTTTATATTTATTAAAGTACAAACGCAACATGAAAAACCTGTATACCAATGAAAAGGCGAGGTTTCAATCATAATGTTTCATATCAATTTAATAATTTGTAATAATTTATAATTAATTAGTTTTTAATAATTATTTAATAATTAGAAATGAGATAAATGTTATAAATGTTGAGTATGGTCACTGTTGGCTGCACGGCAAACATCAATGCGGTAGCCAAACCCGTCCCACCCAAGCGAAACCGTACCTATTGTTACTGAGTGCATATAAGCAGTGATCCGGTTCCGCAGATCATTCAGTGTGGTTGGCAGAGGCACGACATAAACGGCTTCCTTCACATAACCCCATATGAAATAGTCGCCGGGTGTGTGAACAGGAGATCTCGGTGGCCAGAAGTGCAGAGCCAGGTCCTCAAGTCCATTGCGACTGATCCAGCTCTGAGGAAGGGAGTCACTCTAAAAGCCTCGTACATCACGGTGCTAATGAGGTGGAGCTTCATCTTGTTCGAATATGAAGTCCTGGGAATCTTCCATAGCTTGAGGGAACAGCCATTATTCCAACATGTCCAGGTACGTGATTCCCACTACAGTTCTTTCCGCAAAGAAAAATGATCCAGAAATCTTTGTACGGGATACGGCACAGAACATGTTAATCTCTGATGAGTCACCTTCGTGCTGCAGTGGTGAACATGGATTTTCCAGACCGCATATGCGTACACAGTGTCTGTTGACTTTTCCACTCAGATGGAACGCCACATTGCTAAAAACTACACGCTGTAAAAATGCATCACCTTCTATCTTTTCTAGCACATAACCACAAAATGCGAGACGCTTCTCTTTGTCATTGGGGTAGAGAGCCTGCACAAGTTGTAATCGGTAGGGCTTGTACAGCAAAACGCCGTCTCAGAACTTCCCGTACAGCTGGTTGGAGTATTCGAAGTCCTCGACTGGCTCTATTGGTAGACTTACTAGGACTGTGCACAAAACTTTCTTGAATCCGTGGGACATCATCCTCGGACACACGCGGTCGGCCTACGCTTTTTCCTTCGCGCACACTCCCAATCTGTTTAAATTGCTTAAACCAACGGCTAATGCAGGGCTTAACAACTGGCCGGTTTTGAGCGCGAGTACTCGCGTCTGCTCAGGCACGTGCTAGCGAGCAGGTGCAAGGTAGCGGAGTAGGGAGGGAGGGGAGGGATGCGAAATGGGTGCGCACGTATGAATAGGACCGCAGTGTGGCTATTGAATTCGCGCCGACTGTGTAACGTAAAAAGTACTACGATCAGCTCTAACAGTCACTTCGCTGGTTAAGAATCATGTCAAGTCGCCGTTGTGTAACCCCAACCATGCTTTCGCAGTTCAACCCCATTGGGAGGAATTGTATCTGTTTACAGAAAAAGATGGTGTTGCAAAATGTTTAGTATGTCACAAAACGCTGAATTCTTTTAGGAAATTTAATTTGCAGCGACATTATATGTCGTACCACGCGAAAGACTACGGAAGTGGAAAATGTGATGGACCAGATCGTGCACAGGAAGTTATTAAACTTAAAAGGAAGCTATCCAAAGAAGATCTGGATGACGAAGAAAAACCAACTGAGGCAGCTCTCAGAGTGAGCTACAAAATTGCTTTGTTTTTAGCAAAATCCCTGCGCCCCTTCACCGATGGCGATTTAATAAAAGATGTTTGGTAGTTGCAGCGGAACATTTGTGTTCATCTCAAGTTGAACAGTTTCGGATTGTGCCATTATCTGACAAGACCACTACACGTCGCATACAGGACATGGCAGACGACGTCCAGAGCCAGCTTGCAAATATCTATAAAGATTTTATGGCGTATTCTCTAGCTCTGGACGAAAGTGTTGATATCACTGGAACAGCGCAGCTTTCCATAATTATTAGAGGTGTTAATACAGATCTTCAGGTGAGGAAGGAGCTCCTCGATGAAGTAGCCATGAAGAACACTACAACCGGAGGTGATATTTTAAGTAGTGTTGAATAAAGTGTTAAAAATATAGGATTGTCGTGGAATTCTTTAGTTTCAGTGTCTACAGACGGTGCACCAGCGATGACAGGGAAAAAATTAGGTTTCGTTGCGCTGTTGAAGCAGAAAATGCAAAAACTGACCGTGCCAAATGAAATAAGGGGCGTACACTGTGTGATCCACCAGGAAAACTGATGTGCAAAGAGTATCACTCTAAAAAATGTGATGATTGTTGTTGTTCGTACAACCAGTTGTATAAGCAAGCATGGGCTACAACACAGACAATTTAAAAGCTTTCTTGAGGATGTAGAAAGCCAGTATGGTAGCATGCCTTATTACAGCGAGGTCCTCTGGCTTAGTCGTGGCGAATTATTAAATCGAATTTTTGCCTATTAGATGAGATAAATATGTTCATGGTAATAAATAACATGTGTGTTCCTGAATTGAAAGAGCCTTCATGGAAATGTGATCTCGCGTTCTTAGCAGATTTAACTAGCCATCTGAATGCTTTGAACATTTCACTACAAGGTAATGATCTGCTAATTACTCATTTCATAGATCGAATACGAGCTTTTAAAATGAAATTGACACTTTGGGTGAGTCAGCTGGAAACAGGAAATCTAGCTCATTTTCCTAAATTATCATCCATGCAAGATGTTCACAAAGACTGTGAACGTTATTCACATAGTTTAGTTGCCCTTAAGGAAGAATTTTATCAACGCTTTCAAGATCTGACAGCACTAGACAGTGATTCTGATCTGTTCTCCTCTCCATATTCAGCGAATATTGAAGAGATTCGTCCTGAGCTGCAACTAGAAATTATTGACCTGCAGTGTGACAGAGAATACAGAGACAAATTTCAGAACAAGAAAAACATTTTGGAATTTTACAGACACTTCCCTCAGGATAGACTTCCTCATTTGTACAAATTGGCGGCTACAATAATATCGATGTTCGGTTCCATGTATGTTTGTGAATAACTGTTTTCTGCAATGAAATGTAACAAGACACGCCTGAGAAACGCATTGTCTGATCGAAATTTAAACTGCACGCTGCGCCTACGATGCAGAAGAACAATTACTCCGAACATAGACGCAATTGTAAAGGGCAAAAGGTACAAGATAACAGAGAATCCCACACTTCAGTGACACCTTTTATTGTGTAACAGTTCACAAATTAATACGAATGTAGAGGCATACACTAAGCTAATAAAATTATGTGGCACGTGTACATTCTCCTTTATTTGTTTCATTTGTCACAGTAATAATTCGTGAGTGATATCCCTGCAGGTGGCCGCGGATTTACATTGACTGGCGGCAGCTGTTGTGTGCCCCACGTGACTCTCCCCACTCTCCGCTCTGGTCCGGTAGTGGGGGTAGCGTGCTCGCGCTACTGCGTGCTCGCGCCTTGCTGCTCACAGCTTGCTCCGCGAGCACATATGTTGTGAAGCCCTGGGCTAATGCTTTTGCTAGTTGGTGGTAGAATGCCGAATTTGGTACGAAATGCCCACTGCACTGCAATTTGCGACTCACGCTTCACGTTTTCAAGAACGCAGAAAACCTTGTGCTCCTCAGTCACCATCTCACTGACAACTGACAGTGAAACGGAATGACGGCCCTATTGCCGCGCGAACTCTTACGGCCGCTTCTGAAAGCATCACCGCCCGCCCGCCGCCGCCGGCCATAAAGTTTGATACTTGCTCTTTTTCATTGGCATGAAGTTTGTTCATTTTGAATTTGAACTTGTATACATACGAAGTTTTGAAAATGGGTCCATCATTTAGAATAACCCTGTATAGTTTGGAAATTTTAATGTTTTAGTGAAGAACATTGAAAAATGCTCCGCATGTTCCTTTCAGTTCATTTGCACGAAAAGAACGTGTTTGTTCAAAGACATCAGTAACTTTATTTACAAATGTGCTAATCATGTTATACATGCCATGCAATAAATTTAACGCAGTTATGCGTTATTAATTGTTTTTGTCTCATTTTCACATTAATAACTGTATATGTCTTTCATGTCTCTGCTGGAAACTGTGTAGACGAATAGTGGTGCTAGCGATTATGCATTGAAAATGAACCGCTAGTAAGTTTCCTTTTTCTTTTTCAAATATACATACGCATCCTTATTAATGTTCCCCTACCGCATTTATTTTTGTCCTTCTTTCCTCTTTATTTGTGGGAGTTGTCTTGTTGCCTTTGTTAGCGATGATCAATCCACTGCACGGCTCATGCTGTAAGTGCAAGAGAAAATTTGTCTATTCTTCGTGCCACACCTTCATGACACGCTTCCGTCGCTGTACGGGCGATTTAGGGGTAATATCTTCCACTAATAATCGAAATGTCATGATCCCCTGTTCCGAAACCAACTATTCCTTAGTTTTTTAACAAAAACCATCAACAATGTCGGCCGAAAACTTCCAGCATAAGAAGTCACCCTTAGTGTGCCAACGGCCTTGCCAAAGATGGCGAAGGAGAAGAGAGAGGTTCAAGGAACTCTCTTGCCCTTTGGGTGCGAAACTTACCCTAAAAGGAGAATGAATCAGCAATGACCAACGGCATGAGGATGCAGAAGGCAATAGAAGCCAGTGCATTAAAGTCACGTGATGTGTATCCACAGGATCTGTGGCCTGTAACTGAAAAAGTTTCATGATACGAGTACAATAACAAACGAAAGGGTAACATTCTACGAATTTGGGCGTGGAATCTAAAACCTTTGAACAGGGTAGGGGAGCTAGAATACCTGAAATCGGAAATTCCGAGGCTCAATCATGATCGACTGCCGGTCAGTGAAGTAAAATGTGAAAGAAGATAAGGATTTCTGGTCGGGCGACTATACGTTTATGTCAACACCAACAGAAAATGATTATCTACAGGAGTAGGTTTCGTTCTGAATAGGAATGTAAGGCAGAGAGTGATTTACTGTGAAAAGTTCGGTGATAGTGTCGTTCACATCTGGTTGGAGAGCAGATAAAGCTCGACAACAATAGGTCAGGTATACATGTCGACGTCGCAAACAGAAGATGAAGAATTACATCGACGATGAATGATAATTTGTACCAAGGCCGGGGTTCCAACCAGCTCCCATACGCACTAGGTGGATGCGCTAACTACTATGACGCAGTGGCATAGTGGCTTTTCACAGTTTCATTGATTAACGTAGCACGCCTCCCTCCTCAATTTAAATTCCATTCACCCCTTCTATCTCCTCCTACCAAACGTGCTCAGGTGCGAGAGGGTATTTCGATTGAGGAGCGAGGCATGGATGGGCAGTCCATGCACTTCTGCAAAGAAACTGTGCCATTGTGGCCTAGTGATGAGCTTATCTGCCTAGCGAGCGGGAACCTCACTTCGAATTCTAGCCTAGGTACAAATTTATCATTCGTCGCTTCAGTTGATATATACATCATATGTGTTCGAGCCTTGAAATGTCTTTGAAACCACATAGCTTCATCTGGGAAGCTGACGAGAAAGAAGATACATGGGGATACTAAATGGCTAATTCAGTATGTAAAGAGAGCTGAAAATCTATTAATCGTGGGGCATTGGTATGCGATTGTAAGGGAAGGAGTATAAGAAAGGTTTATGGGACAATAGAGGCTTGGTAGTAAGAATGAAAGAGGAGAAAGAATCAGTTAGATAATAGATTTCAAGTGGCAGTATACTCTGTTCAAAAATCACAGGATGAGGAGGTGAACGTGGAAAAGAGCGAGAAATACACAGGACGATTCCAGCTGGGTTACATCATAGACAGAGATTCCGAAGTCAAGTATTGGATTATAAGTTATACCCAGGAGTTGACATAAAGTCAGATCACAATTTAGTAGGAACGAAAAGCACACTCAAGATAGCGAGAAACGTACAGAAACAAAGCCAGTGTGATATTGAAGTACTGAGAATGATTGAGATGCGTTTAAGTTTGCTAAAGGTGTAGGCATTGCGATAAGGAATAACACAGTAGGCAGTTCAGTTGAAGAGGAGTGAACCTGCCCAAAAAGAGCAGCCTTAAATGCTGGAAAGATGAACACAGCGACTGTTGAAAGAAGGATATACAAAAATATTAAATGAAATTTAGGAATACAAAAATACAAGTCACCTAGGGTGAAATAAATCGGAAGAGCAGGGAAGCTAAGGTGAAATGGCTGCATGAAAAATGTGAAGTAATTGGAAAACAAATGATGGTCGGAAGGACTGAATGAGAATGTATAAATGCCAAAACAGTCTTTGGTGAAAATAAACCAAGGGCAATTCCATTAAAGGTGCAATGGTAATTCCAATGTTGAATGCAGAGGGAAGAGCGGATGGGTGAAAAGAGTACATTGAAGACTTCTAGCCGGCCGGTGTGGCCGTGCGGTTCTAAGCGCGTCAGTTTGGAACCGCGTGACCGCTACGGTCGCAGGTTCGAATCCTGCCTCGGGCATGGATGTGTGTGATGTCCTTAGGTTAGTTAGGTTTAAGTAGTTCTAAGTTCTAGGGGACTGATGACCTCAGTAGTTAAGTCCCATAGTGCTCAGAGCCATTTTTTGAAGACTTCTATGATGGGGAGGAATTCTCTGATGACGTGACAGAGGAAATAGGAGTCGATATGGATGACGTAGGGCCTCCTGTATTTGAGTCTGAAATTGAAACAGCTTCGGCCGGTTTAAGATCAAAAAAGGAAGAAATGATAGATAACATTCCTACAGAATTCGTAAAGTCATTGGAGAGAAGTGCCAACCAAACGACTACTCGAGTTCGTGTGCGGAATCTGCAGATTGGCGACATACCATCAGATCTTGGGAGAAACGTGATCTATACAATTGCGAATACAGCAAGAGCTCATAAATGCGAAAACAATCACACAGCCAGCTTAATAGCTCATGCGTCCAAGCTGCCGACAAAAATAATATACTGAAGGATAGGAAAGAAAATCGAGGATCTTTTTGATGACGATCTGGTTGGCCTTAGGAAAGGTGAAGCTACCAGTGAGGGAGTTAGTGACGTTGCGCTTGATAATGGAAGAAAAATTGAAGAAAAATTAAAACTTTTTTACAAGATTTGACGACATGGAAAAAATGTCCGATGACACAAAACAGCGCAAGATGTTCGTAATACTGAGAGAAACAAGAGTAATCCATGGGAAAGACTGGTAATACGCAATCAGCGAAAAAATACTCGCACATGGTCACAAAAAATGCAGCTTTGTTCTAAGTTCTTAAAAGACTCGGACTGAAATGTGGGGTACCAGCTGCCTCATTCTATCCTTGCCATGCCAAAATTACATTGAGTGTCAACCAGAAAATCTGTCAGCTTTTCTGCTCCTGAAACGAATAAATCTGCAGACATTCTTGTCTACTTCCGCAGGTGATAAACGTCGGTGATATTATGTTCAGTGATACCAAACTCTCCCAGAGATGATTAGTCACACTAAAGCTCTTTGGTTACTCATCACTAATTCGACATCAGTGAGCGACCAGCGATTATTGTCAGTGCTATTCAGCAGTGATGAAAGGTATGCGATCTGATGATTTGTGGTTCGTAACATGAGACTCAAATCAGATGAACGTATGTGGTCATAGTGATTGGCTGGTGAACTATGTTGAACTGTGTATTGTTGCGACGGTTAATTTGGGGGGGAAGAGAATTTTCCGTATCCAATCAATCCGCTCGAAAATCTTTAACATATAAGCAGCGCACTAGAACTACCAGAAACCGGTATCGTCATAACGTTCACGAAAAGTGGACGCTGTCACATAGAAAGAAGCTCGTTTTTCACGTTGCTTGCATTCTTATTGTTCCCAATTGGATCTTAAGCAGTGTATGTAACCGGTGTTTCTACGTAACTTATAACTTTTCACCGGAGAATTTCAAACATCTTGTGAAACACTTTTTCTACGCCGAAAAATCCTGATTTTTCTTAATCTTTACCTTTCCAAAAGTCTGTTCATCATATTAAAATCTTTAAATTTTTTTATGTTCTTCCGTATATTCAGTAACTTGTATACATGATCTTAAGCTCATTATATGATACTTTAGTTATCTTAAATTATGTGCAAGACAGTAATCGGATGGATTGCCTACAGTCATACGATTCTACGCGTTGTCTTGAGGAGGATGGAGGACAATAGTGTTTAGCGTCCCGTCGACAACGAGGTCATTAGAGACGGAGCGCAAGCTCGGGTGAGGGAAGGATGGGGAAGGAAATCGGCCGTGCCCTTTCAAAGGAACCATCCCGGCATTTGCCTGAAGCGATTTAGGGAAATCACGGAAAACCTAAATCAGGATGGCCGGAGACGGGATTGAACCGTCTTCCTCCCGAATGCGAGTCCAGCGTTGTCTTGACTAAGCTTTGGTTGACACTTCGACCGCTTATTTTAAAAAATATGAAGGAATATATTTTGCACTGACTGATCGCAGGTCTTCCAAAGCTTAAACTCAGACTCGAATACTGGAAGCCTTATGTCTTCCAAATCGGTACTGATAGCAGAGCCTCCCCGTAGCCCAAAATACTCTTTCCAGCTAGCTGTACTGACCTCTTCGTATAAAGGAAATAAAAACTAATTAAAAGTAAGTTATTTTCAGAGGAATATTGCGTACAGGATAATAGGAGCACGTTTGGGAAAAATTGTCCCATGCGTTTTCGGATAAAAAGTCAGCGAATGTATTCTTAGGGGCACTCAACGCCAGCAAAGTATACACGCTATGCCAGCGTCAGTGAGTCAGAGGAACAGCGGATGGGCTTGTTTCTACAAGAAGCAATCTTAGCGTTATCAGCACAAAATCTGATGAATTAGGTGAACATGATGAGCGTGAACAAATATTTCATTAAGTATGACACTGCCTAATTAATGGAAGACTAAGTCTTCTTGATCCGTCGACATCGAGGTACAACGGAAGATGTTGGCGTCGATAATATTAATATGACAAGACATTATGAGCAACATATATGGAGAAAAAGTTTCAGAAACGTTACCTGGACCACTTGTTCTTTTATCAAAACAAGCTCTTCAGTAATCAGAGATTGTGTAAACACCTTACATATGACGTAATGAAGAGATGCTGTACAAATCAGTAACCATTCAAACTGTAAATATACGCCTTCATTTGCAGTTTTTTCGCCTAGTACTATCAACGTTTGACGTAATCATCAATCTTAGAATTATAAATACGAAAAACGGGTCTTTCTTTGTCTACGAAAATTATGTATCTGGATAGATTTTTTCACTTGGGCACGACTTCGTGCACATTAAGTAGTCATCAGGAAAATTGATTCAACAGAGCTTACAACAAAACTGCACCGAAAGTCGTAAACCCTTTTAAGCCGCTAACTTTGTAATATTTCTTATCGGGTGGACAGGTTGACAGCCTGAAAATCCTATCGATCGCTTAGATTACAGCCAAGCGCAGCGAAGGTGTGTTATTCAATGGCATGTCCTAAATACAACACACAATTTAGTAACCCGTATTCAAACACGGCAAACGACAATAGTGAATTATACAAGCTAGTGCTAGAGTATTCGTTCTCTGTCAGTGTTACTTTACAAAAAGAGAGGTCTATCTATATTCTCACTTTACTAAGGTACAAAACACATGGTAATACGGAACTAGAGGCCTCAAAAGTAATTGCAACTAACGAATTTGTTTAAATGATTCAAAAAATGAACGACTTAGTTTCTTCAGAAGCAAGGAGACTATTGTAACTCGAGGATAGTGACCTAGGCGCACATGATATTTTCTTGTCGGTGTTTAAACGTAGTGCCTGGTTTTAGATGCACATGAAGGAAGGCCACTAGAGACGCCATACTCATTTTCTGGAGTTTCCTGGTGTTTTTGTTCTTGTGAGACATGAGGTTGTGTTGCGGCCGGCGTTTATAAATACTGCGAGCTCTGCATATTTTCGTTTAGCGTCTGTAAATACCGTGAGCTCTGCATATTTAAGTGTTGTATAAGCTATTAAAGCTAGTTTGAGGGTGTTGTTAAGTTTTCAGTTATAAATTTATATGTTGAGTAAAATGTTATATATATGTAAAATTAGTTACGTAACGTATGAAAATTACGCTATGCTTTGTCTCTCGTGCACCGTTATGTACATTGAAACGGAAAGTCTGTTTACTATGTATCACGTGATATTGGAAAATGAACTGAATTTATTTTTTAATGTCATATATTCTTCCTGTCACAAAGATAGAAATTTGTGTTACATGCCAAGAGCTTCTATTTCACAATGTTTTTAAACTGTGAATGGTTTTTGATGTCACTGCTTCATAATTACATTACAGGAAGCGATTACTGGCGTGTAGTAGAGTAATGTAGCACACGGACCATATTCTCTCGATTGGGACGCTTTTCAATGTGGATAGAATATTTGTCCACAGTTGCATGATCACGTTATAGGCCTATCTTGGAACATTTTTCACTTTTGAAAACAGCTTACTTTTCCGGAGTAATTCCTGTAATTTCAGAAGAAACTGCAGCACGAATAAAGTGAATGTTACTAATTCAAAGTGGAATAAGAAAATATATTAAACTTCTATTACCGACGCTAGAGGCTAAAAATCTGAAAAATTTTAGAACGCTCTTCCCTATTCTAAGAGCGAAGATAAGGAAAATAAGTTTTAGGCCTTAAAAGAGTAAGGAGAACTCGAATTGTTAAAACACAGGAAAATGTAGATGGAAACTAATAAGTTGAATATCACAACTATCTGTCACTCACGCAATTAAAAGGATTTTGTTACATATTTTGATAATGTTCAATCGTCAGAAATGTTATGGACGCGTTCTCTCATTACGTGAAAAAGTATTGCCTGTATTCTTGCTTACACAAGGCACCAAAAGTAACGAAGACCATACTTCCATAGAATATTTTTCAGTATTGGAGCACTTTTTAGTATACCTCCTTGAGATAGTCGCGATCGACTCAGATGCGTGATCCTTAGAAAACAACACATTTAAAATGCCTATGATCTGAAATATATCGCTACAAACGGACGAATACAGTATCATGGATGTTATATTTTCACGACGTCTTGGTATCGAAGCTGATCAGACAGCTGTAGGAAGTGGTAGAAACATGCATTCCATTGGACCCAAAGTAAGTAAATAAATAAAAACAAAACAAGTGGAACGGAAACTGATACTACTCGTAAAAAAATGTACATCAGAAACACAGTGTGAGAGCCACCACACAGAGATAGTTGAATCCATGGTAGTTTAAAACATTTTTACCTACAGATCATATCTTTTTTACTTAAATTTCCTTTGTTGCACAACTACAAAGCTTTCTAACAAAGTTTTGAGTGTACGAATTTAGATATAGTGCTTTGTCATTTGTAGGTCGTTTACAGTCCGAACTGCTTGCTAGAGAATTATGCAGCACGGAGACGAACATTCTATGGCGAAAATAAAAATGACAGAAATGTTCGGTGGACGGTATAATGGAACAAGAACAGCAGTAAATACAAACATTATACCTTTATTCATCTTCAGGTTTGTATCGTTGTTGTAAGAGGTGTCGAGGGCACTGCAGACGTACAATAAATGAGTAAGACTCGAGCATATTTATTTACATTATATGCAGGGCAATTTAAATTAAACCTAACTTAGTTTCTTGCTTCTCTATACCACTCTACTATTCTTACAACTGAATTGTATGTAGAACAGATTTGATCTCTGATTAAATGTTTCCATTACTGAATATCGATAGTGTCGTCATAGTTCTTAGTAATTGTCTTACTGCATGTCTTCTGACATTTGGATGGAGCTCGATGTGTGACGTTTTAATAACATGGCAGAGGGTTACATTTGCATGCAATGAGTGGAACTGAAGACGTCGTCCTCTGGTAGTATCCGTATCACCACCCTTACGAAGTAGTCGAGTTCCAGAGAGCGCGAGTCTCGTGGTGGCGCGCCGGTGGTCACTTTAAATGAATCTTCTTCCGAAGAGGGCCTAGCGGCCTTCGGCACGCCATGTATAATGGACAAGGGCAACATCGATACCGCATTCAACATAATCTTCATTGATCACAGTTCACTTTTGGCAAAATTCATAAGGCTGCTGGAAACTTCTTTCGTAGACGTTTTCACACTTTCACAGACATTTGATGGAGATACCCGTGTTCACCAAACCTTCATTAGGCTCACTTTATCGCGCTGTTTCATTTCTAAGCGTCTTTCTTTTACTTTTATTCGTAGAGAAATCTTTCCTATTTCTCTCATTGCTCTCTATTTAAGATTCATGGCCTTCGGGTCGTTAATTTATAAGTTTCAGTAAGATACTTTCTATTTTATTGTTGGGTCTGGGTGATTTTCCAAGTAACGATTTCAACAAAGGACATCTGCGTCTGGGTTAATGGGTTTTCTCTAGATTTAGTTCCATTAAATGTAGTTTTTCATGTGGCTGAGAAAACGTAAAGATCTATAATTTGCTTTCGGAATTTATTCTTTGATGATGCCTCTCTTCGACCTGTTGTTGTTGTGGTCTTCAGTCCTGAGACTGGTTTGATGCAGATCTCCATGCTACTCTATCCTGTGTAAGCTTCTTCATCTCCCATTACGAACTGCAGCCTACATGCCTCTGAATCTGCTTAGTGTATTCATCTCTTGGTCTCCCTCTACGATTTTTACCCTCCACGCTGCCCTCCAATACTAAATTGGTGATCCCTTGATGCCTCAGAACATGTCCTACCAACCGATCCCTTCTTCTTGTCAAGTTGTGCCACAAACTCCTCTTCTCCCCAATCCTATTCATTACCTCCTCATTAGTTATGTGATCTACCCATCTAATCTTCAGCATTCTCCTGTAGAACCACATTTCGAAAGCTTCTATTCTCTTCTTGTCCAAACTAGTTATCGTCCATGTTTCACTTCCATACATGGCTACACTCCATACATATACTTTCAGAAACGACTTGCTGACACTTACATCTATACTCGATGTTAACAAATTTCTCTTCTTCAGAAACGCTTTCCTTGCCATTGCCAGTCTACATTTTATATCCTCTCTACTTCGACCATCATCAGTTATTTTGCTCCCCAAATAGCAAAACTCCTTTACCACTTTAAGTGTCTCATTTCATAATCTAACTCCCTCAGCATGACCCGTCTTAATTCGACTACATTCCATTATCCTCGTTTTGCTTTTGTTGATATTCATCTTATATCCTCTTCGACCTAACATTTCCAAAATATTCAAAATAGACGCACACAGTAAAATCGAGTCAGATACCTACAAAGAATTGCTGTTTTTCTTTAACATTTTGGTAGCTGTTGCTCTTACTCAACGCTGAAAAGCTTCTTATTATTACACAGTATTGAGAATTTGCTTTCTATAAATTTCCCTACATGGAAAAAATCGTTAAATTTTCTTTTAATGATTGTTAATAGCATTTGAAGAATTCTGGTGATACACATCAACAAATGTTTTGCTTACAATTCTCTATTTATTCAGAAATGTTCTTCTGCAAAATATTTCTTCATTAGTCCATTCGTTATGTTTAACTAACGTTCTCAATTCTGGAAACTCAAACATACATTTGTTATATGAATACATTTGTTGTACGATTGCTAGTTTGAAAATACGAACAGTAAAGACTTTTGTTTCGTTGCCTATAACAGCTATATAAGGTTTCTTTGTAAATTATAGATTGCAGCGATGAGCCGTCCTTTTTAAATTTTATTGGCAGATCTAGATTTAAGCTAGAAGCTAGGCATTCTCAATGCACTATTATTTTTGTTCAACGCATGTAATGCCTGTTGGTAGGGCTTTGTCCACAGTTCATTGAATACTCAATTCAATGAACTGTGCATGAAGCCCGACCAACAGGCATTACATGCATTGCGAAAAATTAATAGTGCATTGAGAATGCCTAGCTTCTAGCTCAGATCTAGATCTGGAAATAAAATTTAAAAAGGATGACTGATAGTTGCAATCCATAATTTACAAGTCAATATAGCAGTCGCTGAATGCAACGGCGTTCCCAATGGAAGATAACCTGATGAGTTTTATATCATTTGATATAATATAGCTGAATGCATTTTCAGCACATCCACTAGCTCCATCTACGTGCATCCATATTGCTTTCTGTTTCATTAAATCCAACGCTATAGTCAATGTACCAGTTGTGTTACCAGCTTTATTTCCCTATTTTACCTTGTTCCTTTGCATCGCCCATTTTCCAGCTGTATGCTGTTTTTACATTTTTTTCATTTCTGTTACATCAAAACTTTGCTTCTTAGGCAGTTACCTTTTCACTTGGTATGAATCACATTCCACGAGGTTCTTTCTTTGATCCCAAGGTTGTCACTTCACGCTCAGCACCCTCCCTAGTTTTCAAAGCTTTTATTCAGTTACCACCTTCACTACGTCGCTATAGACTCGCTGATAACTCTTCACTTCTGATCGGAGAACACGTCTATCAGTCATTTTCGGGTAATTATGCACATTCCATTGAATTAACCTCATCGTTTTTTTAGTTTGAAGTTGTTTTCGTACGCTTCTATTTCGTTTTCATTTAACAATTCTGTCTCAACCTCTATAGAAAAAAAAACTGATACAATGACCAGAAATAACCGATTCATTGCGGTTTCTCAGATTCCCAGAATACCTTGTTACTACTCCGGCAGCCAAGCGGAATCTCTTCGAAGTTCATCCTACCCCGAACGTCAACCGACCCCCCTCTATGGCACAGCGGTGGACTAATAAGGATTGTTGTGTTTCTGTATTACAAAAGTCTCTAAATTATTATGAACGTTAGATATCAGAAAAAATGTAAAAACTTGAACTCGGTTCTGTACCTTTGCCCATAAGTGTAATGGCTACCACATTGTACCCGTTTTCAGGTTACATATCAGAACAAATGTAAAAACTTGAACTCGGTTCAGTACCTTTGACCATAAGTGTAATGGCTACCACATTGTACCCGTTTTCTGGTTACATTTAATCTACATTTAAAATTTTGCTTTACGTCATGTAAAGCAAAAGTTTGTGTGGTTTCTTTAACCATACAATGCGTAACGGAGTCTCGGAGGCCCTTGAAAGCCTTACTTTTTAAATTTGACTCTATTTCTTGATTTGAATTCAAACTCCTTTCCAGTATCTTTCACTTTTTCTGTAGCATCCCTTTGACCAAGTTTGAGCTAATAGTTTTCTTCTATTGCATATTTCAAAATATTTGTCGAAAACTCCAATATGCATATGCAGGGCATCAGAGGCTTCCTTGCAGTTATATGTGTTCTCTATACCATAACGACATCGACAGATGTTTGGGAACAATTATTATCTCAACAGTAACTTTAATAGATTCAGTGGTGGTCCTACATGTAGTAGCAAAAGCAGCAGCAGCAGCAATAGTAGTAGTAGTGGGAGTAGTAACATAAGAGCAAAAATAATAGAAACAGCATTTATTTGTTAGATATGTCGGTACACCTTTGAGCTTTTTGCAAGCACATCCTTTATTGTCGTACAGTATTGTTATTCTATGCCGCTATCAGCTGCTGATTGATTGACACGTATTTCGTTATGGCTTCATAGAGAAAAAAATGAGAATCAGTACGTTCCACCGCGTCTAAATCTGTAAGGTTTGAAGTAACTGTTCATGGGAAGAAGGAGGAATGTTTGAAGATAAACGTAATGAAGAATCAAACTCTGAACATGGTGATACGAATGTTCTGGGTGATTACAGTACATCAGATAGTATTACTTCACCAGAGTCTGATAATGAAATTCCGCAAACAACAACCCAGAGACGCCAGTAAATTAGTCGTAACTGAAACATTTGGAATTTATATCTTTCTTAAATTTCTCGTACGACATTATTGAGCCCTTTAATCTCGTTTCCAGAGCTGTTAGATTTTTGCTTACTGGCGTAATCCGTGTTCTGTCACGTTGGCGTTTCGCTCTTCTTGTAGCTGGCTCTTTGGTTAGAGGGAGTTGGAGGCAGCTCGTTGACAGACGGTGGGGTGTGAGAGAGAGGGACGTATGACGAACAGTGAGCGTGCCATTACGGCGCTTGATCGGCGGTCGCTCGTCCGTGTGTGAGGCTATTCTACGGAGTCGTGTTGGTGTGGATTGTTGGGCTCTACGCTGTTGTGCCCGATCGGCTATCTTTTTACTTGGAAGTGACCGTCTGTTGATATGGCCGTCGTTATTACTTTGATTTTCTCTGGTAATTGCCCGCTCTACCTTATTAATCAACTTTCTGACTGAGGTACTTCTGTTTATCGATTTTGCCACATGTGCTCCGGTGCTGAACTTGCTCCCGTTGGCTGGTTTCCCCGCTGTTCTTCATCGCTCCACGCTCAAGCTAGTGATATCTCCACCCTCTTTGTGTGAACTCCCTTCATGTATGATAAATTTGAGTGTATTTAAACCATGTTACCCTTTTTATTGCAAATTGTTCAGCATATTGACGATCTGTGTCATTATTGTATAGTGTGAAATTAATTTGTCAGTACTATGTTCTTAAGCATGATGTATTATAGTGCTTACTGTGATCGAATATCGATGCTGACCTTTAAGGTAGGAAGTTCTCGGTTGCCCAACTGGTCCATGAATTGTAACATTGGGCAGGATGGCAATTTGCAGATGCCAGCAGTCCGATGAATGTTGGATCCTTTTCTGTACTTATGTTCGAAGGTGTTGGTGAGACATAGGACGTCCTTTAAAAAGAAGGAATATATTGTTTACTGATTTACATTTTATTACTACTGTGATCTCGTGCGTAGATACCAATGCTCAGGCATTTCCTGCTACTTCTTAAGTCTACTTTGAGGTTCTTGTTAGCAGTTGGTTGCTTGATCAAATGAATGGCTATGTTTGGTCACCATTGTTAAACGATTGTGTTGTTGTTGTTGTGGTCTTCAGTACAGAGACTGGTTTGATGCAGATCTCCATGCTACTCTGTCCTGTGCAAGCTTCTTCATATCCCAGTCCATACTGCAACCTACATCCTTCTGAATCCGCTTAGTGTATTCAGCCCTTGGTCTCCCTCTATGAATTTTTCTCTCAACGCTGCCCTCCAATTCTAAATTGGTGATCCCTTTATGCTTCAGAACATGCCCTACCAACCGATCCCTTCTTCTAGTCAAGTTGTGCCACAAATTGCTCTTCTCCCCAATTCCATTCAATACCTCCTCATTAGTTATGTGATCTACCCATCTAATCTTCAGCATTCTTCTGTACCACCACATTTCGAAAGCTTCTATTCTCTTCTTGTCCAAACTATTTATCGTCCATGTTTGATTTCCATACATGGCTACACTCCATATTAATACTTTCAAAAACGACTTCCTGACACTTAAACCCATACTCGATGTTAACAAATTTCTCTTCTTCAGAAACGCTTTCCTTGCCATTGCCACTCTACATTTGATATACCCTCTACTTCGACCATCATAAGTTAATTTGCTCCCCAAATAGCAACACTCATTTACTACTTTAAGTGTCTCATTTCCTAATCAAATTCCCTCAGCATCACCCGACTTAATTCGACTACATTCCATTATCCTCGTTTTGCTTTTGTTGATGTTCATCTTATATCCTCCTTTCAAGACACTGTCCATCCCGTTCAACCGCTTTTCCAAGCCCTTTGCTGTCTCTGACAAAATTACAAATTCATCGGCGAACTTCAAAGTTTTTATTTCTTCTCCATGGATTTTATTGCCTACTCCAAATTTTTCTTTTGTTTCCTATATTGCTTGCTCAGTATACAGATTGAATAACATCAGGGAGACGCTAAAACCCTGTCTCACTCCCTTCCCAACCACTGAACCCCTTTCATGTCCCTCGACTCTTATAACTGCCATCTGCTTTCTGTACAAATTGTAAATAGCCTTTCGCTCCCTGTATTTTACCCCTGTCACCTTTAGAATTTGAAAAAGAGTATTCCAGTCAACATTGTCAAAAGCTTTCTCTAAGTCTATAAATGCTAGAAACGTAGATGTGCCTTTCCTTAATCTTTCTTCTAAGATAAGTCGTAGGGTCAGTACTGCCTCACGTGTTCCAACATTTCTACGGAATCCAAACTGATCCTCCCGTAGGTCGGCTTCTACCAGTTTTTCCATTCGTCTGTAAAGAATTAGCGTTAGTATTTTGCAGCCGTGACTTATTAAACTGATAGTTCGGTAATTTTCACATCTGTCAACACCTGTTTTCTTTGGGATTGGAATTATTATATTCTTCTTGAAGTCTGGGGTTATTTCGATTGTCTCATACATCTTGCTCACGAGATGGTAGAGTTTTGTCAGGACTTGCTCTCCGAAGGCTGTCAGTAGTTATGAAATGTTATCTACTCCCTGGGCCTTGTTTCGACTCAGGTCTTTCAGTGCTCAGCAGTATCATATCTCCCATTTCATCTTCATCTAGATCCTCTTCCATTTCCATAATATTGTTCTCAAGTACATCGCCCTTGTGTAGACTCCTTCCACCTTTCTGCTTTCCCTTCCTTGCTTAGAACTGGGTTTGCATCTGAGCTCTTGATATTCATACAAGTGGTTCTCTTTTCTCCAAAGGTCACTTAAATTTTCCTGTAGGCAATATCTATCTGACCCCTAGCGAGATAATCCTCTACATCCTTACATTTGTCCTCTAGTCATCCGTGCTTAGCAATTTTGCACTTCCCGTCGATCTCATTTTTGAGTCGTTTGTATTTCTCTTTGCCTGCTTCATTTACTGCATTTTTTATATTTTCTCCTTTCATCAATTAAAGTCAATAATTCTTCTGTCAGCCAAGGATTTCTACTAGCCCTCGTCTTTTAACCTACTTGATCCTCTGCTGCCATCACTACTTCATCCCTCAAAGCTACCTATTCTACTTCTACTGTATTTCTTTCCCTCATTCACGTCAATTGTTCCCTTATGCTCTCTCTGAGACTCTGTACAACCTCTGGTTTAGTCAGCTCCTTAAAATCCGTCCTTTTTGCAGTTTCTTCAGTTTTAATATACAGTTCATAACCAATAGAATGTGGTCTGAGTCCACATCTGCCCGTGGGAATGTCTTAGAATTTAAAACCTGGTTCCGAAATCACTGTCTTACCATTATATAATCTATCTGATACCTTTTAGCATCTCCAGGCTTCTTCCATGTATACAACCGTCTTTCATGATTCTTGATCCAAGTGTTAGCTATGATTAAATTACGCTGTGTGTAAAATTATACCAGGCGGCTTCCTCTTTAATTTCTAACCCCAATCCATATTCACCTACTATGTTTCCTTCTCTCCCTTTTCCTACTATCGAATTCCAGTCACCCATGACTATCAAATTTTCGTCTCCATTCACTACTTGAATAATTTCTTTTATCTCTTCATGCATTTCATCAATTTCTTCGTCATCTACAGAGCTAGCTGGCATATAAATTTGTACAACTGTAGTAGGCGTGGGCTCCGTGTCTATCTTGACCATAATAATGCGTTCACTATGCTGTTTGTAGTAGCTTACCTGCATTCCTAATTTTTATTCATTATTAAACCTACTCCTGCATTAGCCCTAATTGATTTTGTATTTACAACCCTGTATTTGCCTGACCAAAAGTCTTGTTCCTCCTGCCACAGAACTTCACTAATTCCTACTGTATCTAACTTTAACCTACCCATTTCGCTTTTTAAATTTTCTAAACTACCTGCCCGATTAAGGGATCTGACATTCCACGCTCCGATCCGTAGAACGCCAGTTTTCTTTCTCCTGATAACGACGTCCTCTTGTGTAGTCTCCGCCCGGAGATCCGAATGGGGGACTACTTTACCTACGGAATATTTTACCCAAGAGGACGCCATCATCATTTATCGTACAGTAAAGCTGCATGCCCTCGGGAAAAATTACGGCTGGATTCAGCCTTTCGCAGTACCAGCACAGCAACGCCGTTTTGGTTAGTGTTACAAGGCCAGATCAGTCAATCATCCAGACTGTTGCCCCTTCAACTACTGAAAAGGCTGCTGCCCCTCTTCAGGAACCACACGTTTGTCTGGTATCTCAACAGATACCTACGGTACGATTATCTGTATCGCTGGGGCACGCAAGCCTCCAAACCAACGGCAAGGGGTTAATTTGGGGGGGGGGGGGGCGAGAGGTTAAACGATTAACCATTGATAATCTTTGTTTTAATTGTGCAGTTATTATAACACTTAGATTTTGTTCAGTGATTGGGGCGAGGTTTTCGTTTGTATTCTTGTGTCGGATCTTCAGACATTACTTATGTTTGATGCACAATCTTGAATAAATTATTGTCTGTTTGTATTCCCTCAGTTTCCCAGGTTGTTCGTAGCGTTGTAGCCGTTGGCCCCAGCTTGTCATCCACTATCCGCCGATTCACCGGGCGTGGCTAGTCCACGTCCGCTGTGCATGTGTGGGCAGCATGGTGAAGTGCCGCCTGCCTTGAGGCAGCCACTGAAGCGGCGCGGACTCCTCGGTTACTGCTGCATCTCTTTATAAGTTCAGTTGTTCATCTTTATGGTATCCGGACTTAAGTTTAAATCAAGTGTCCACTATCCTAAGCCATCTTAGCCCAGCCTTGCCTCCGCCAGCCCTTCTTGGTCTCATTATTGCTGTATTGCTGCCCTAAAATTTGCTTTGTTTTAAAGTTCAAACCTAGTTGGTAAGTACTCAGAGAGCGCAGAGGATAAGGTTACGATTGTGGATGGGGCCATAAACAGTTACTGTGAGTTGCACAATCAAACACACAACTTTATTTTTCTAAGAAACACTTATTTACACATTGCTTTAAAAGGTCACATTTAGACAGTACAGCTGAAGGCCTAGTTAAAGAAAACTTGAAATTTTTCTGGGCTAAAAGCCCAAAACCACAGCAAAAACAAGAACAGCTGAAGGCCTGGCTCAGAAATCAAAAGCAATTAAAAATAGAAGGTAGTTAAAAAAACATGCAATTGAAAACAATTTGCGGCTGAAGGCTTACACTGCAAGTCTGAAGGATAACTATAATGAAAACACATTCGTAAAGAATTTTTTTCTAACCAAGGAATTTCTTTTTAAACTTACAACAGAACTGCCGAAAGCCTAATTAAAGAAATATTAACTTATTGTACGGCTTAAGGCCACAGACAAATTTGAAGCAACGGCTGAAGGCAAACAATTTAAATTAAACCTCTCCCTTCTTATAAAAATGTTCCTGTAAAGAATTCACACTAATGAAGGCCTTATTAAAAGGGGTTCATGTAAATCCTCGGCTGAAGGCCACACATAACACATCGAACAACTAACGGCTTAGGGCCTGCATTACAAACAATTTCAATAGAACAAATTTTAAGGAAAAATTATTTTTTAAATAAAATAAATATTCAAAATTTTAATTTAGCATGACTGAAGGCCTTTGTGTAAAATTTAAAAGGAACTGAATTAATACACAGGCAAAGGCCTCTCACAATACTTCAAACTAAAATGAAAATTACAATCTAAAACAGCAGAACAAGTGGTGCTCAGAAGTGTTCCAAGGGTCGGCCTGAGAAGAGTTGAAGGTAAATAATCGGATGGCAACCCAAACTAGGGACGGACGAAGGGCCGACTAAGAATTTAACCAATTCCCTTCCGTCCGGCCAACGGCATAACGATGGAAAATATCGGCCAAGGACGAGGATACGAAGAGCACTACGTCTTCCGAAATAGGCGTCCAAAAACAGCCATGGGAACAATAACCACTCTAAGCAGAATATGAACCAAACAACTTAAAAAGTTGTCGAACCACACGCCGTACCGGACAGCATCAATACGACGAGGAAAGGCACACTGCCGGAAAACTATGCTAACGACCAGGACAGGTAACTGGGGCGTTAACGGCTACAGGGCAGAAAATACCGCTGGTGCACTTCACTGGCAAGTAACAGTCAATTTAATAATTAATCACAATATAGGAAGACGGCTGCAAGACTTCACCGCCTCCAGCACATCATACATTGCTGCTAGCCCGAACGGCCCAGGGAGCAGCAACCTGCAAATGAACGAAGAGATGTCACAATAGTTGAGGCTTCATAACAGGTTAACTGATCACTCATCTTCAGCGTCCATGTTCGGTAGGCAACGAACATTGTCGCTCTCGCAGCTAGCGCCTCACGATCTGACAGCGCGTGCACGCTGCCATCTCGCGTCACTGCTCCGTCCAAACCGACTGACCACCCCACACACCACCACCACCCGGAAATACTAACGGTCACACCAAAGATAGTACGACAGTACTAGTACGATAAGCGCTGCTGCTGCCACTCAAGGAGGCAAGCCAGCAACTTCGTTACGCCAGTAAGTAAGAAAGAAACAAGACGCCACTCGATGTGACAAAATGCCAAACAACAAACGGGGTGAACACAAGCCGCACACGGCCCAAAAGTATTTGTTACCATTCTCTTACAATATTGTTAATGCCCAGAGGCAGCTCCAAATCTTATATCGTAATCCTTGAAACGTGTATTTTAAAGTATTGTTGCCTTTCCTCTCTGAAAAACTGCTTATGGCAAAGAGACTCACCAGGCTGGTGAAATATGAACGTGTACACCTTAAAAAATGTTTTACCATTCCTGTTTGAGTAAGTGCTAATGCCTAAATGGCTTCCTGATTGAAACGTTGCCAATACCAAAGAGCTTCTCTAGTTTTGTGAAATGCTGAATCTGTAAACTTTTTTAAAAAAGGAAGTATCCTTCGGTTTCTAAATTGATAGCCCCGAAAGCACCCTCAAGTTATTTTAATCGTCATCTTGAACTAGCAAAATTTTTCTAAGTGGGGGCCACCTTCCTTGTTTGAAGTGTACTGTGTAATGTATGGTTCTCAGACTGTATGGTAATGCACTTTTCTGCAATTGTAGAGAAGTCATAATTCCCTGGTAGGGCACTCGAGTTGTACTTTTACGAACTTTGAACGTGTTATTATGAATGCCATTACCTATCTTCTAAAAAAATAAGAATAGCATTGCAACTGCCTAAAGGGGTCTTAAAACCGGCTTACATGACTCGTTAAGCGCACGGAGGCTTTCCGGCAGTCGTTCTTCCCGCGAACCATACGCGACTGGAACAGGAAAGGCAGGTAAAGACAGTGGCACGTAAAGTGCCCTCCGCCACTCACCGTTGGGTGGCTTGCCGAGTATAACCTAACCTAAGGACAACACACACACCCATTCCCTAGAGAGGACTCGAACCTCCGATGGGGGGAGCCGCGCGAACGGTGGCAAGGTGCCCTAGACCTTGCGGCTACCCAGCGCGGCATTTATCATATCCTGCAGCAGCCACTGAGATCTCCATTGCACTGAAGAGACAACACAGCGTGACACGGGCTCTATTAATGTCTGAAGAAGTGCTGAACGCAACTGACACCATGAATCCATAGGTCTGTCCATAAATCCATAACTACGAGGTTGTTTCCGAGCGGTTCTAGGCCCTTAAGTCCGGAATCCCGCGACTGCTACCGTCGCAGGTTCGAATCCTGCCTCGGGCATGGATGTGTGTGACGTCCTTAGGTTAGTTAGGTTTAAGTAGTTCTAAGTTCTAGTGGACTGATGACCTCCAATATTAAGTCCCATAGTGCTCAGAGCCATTTGACCCATTTTTTGGTGGAACACAGCACTTTGCAAGGCATCCCATATATGCCCAACAATCTTAATGATTGGGGAGTTTGGTGGCCAGTGTCCTGCTTAAATTACAAAAGTCGTTCGAAATGCACAATGGACATGAATGAATGCAAGTGATAAGACAGTATGGTTTCGTTCGTCTCACCTGCCAGAATCGTATCAGGGGTCCCATATCACTCCAACTGCAAACGTCCCACACAATTACAGAGCCTGCACCAGCTTGCAAAGTTACTTGCTGACATGCAGGTCGATGGATTCATGAGCTTGTCTCCATACGCGTATACATCGATCCGCTCGATACAATGTGAAACGTCTCGTCCGACCAATCAACATGTTTCCATTCATCAACAGTCCAACGTCGATGTTGACGGGCTCAGGCGAGGTGTAAGGCTTTGTTGTGTACAGTCATCGAGGGTACAAGAGAGGGCCTTTGGCTCCGAAGCCCCATATTGATGATGTTTCGTTGAAGGGTTGGCACGCAGACACTTGTTGATGGTCCAGCATTGAAATCTATAGCAATTTGCGGAAGGGTTGCAGCTCTGTCACGTTGAACGATTCAGTTCAGTTGTCGTTGGTACCGTTCTTGCAGGATCTTTTTCAGGCCGCAGCGATGTCGGACATTCGATGTTTTACCGGATCCCTGATATTGACGGTACACTTGTGAAATGGTCGTTTGGGAAATCCCGACTTCATCGCCACCTCGGAGATGCTGTGCCCATCGCTCTTGCGCCGACTATAACACCACGTTCAAACTCACTTAAATCTTAGGAATGTGCCATTGTAGTAGAAGTAATCGATCTAACAATTGCACCATAGCGCCGTATTCTGCCTGTTTGCATACCTCTCTATTTGAATACGCATGCCTATGCCCGTTTCTCTGGCGCTTCAGTGTGTTAACGAATGCATCCAGTACAGCTCGTAGACTGAAACATATAAACCTAGGGATGCGTGGGACTATTTCATCTCCAAGGAAATACTAGATGAAGTCATTGGCTGCCTAAATATAATAGGCTGAAGAGTGGCTGCTTCACATGGAGAAACATGGGAAACGTTTCACTTGGTGCAATTGAGAGTTTCCGCGGTCTTTTACTGCTGATGGTGTTGAGAAAAGTAGGGACATCGCTGTAAGAGATTTATTTTCGAATTATAAGGTCAGTCCTATATATAAGCTCACAATCTCAGCAAATAGATTGGAGGATGTAAGAGGAATAACAAGATTCGACGAAAGGCTCTTCAGTTGATGACAAACATTCTACTACTCGCTTTGTCTGGGATTGGTTTCTTGAAAAGTGTGGAAACTGAATGATTCCTAACAGTTCGATCAAGGTGACGAACAGCCACTTCCATTCAGTGGATGAGGCATCGTTATCCAGCATAAGCTCTCTAAACCCTCAAAGTACGGCATACAGGTATTTTGGTTTTGAGATGTTACATCTGCATATGATTTGGATGGAATTCTGTACACCAGTAAAAGCACCATCTAGAAATATTACAGTTGACGAAATTCTTCGCTAGTAATCAGCTGCTGAAGAGATGTTTCGTAAGAAAATTACAGTGGTGAGGTCAATTAAATAAATTAATTCAGAAATCCCCAATGAGATGAAACCATTCACCTCAAGAGCAATGCTATCCTTGTTATTTGCCTTTACAGGCCATATCACATTGGAGAGTGATGTCCTCAAAAATAAAAATAAATCAGTAGTTCTCATTAACACAGTGCATCAAAACCAAGACATCGATCAAATTCACGTAAAAGAGAATCCAGATATGACAAATCTGTATAATTCCGCAAAGGGTAGAGTAAATCAATTGGACTGTAAGGTTCGATATTGCTTCTGCGAGAGACAAGAAAAGAGATGGTCCCGAATGAGATTTTCACCCTGTGGCGGAGTTTGCTCTAATATGAAACTTCCTGGCCGGTTAAAATTATGTGCCAGGCTGAGATTTGAACTCAGGACACTTACCTTCCCTGGGAAAGAGTTCTACCAAGTATTTTTATCTAAAATAGATCTGATCAATATTGCATGTAACACTGAAACTTCTTGGCAGATTAAAACTACGTGCCGGACTAGGAATTAAATCCAGGACCTTTGCCTTTTGGGGCAATAATCTAATAACTAAGCTACCCATGCATCACTTCCAACCGTTTTCAGCTTTGCTTCCACCCACACTTCATCTAGTACACCCCGACGTTTACAAAAGTTCTCCTGCGATATTAGCGGGACTAGCAGTCTCGGAAGGAAGACTATTACCGAGACATGCCTCAGCCACAGCCTGCGTGATGTTTCCAGAATGAAATTTTCACAGTGCAGTGTACTATGCGCTGATACGAAACTTCGTGGCAGATTAAAAGCGTGTGCTCGACCGGGTCTCAAACCCCGATTGTTTGGCTAAGTCATGTATCAGCAACGTTCTTGCTTCCAGGAGTGCTAGCCCCGCAAGGTTCGCAAGAGAATTTCTGTGCAGGTCAGAAGACAGGAGATGAGGTACTGGCGGAAGTAAAGCTGTAAGGATGGGTCGTGAGTCGTGCTTGGGAGACTCAATTGGTAAGTCATTTACTCGTGAAAGGCAAAGGTCCCGAATTCAGGCCTCGCTCCAGCACACAGTTTTAATTTGCCAGCTTGTTACATAGTGTCAAACTTTGTGCTACTTGTTTCTCAAATGTTTTAAACTATGACAAATGATAGATTATCTGAAATATTTATAAGTAGTAGGGCACTGCAGTTTCTATACAATCTCGAAGTCACCTTTGGGACCGTATCATAGCTCAGAAAAAGTGCTTGTCACATTTTGTTGACATAAACATCCGCACTTCCTTATCTCCAAGGCTATTCTACGAATCATGACATCTGGTCATGTTCCAAGGTCAAGGAGGAGAGTTGGGAGCCCTCCCGCCGCGCTGCAATCCTGCACTTTGTATGAAGCACCCCTCCACCCCAAGTTCACCCCCCCCCCCTACATCCAGTTGCAAGTACAGGGTGATGATTATTGAACTATATGAAAAGAACGTAAATTACTTACAAAGAAAGGCGTGCACACGCTTTATTCAGCATGTAACTCTCACTACAGATACTCAGATTCATGTTATGAAACGTTCAATAGGCCTGCCATAATTGGTGGTGATGTGACGCAGACGATTAGCGAAATTCTGCATGACCCGCTGATGTCGGAACATAGATGCCGTCGATGGCCTCCTGAATGGCTGTTTTCAGCTCAGCAATGGTTTTGGAGTTATGGCTGTGCACCTTGTCTTTGATACAGCTCCACGAAAAGGAATTGCATGCATTCAGACCTGAAAAATATGGCGGCAAATCAAGGCTCATGCCAGTGGCCTCTGGGTAACCCAGAGCCAGAATATAGCTCCCAAAGTGCTCCTCCAGGACATCAAAGACTCTCCTGCTTCAGTGGGGTAGATCTCCGTCTTGCATGACCCACATATTGTCGAAATCAGGGTAACTTTGTTTAATGGGAGGAAATCATCTTCCAAAATCTTTATGTACCGTTCAGCAGTCACTATGCCTTCAAGGAATATCGCACCGATTATTCCTTGACTAGACATTGCGCATCACAAAGCCACGCATTGAGTGTGAAGAGATCTCTCGATCGCGAAATGTGGGTTCAGTCCCCAAAATGCCCCAGTTCTGCATACTGACCTACTCATCCAAATGAAAGTGGGCTTCGTCGCTAAACCAAACCATACAGAGCGCACTAATTCCCGTCGTTCCCCGCACCCAACCATGCAGTTTTATCGTCCTAACGAAAACCGTTCAGAACTTATGATGATTTAATTTCATATAATTCAATGGTTGCCACCCTGTAAGTGAAGTCAGCATGTTTTGAAACCCCCACCCCCATTTCTCTTAGTCGTATAAGGTAAAGTATCCGAATTCCATGAACATTTTTCAAGCTATGTTTGTATTACATACTTCAAAACAATCGTTTGAAGACTGGTGCACCAGTCACATTGGTTAATTTCATCTTAAGCTATATATCGTTAATCATCGTCATAGAACATTGGAACAAGTAGACAGTATATTCCTCTGCAAATAATTAAAAGCACACATTTGCTTATAAAATTAAAACGAATTAATTAGGAATTATTTTGTTGGAAATGTGTTTTACCTTAAACACTATCCCACAGACGCTGATGTGTGATATAAAAGCAAATCGTCTTTCACGTCTCACATGCTCCTGTCACCATCAGATGCGGACACTTCAGAAAACGAGTGCTTAGCACCACCAGAAGATCGCTGCCCTGTATAATCGAGGAAACTTTGATCTTAATACAACCTTCTTGTACTACAACTTGTAGATTGCTGCACAGTTAAAAACGTACCAGAGTTTTAAATTAATTATTTTCAACATGTAGCATCCTGAAAAATTCTAAAATGCTTGGAAAATACGCCGGCAGCGTGCAAAGTGCGATGTATACATTGTGGTGGAGATTAACACATCTAAACATGTTGTAGTACTCAGTTCAAATAATGTGAAGTCACAATATCGCAAAAATAAGTCTTCATTGTTAAAGAAATGGTGAATAAATTTCTACATATATTTGCCAAATTACTGACCAAAATTCTAATGTACGCACCCCCAATGCTAGATTTCGATGTCTAATAACCGATGACGTTGGAGAATGTAGGCCTAATAATTCGATGCCCTAAAACTGACCTCACCTGGCTTATAATTTCAGAATAATTTGTGTTTGCTTAAAAATACTGTTCTAAGATACAGGCAGACTTAAAGTGACCTATTAGGCCCACTCTTGATGCAAGTCACAAAACAATCTCAAAGTACAAACTCCCGCATTTAAATTGTTCTCTAGCAGCATTTGAAGAGCGACAGTGATAATGTATTATGTTATTCACAAAAAAAACGTAATTGGTGATAGCGATTGAAAATTACTGCTATTAGTACAAATAACAGTGGTCTACTGGAGGCTGTGTAAATAACAACATTTTGCAATTAAAATGACTCTCCAACAGTTTTGATTTTGTACAATATTATTGCTCACAGTATTCTAAAAACATGTCAGCAATATTAAAAATGCAATGTTCATGTTACAGCAGTATCCAAATACGTGAAGGAAGTATTCAATCTGTACATTTGCTTTTTTTGAAACTATGGGCCACGAAAATAAAAATCTGTAACTAACTACATCATCACAAACACATGCAGAACTCAACTGCCATAATAAGGAAGAGAGGAATAAGGTAATTTTTACTATCAAATACCCGTTGTTGGATTATTTGTAAACACATGACCAATATGGAAATAGAAATCTGACATTTCCAAAGACTGTCAGTAAATACCTCGGAGAAACTAGTTATAAAATACCAGTACGCTTAGTAAGCACAAATTATTGTTGCAACCAAAATGTGTATGTAACTCATTAGATTACATATTCATAAACAAAATCGCTATGAGTATTCAATTTCATATGTTTTGCAAGCACAATGAACCATCAAAAATACACTTGAAATAAGAGTTTATTGACCACCTTCCAATGCAGAAAGTGCTAAAGAAATGTTACGACATGTATTAAAGTGAATTTTACTCTCGATAACGTACAAATACATAGATGCAGATGCGGAAGTTGTCATGTCCTAAAATTTAGTGGATCACAACCAGAAACTACGTTATTGGTTCTACCACCTTATTATGCCGCCTCTGATGAATTATACGCTTAATATCAAGCCCTGAATAACATGTGTCATTTTAGGATTTTCAGTAAGCAAAGGTCAAACGAATGGCTGTGAACATTGCGAGATACGGTACCTCAACAGTGCACTATAACAGTATGACCGTGCTAGTTGCGAGAGATGAAGATATGGACATCGTAATAACTGGAAAACAGCGTAGACATAGCGTGATTGTAGCATCAATAGCGGTGAGGAATTAACAATGATGGTTGAAGTGACATAATTGTATTCCATAACACAGCAGCTGAAATGAAAAATTCAAGTCATCATGCAGATACCTAAAGTGTGTCCCATTGGGATGATATACGTGATCCAAACCCTAGTGGTCTCCAAATAGGTAATGCCATGTTCTTTGCCCAAAGAAGACTTTAAAAAGTTTCCTGTGGTCACATATTTGGACAATTTGCAAAACCTATAAACCGATTACCAATAATGGTGGCCATTCCTGGGCTTGTTATATGATAGAATTCATTTTATAGTTTCATTGTAGCGATGGGAGCTAAGTGTCTTACACGAAAAAATAATGATGCCTTATGGTATATATATCAGTTCGATATGCGTAGTGGCATTTGTTTAGTATGTATACCACTGGAAGGTGGCCATACAATGGTGTACTTACATAGAAGTTCTGCTTTAGGCGTCAGTGTCGTTGATTGCGCATCGGGCGTCAGATGTCTGGCGTCAGGTGTTAGACCTCTGGCATCATGTGATAGGCAGTATGTATTTTGTGTTTAGTGCGACTGCTGACAGCTGTCTCGGACAGCTATTGAACTATAATGCATGTGACCGGCTGTGGTATGAATACATGCACTAACTGGGTTGCTTCCACAAAATACCATCACGTAGTCCACCAACAAATATATTTTTTTTTTGTAATCACAACTGTATATTTAATATTCACTTATTTTCCATGTCCTCTGTAACACGCTTCAGGTAATTATTTGACATTTGAAGAATGGGTGATATAATACTGGACGAATGAGTTCTCACTTGCTTACAGCATTGACTCATTGAATGCATCTTCGTTTGTTTACTGCGTACTGAAACTGATAAAAATAAACAGTTCTTTAAAGAAATTAATAAAATATTATTCATACCCACCAGATTCTTTTGGTATAACTTAGAAACATTTCAGCATGTATTTATGTAAACTATGGACAGGGCCTCACATGCCCTGTGTTTACATTCATGCTTATTTTCAGTACCATGCTTCCTAATGTTAAAAGTGGCATGGCCGAATTCTTTCCCCGTATTTCCGCATTCAAGAGCGTGCTCTTCTCTAAAGCTTTGGTCGTTGATGGAGTGTTAAATCAAAATCTTCCTTCTGTTTTCTAAGTGAATACACCTCCAATGACAAAAAAGATTTTAGTCACATCGAGAAAATATATTTAGACAATGGTATCGAATGCTTCTTCAAAGTTCATAAACACTGATGTGTCAATACCATACCGGAAGAAGATCCTTAAAGATGATCAAAGTCTTATTACAGTCGCAGAAGCTGATATTAACCCAAAAGAACTTGAAGAATTATAATATGCAGCCAGTTTTCACTGACCTGCATGAATTACAACATTCTGAAATGACCGTCATTATCTTCTACTTACACGTCTGCGAACATACTCCATAGTCACCGAGATGTGCGTGGCGAAGTGTACACAATACCACTACTAGTCATTTTCTTTCATGTCCCAGTCGAGAACAGAGCGAGGCAAAAACGACTATCTGTATGGCTCTGTATGAACCCTACTTTCTCGTTTCTTATTTTCGTCGACCGTGAGCTGTATGTTTGCGCCAGTAGAATCGTTCGACACTTAGCTTCAAATGCCAGTTCTCTAAGTTTTCTCAAGACTGTTCCTCGAAAAGAACATCACTTTCCAACTAGGTATTCCCATTTGAGTTCCCGAAGACCTTTAGTAGAACTTGGGTGTTTCTTGAAAGTTCGGGTAACAAATCTTCCTCTGAATTGCTTCAGTATCTTCCTTTACTCTGACCTGGTACGCATCTAAAACACTCGAGCAGTACTAAAGAACAGATCGCACTTGCGTCCTATATACAATCTCCTTTACAGATGAACCACACGTTCCAACAATCTTCCTAATAAACAGCCGTCGACGATTCGCCTTTCGTACCACAACCCTCACACTCACATGCTCCTTCCATTTAATGTCGCTTTGCAACGTCATCAGATTGCTGCCCACTCTGTCTGCCATATCATTTATTCACTTAGGAAGTAGTAGCGGTCCTATCACACTTCCCTTGTGCTCTTCCGACGATACGCCTGTCTCTGATGAACACTCGACGCCTAGAACAATATAATGGTTTCTGTAACTAAAGAACGAGTCACTCACATATCAGAGATCCTGTTCCATATGCTCGTACCCTCATTAACGATCTGCGGTATGGCAACGTGACAAATAGTTTCCAGACGTCTACGAATACAGAACCTGCTTGTTGCCCTTCATCCATAGTTCGCAGCATATCACGTGAGAAAAGGGCAACTAGACTTTCGCATAGGCGAAGCATTCTGGAAGCGTACCAACTCGTGGAGATAAGCTTCCTGGTCTCATGAACATTAATCAATTTCTACCTGAAAATATATTCAAGAGTTCTGCAGCGAACCGACTGGTCTGACCGTTGTTTTACCCTTCTTACATGCAGGACTCACATGCCCTTTATCCCAGTCGCTTGGGATTTAGCGCTGGGCGAGAGATTCGTGATAAATGTAAGATAAGGAAAGGGCCAATGCCGTAGAGTACTCTTCGTAAACATAATTGGAATTTCGTTCGGACATGTTTATTACGATTACTATGTCTTCCTAACGGGAGTCTGTTCGACGGTCATACGACAACATACCGGGTATCAAAAAGTCAGTATAAATTTGAAAACTTATTAAACCATGGAATAATGTAGATAGAGAGGTAAAAATTGACACACATGTTCGGAATGACATGGGGTTTTATTAGAACAGAAAAAAACAAAGTTCACAAAATGTCCGACAGATGGCGCTGGACAGCAAAACGTCAGTGACTGCGCATGACAATCGTGTATAAAAGGAGCTGTAATGAGAGAGAGAATCAGATGTGCCAGCAGTCGCAGCATGTTGACGTTACCTGAAAAGGTGCTTTTAATGAAACTCTATTATCAGAATGGGGTATGTGCTACTTTAGCGTTACGATCCTATCGCCATAAAATGTGGATTCGAACGGGTAAAGGTCCGTTGACCAATGCAGCTGTGGTGAGAATGATTTCGAAGTTCGCAGCCACGGGTTGTTTAGACGATAGACCCCGTAGTGGCCAACCGAGCACAAGGCGTAATGCTGCTGAGACAGTTTAGGAAGATGTGGAGACTGTAGCGGGTTCGTCTATGCACGGGGAAGTCAGCACTCGTGCAGTCGCACGTAGCACCGGCATTCCATATGGTACTGTTTGGTTGACACTGAGGCGTACCCTCCGATACTATCCGTACAAAATCCATCGGCGATTTAATGAAGCGGAGGGCATTTGCGGTGTGGACGTGTTTCAAGATATGGTGGAAGATGACGATTTGTTGAGTGACGTGTTGTGCACCGACGAAGCTCATTTCAGGCTCCGATGGTCTGTCAACGCCAACAGCTGCAGAATTTGGGCTACCGAAAATCCTAGAACTGGAGTGGAAACTCCATTTCACGACGATAAAGTCAGGGTATGGGTTGGATTTACCACATCTACCGTTATCGGGCCTTTTTTCTTCGAGGAAATGCGTGATTCTGGTTTTGCAACTGCTACCTTGACGGGTGAGAGGTACGCCGATATGTTACAGAATCGCAACTTCCCCAGCCTGGCTGCTAAACACCTGCTGGAACGTACGATGTTTATGCAGGATGGCGCTCCACCCCATATTGCTAGACGCGTGAAAGATCTCCTGCGCGCGTCGTTTTGTGATGATCGTGTGCTCAGCCGCCACTTTCGTCATGCTTGGCCTCCCAGGTCCCCAGACCTCAGTCCGTGCGATTATTGGGTTGGAGTTACCTGAAGTCGCAAGTGTATCGTGATCGACCGACATCTCTAGGGATGCTGAAAGACAACATCCGACGCCAATGCCTCACCATAACTCCGGACATGCTTCACAGTGCTGTTCTCAACATTATTTCTCGACTACAGCTACTGTTGAGGAATGATGATGGACATATTAAGCATTTCCTGTAAAGAACATCATCTTTGCTGTGTCTTACTTTGTAATGCTAATTATTGCCATTCTGATCAGATGAAGCGCCATCTGTCGGACATATTTTGAACTTTTGTATTTTTTTCGTTCTAATAAAACCCCATGTTATCCAAGCATATGTGTCAATTTGTACCTCTCTATCTACATTATTCCGTGATTCATTCAGTTTTCAAATTTATACTGACTTTTTGATCACCCGGTATTTGTTCTATTCTCCATGTGTCTTAAAGCCGAAATTTAAACTTCCGACTTCTGATTTGCTATTTCCAAGTGTCACTCTACACTGTTCAAAGAGTGGCTGAATGGAAGCCTTAGAATCATTTAGTGGTTTTACGTAGGACGGGAATATTCTCAGTTCTCGGCCAGAACAATAATACAATGCAACAATGCTATGAACTGTGCAATGGGTATAGAATATGGACTGAGAGTATATCAGAGAAAGACGAACGTAATGAGGTGTAACAGAAATAAGTATGGTGAGAAATTTATCGTCTTTTCTTCCCGTGCCTCTTCTTCTGCTGACTAGGGTTTCCCCTTTTCGTCGCGTCCTTCCGCCGGTGTACCATGTACTGTCGTCCCATATCTCAGGTGGTCGTCCGGCTGTCGTTTCCTTTGTAGTTCTTCCTGTTTAAAAAGGTAATCAGTATTGCGCGGTCATCCTTTCCACAAGACCCAATCTTCCATTTATTTATGTGTCATATTTCATACTGATCCCTTATCGACACTATTGTTCTCGTGTCGCACAGTATTACTCCTCGTATCCTTCATTTCCATTACCGTTAGCGTTTGTTTTACCTTTCTCGTTTCCGTTCAAGTTTCTGCTGCATGTGTCATAACAAGACATAACATTGTTTTATATACTTTTAGTTTCCTCTCATTTGGCCTCAATATTTTGCAGGCAGGAGATAACTTTAGGAGAAACGACCAATATAAAAAACCCAAGAGCAAATAATATGACTGGTAGACCAAAATGCTCGGATTAAAAACGCTGTAAGACAGGTATATCTTTCGAATTTACTGTTCCATCTGTACATCGAAGAAGCAACGATGGGAATACAGGAAAAGATAAGGAGTGGGATTAGTATTCGGGGTTAAAGGCAATCGATGATAAGATTCACTAATTATAGGATTAATGGTATGAACAATGTAATGGGTATGGAATATGGATTGCGAGTAAACCAAAGAAAGACGAAAATAGTGACGAGCAGCAGAAACAAAATTTAAAGATATTTCGCTGCATTTGATGCAAAATAACCCATAACGGATGAAGCAAGGAGTACATAAAATGCAGACTAGAAGAGACATAGAGGTTGATGTCAAACATAGGTTATAAATTGAGGAAGAGCTTTGTGAGAATGTATGTTGCGAGCACAGCATTCAGTGGTGGGGAATCATGGATAGCGGGAAGACCGGAACAGAAAAGAATCGAAGCGTTTGAGATGAGATGCTACGGAAGAATGTTGAAAATTAGGTGGTCTAATAAGGTAAGGAATGAGAAGGTGCTTCACAGAACTTATGGAAAACACTGAAAATAAGATGGAACAGCATAGTAGAATATGTGTTAAAATATCAAGGAATGAGCTCCATGGTACTTGAATGAGCTATAGAAGTAGAAAACTCTCTGGGAGGATAGAGGCTTGGATACATCCTGAAAACAACAGAAGCCATAATGTGAAATTGCTTCTGATATGAAGGGGCTAGCGCAGGAGGCTTCGTGGCATGCCGCATGAAACCAGAAGACAATGACCCGAACAAAAAGAGTAGTTTTCCATGCGCCATATAGATGCTGTGCCATATCACTTTACTGCCAAGGATTATGTGACCTTTTATGCTGATCAACTCTATCTCATGCTACAACGTTTGTTACTCAGTAGGACTGGTTTTATGATCACGACTAGGAATTGTTTTCCTCCTGAGCCTTTGCGGCCTACTTAGGAGAGGAGCGTGCGAGATCGCTATCCATCATGCTCAGCGTTAAACTTGGAAGTATTTTGCAGAAAGACTGGTATAATATTCACTTCAAAACCTTGTTGGACCTGTATTTAACTTTTCTTAATCGATTGGAAGCTGTTTGAAGGCCTTCGGTTTTCCAACGCCGTATTAAGCATAGTAATGTGTTCTGTTTTTGGTTCTACCATATTTTTTCCACCTCTTATAGGTTCAAAATTGTGACATATTCTGTGATTTCTGGTCGGTCGGACGATATGATGCGGAAGAAAATCGACAGATAGTGACAACGGTGTCAGTCCCATCGCGCTATTGTCTTTTATGTTATAGATGGTCTTAGCTAATCATTTCATGAAGCTACCAGTAGCACTCTTCGTTTGGAACAGGCGGTTGCCCACTTCTCTTCCAACATCTGCATGCTGCAAACAATAAGGTACATATAAAAAGAGGAGTGAGCTATGGAATATGCATCGACAATACAATACTTTTCGCCGTTAAATTAGTTTTAAAGTTATTACAAGAATGGTTCACAACATATCAATATATGTTGGCGTAAGTAAAAATGAAGTGAGTGTAATCAGTTTTACTAGTTGATTCAGACAAAAGCAAATAAAACGAGAAATGGCTGCCTCTGATATTTTGCTCACAGTAGAAGGTGACAGTAATCGCATACTTCGAAAGTGAACAATTAAGACAATAATGGTGCCAGTATTTGCGACGAAATGGATATGGGTTGACAATAAATTGATAGTCGATGTTTATGTCAGCGATGCAAGGCGACATCTGTCACCCTCTCTTCTTCGGCTGAGGAGACAGGCCCCTGCGGCGCACGAGCGCGGCTGCCCGCAATACATGCGGAGCGCGCTGAGGCCGGGAAGGCGTGTCTAACGACGCAGAAAACTTTATTCTTTATGTGCCGCTGCGCTGTCGTCGGCAGGTTTCCTGTCCTCCAGACGGCAGCCAGAGGGCGGACGACACCGCGTTCTCCCTTTTTCCGTTCTCTTGCTGGCTGCGTCCTCACCCTACATGTGCTGTCGCCCCTATGACATTCACTTACTAGCTCGTATTTTTTCCATGCCATCAGTCACAAGATACGCCTCCGAAGAACCACGGCCAGAACGAATGCGTTTTGTACCGAATGCCAGTCTCACTACAGGCGTAACACAGAGGCTGAAAACTTCAATCAGTGCTATCGCCGTGAGAGCAATAAACTGTACTTGCATGTCGCAAAAGCTTCACGCGTGGCATAGAGGGAAGCTAAAAATTATTGCAATGTTCCTTGAAATAAAATTTTCAACAAAAGTAAATATGAATGCACAATCATGACATTAACTGAGAGAATGCACACCGAAGTTTTGACTTGGCAAGTTGATTGCACATGCCATCACCAACAATTAACAAATGCCTTTTATAAGAGATTGCACCGTTTTCGTCACTGTAATTGGTATATGTGTGAACGTGTGCGAAAAGACAAGGTCACTATTGCTCAACCAAAATTCCAACGACAATTCGGACGACTTGTTATGGATCATGAATGTGTTTGAGACAATATCGACTGCAATTATTCTCTGACATGTCTAGTTGAAGACAAGGTTCGAAGTGAATGATTTACCACTTAGAAAGTAAAAACATTAGTTTCAATACTCGGTCAACAGATGATACTAATAACTTCACCAATGAAAACGATGTTTGGAAATGATTTCAGTGGAATAAGTTCACACTAATTGTAGCCTAATGGTACTGTAAAGTGTATGTGCACACGAGTTATTATCTATCAAAATAAAATTGTCACAAAAGTGTTGGTGACACGGTCTCAATATTGGATGTGGAGTCTCTTCCTGTACTGTGGAGCAGTTTTATAGCCCCAACCAGTTGTAAGTGGGCCAGTTGGGTGCACTAAGGGATTATTTAACGATCAAACCCACCCACCCTCTAAACTGAAGTATATGAAATCAAATGAATGAAATTATATTTGAAAATGTAAACCCAGGACCACCTCAAGATTATAAATTACCTGACATAATTAACTCCAGATCGTGAAATTCGTTATCATTACTTTTAGTTCCTTTCATTCATTTATATTTTAGCTTAATATTATCTTCTTCAAAGCATTGAATGATCCAGTCCTATCGAAACACATAACAACAAATGCAAACGTCATTAAGAAGTAGAAAGAAAAATCTGTATTACTGTGCAATAGTCCAGAACCCATAAGTGCAGAAAACAAAATGTATTGCGTAATCTGCAATAGATACTGTCATAATGAAGGATCCTTAAAACGTCACCAAGGAGTATGTAATACAGCTCATAAATGTAAAAAAAAAAATGCAGAAAGATTTGAGATCTAAAGAACATAAATGTGACTTTGAACTTTGCATAAACTGTAATCAAGTAGTGAAAATTGGAAATCATATATGTTAAATACGACACAGATTGCAAAAAGGTGGTTTTTGTGAAAGAAAATTTGGCTAGGATTTTATAGTTCAAGATTGCACTAATTGTAATGAAGGTGGTTATTTCATTAATGGAGTTCTACATATACCAATGCTAAGAATGTGAAAAAATTGTTGCGGGTAAACTGAGTGTTGTGAGGACTGATTCTTTAACAGAGTGAATTGCACCTATGCAATTCTGGAGAAAATACTTTATAAACTGAAGACAATGATAGATTCTGTAGTTGGATGATGACTGAGGAAAACAAGTATTCCACAATATGATTCACAATTCATTATGAATTACTGTACTGAAAAAACTAAAGCCGGCCGCTGGTGGCCGAGCGGTTCTAGGCGCTACAGTCTGCAACCGCGCGACCGCTACGGTCGCAGGTTCGAATCCTGCCTCGGGCATGGATGTGTGTGATGTCCTTAGGTTAGTTAGGTTTAAGTAGTTCTAAGTTCTAGGGGACTGATGACCACAGAAGTTAAGTCCCATAGTGCTCAGAGCCATTTGAACCAGTTTTTTGAAAAAACTAAACATCTACCCGAACAGGCCACGAAGGCCCTAGATACTGACCGGCCGCCATGTCATCCTCAGCCCACAGGCGTCACTATATGCAGATATGGAGGGGCATGTGGTGAGCACACAGCTCTCCTAGCTGTATGTCAGTTTCTGAGACCAGAACCACTACTTCTCAATGAAGTAGCTCCTCAGTTTGCGTCACAAGGTCTGAGAGCACCTCGCTTGCCAAAAGCACTTGGCAGACCAGAAGGTCACCCATGCAAGTGCTAGCCCAGTCTAACAGCTCTTAACTTTGGCGATCTGACAGGACCTGGTGTCACCACTGCGGCAGGGTTGTTGGCAGTACTGTTTTGAAGATACAATAAAACCACATGGTGTCTACACTGGAACTAAATTAATGTTATTGAAGATAAAACAGGTAGGTCTAAAAATTATAGATAGCAGTAATTAGGTACCTGGCCCACTTAGTAGTTTTCCAAAAACATTTCTTCTGCAACAATTGAAGAAAGGACATTTTTCCACTTTTATTCAACACATGGGAAAATGAAAATTACATAGACCAATTCCAGACCCTCGATATTACTGTGTTGACACTACGAAACCAAAATACAGAGAAGAATTTCCCAAATCCCATAGCTTCAGAGCTAAAGAAAGTTATGTATTCAATATGAAGAAAGAAATCAATGAGTTCTGTAATTCCGATGTAGATATTTTGAGAAGAGGTTATATCGAATTAAGAAAACAAATTCTGGAGATAGCATATATTGATCCATTCTGTTATTTAACAACTGCAGATGTTTATATGGCTATTTGAAGCTCTAAATATTAACCTGAAAATATAATCGCAGTATTGGATAAAGAACGAAAAGAAAATTATATTAAAAATTCATATGTTGCTTTAACAGTTTAAACAATAATAATACCGTGCATGCTCTTAATGGTAGAGATGTAAAAATTGTTGGTGCAAAAGTAGATCGATTTGATGAAGGAATTACGTGTTGTTGTTGTCGTCTTCAGTCCTGAGACTGGTTTGGTGCAGCTCTCCATGCTACTCTATCCTGTGCAAGCTTCTTCATTTCCCAGTGCTTACTGCAAACTACATCCTTCTGAATCTGCTTAGTGTATTTTCATCTCTTGGTACCCCACAACGATTTTTACCCTCCACGCTGTCCTCCAACGCTAAATTTGTGATCCCTTGATGCCTCAGAACATGTCCAACCAGCCGATTCCTTCTTCTTGTCAATTTGCGCCACAAACCCCTCTTCTCCCTAATTCTATTCAGTACCTCCTCATTAGTTATGTGATCTACCCATCTAATCTTTAGCATTCTTCTGTAGCGCCACATTTCGAAAGCGTTTATTCTCTTCTTCTCCAAACTATTTATCGTCTACGTTCCACTTCCATACATGGCCACACTCCATACAAATACTGTCAGAAACGACTTCCTGACATTTAAATCAATACTCGATGTTAACAAATTCCTCTTCTTCAGTAACGCTTTCCTTGCCATTGCCAGTCTACATTTTATATCCTCTCTAATTCGACCATCATCAGTTATTTTGCTCCCCAAATAGCAAAACTCCTTTACTACTTTAAGTGTCTCATTTCCTAATCTAATTCCCTCAGCATAACCCTACTTAATTCGACTACATTCCATTATCCTCGTTTTGCATTTGTTGATGTTCATCTTATATCCTCCTTTCAAGACACTGTCCATTCCGTTCAACTGCTCTTCCAAGTCCTTTGCTGTCTCTGACAGAATTACAATGACATCGGTGAACCTGAAAGTGTTTATTTCTTTTCCATGGATTTTAATACCTACTCCAAAATTTTTCTTTTGTTTCCTTTACTGCTTGCTCAATTTACAGATTGAATAACATCGGGGAGAGGCTACGACCCTGTCTCACTCCCTTCCCAACCACTGCTGCCCTTTCAAGCCCCTCGACTGTTAAAACTGCCATCTGGTTTCTGTACAAACTGTAAATAGCCTTTCACTCCCTGTATTTTACCCCTGCCACCTTCAGAATTTGAAAGAGAGTATTCCAGTTAACATAGTCAAAAGCTTTCTCTAAGTCTACAAATGCTAGAAACGTAGGTTTGTCTGTCCTTAATGTTTCTTCTAAGATAAGTCGTAAGGTCAGTATTGCCTCACGTATTTCCAACATTTCTACGGAATCCAAATTGATCTTCCTCGAGGGCGGCTTCTACCAGTTTTTCCATTCGTCTGTAAAGAATTCGCGCTAGTATTTTGCAGCTGTGACTTATTAAACTGATAGTTCGGTAATTTTCACATCAGTCAACACCTGTTTTCTTTGGGATTGGAATTATTATATTCTTCTTGAAATCTGAGAGCATTTCGCCTGTCTCATACATCTTCCTCACCTGATGGTAGAGTTCTGTCATGACTGGCTCTCCCAAGGTTGTAAGTAGTTCTAATGGAATGTTGTATACTCCTCGGGCCTTGTTACAACTCAGGTCTTTTAGTGCGTGTCAAACTCTTCACGCAGTATCGTATCTCCCATTTCATCTTCATCCACATCCTCTTCCATTTCCATAATATTGTCCTCAAGTACATCGCCCTAGTATAGGCCCTCTATATACTCCTTCCACCTTTCTGCTCTCCCGACTTGGTTAGAACTGGGTTTCCAGCTGAGTTCTTGATATTCATACAAGTGGTTCTCTTTTCTCGAAAGGTCTCTTTAATTTTCCTGTAGGCAGTATCTATATTACCCCTTGTGAAATAAGCCTCTACATCGTTACATTTGTCTCCTAGCCATCCCTGCTTAGCCATTTTCCACTTCCTGTCGATCTCATTTTTAAGACGATTGTATTCCTTTTTGCCTGCTGCATTTACTGCAATTTTATATTTTCTCCTTTCATCAATTAAATTCAATATTTCCTCTGTTACCCAAGGATTTCTACTAGCCCTCGTCTTTTTACCTACTTGCTCCTCTGCTGCCTTCACTAATTCATCCCTCAGAGCTAATACTGTTTATCAATACCATGGTTGCTTTTTGCATGGTTATATAAATGTTTCAAAAGTGAAATGATGAACAATAAAAATAAAGAAACAATGGATGACCTTGCTCAAAAGACTTTAACAAAAAGTACAGAAATACTAAATGTGGAACATAGTTTAGTGGAAATGTGAGAATGTGATTGGCTTAACTCTCCAGACTAGAAGAAGCTTAAAAAATGAAAAAATTTAAACAGTTACCAGGAAGTGTAGAACCATTGAATCCAAGAGATGCTTTGCATGCTGGTCGAACAAATGCGATAAAATTAATAGCTAAAGCAGATGGTTTTAGCAGAAAAGTAAGTTTTGGTGAGGCGTGCAGTTTTTATCCAACTGTATAATATTCTGATTATCATCCTGAGAGACTCCAAAGAAAAATATTCAGACAAAGAAGTTAATCTAAAAATTGGCATGGATCTATAAAATGAAAAGTATCGGCATTTAGAGGATTCTATGTCCTGTTTTGCCTATGAGAATAAATGAAAAACGATTGTTTCCTTCGTGTGTAAATGTGCAGAAAAAAAATTAAACTCAATCACAACAATGAAGAAAGAAGTTTTATTGGAACATGGGTAACTGATGAGCTAAAATTGGTTTTACAAACTGGATATAGAATTTTAGATGTCTATGAAGTATTGGATTTTAGAAATAAAAGCCATATGTTACCCAAGAATAATATGAAAGATTTTAAGATAATAAAATTAGAAATCAGTCCTCATGATTTTGAAACAGATGAAGAGTATATCAAAACAGATAGAGAGGAATTACACATTGACCTAGATCCTGATAGAACAATCGGAAACTGAGGGAAGTGAGCTGTTTCTAAGATATATCTTAATTCATTATGGAGGAAATTTGGGCAATGCAAAATATGACTCAAACAAAACATATAACAGATTTTTAAGTGATACTATGGGATGATCCGTTAGATAACATAGATACAAATTGTCTTAATGACAATATGGTTCAGAAGAAGTTCAATTTCAAGAATTATGTGGAAAACAATATAGGTACACTTATTTTTATAGCTGCATTTACTACATCAAATGAAAAGCTTAGATTGTATGATCGGCTAAATAAACGATGAAGAATGTTATATATTTTGATACCAATTCTATATTACACACTGATGATGTAGTAAATAAGGTTGTGTAATGTGTAAATGTACAGATAAGTTAGGACATAATAAATCGATAAAAATGTGGCTTCAACAGGACCTAAGTTATCATTATGAAGAAAAGATAGAAGCACAGTGATGAAGGTAAAAGGATTCTCTTTTAACTATAAATATACTCAAAAGCTGAATGGTGAATCTATGGTAAGATTAAATGAGAGTGAAGAGAAGGAAAAATACAATTAGAATACAGTCAGATCACTAGAGATGTTGGTACCAAAAATCTAGTTAACAAATTCGGCCCAAAAGAATTCTCATTTTACTATGATAAAAAAGTAATTCTAGAAAATTATGATACAGTGCCTTGTTGTTGTTGTGGTCTTCAGTCCTGAGACTAGAAGAAGGGATCAGTTGGTAGGACATGTTCTGAGACATCGAGGGATCACCAATTTGGTATTGGAGAGCAGCGTGGAGGGTAAAACTCGTAGAGGGAGAGCAAGACATGAATACACTAAGCAGATTCAGAAGGATGTAGGCTGCAGTAGGTACTGGCAGATGAAGAAGCTTGCACAGGATAGAGTAGCATGGAGAGCTGCATCCACGTTTTACTTCCATACATTGCTACACTCCATACAAATACTGTCAGAAACGACTTCCTGACATTTAAATCAATAGTCGACGTTAACAAATTTCTCTTCTTCAGAAACGCTTTCCTTGCCATTGCCAGTCTACATTTTATATCCTCTCTAATTCGACCATCATCAGTTATTTTGCTCCCCTAATAGCAAAACTCCTTTACTACTTTAAGTGTCTCATTCCTAATCTAATTCCCTCAGCATCAACCGACTTAATTCGACTACATTCCATTATCCTCATTTTGCTTTTGTTGATGTTCATCTTATACCCTCCTTTCAAGACACTGTCCATTTCGTTCAACTGATCTTCCAAGTCCTTTGCTGTCTCTGACAGAATTACAATGTCATCAGCGAACCTCAAAGTGTTTATTTCTTCTCCATGCATTTTAATACCTACTCCGAACTTTTCTTTTGTTTCCTTTATTGCTTGGTCAATATACAGATTGAATAACATCGGGGAGATGCTACAACCCTGTCTCACTCCCTTCCCAACCACTGCTTCCCTCTCATACCACTCGACTCTTATAACTGCCATCTGCTTTCTGTACAATTTGTAAATAGCTTTCGCTCACTGTATTTTACCCCAGACACCTACAGAATTTGAAAGAGAGAATTCCAATCAATATTGTCAAAAGCTTTCTCTGAGTCTACAAATGTTAGAAACGTAGGTTTGCCTTTCCTTAATCTGCATAGGGTCAGTATTGCCTCACGTGTTCCAACATTTATACGGAATCCAAACTGATCTTCCCCGAGGTCGGCTTCTATCTATTTTTCCATTCGTCCGTAAATGCCTTATTGATGTTAAAACGTATTTATTATTTAATAAATTTTAATAACTGTAATGTAATTTTTCTATATCTTCTAATGTAAGAACAAACTTCATACCACATTTCTTATAACAATGATATAAATGTATTAGTTGATTTTTATGGTATTCTCTACCTTTCGTATCTCTAATTATTGATTGAGAAAATATTAAAAATAATTAATAGACTTTAATAGAGTTTTGTATTATTTTTGGTAAATTATTTATTTGTATATTATAATTCACTACATTTGTTACATTCATAGAAATGAGAGAATCTGAGTTTTCTACTTCCTCCTGTATTTCTACATAAGTTTCATCACAATTGTTACATCTCATTTTGTATTCTTCTTCATAATTTTGCTTTAATACATCATCTCTACCAGTATGGTCCTGACTTCTTAAATGTTCTATAATTAAAGATGGTTAAAAATATTCATTGCAAATATTACATTCAACTTGTCTCTCTCTTGGTTTATAATTTCTATCAGCAAAAAATGTCAAATTTAAATTCATCCCACAGATTAGTCATATAGATGAAATGTTTATTGGGTTTTTCAATTTTTACATTTATTTTTATTGGTAAAATTTTCTGTATTTTATTTTCGCAGTCGGCTGTGTTTTAGCATTAAATAATCCCTTAGTTCATCCAACCTGGCCAGTTACTACTCTCACTATCATGAGAGATTTATGGCGGATCCATGAAATATCATCCCACAACATAACTCCCACACCACCTTGTACACTTTGTACATAGGGCTGGAGGCGTTCGATGTTGCCAGTTTGTCTCTAAACATGTCTGCGATTATCAGCGTGCAAACAGATTCGAATTTCGCTGTAAAAAACACCAGACGGCAGTCCTGGGGCGTCCATTCTGTATGATCTCTTGCCTATCTCTGAGATAGTCCATGGTGCTGTGGAGATACGACCTGGTGCTTGTAAAAGTCTTCGAGAACAGAAATTCGCATCATGCAACCGTCTCCGAAACACGATGCGAAACACGAAGTCCCATAGCCTTTTGTAACGTCCAATTCAATAATGGAGCACTCAGCCAAAGCTCTCTTTGATTCAAAAGTTTTAGATTTGATAGTCCTGTGCACCTGTCGAACGTGGATGGCCTGTGCGGAAGTCCTCAATGGTACCTGTAAATTGGAAGCCATTGCATGTCTGCACCACTGCACTTGGTCTCCATCGCAAACGTAGAGCAACTTCCCCGGTTGACATGTATTCTGCGCTTAACGTGATGATGCGGAACCGATAACTGCTTGCGATGTCTTTAGTGGTGTGATGTATGTTCGTTCTAGAGTTCCACAGTCGACACTGTTGAAATGCTGCAATCCATTCGTGTGCGACGTTCTACTCATAGGTAACACTTGTGGTAACAGCATGTAGGTTTACAAACAACGTCAGGGATGACCTTCCGGGCGGCAGAGAAAAAGTCGCAATAGGAACAGATTTGCGCGGCATATCACGGTGATGCAAATCTTCGGTGTAACGCTGTATGCTTGGCGGAAACAGTCATTTCGGGGCAGGGCCGTGCTGTTTCTGCTGGGGTACTGGTTATCTTAGCATTTTAATGTCCCTGTTAAAAAAATGGCACTAGACTAATCTGGGAACGTTCTATCGAAATGACACGTAAAATTCCGTTTGAAGAGAAAAATAACGACACTTTTCGTCGAATGTGGGTATTGCATGATAGACCTGATGAGCACTAATTGTTTTGGCTGACTCCACCTACACAATGGTGGAGCGAACCGGTAAATATCTCCTGAACCACCAGAGAAAATGCGTCTGACGACCCTTAGGAGAGACTTCCTATATATATGTAGGATGATTAAAAAACGTATTCCATACTCAGAGAGACCAAAACAATACAAACATACACGGTAGATATGGAGTACTTGTTCATCTTCGTTACTGGGAAACATCTGTGTTCTGCAGAAAATCTCAATGTAGACAAGTGTAATGTGCTGCGAATACACAGAAAGATAGATCCTTTATCATTTAGCTACAAAATAGCAGGTCAGCAACTGGAAGCAGTTAATACCATAAATTATCTGGGAGTACGCATTAGGAGTGATTTAAAATGGAATGATCATATAATGTTGATTGTCGGTAAAGCAGATGCCAGACTGAGATTCATTGGAAGAATCCTAAGGAAATGCAATCCGAAAACAAAGTAAGTAGGTTACAGTACGCTTGTTCGCCCACTGCTTGAATACTGCTCAGCAGTGTGGGATCCGTACCAGATAGGGTTGATACAAGACATAGAGAAGATCCAACGGAGAGCAGCGCGCTTCGTTACAGGATCATTTAGTAATCGCGAAAGCGTTACGGAGATGATAGATAAACTCCAGTGCAAGACTCTGCAGGAGAGACGCTCAGTAGCTCGGTACGGGCTTTTGTCAAAGTTTCGAGAACATACCTTCACCGAAGAGTCAAGCAGTATATTGCTCCCTCCTACGTATATCTCGCGAAGAGACCATGAGGATAAAATCAGAGAGATTAGAGCCCACACAGAGGCATACCGACAATCCTTCTTTCCACGAACAATACGAGACTGGAATAGAAGGGAGAACCGATAGAGGTACTGAAGGTACCCTCCGCCACACACCGTCAGGTGGCTTGCGGAGTATGGATGTAGATGTAGATAGATGTAGAAAACTCCATAAGAATGACATACAGATTGCAGTAAACAAATGAGGACACATTCACTGCAATAAATAAGTGCGGAATCATTCCTGTGTTATTGACCATAGACATAGCACTCAGTAAACATCTGTTAGTGTTGTTACTGTCAAACCGTGTATGCAAAGCTGGGTAATTGCACTGCATACATTCGCTTTAATGGAACCAGAGTGTGTTTTGATGCTACCAAACACGTTGACTGGTAGAGGACATCTAGAGTTTGTATTGAATGATGTGGCTGTCCTTGTAGAGGAGGTACCATTCCAACAAGGGCTGCAGATGTTCATGCATGATGGAGTACTAGCCAGTATTCTCCGGAATCACCGAAAACACTCCGAGCACATATTTAATGCGAAATGGATTCGTTGTTCCAAGGTCCTTAATCCCTTGAATTTTTGGTTGTGGGGATAATTGAAGTGTTAGGTGCACACAAGCCTCACTGATGATGTACATACACAACAGAAACGTGTCATCATTGCCTCCCAGCGGATCCGTCACCAGTCTAGAGTTTTTTGAAGCCCTTATGATTCCCTAAGGCGTAGAACAAAAACGTGCATTGCTATGAGTCGACATCATATTGAACACCTTGTTTAGCGATGGCTCACAAGCACTGGTCGAATGTAACAGCAAGTGGATTACATTAAAGGCTCTGCTGTGTCAGAATAACTGAGCAGTGGGTTCTCATTAGTGTACTCAATTGTTTAGTGTATTCTGAAGGTCGTTGGTAACAGCAAAGAGCTTGTATAAGAGATGTGTTTCACATTAGTGAAGATGAAGAAATTCTCATAGCTCCTAATGTATCAGTTTTACTGCACATCTTTAGTGAAAAGGGTTTTGCTGTTTTTGCCCACTCTTAAAACAAGAAATACCTGTTATCAACACCCTGTATGTACAGCACATGAACTATATAATAAACCACGTGCTGTTACTTATCTCGTACCAGACCATATGTAGTATTTAGTATGACTGTCTCCCTTGAATTACTCACTCAAATTTCCCGATCGTATTGAATATTGCTGTATCTGAAAATGAATTCCAGTTCAGTTAACAGATGTGCTTGTTCAAGGTGGAAGAATCAGGCGACGGAATGACCGCACATAAGTAAACATAGGTAATGGTCATTTTATGATTGGAAGCTGCCTGTAGTGTCGGTACTTTAGAGGTTCTCCGCCACTTCGGTTTTATGGTAATAAATTGTGAGTTGTATGTAATTTGAGCAAAATAGTAAAAGCAGAATGGGTTGCGCCTCAGCACCTATAATGCAGAAAAAAAGAGTGTTGCTAATCTCAAAAATATTGTGGAAAAGTATGCGATTAACCAATAACTTAATTACTTATTAATGTAGCTGTATTAAGTTCAATAATGCAATCTTTAACACTCTTTGTGTAATGTTTGTCAGAGAAATATGATTGGATGATCTCATCATTCTTCAAAAATTTTTAATCGTTGATGGTTTTTTATGCTCCTGATGTTATGCCGACATTCATATACAACTAGATGCACATACTCCGTACGTTTCTCGTTTTTTGTGTAAATTCCTTGTAGAATTCCCTGAACTTCACAACTGGCCCAACTTTTGTTAAAAACAAACTATCCATTCCCATTGCTCCTGAGTTATGGTACTGAATCCCTTTAATAGTTTCGTTGGTGGATCTGCTCTTTGACTGTTCATTTGTATTTGTAATTAAAAGACATGTTATGACATTTGTATTTGTAGTTGAAAAGAAATGTTAAGACATAAGATTACCAAGACGATAAATTCAAGAGCTAGGTACAGCAAATATTTTATTTAATCTTTGTAATGTCACGTGATATTTATCGCAATGAAAAGTCTGACATTCGTAAAGTTTCGAAAGAATGCGGGAATCAAATACGGTTCTTCAGTGGTTCAACATAACTATTAAATAGGATAACACGTACTTCACGAGCTGCATTCTCATCTTGTGGCACTAATTCAGTTTCAACTTGGTACAGAAACATTTTGAAGTTACAAATATCTTTCATCATTCATCTTTCATAATCAAAATCCTCCGACATAGAAATATAGCACATACTATGGTCCTGCACCAAGAACACGGAAAGCCTTATAATTTCTCTACAGTCCTACATAGAATGCTGTTATCACGATGCACCTCGAACAAAACAAATGATTCGAGAAACAAGGTCAACAGATCACTTTCCTGAAAGAAAAACATTGGTAAGTACTAGAGTTGTATAACAACCGTAGGCTACCGTAGACTGTCGTAACTAAGCATTGACGATGATTGTTTTCCTAGTGGTTTTGGTCAGTTAAGGTCGTAAACACTTTATCCGTGTGTATGCACACCTATAGAACTTTACCTCATTTCCATGGCTTCGTTTGCGCATGCTGTCAGTCTCTTACCAGATTCCCCTACAAATCGATAACGGTGAACCTTCCAGAAACTGAGTGAATATATGCAAAGTTCCATGTAACCTACAGAACATTTTTGTTCTACATAGTTATCCTCCCGTCTGTTACTTCAAAATAAACATTATTTATAGTAAAATTGAAGTTAACAGTATTTAATTCTGTTTTTATACGGAAATTGTTGATTTGCTACGTGAAACAGAGGGATGTTCTAGCAAGTACATATAAACGCAGAAATTACGAGAGCGACTAATTTCTATTGCTCATTAAAAAAAATTATGTTTTGGAAGGATATAAAATGCTCAATGGACTAACATTAAACAACTTGATGATCTAATTATGTGTAAAACAAACAAAAAACAAAGAAGTAGTCGGATCCCAAATTCTGTCTCACATTTTCATTTATATTTGTTTCCTTACCAGTCCATCCCTAACATGCCCATAGATGATATTGTTGTGTAAGAAACTAATGGCGTCATCAAGGTTTGAAGTATCTATCGATCGTGGAGTTTCATAGACAGTTGTTGTCCGCTATTTTGAATTCCAGATAATAAAGCAGGCTTTCTATGAAGATGCTCAGTACCAAGGTTTTAATGACCAAAAAGACAACTTTCTACCATATGGTTTACCTTTTGATGTTGGATTCGAATTACACCCCAATATAGGTAGACATATCTTACCCTTACACTGGTTCTTCGTTTCAGTAACCTTTTTGTCGCAGAGGATTTCTTGGGTGTTGATGAATATGACTCCTGCTGATTGTAATACCTTCAGTGACTTCATCTAGTGCTTCATTAGCAGCTATCCGTATGTGAATTTCTTTCCTGTCACCAGGCCTACAGCAACGTCTGAGCCATTACTTCTTGATGTATCTCTCTTCTCTCTCTCTCTCTCTCTCTCTCTCTCCTCCTTTTTTTTAAAAAAATTCAGAATTGTGTAACTGTGAATCAATCCCGTTTTAACTTTGCATGTTCATTTGGCAGCTTGGACATGGAAAAATTATGAAGAAAATCTAAACTGTAGGAAGCTAAACGACAGAAATATGCGTAGATTCATCAGTTTGATGAGCAGCGGAGTCATTTTTTTTTTTAATTTTGCTTTGTTTTACTTTCAGAAACATTTATGAAAAGCTTTATGTTAGAAACAGTTGAAAATATCAACGAACTATGAAATACCATATTTTCTTCCCTCTCACCTCTTCAGAGCAACCTTTTTCGGCCCACAAAGTCTCCTCTCCTTCTCAAACTGATATAGATAAATTGCAGGCTTGAAACCTGGAAAACGTTTTGAGCATTCCTTTACCAATAAATGGTTATCTTCTTCAAAAGCCATAGCATTAGCATGTGCTGTACACTAATATAGCCTGTTGTGTGTAACTTTGATGGACGTTTAATTTACACGCTCAAAAATTGTGAAATTAAATCACTTACTTTTGCCTGTCACATGGCACATTTTCTTCCAGCGAGTGATACCCGAGTAAAAAAATTTTTGTCGTAGACGAACTAAATCCGGTGACACTGTACTCACCAAAACTGATGCCTTCGCGTAAAAGTGGAAGATGGCTGCGTTTGTCCGGGTTGAGTCAAAGAGGATGATGATGTTCAGATGTGTGTGAAGTCTTATGGGACGTAACTGCTAAGGTCATCAGTCCCTAAGCTTACACACTATTTAACCTAAATTATCCTAAGGACAAACACACACACCCAAGCCCGAGGGAGGACTCGAACCTCCGCCGGGACCAGCCGCACAGTCCATGACTGCAGCGCCTCTGACTGCTCGGCTAATCCCGCACGGCTCAAAGAGGAGATGGCTCGTCTGGCTCTGCCCTTTTCCTGTCTGTTTGAGGGTGATTGACATGTCTCGCCATGTCACCTAGCCAGAGCAACATATAGCACTAGAATAGCAGTGGTTAAGGAAACTGACGTAAACAACCTAGTTAGGTACTGAACAAAGTTGTCATGGACAGGTAACAATTTGCTAAGAAGCTTGTTTCCTTTATATTTCCACTGTTATCCGATTTAGAAGGCAACGGAACCAACTATGACGTATCCAGAGAGAATCATATTTCCAGAAACACCACATCTGAACCAGCCTAGCGATGGGTTCATTAATTCATAGTCAGCAGTATTTATACCAAATGACCTTAATCGCCTTACTGTTATTTCGTCAGGCGACTTACAAGGGACAAGCGTGTACAGTTACGTAGTATTTAGCTCCAGTGAAGCCAGGTTTTATGTGCCCAATACAGCTGTGTTTGCTGCCCAAAATGGAAGGTTATCGTCACACACCATGTCAGCCCATAGGCCAACTCCTGCTAATATCCGTAACGGTGGGAGCCGGTGTCTGTCTTCGCAGTTGATTATGGCATGCCTCTTTAAATTCTTGATTTTCCTTCCAGAATCAGATCATAATTTTAAGTGGCTTTATAGCTGATGCCATATCGTTTTCTCGTACTCTTCATGTCAGCGCCGATTTCCTTGTGTTGCCAAAGCCATGTGTTATTTATACGTTTTGGTTTTCGTGTCCCAATTGCTAACCATGCTTCGAGAGCGAGTGCTGTTACGAATTAGTGGCTGACTTCATACATTCCAGGCTCTTATAGCTTTTCTACAGTTTCCTCCGTGGGAGAGAGTACACGTTTTTGCTACTTTGGTAGATCGCTTTGATTCCCACAGAATGGTTCAAAATGGTTCAAATGGCTCTGAGCACTATGGGACTTAACATCTATGGTCATCAGTCCCCTAGAACTTAGAACTACTTAAACCTAACTAACCTAAGGACAGCACAAAACACCCAGCCATCACGAGGCAGAGAAAATCCCTGACCCCGCCGGGAATCGAACCCGGGAACCCACCCACAGAATGGAGAGCTTATGCCATGTGTTGTTCACTGACGTCGAGCACGGAAGGTGAGAGAACAATGTGTTGTTTTCCATCTTACCTTATCCTCCACTGTATTTTTGTTACGTTTTCTGTTGATACTGCTTATTGTTTTTTTCTCGAAGCCTTTGGCTCTGAAGCTGGATCCTAGTTTTCGCGATTCCATTTTCAAATGTCCTGTATCAGTGATCTGATGTTACACAAAGTGCATCAAAATCCCTATTCTTGATTACCGTAAAAATATCTACACAAGAACGATTGCATTTTTTGTAGGAAATCTTACCACACTATCAACATGTTGCTGTGAAGAACTACACTCCTGGAAATGGAAAAAAGAACACATTGACATCGGTGTGTCAGACCCACCATACTTGCTCCGGACACTGCGAGAGGGCTGTACAAGCAATGATCACACGCACGGCACAGCGGACACACCAGGAACCGCGGTGTTGGCCGTCGAATGGCGCTAGCTGCGCAGCATTTGTGCACCGCCGCCGTCAGTGTCAGCCAGTTTGCCGTGGCATACGGAACTCCATCGCAGTCTTTAACACTGGTAGCATGCCGCGACAGCGTGGACGTGAACCGTATGTGCAGTTGACGGACTTTGAGCGAGGGCGTATAGTGGGCATGCGGGAGGCCGGGTGGACGTACCGCCGAATTGCTCAACACGTGGGGCGTGAGGTCGCCAGTGGTCGGCGGAAGGTACACGTGCCCGTCGACCTGGGACCGGACCGCAGCGACGCACGGATGCACGCCAAGACCGTAGGATCCTACGCAGTGCCGTAGGGGACCGCACCGCCACTTCCCAGCAAATTAGGGACAATGTTGCTCCTGGGGTATCGGCGAGGGCCATTCGCAACCGTCTCCATGAAGCTGGGCTACGGTCCCGCACACCGTTAGGCCGTCTTCCGCTCACGCCCCAACATCGTGCAGCCCGCCTCCAGTGGTGTCGCGACAGGCGTGAATGGAGGGACGAATGGAGACGTGTCGTCTTCAGCGATGAGAGTCGCTTCTGCCTTGGTGCCAATGATGGTCGTATGCGTGTTTGGCGCCGTGCAGGTGAGCGCCACAATCAGGACTGCATACGACCGAGGCACACAGGGCCAACACCCGGCATCATGGTGTGGGGAGCGATCTCCTACACTGGCCGTACACCACTGGTGATCGTCGAGGGGACACTGAATAGTGCACGGTACATCCAAACCGTCATCGAACCCATCGTTCTACCATTCCTAGACCGGCAAGGGAACTTGCTGTTCCAACAGGACAATGCACGTCCGCATGTATCCCGTGCCACCCAACGTGCTCTAGAAGGTGTAAGTCAACTACCCTGGCCAGCAAGATCTCCGGATCTGTCCCCCATTGAGCATGTTTGGGACTGGATGAAGCGTCGTCTCACGCGGTCTGCACGTCCAGCACGAACGCTGGTCCAACTGAGGCGCCAGGTGGAAATGGCATGGCAAGCCGTTCCACAGGACTACATCCAGCATCTCTACGATCGTCTCCATGGGAGAATAGCAGCATGCATTGCTGCGAAAGGTGGATATACACTGTACTAGTGCCGACATTGTGAATGCTCTGTTGCCTGTGTCTATGTGCCTGTGGTTCTGTCAGTGTGATCATGTGATGTATCTGACCCCAGGAATGTGTCAATAAAGTTTCCCCTTCCTGGGACAATGAATTCACGGTGTTCTTATTTCAATTTCCAGGAGTGTATAAAGTCAGACAATAATATAAGATAATACACCACCAATTTCACTATTACAAACTTTAAGATACGTAGGTATTTCAAATGACCACTTAAATACTTTGTTAGTTGTAGGTTACGTGTTTCACAGAACAATAAAGATATGAATCACATCTTAGAAATAACACCGTTAAGAAACGCGCGTGGAATTCGAGACGCAAGGTAAAGTCGGTGATGCAAGCTCGCGACCGGGATTTTGGCTTGACTGCAGCTAGTGTGCTGTGTTTCTTCGCTGTGGATTTGAAGCATAGTTCGAGTCACGTAGTAAGTTCTGAAACATGGGTAAAAATAGTTTTATTGTATAATAACTACAGTGTTTCAGGACGAAATTTTAATCAAGACTCTTAAAAGGATAACAGTATTTACCGTTCGTAGGTGTGATGTTATGGTATTGTTTAGACTTCTAGCCAAACTTCACATCTTAATGCTTTGTCTGACGAGCTGTATGCTACACCGCTACATGTCATTTAACGATTCACGACTACATCTGTGGAAGATGTGAGACGGTCTTCGGTTAATCTGACATTCTGTACAATTCTGTACGGAGCAGTGAGGATAGAGGACTGAGATAATACTATACGAAGATTCAGCATCGTATGTTTCGTATTCTACATCCTGTAGCGGGAAATGTATTATACTGTGCACCACATACTGACAGACCAAGCAAGAGATAACCATGACCTTACTGCGTTCCTGCTTCTGGGCCACCTAACTCTCTTGTCAAATATTATAGCAATTTTAAACCTTTTCTGCTGATAAACGAGAAAACAATGTTTTTATGTCAAAATGGAAGTTATTTTTAGTGTAGTACTTATTTCGACTTATTTCCAGTGAATATATTATATTCGTGGTGCGCGACTGCTACGGTCGCAGGTTCGAATCCTGCCTCGGGCATGGAAGTGTGTGATGTCCTTAGGTTAGTTAGGTTTAAGTAGTTCTAAGTTCTAGAGGACTGATGACCACAGTAGTTAAGTCCCATAGTGCTCAGAGCCATATTCGTGGTGTGTAATTTTGGATTAACTACAAGATATCCTTCTGTAGCTCTCAGCCCCTTAACTGGATTGAACATTTTACCAGCCACAAACTGCTGTAGGTGTAAAGACGTGGAATGGAGAGCCTAGCATCGTTTAGGGCCCCTGCGAGCTTACATAAATGCAGCAACAAGACGTGGGTTAAGCAGAACTGGAGGGAACCGACAACATGAAGCTTGCAGGGCTGGCCATAAATTCATAAGAATATGAGTGGTGTAGATCTCTTCTGAGTACCACGTTGCAAGGCATCCCAGATTTGTTCAATAATGTTCATGTCTGGGGAGTTTGGTGGCCAACGGAAGTGTTTAAAGTGTTCATGGAGTCACTCTGTAGCAGTTCTTGACGTGGGGGGTGGGGGGGGGGAGTGTCACATTGTCCTGATGGAATTGCTCAGTTCCGTCGGAATGCACAATGGAAATGTATGGAAGCAGGTGATCAGACAGGTTGCTTATGTACGTCTTACCTGTCAAAGACGTATCTAGATGTATCAGGGTCCCATACCACTCCAGCTGCACGGGCCCCACACCATTACAGATCGTCCACAAGTTCGAACAGTCCCCTGCTGGCATGCAGGTTCCATGGGTTAATGAGGTTGCCTTTATACCCGTATACGTCCATCCGCTCGATACAATTTCAAACTAGACTCGTCCGACCAGGCAACATGTTTCCAGTCATCAACAGCCCAATGTTGGTGTTGACGGGCCCAGGCGGGGCGTAAAGCTTTGTGTCGTGCCGTCATCAAGGGTACATGAGTGGACCTTTGGCTCCGAAAGCCCATATCGATGAAGTTCGTTGAATGTTTGGCACGCTGTTGGTGACCAAGCATTGAAATCTGCAGCAATCTGCGGAAGGGTTGCAATTCTGTCACGTTCAACGATTCTCTTCAGTCGTCATTGGTTCCGATCTTGAAGGCTCTTTTTCCGGCCGCAGAGACATTTGATGTGTACCAGGTTACTGATATTCATGGTTCACTCGTGGAATGATCGTACTGAAAAATCCCGACTTCATCGTTGATACTGTGCCCCATCGCTCGTGCACCGACTATAACACCACGTTCAAACTCACTTAAATCTTGATAACCTAACAACTGCCAAGACACTTGTCTTATACAGGCGTCGCCGAACACAGCGCCGTATTCTGCTGCTTTCATACCTCTATATTTGACACGCACGCCTATACCAGTTTTTTTGAGGCGTCAGTGTATAAAATGCATATTAAACCGTTCGTATTCAGATTCTTCGATTTTCTCTTTGCCAATATGCGTATGTGGCCAAATACATGTTCCCAGCGGAAGGAAATTCTTTTTTCCTACGTAATGCGAGTATCTCCTAATTTATTTTTACTAAATCTATTTTTCTAAAATAATTAACTGGTAATTGTTAATTATTTTTACCCTTTGAAAGTTAATCAATAGAAACACTCACCATTACATCTCACAATCATCGGTTCTCCTTCGGACTAAGTGCCACTGAATTATGTTCACTGTTTCGATTCCTGTTTCATTTCTGGAATGATGTCAAAGATACGCGTTTCAGCCAAACTGATAAATTGGTGCACAAAATCGTTGCATTCCTGGTAAAACTTTTCAAATAGTTCACAGAAATTTGCTTACTAATTTACACTGGTAAGCGTTCAATAACGGGCTAGGCGTCTTTACAAATTTTTCTTATAGCTAAGTCTAGATGTAAAATGTTCCTCTTACTCCTAATTCCATTACTTCTACTATGCTTATTGTGCCACGTGTTTCTCCTTTAATCATAGATGATCTAATATTATCCCCTGTTTCTATGTTTTAATAAGTACTTACAGTCTGTATGACGTCTTTCTAAGAGGATTACGGCATCGTTTGTGCATCTGCCAATTTCTTAATTGTTGGAAATTATAAAGCAGATTACCTTTATAGCTAGAGTTCTCCGTTGGCAAAATGTCGTCTAAAGCAGCACTTTATGAGAAAACAAAGTAACAGTTTATTGGTTGAAATGAAACTCTTACAACACGGTCACTTTAAAACACGTTTAGTCAGTACCGTTACTAGTATCATTACTAGTATCAAGTAGGCAATTACCTGACATTATTGCTTAACAGGCATCCCTATAACAAAAATAAAATTCTGTTTATATCTACGACAGTTTTTTGAGAAGCTGATAACTTTTTATTTTGTCCTCACAGCGTTCATTGGATTATCAGCAGTGATTTTTAAAAGCAGCTTGTGACGCGTACTTCTATCCGAGACCAGAAATGTCGAAGGTTTCCTCAGAACCACATTCATGTGTACGTCACTGGATTTCAGAATTAAATACCTAGGCCTTTTTGGGTTCGAATTGTTCAAAAATGTACTCTGTTATTGAGGAACTTGTCTACTTCACGTGTTTACTTGGACGAACAACCATTTTCTCAGTCGCATGTATTGATTTTGTAGGTATGACATTCCACAGGGTGAGCCAACTATAGCTGGCCTGTCAAGTATTTACAGTAAGACTGAATCGAGATTCATCTTTGTTACTTTATATGAAGACATAGAAAAATATATGAGGATATTGAACAGGTAATACAGTAGTTAGAGAGATATGAAAATCTAATAGTCATGGGGGGGGGGGGGTTGAGTGCTTTTGTAGGGTTAGGATAGTAGAAAGGATTACGGGAGAATAGGGTCTTGGTACTAGGAATGAAGGAAGAGAAACACTAACTTGGTTCTGTAATAAATTCCAGCTAGTAATAGCGAATACTCTGATCAAGGATCATAAGATGTGGTGGTATACTTAGAAAAGGTCGGGAGATAGGCGGGATATACAGGAAGATTTCAGTTGGATTTCATCATGGTCAGACAGAATTCTGAAATCATATACTGGACTGTGAGGCATACCCAGAGCAGATATAGACTCAAATCACAATTAAGCAGTGATGAACAGTAGGTTGAAGTTAGTGATTAGTCAGGAAGATCGATACGAAAAAAGTCGTATACGGAAATGAAGAGATACGCTTGAAGTTCTCTAAGGCTGTAAATACTGTAATAATGAATGGCTCAGTAGGCAGTACATTTGAAGATAAATGGACGTCTCTAAAAAGTGCAGTCACAGAAGTTGGAGACAAAGTCTTTGATACAAAGAAGCAAACCACAAGGAAACCATAGGTAAGAAATATTTCAGTTAATCGATGAAAGAAAGATGTACAAAAATTTAGAGAGAAATTCAGGAATACAGAAATACAATTAGCTGAGTAATGCAATAAATAGGAAGCGCAGGCAAGCTAAGAAGAAATGGTTACATGAAAAATGTGAAGAAACAGAATAAAAAATGATTGTCAGAGAGACTGATTCAGCATAAAGAAAAGTCAAAACTACCTTTGGTAAAATTAAAAACAAGGGTGGTAATATGAGGAGTGCAACTGGAATTCCAATGTTAACTGCAGAGGAGAGAGTGCATAGGTAGAAAGAACGCACTGTAGGTCTCTATGAGGGTGTCTGGTGTGACAGAAGAAGCGACAAGAATAGATTCTGAACAGATAGTAAATCTAATAATAGAAACATAGTTTAGAAGAGCTTGGGAAAACTTAACATCCAATGAGGCAGGAGGAATAGATAAAGCACCAGCATTGGGGGAAGTGCCAGAATTCTTCAATCTGCCGATATACCATCTGACTTTCCACACAATTTCGAAGACAGTAAGGGCTGACAAGTACGAGACTTATCGCACAAGGTGATTCACAATTCATGCATGCAATTTGCTGACAACAATAATGTACAGAAGAATATAAAAGGAAGTTGAGGATGTGTTAGATGACGATCATTTTGTCTTTAGGAAAGTTAAAGACACCAGAGAGGTCATTCTAACTTTGCAATTGATAACGGAAGCAAGACTGAAGAACAATTAAGACACATTCCAAGGATTTGTTGACGCTGAAAAAGTAAAATTCCGCAAGATATTCGAAATTTAGAGGAAAATATGGGTAAACTAGAGAGAGAGAGAGAGAGAGAGAGAGAGAGAGGGGGGTAACATACAATGTGTACAAGAGCCAAGAGGGAAAAAGTTGAACATCTAAGAACCAAGTGCTCGAATTAAAAAGCATATAAGATTAGGATGTAGTCTTACGCCTCTATTGTTCATCGAAGAAGCAATGATGGGGTTAAAAGAAAGGTTCAGAAGTGGAATTTAAATTCAAGGTGTAAGTTTGACAGCGATATGATTCGTTGATGACATTGTTGTCCTCAATGAAAGCGAAGAAGAATTACGTGATCTGAATAGACTGAACAGTCTAATGAATACAGAACACGAATAGGAGTAAATGGAAGAAAGATGAAAGTAAAGAGAAGCTGCAGGAATGAGAAGAGCGAAAAACTAAACATCAGGATTGATGATCATGACGTAGATGAAGTTAAGAAATTCAACTACCTAGGCAGCAAAATAAGCAATGATGGAGAGAGCAAGGAGGATATAAAAAGAAGGTTACCACAGGAAGAGAGAAATCTGCTACTATCATACATAAATCTTAATTTGAGGAAGGAATTTCTGAGAATGTACGTTTGAAGCACAGCATTGTATGCTAAATAGGACACGGGAAAACCGGAAAAGAAGTGAATCGAAGAATTTGAGATGTGGCACTACAGAAAAATGTTGAAACTAATAAGGTAAGGAATGTGGAGGTTCTCCGCAGAATCGGCGGGGAAAGGAATCTAAATATGGAAACCACCAACGAGAAGGGTGGACAGGATACTACGACATTTGTTAAGACGTCAGGGAATAACTTTCTTGATACTGGAGTGAACTGTAGAGACTAAAAGACGTAGGGGAAGACAGAGAATGGAATGTATCCAGCAAGTAACTGAGGACGTAGGTTGGAAGTGCTACTCTGAGATGAAAGGTTGACACAGGGGAGGTATTCGTGGCGGGCTTCCTCGAACCAGGCAGATAAAAAGAAAGAAACGGTCGTACATCTCCCGTGGGTTGACATGCATACGGATTCAACAATTTATTGACGCACTGGTTAGTGTTAACAGCTTGGTGAAGGAATTACTTCACAATGCAGACATCAAACGTTGGCACTGAAAACAAATCTCGAGATAATGCAACGGTTGTTCTAAGCTTTTCTTCACTCGAGCGGTAGACTTTGTGGGGGGTTTGCCAAAACCCTTCCACTGTTAAAAACTTGCATAAGTATATCCGCAACATGTTGTACACGAACTGTTTTTCGCAAAACTCTCGACACTGAATATGCATCGTTTTACAGTGAGCACCATTTTGTGTAGCACTCATCTTGTCATTAAACAAGTCGGCTCCTATCAGTCAGATGTAAAACCCAGCAGAGCAATTGAGACGGAATATGCGGGAGGTGCACAAGAACAGACAATTGACAGAAAGTGATGGGTAGTCCTCCTTTTCATTAGGAATGGTCATACGATTAGTCTAGTAAATATTTTACGGATCAGTTGTATTTTTCAAATGGGGGTCCTCAATCCACCTTTGCGAACATTTTACGCTACGGAGAAAGAGTGATAAGCGAAAATCAGCGTGAGTCTCATCTCTAAATGAGTACGTGACGTGGCTTTCTCCGGGTATGTATTTATTCCAGTTTTCAATTAGTGCATAACCTCCTTCCTCCTCTCACTGTCCATCATCTCCTCCAGCCCTTTCCTCTCCGATCACATACCTCACCCCTCCCACTCTCAGTCAATCTCCCCTGTCCTTCCATTTGTGCTTCTCATCATTCCCTTCTCTATTTCTAGCTGCTTTTCCCCTCTCCGTGTATTTGCTCGTCCCTCTCTGCCCATCTGCTCCTTCCCCTTGTGTCCGTCTCCTACCCCATCTACTTTCAAGTCTTCCCTCCTCTCACTGTGAATCTCAGTCTTCTACGTATATCTGTACACTTCTTTCTCTCCCTCTCGCTGTTCATCGCTACCTCCCTCTATTTCCATCTCCTGCTGTTTCCCTTCTTTTTCCATCTCCTCTTGTCTCCTCTTCCCTCTTTTACTCCTCCGCCACTCTGTCGATCTGTTCTTTCCCTCTTGGTGCCAATTTCTTCCTCCCTCCTGTCACCATCTATTTCGTCTTTTTTCGTTTCTCTCTTCATTTGCTCTTCCCCTCTTTGTCCATTTCTACATCTGCAACCATCAGTACTCTGCAATCGACCTTACGGCTCGTGGCCGAGTGTACCCCATGGCGGAGGGTATCCCACATAACTACTAGTCACTTCCCTTCCTGTTCCACTCGCAAACAGAACGAGAGAAAAAACTTCGTATGAGCGGTAAATTTTCGTATCTTATATTGGTGATCCTTATCAGTGTATGTTGAAGACAACAGAATCGTTTTCCTCGAAATGAATGTTTCCTTCCAACCGGGGTTCCCATTTGAGTTGACAATGAATCTCCGTAACCCATCAGTAACAGGGCTAGCAGCCCGCTTTTGAATTGCTTCGATGTCTTCCTTTAATCCGACGTCGTACGGATCCCAAACACTCGAGCAGTACTCAAAAATGGATCGCACCAGCGCCTAAATGCGGTCTTCTTTACATGTGAACCCCACTTTGCTAGAATTCTCCCAACAAACCGAAGTCGGCCGTTCGGCATTCCCACTACAGCCCTCACACGCTTGTACCATTTCATATCGCTTTGCAACATTACGCCCAGGTATTTGAATGAAGTGACTGTGTCATTCAGGACACTACTAAAACTATCCAAACATTACGGGATTGATTTTCCTTCTGATCCGCATTAACTTACGTTTATCTGTATTTAGAGCCATCTGCCATTCATCACACGAACTAGAAATTGGAATTGGTATCCTCCTACAGTTACTCATCTTCCACACAATCCCGTACACAACAGCACCATCAGCAAACAAATGACTTATGTACTGGGTGATCAAAAAGTCAGTATAAATTTGAAATCTCTATAAATCACGGAATAATGTAGATAGAGAGGTACAAATTGACACACATGCTAGGAATGACCTGGGGTTTTATTAGAACCAAAAAAATACAAACGTTGAAAAACTGTCCGACAGATGGCGCTTCATCTGATCAGAATTGCAAATAATTAGCATAAAAAAGTAAGACAAAGCAAAGATGATGTTCTTTACAGGAAATGCGCAATATGTCCACCATCATTCCTGAACAATAGCTGTAGTCGAGGAATAATGTGAACAGCACTGTAAAGCATGTCCGGAGTTAAAAATGGTTCAAATGGCTCTGAGCACTATGGGACTCAACATCTTAGGTCATAAGTCCCCTAGAACTTAGAACTACTTAAACCTAACTAACCTAAGGACATCACACACACCCATGCCCGAGGCAGGACTCGAATCTGCGACCGTAGCAGTCCCGCGGTTCCGGACTGCAGCGCCAGAACCGCTAGACCACCGCGGCCGGCTGTCCGGAGTTATGGTGAGGCATTGGCGTCAGATGTTGTCTTTCAGCATCCCTAGAGATGTCGGTCGATCGCGATATACTTGCGACTTCGGGTAACCCCAAAGCCATTAATCGCACGGACTAAGGTCTGGGGACCTGCGAGGCCAAGCATGACGTAAGTGGCGGCTCAGCACACGATCATCACGTAACGACGCGCGCTAGTGATCTTTCACGCGTCTAGCAATATGAGTTTTTTTTTTTGTTCTAATAAAACCCCATGTCATTCCAAGCATGTGTGTGTCTCTCTATCTACATTATTCCGTGGTTTATTAAGTTTTTAAATTTATACTGACTTTTTGGTCACCCGGTATATAGAGAATAACAGTGCTCCTAACACACTCCCTGGGGCACTCCTGACGATATCGTGTCTCTCATGAACATTGTCCATCGAGGACAACATACTGCGTTCTGTAAGTTAAGTCTTCGAGCTACTCACATACCTGTGGATCTATTCCATATGCTCTTATCTTCCTTAACAGCCTGCAACGGGACACCCTGTCAAACGCTGCATGGAAATCTAGAAATATGGAATCTGCCTGTTGCCCTGCATTCATTGATAAGCCACAGCATTATGACCAATGCCCACCGCGGCGCTGGATGCAGCCTGATGGCGCTGAGGGCACATGATGCCGTAACGAAAGTACGTAAGCGGAACAGACACGAACGGGGACCGCCCTGGCGAAGATACGGGCTGCAAATGAGGAAATCGGTTGAGATAAATGACTTTGACAAACGGAAGATTATTATTACGCAGAGTCTGTTAACAGATACACTCATGGAAATTGAAATAAGAACACCGTGAATTCATTGTCCCAGGAAGGGGAAACTTTATTGACACATTCCTGGGGTCAGATACATCACATGATCACACTGACAGAACCACAGGCACATAGACACAGGCAACAGAGCATGCACAATGTCGGCACTAGTACAGTGTATATCCACCTTTCGCAGCAATGCAGGCTGCTATTCTCCCATGGAGACGATCGTAGAGATTCTGGATGTAGTCCTGTAGAACGGCTTGCCATGCCATTTCCACCTGGCGCCTCATTTGGACCAGCGTTCGTGCTGGACGTGCAGACCGCGTGAGACGACGCTTCATCCAGTCAGGGCCAGGGTAGTTGACTTACACCTTCTAGAGCACGTTGGGTGGCACGGGATACAAGCGGACGTGCATTGTCCTGTTGGAACAGCAAGTTCCCTTGCCGGTCTAGGAATGGTAGAACGATGGGTTCGATGACGGTTTGGATGTACCGTGCACTATTCAGTGTCCCCTCGACGATCACCAGTGGTGTACGGCCAGTGTAGGAGATCGCTCCCCACACCATGATGCCGGGTGTTGGCCCTGTGTGCCTCGGTCGTATGCAGTCCTGATTGTGGCGCTCACCTGCACGGCGCCAAACACGCATACGACCATCATTGGCACCAAGGCAGAAGCGACTCTCATCGCTGAAGACGACACGTCTCCATTCGTCCCTTCATTCACGCCTGTCGCGACACCACTGGAGGCGGGCTGCACGATGTTGGGGCGTGAGCGGAAGACGGCCTAACGGTGTGCGGGACCGTAGCCCAGCTTCATGGAGACGGTTGCGAATGGTCCTCGCCGATACCCCAGGAGCAACAGTGTCCCTAATTTGCTGGGAAGTGGCGGTGCGGTCCCCTACGGCACTGCGTAGGATCCTACGGTCTTGGCGTGCATCCGTGCGTCGCTGCGGTCCGGTCCCAGGTCGACGGGCACGTGCACCTTCCGCCGACCACTGGCGACAACATCGATGTACTGTGGAGACCTCACGCCCCAAGTGTTGAGCAATTCGGCGGTACGTCCACCCGGCCTCCCGCATGCCCACTATACGCCCTCGCTCAAAGTCCGTCAACTGCACATACGGTTCACGTCCACGCTGTCGCGGCATGCTACCAGTGTTAAAGACTGCGATGGAGCTCCGTATGCCACGGCAAACTGGCTGACACTGACGGCGGCGGTGCACAAATGCTGCGCAGCTAGCGCCATTCGACGGCCAACACCGCGGTTCCTGGTGTGTCCGCTGTGCCGTGCGTGTGATCATTGCTTGTACAGCCTTCTCCCAGTGTCCGGAGCAAGTATGGTGGGTCTGACACACCGGTGTCAATGTGTTCTTTTTTCCATTTCCAGGAGTGTATATCGAAACGGTGAAGGTAGTCGAATGTTCACTTGTTGCAGTCCTGAGCATCTGTAGGATTACGATTTTTTCAGAACATGGAGTTCGGAGGCCTGTCTGCTCTATAAAGTAGGGTAAATGGTCATCTGTGGCATCTGAGTCGAAAAAGCACAATGCTGGTGGAGGCACAAGTGTTTCGGAGCACACTGTCCGTTGTAAGTTGTTGAATATGGAGCCCGGTAAATGGAAACGTGTCGACTCTTCGGGAGTATCACATTTTTTGCTTCATTAGGTCCACGGTCATCTCCACAAACGCCACCATCTAGGTGAACGGCAGGTCGAAATGTGCAGCGCGCCGCGCACGCAGGCTGTTGGAAGCAGTATTATGCTACGGAATGCATTCTGTTGCATTTGCGTGGGACCTGTGGTAGTAATCAACGACATTCTGACAGCTGCGAGCCAGCAGTACCCCTTCATGCTTGATATCTGCCCCGACGGAAATGTCAACTTTCAGCAGCATAATTGTCCGTGTCTCGGAGCCAGAACCGTGCTATGTTGTATGAGGGGCGTTACAAGGAAATCACGTTGATGTTTCGGCGCCCAAATTCACCTAATGTAAATCCTACTAAACCCGTCTGGGTAGTTATCATGCGCCAACACCGTCAACATCGCCTAGCGAATTCATGAGCTATGCAGGTGGCATCTAATCCTACATACGTCCACAAACCTACCAACAAACAGTCGGACCCCTGACATGCAGAATCAATTATGTATTTCGTTCCAAAGACGGAAAATCAAGCTATTTAGCAGGTGATCGTAATAATGAATCTACATGTTGTGCTTAATTTACAGTTTGCAGTATACCAAGTGAGAAAAGGGAAACCTGATTTTCGCACAAGTGGCGTTTTCTGAAACCGCGTCGACTCTCAGATACAAGCTTCTCCGTTACATGAACATCAATTATACTCGAACTGAGAAGATGTTGAAGGATTCTGCAGCAGTCAGATGTTAAGTCTATTGGTCTGTAATTTTGGGACCCGTTCATTTACCCTTCTTAAGTACATGAGTCAGCAGCGCTTTTTCCCAGTCTCTCACGACTTAGCACAACGTGAGATATTCGCGATAAATCGAAGCTGAGCAAGTGAGCAATGCCGTATTCTTTGTAACCGGAATTGTAATTCCATTCGCATATGCTTATTACTGTCACTATGTCGTTTATACGGGTGTCTGTTAGATGGTCAAATGACGGTGAGTTCGTACGATTCTACTGCGTGAACGATTTCCTAGACGTGAAACTTAAAACTTCGGCTCTTGTTTCTCTATTACAGTAGCCATATTAGACTGGTCAACAAGTGACTGGATGGAAGCCTTAGACTCACTTATCGAGCTTACGTACGAACTGAATTTTCCTCGGTTCCTTGCCAAATCTGTCGCTAAGACGTGACGGTGGTAGTAGTGGTACACATAGCACATAGGTCTTTTCACATTAGCACGAATCTTTGCAGACCTTTGCTTGCTGTCATTTGTGCATTCTCTTTTCGATCGAGACTGCAGCCGGCTCTGCTTCCTCGGCAGTTTCCGAATCTCTTTATAAATCAAATATGGGCTTTTGCTGTCTCTAATCCACTTGTTAGGCAAACAACTCTCCAGACCACGATTTACAATCTCCTTAAACTTTGCCCATAACTCCGCTACGTCCACGTTACTGGAGCTACTTGATGTCAATTCACTGTCTAAGTTAGATCCCAACAACTGCTTACCTGCTTTCAGAGGTAATTGCCCAGCCTTCTTGATTGACTTATTAACGTTCGTAATCATAGTTGATATACTGACATCATGATCGCCAATTCCAGTTTCTGTACTGATATTGTCGATAAGGTCCAGCCTACATGCAAGTACAAGGTCTAAGATAATTCCATTGCGAATGGGCTGCCGAACTAGCTGCTCAATATAGTTTTCAGCAAACATGTTGAGGAGTTCTTTCCACGACTGGCCCTCTGTTCCTTCTATAATGAATCCAAGAACATCCCAGTCTATACTCGGTAGGTTGAAGTCGCCTCCAACCAGCAATGCTTGATCTGGGTATTTACACGCTACTGCATGATTCTAGAACTGTCACAGCAGAATTCGGTAGACGTTAAAAATATCAAACAAATTACTTGGTTTCGTCTAAACCTGTTATTGCAACCAGCCAACTTCACTATCACATTCATCTTCGCTCTCTTAATAGAGACAATATTTTCGTCAACAGCAATGAGCACTCCTCCTGCTATGGCCTCTAATTTGTATTTCCGGTATACGTTCCATGATTCCCAGATCTTTCCACTTCATATTTCAACCAGCTGTCGGTCCCAAATACAATTTGAGCGCGTGAACTTTCCAGGAGGGCAGTAAATTCTGGAAGCTTGATTCGAAACGATTTACTGATAAAATTTTGACAGACGGTCTGACTTCCATTACTGTGTATTCACTGGCGAGTGTTCACCGCAGTAACTCAAACTCTGCCTAGTCTAAAAAACCACCATGTACACTCAACAAGTGCTCTGCTACCAAGTAGCTGCTTCCTTTGTGTTGTTGCAAATCTGACCTGCCAAGAGAGGTCGTAGAAATCCTCAACCAATAACGCTTGGCTACAAATCTACCGCTAAGACCGTCAAAGAGACGACGAATACTTTTATTGAGAACCTACACTCTGTTCCAAACCAAAGGATGCCAAATTGAGAGCTCTGCTTGCATCCTACGTGTGATGCCAGTAATCTCCACTACGTCCGCCAAACACGTGTGCGATCTTAGGATGGGCTAAAACCCATAAGCCACGCGTCGTTGGTGGCGACGTGAGTCACAACTTTCAAGTGATTACACCCTGCACGCTCGATAGCCACTGACCAGACCGCATCAGCAGCTTGGATGAGGCCCCCACAGCACACATATCGAGCACACATTGGCTACCTATCCAGCCCTAAAAGTTATCTGCCTAAAGAGCTGCATGATGCGCCTAACGTTGAACTGCTAACAATAGTAAACAACTCACCCCGTGTACCTTCTCGGACCCCGTCGAAGGAGCAGCCAGCTGTCCACTCAGAGGGCGAATAGGTGACGCCAGCCGATCAGTTTCCACATTATCCCTCTGCATCGAGCGGCGCGAATACGTCACGACCGCCGCTCATTGTGCTGTGAGGGCAGATCCAATGCATTGGGTACACTAGGAGGTGCCTCAGTGGCAGAACCCATGGGCGAAACAAGCGACTCCAGAGGTGTCCCATGCGAATTGCCTGGTTCTCTGCCCTGCTACCCCTTAGACATTAGCCTGAAGGCGACTGACCGCAGCCAAAAGTGTATTTAGCAATTCGTGAACTGCGAACAACTCCTCCTGCCCCCGCACACACCTTGCACACACCCTACCAATCATACCAAGGCTGAAAAAGTAAACTAAGATTATCTGAAAAAGTAGACTATAAAAACAGACACACCTTAGATATGCAACTTGCTACCCTCCTCGTGTGTCACCAATGGCCGCAGATGCCTTAATGAGCTATCTAGCTGGTTGTTCAGAAGAAATGAAAATTGTGTCGCAGACTGCCCAATCTTACACTTAGAAAATTCGAGCTTAAACGGAACCAATTGGGAAAGTGACAGGAAGCTGCCAGACCAATAGCTGAAAGCGAACTCCAAGAGGAAACAGAGCAGTGGGACGCGCCCGATACTGGCGTTCAAAGGAGTCATCGAAGAAGAAGGCATAGGATGCGTGGACAGGCAAGACAGGCAAAAGGCATTTGTATCTGCTGAGGAGAACATTAATCTGAGAAGACAACGTATCGCCTGAGCCTCCTCCACTCATTTCCGATGGCGGAAGGCGGGGTCGTAGAGGGTGAAGCTCGATATTTCGTAACTTAACGACCCAGTGTGTTGGAGATGGAAATAGGGTCCTCTGTGACAACGAATGTTATGGTCAGGCTGGCAATTCGGGAATGGACCGTAGTCCCATAGAGCCGTCGGTGACTGGCCTACACGACAGAGGGAGTGAACTGTTAAAGGAACAATCAAATTAAATCCAGCTAGCATTTTTGCTATCCTGAAGAACGCGACGACACTGCACATGCAACTAGTTATAAAAAATATGGTCCACCAAGGTACTGAGACACGGCACGATAAAGATGAAGTGAGAGGAATGGGACGTTTGGTGGCGGTAAGGACAACGTTCGAAGGTACTGTACCCGGTCGTCACAACTGAGGAAATGATGTTCGTCGAAGGTCGCCAGGGACGAGTTATACCTCTAGTAGGCCTTAGAAAACAGCCATTTTGGTGTGCGTGGAAGTGGGGCAGGAGTCAGCAAACGGATAGCACATGGGGGACGGTCATTCGAGTACGTGTTAGGGAGAACGGACCGCTCGAGACGATGGGCAAGCTGGGCAGTGCAGAAGGAGAGGACCAAATGGGAATATGTGTGCGTGGAGTCTGAAAGAAACATGGGTGCTCCCATGTAAAGACAAATGAGGTTAAGTTGGTTGAATGGGTCAGATAAGAGGACACATCTTGGACAGGTCCTTCTGGGAGAGCCCCAAAGTGGATGGTGAGCATTAAAGTCACCGAGCAACAAAAAGGTGTGAGGGAGTTACTCAGTAAGTTGTAGGAAATATGGTCTGGTGACACCAAATGACAAAGGGATGTAAACAATACAGAGGGAAAAGGTGAAGCGAGGAAGAGAAATATTTACTACACCAGCTTGAAGCCAGAGAATCAGAGAGATGGTGCGACTATGAACGTTATCCTGGATGAGTACCATGACTGCCACATGAGATGGGAGCGTCCAGGACATCCATGTGAAGGGAAAAGTGCCTTATCCTGTCACTCGCATGCTGTTGGCTATTCGGAAACCCTGAGTTTTACCATTTGGCACCCAGAGAACCATTCTTGCTATATCTCGTTCCACAGAGAAAATGGACATGCAGACATGCGACCTCAAATTCAGCAACGCGGTTGTAAAATAGCCCATTGTTATGGTAGCATCTCCATCTCCTTCTCCTCCAGCTCTGCAACAAGCAACCAAACTTTCGCCTCTCTTAGTGAAGTCACCTGCTACACAACTGGGAGGCCAAAAAATAGAAATACTCTCACGATAACATTTTATGTCCTTCAAACCAGCCAACGAACATTTGAATCGTCGTCTGCCAACCGTAAAGGTGCCAAGAAACCAAACAAAGAGATACGGCCTTCTCCTTCTTTGACTTGGAGGTCCTCTTCACCAGCTGACCTCTGTGTCGCCGGTGCGCACCACCAACCCTTTCTCGTTCCCTGGAATCTGCAGACCGACAGATGGAGAATCCCGACGCCTATGTAAATGTCATGGAGCAGGATGCTCCAGACTCTGTGCCCTCTAGCAGTGTCTTCGAAGGCTGGCACTCGGCAGCCGCTGAGGTAACGCCCCTTCGTTTTCTCCCTGCTCACCTGTTCTCACCATGTCTCTCCTCAAGCAGAACTTTGGTGACCTTGGATCCACAAGGAGGAATTACGGCTGCTCTTGGAATCGCAGCGTTCACTTGTTCTCTGCCTCCAGGAAAAAAACTGGCGTCCTCATCGCTACATTGACCTTTCACATTTCTTTCTGGTCCGCTTTGCCCTTCCCACGGAGGATGGCATTCCATCTCATGGGGCAGTCACGCTACTCATCTGGGACGACGTACATAGTATCACCATCTCCCTGACTACATTGCTTCAAGCTGTTGCAGTCCGTATTCTCTTTCCTCACTTAACCTTTTCCCTTTGTACCGTTTACACTCCTCTGTCATTTGGTGTCACCGGGACAGACTTCCTTCAACTTCTTGGGTAACTCCCTGCCCTCTTTTTGCGGCTTGGTGACTTTACTGCACTCCATCAGCTCTGGGGCTCTCGCAGAAGAACCTGTTCGAGAGTTGCCCTCTTCGCTGATCTTCTCAATCAACTTAACGCGGGAGCACCCACGTTGATTACAGACTCCACGAACACCTATTCCCATTCGGACCTCTCTTTATGCACTACCCAGTTTGCCCGTTGTATCGAGTGGTCCGCCCTCTCTGACACGTATTCGAACGACCATTTTCAGTGTGCTATCCGCTAGCTGACTCCTACCCCATCACCGCGCACACACAAATGGCTGCTTTCTACGGCCAAGTGGAGGCTTAACTCCTCCCTGGCAACATTCGACGGACATCATTTGAGCAGGTAGAATACCCTACGGACGTTATCGTTGCCGCCGACGGATGTTCCATTCCTCACAATTCGTCTTTACAGCGCCGTTTCCCAGTCACTTGGTGGACTGAGGCGTCCCACGACACATTTCGAGGGCGGAAACATGCTCTTCGCACTTTTAACCGTCATCCGTACGATGCCGAACTGTATTTCTTGTAAACAGGTGCGTGTGGAGTGTCGTCGCGTGTGTCCCATCGAGATACACGGGACAATCTCGCTATGAGGCGTCATGGTCGCCATCGCAATTGATATAGTGTGGAGAACGAGGCAGACAATCGCGTGAGCGTCCCTACCACAGGTTACATATTTGGCCGAGCGTCAAAAATGGTTCAAATGGCTCTGAGCACTATGGGACTTAACATCGATGGTCATCAGTCCCCTAGAACTTAGAACTACTTAAACCTAACTAACCTAAGGACAGCACACAACACCCAGTCATCACGAGGAAGGGAAAATCCCTGACCCCGCCGGGAATCGAACCCGGGAACCCGGGCGTGGGAAGCGGGAACGCTGCCGCACGACCACGAGCTGCGGACGGCCGAGCGTCGACAGGACATTGGCGTGGGGCTGCAACGATGACACTGGTACCAGCGCATACGGTTGGTAATGTACGGTCAGACTGAGAACTTCATAGTCTGCATTGATCTTTGATGGAAGCACTACTCTATAAAATGTGAGAAAAAGAGCGTATGTGTTCACTAAGCATGCACCTACCTTTTTCAGCACCTCATGGACTTCAATGACGCCGTCATCAGAGATGTACGATTGGTTTTCTGCCTCGGTCACACCGTCTAGCAGTCTAGCAGCACCCTGGGAAGAATTCAGCATTCGATGGGCCTCGACGCGGTAGATGTGGAGGAGCGAAGTTGCAAGCAGTTGTTGTGCTTAAGACTCAGAAGCAGTATCCAAAGCCAAAGTGCCATTGCATAAACGAGAGCACGATTTCACGGAACCGGTAACCGCATCAACACCTGTCTGAATAATAACGGACTTACCGTAGAAAAGATCTGACCGCCTTCAGTACGTGAAAATACGAGGAACCGTGGTGCAACTGGGAGTGGTCTCTAAATCGTTAGCCTCACTCCGTTCACGTATGGTGGACGTAGACTGTGAAGAAGATGATTGACCATTTCCAAAAACACCCCAGACATGTTCCCGAAGGGAGGACGAAAAGAATAGCGAGACGCTAGACAAGCGGCAGGGAAGTTAAAATATGCTGCAAAGTTTGTGGCCCGAAGTAGCCAATCAAGAACTCGCCAATGAGTGGTGAGCTCCGTTGGGGTATAACTCTCCTAGTACATTGAGTGATGTATTTGAATTTAATACGTCATGGCCGGCCGCGGTGGCCGAGCGGTTCTAGGCGCTTCAGTCCGGAACCGCGCGAGTGCTACGGTCGCAGGTTCGAATCCTGCCTCGGGAATGGATGTGTGTGATGTCTTTAGGTTAGTTAGGTTTACGTAGTTCTAAGTTCTAGGGGATTGATGACCTCAGATGTTAAGTCGCATAGTGCTCAGAGCCATTTTTTTGAAGCGTCATGCTTCGTGCAGCAGAAAATGTAGTAGGCGATAAACGTTTTCCTTTCATCATTTTGTAGGTGCTGTCAAGATTTGAAACTATATGTACAGTTGGTTGCAAGTCACTAAGTGCTCTCATTCTCAAATAATGGATGAATGAAGTTTGGATATTCGCTCGTCGTGGGCTACATGCATTCCCACTCCCACGCCCAGCCTTTCTACAGGTAGGTGGTTCTTATCCATACAGCGATTATCTCCATACGGTAAGCAATATGTGACAATGTCTGATTGAAATCGGTCAAGTGATTTACGAGGAGTTGTGGAACATATATATGTACATCCATTTTTTTATAATATGAATGCACACACACTTGATGTGCACTGAGGCAGCTTTCCACCACAACTTTTGTTTTATGACTTGCACACTTTAAGCGGAAAGTTATGAAAACATCGTCGAAAGAAATTTAACTATATAGTGGGGATTTTCAGCTGAAGTTTTGTTGTGAAGCGTTTCATTTGCGGCTCAGCAAGCACGAATCCTCTCCGCAGTTCACTCAAAAGTTGCCGATAATATCAATGCCATTACTGCGATGTTCGTGGCACTGAAAGCTGGAGGCGGCCCTAACTAAAAGCGTCAACACGCCATCGGAGAAAGAGGAGATTCGCCGTCTCTCCCTCTCTCTCTCTCTTCGTCGAATTAGGAAAGTGCATTTTATCACGAAATTGTACGCGTGAGACACTTCGTTAGCTGTTCTTGTCATAGCAAATAATTTACTGACAGAAACAAATACCTTCTCGTAATATGTTAGTTACATGTTCTATTAAAAATGATAAAAACGTTTGCCAAAAAGTTATCAATATATTAGGCTGAATGCTTCTATATATGAAATACCAGTAAAGCAAGATTTAGTTGCCTATAGTGACCCATCGTTAATAAAATCCATATGCTTTCCATTGTTTCGATTTTTAACGTTATAATCAGCAAATATAACTTTCAAAGTCTATGTATTTGTATTAGTAGACGTCTATAAGGACACTTCGAAAGCTAGTTCATAAGAGATATAAATCCTTATAAAAACGTCTATAGGAGGTACGTATAGCATCTCTCGATGATAAGTTAACGGCTATACTATTCCAAAACACGCAATGCTACACATTCCAGTATTTTAATATAATTTGAACATGGTCTCGTTTTATTCAGTCGACTCCCCATTGACCATTTTGCCTTTCATTTTCTTTAAAACGAACTGTACATGCAATCATTTACAACAATCGAAATTGAACTGTGCACACTTTCGCTATATATCAAAAGCTCGATTTAGCCTTGTTGCCTGTAGCTAAGCAACGGCCAGCTTAGCGTCTCAACACACGGCATGAGTGCAGTCTGTCGCCCGATTCTACGCCGCCTCGGATCAGTTCAGTCTCATTTGTTGCTCACTGATAACTGGAGGAGGGCTATCCAACAAGCTCTACAAATACGTCGCTCCACTCTGGTGGAAGACAGCCTTCCTACTGAGTTTACAGTGTCGTATCAACAGAAATTGTTGGCAGCGTGGACCAGGTGAGCCATATGGACGAGTTTGGTGAGCATCTTAATGTGTAAACTCTACATGAAGCTATTTGGTCCTCTGTGCTGTGCCATTGGGTTCTTATACCATGTGCTTTTGGACTTCAGTTAACACCAGTGTTTACCGGTGGTTATAGTGATAAACTTGCCATTATGACAAACTGATTTTATTGTCTTGCCTTCGTACTCTCTTGATAACTCATGAATATTACGACTAGGTTGTATAATGTGTACTCCGCATAAAGGCAAGTTCAGGTTTCTATCTTAGTTGAAGCCGTTTGTGGGCGGATTGGATCGAACTTTATTTATATACCTATCGGTGGATTTTAAAACCTAGCCACGCACATTCCTAAATGCCTCTTGACTGTTCATTGCAAATATTCCTTTTTACTGGGTGCGAGCCAGGGTTAGTAATTTTGGAGTTTCATTAATGCGGGCTTTGGCACGCAGGATTGAAACCAGCTGAGCGTTTTGGTATAAAATTTATCTTAACTTCTTTTATCGTTACCCATTTGTTTTCCAGATCTATTAACAGTGTCTCTATGTGTGTTCTGAGCTGGTAACTAAATGACCGTTCATGCTACTTTTATTGGTTTGTAATATTTGTTAATGGAAATATTTTTCTCTCTTTTCTAGTTCATATGTGCTTGTTTAATCACTGTTAGAACAGAGCTGTGAAGAAATGAAAATCAGCAGTTGGCTGTCCAAGTTAAATTGTTTCAGTTGTAATTCTAAAACTGTATTGTCCTTTTGTTTGCTTTTATTGAAGTCTTTCAGACTTACGAAAGATGTGCTAAATATACGTAACTATTCGCAGTACTTTTCCTATAAAAAATCCAGTGTTATTTTTTGGGACCCTGGCATTTTACAGCACCTAGCCTCTCGCTAGCTACAGAATTTCGTAAAATTTTATATACCGGTTCTGAAGTCCGCACCTAACACTCGCTTCCCAACAGTTAACGCTCTACTCCAGTCACCCGGCAACATGTGACATCACACCCAGAACACAATGGGGTAAGATTACTAAGAGAACTCTGGACTACGGTAGAAGACGTAATTATGACAATAATGATGACTTAATTCAAGTGGGAATGACCTTTTTCCAAGCAAATGGTTCGCGTACGGAGCAAGTAAGGTGGATAGATGACATTAGGAAACCTGCAGAAACGATATGGCTGCATGTAACTGTAGTTAGAGTGCATGGAAAACTCGTCAGTAGCAGAAAGAAACTGCCCGTAGACGATGCGGTGGTTTACAGGGCACACTCATCGCTAGAACTTTTATCGGATGATGGATGAGGCCTGATGACATTCAGCGCTTTGTGGGAAATTTGCGTTAGTAACAAATGGAGTTTAATTTACGTAAATACATGGAAAGATCTAACAACTTTTGGTATCTAGAGGTCAATACGCTAGACGCAGGACGCTGCAAGTAACGTAATGATCTCTGCCTACATCGATTCTGCCGTACCATCTCTGAATGGACTACAGGGACGGAAAGTGATTTCGATCCACGATGTACTCATTGAAAGTCCACCATATTTTACCTTACAGAGTAAAATTGTAGATGTAATAGTGATAAAGTCGCTGTAGATTGATCGGTGTCCTGTATTTGTCTTTGCAGCAGTTGATCAAATGGGATGCAAGATCATTTAGAGACTGTCTTCTTTTACTGCTTTGGGTGAAGAAATAGGTGATGCAGCGACTTATATAGGCACGTGTGAATAAAATCTAGGACTGACTTGCTCAACAAATCGATCAAGTTGTGACTGACGCGAATCAAAAGATCCTGGTTGCAAATAGGACTCTTCTCTTCTAGAATAAAATTTCAGTGTTTTAAAAAAATACTCGAATAATCTCCTTCTCCACTCCCTCAGTGACAGCCTCGTTTTGTGTATCAATTTCCAAAATAACAGAATAGTTAGAATTTTATTTATTTTCTTATTGGTTTATTACCGTTATTATAGATATCGGGTTTTGTTTGGTAAAAGATTCACGAATTTTCACTGCCATTTAAGCTGCTCTTTCTAACCTCGTCTTTTGTTTCATCCAATATCTAGTGTAATTTCGCGCCTCCTTCAAACTGATACTGCGTAAATGGGAAATGCCTAGCATGAAAATCTTTGTGTTACAAAATCCATTTATTCCTTTCATAGTGAAGGCGAAATTTACAATTTGTTTATCAGCTAAAATTATTGTTCTGAGATAACAGCTACAGTTGCTCCTGTGCTCAAGAAATGTTACTTCTGAATTTTTAGATAGGAATAATGAAGAATCAGACCTCTCGCCTAGCCACTTACCACCAAAGGACACATCAGCGGCTGACAGGTTGCCGTACCCCTAGGTGTCCTCTGCCGAGAACAGGCACTAAGCAATTCCTACTCTAGCCGTACACACGGCGCTGTGTAGATAGTACGACAACAGCAACATAAGCTTTCCTCTGTGCGCAGGGAAATCTACAGCTCGCTCCACGAGGGCACCATCATCGCCCTCCAATAGCGCGTTCAGCCGACGGCGGAGCTGCAAATCGCGGTGATACATTTCGTCCACGAGCCCCTGGACGCACGTCGGCATCTCGCGAAATCCATCCTCCGGACTACATAGGGCACAAAGCAGCTACAACTAGCCGACGATGGAATTTAGTATTTGTATTTGGAACACTAACGTGTGCGAAATAAGAAACTCGAACTGCAAGATTTTATTGCTCACCATAAGATTTACTTTGTCCTGCTATCTGAGACTCATTTGAAACCTACAGAAATGTCTTAAACTTGTAAATGTGGTAGGCTATCGCTACGAGCGACCTCAGAAACGTGAGGGTGGCATGGCCGTCTACCTCCGTCGTAACCTTCGTCACCGAAAAGTCTTCCTCCGCGGCAGGACCTAGAGGCTAACGCGTTACTGTCTGGAGGGGACTAGGCGAAGTGACGTTTATTCCGGCATATCTTCCTCCCAACGCTCAGCTCATCGATCCTGATTTACGCACAGTTCTATCCCCTCATGGAAAATTATTTATTGGTGGCGACTGGAATGCGAAACCCCAGTACCATCACCGAGCGAGGTGGCGTAGTGGTTAGCACACTGGACTCGCATTCGGAAGGACGACG